>NC_083523.1:6185937-7415625 GCF_032362555.1 Amyelois transitella
TTTTCTTTTCATCATAAAATACGAGTATCAAGTCTTTATATCTTATGCAGGAAAGACTATATGAAGTTTATAAGTCACAAGACAATCAAAAGCCACGATTAACTAAATGGCTTTAAGTGATATTTGGGGACAGTTATAGGTTGCTAACCCATTGCCGAAAAGAAGTATCGTATAATATTAGGCCTCTCTTAAATTGTGCTTTCAGCATAACGGGACCTACCCAACGCCAGATTTATAAAGGATCGCAAACTGATCGATTTTGTAATTTATTTTTTATGCATTAATGAAAATGAAAAAGCTTGCGAAATTATCGCACCCTTAAAAAATAGAAGATGTAATCTCTCCCGTATATATTTATACAGGAGGTGAATAGCAAGCAGTACAATATGAAAGATAGAAACAGTGGATAGAAAGCTTTATACCTTTTGAGGTATGCGGTGACGGGTGACCGCAGAACCTAACCTACTGTTCGACAGCTATTGAACTTGATACAAGAGACGCGAGCTATTGACACATATAAAGGGTAATGTTCTAAAAGGTCAAAGTTATCGAAAGCTTTGTTTGTACGTTTGATTAATTATTTGTTTAGGAGAGAACAACATTTCTTATCAGGTATTTGAATCGTGATTGGTTCATTGCTTGGTATCATCAGAACTTAGAGAATACCAATGATACATTGTTGAAAGTGTTCAGAAATCGCTTTCATATCATCAAGTTCATATTTGGTACTATTTCAATCTTCTGACAACAAATGATTTACATCAGAAAGTGAAATTGAAAGTAAAATTCAACAGGTTTTAAAGGGTCAGTCAGATACGAGACACGATAAAAAGACTACTGGGTGTAGATACATTATAAATATCGACACATGAGAAGCATGTTCACCTTAAGATGAGACGGCATTTTGAAGCATGATAATATGTTATCCAACATAATTGATCAGTATTAGAGTGTTATGTTATTACGTTATATTACTCTTTCTCCGGACAAAAAAGAACTTTCTCTAGTTTGTGAATTGAACGAAGTTATTAGTTCTATTACTTCAATGAAGCGTATTAATGTTGGACAAGATTAAGTTAATTGGCATTAACAACAAAATCTGTCTGATAATATGGTATGTTATGTAAGCTAACATAAATCCCTAGAGAGCACAAAACATAACAAACTTAAATTATATCAAGGTTCGAACCATCTTAATATATGTAGGTATGGGAGAGATTTGGAAATTAATCAAAATTTTTTAACTATTAGAGGTAACTTAAATTTATCGATAACGAGTCTTCTTATTCATACATATAAATGATTCTTCTGTACTGTCTACTAGTTCATGATTTTATTGGGGTAACAGTTACACCGATGCGCACACGTCTAAGAAAAAGTGCGTCACGTAATTGCACACTATAATGTGGTATACCGTAAAAACTATTTCCCATAACTACGATCAGTGTCACAGATACGGTAAAAATAAATTAGTCTGTTCGATTTGAGGGCGGAGTTTTCAAATCAAACTTAGTAACATTTGCTATGTTTGCTTTTTTTTATTATCAGATTTTCTCAGTAATAAAATAATCCCACTTGACAAAATTTTAAATTTTAGTACCGGTACTGATAGACTTGAAATTCTAATTTTAAGTGATGGGATAGCATCCTGTATATATCAAATCGTCAAGCAGAAGGGTGATCATATCTTCCCCGTAAGAGATAAAGACGTGTGAATATTATTTAAGCAAATTAATCTGGAAACACGATAGGTTCTATAAATCTTAGAACTTAGGTATTTTTGAACGAATGAACGAACTTCGCTAGCCCCAAAGTGCATTCAAGACTAAGTTGTGTACGTCAACTTGGCAAACAACTCTCAGCGTATCAAGTCAAAGAAGTTTATGTATGCACAAGAATTCTATGACGTTAATAAAAAATAGGTACCTACCTACAATCAATCGAGCAATAAATAAATCAATATATTTTCAAGTGCCGTGTGGTTCCCGGCACTATTACAAAAAAGAATAGGACCACTCCATCTCTTTCCCATGGATGTCGTAAAAGGCGACTAAGGGATAGGCTTATAAACTTAGGATTCCTCTTTTAGGCGATGGGCTAGCAACCTGTCACTATTTGAATCTCGGTTCTATCATTAAGCCAAATAGCTGAACGTGGCCATTCAGTCTTTTCAAGACTGTTGGCTCTGTCTACCCCGCAAGGGATATAGACGTGATCATATGTATGTATGTATGTATTTTCAACTGTGAAAACAGGTTCCAATACTGAGAAAGAAAAAAGCTGAAACCGCAATTAGTCTAAGAAGATATTTCACTAGTTGATCGTTTTTAAAACCAGGTGTTATTTACGGCCACGAATATAAACCAGAGCAGTGGTAATTATTTTTAAATACCTGTTACCATGATGGATGTAGGGTCAGCTTACCTGCAAGCAAAGAAATAATATTATTAGAAACAAATTAATTTTACAAACGACGCCGACATAAGTATTTTACATAATTTGGAAATAAATTTTGTGGCACGCTAAACATTTTAAACATTTGTCCGGTTATTGTAATCAATAAATGTAATTTAATGAAAATTAATCAGTTAATTAGAATAAGTCTCTATGAAAGTTAGAAGATTAGTTTAATAAATAAATCAAATTCACCAATTTCAGAGTGATTTCTTTTGATTGGTTCAGTTATATATCACGTCCTGAATATTGAGGAATTCTCTTATTAATTCAAATAGACCAGTTGCCAGTCTTTCCTAAATGAAGAATTCAAAGCTTATAAGCCTTAATTTGGGAGTATCTGATATATAGATAGATATATATTCAAGATAGTCAAGATAATCTAAAAAAATCTTATTCACACCTTGTACACCAATACATTTGAACAAGATTCTGATTGTTCAAAGCATGTAGAGGACATTTTGTTTCACTTAAACGAGCAATTTTTGGCAACATTTTATCTGCAATCTTTGGGATTATCTACAAGCATATGTTAAATCAGGAAAACAGGTCACGTCAGATCATTGTTATCGCTTCGGCTCGATAAACTGATAATGGTAAGTGCAATGCACTTTAGTAAGACATGTAACAAAATGTCATTCATGAAGGTGAAAGTAGGTATAATAAATATCTTTATTGTATTAATAATCTAGATAACATACATCTGAATGATTAAGAGATTTTTGAAAGCGGGCGATATATCCGTTCCGATCAAAAATATGTCCTTTGGAAATAGTAACAACAGTTAGTAATATGCCTAAAAATAATCGACGTTCAAAATTTCTGTGTCTAATTTGTATTAACTATGAGTAAAAAATTAGTCCATTGGTCAGAACGAACTTGCACAATGGCTCGAAAGTATAATTTGATAATTCAAAAAAAAAAAACAAAAAGTGGTCTTATCGAATACTGTATCCAAGTAATCTCACAAATTTGCAGAATATTTAAAGGACAGCCACAGGGTGCGAATCGGCATTGACAGCGAATCCGTACATCGAAATTGAAACCTTACAAAGAGAATGGGGGACGACAATCATGTCGATAATGTCAAAGAAATAAGTGAAGATATAGATGGACTTTAGGTAACTATCGCTCGGAAGCTGATTGCGCAGTCAGGGTATTTGAAGCCTCCCAGAAGAGTATATTTTTAACTCCACGTTTTTCATTACTTCGCTGTTGCATTGTAACCTTCAAATTTTACGCTTCCAGACTCTGCTTTCCTTCTCAAAATGGATCACTATACAATTGTATTGCCCTGTACCTTTCACTTACCGGACAAAAGGGCATGGGCAGAGATTCAACCCATATGTGGTCTCTCGATTTGTCAAGTCATTTATAATACGAACTGTCAAATTTGGGACTCCCTCCCTCCTTGTACGAGTAGTTCTATTACTCGAGGAAAAAGAGCAAAAGCCATTTTTTTTTAATACCTGTGCGACTATTTACCATCAGACTAAGATCAAATGTACTAAAAGGAACACCACACTCAAGATGATTACTAAATTAACCTTCTTGTTACCGAAAGTGTAGATACCTCTTCAAATAAAACGTTACCCGAGGCGCATAATACAGAGATCAGAATAAATTAACTGAGCTAATAAAACAACGGTTACTCCATAATATCTTGTTAGCAACAGCCTGCTTCAGATGCGGCTAATGCACACATTTATCATCGGGTAGCCCTGTTAGAGATGCAATATCATCGATTGGGTTTGACTAATTCCTTTGGATTGTAAGGTTCTGTTCACAAGGAACGGAAAAACATTTTTTTACAATATTTTGCGCTTTCATTTCCAAATGACAGATTGTATTTATGTGCAAGTGGAGACATTTAAATGAATAAATTTCAACAGTTGATGAAAGACGGTAGAACATCATTATTTTCTGTTCAGTTTCATGTGGTTATCGTGTTGATATTATTATGTTGTTCTTATTACGGTCATGCACTCGATGAAGCTTATAAAAATCACCATGTTCAGCTTAAGTATAGCTATTTTGATATACATATTATGTTATATACAATCAAAACAGTTATAAATACAATCTAATTATTCGATTTATTAGATACAAAATGATAATATTCACTTCCGCTAACCAAAAAACCTCTTACTTTAAAACCAATATCCGAGGAACCTTTATCAACTTATCAGTCTAATTAAAATACCGTATTAAAGATACAAATTTATTTGCCTCTGCTCAGGTAACAGCTAATAGCATTTGTAACGAATACATCGATTAATCAAACAGACAGGCTTGTTAAACCAACTCTATCTGAAATTAACTTGCAATTAAACCGCAGTTATTAGAGGCTATTTGGTTATTATAAGGGAAATAGTACACACAGTAGTAAACTACCGAAATTGTAGACATATATAATAGAAAATAGATATATATATAAATAAAAAAGTTGTATTTTTCAAATGCAGTTCTTTTACATGTAGTAGAAGTTAGCTTTCTATGATCGGTAAAAATAGATGAAGTGGTTTTATTCTAGTCTGTCAAAATCAAAAGTAAAATTAAAAAAGCAACTATTTCGGAGATCATATTACTCCAAGTTAAAAAAAGTACCGTTTGGTTTCTGACACTATAAAATAGAACCACTCCATATCTTCCCCATGGATGTCGAAAAAGGCGACTAAGTATGTATGTATGTATCTAAATAAAACAAAACAGACTAGAGACAGAACTGGACATAGCAACGATAAAGATTTGCAAATATGTCGTCATCACTTCATGCCTTCAGTCACGTAAGCGCTAACACCTATGATATAACCTTGTTTGATAGAAAAGTATTTGGAGGCCAAGCAAATGTCTATGTGAAACTATTGAAAGAACTACTACATTTTGACTTAAAAACGAACGGCTTTAAATAATAATATAAACATGACACCTATTGTAGCAGTAAGGCGTAAAAAAATGATTTTGTTGATTTTGACTTATGAGTTGGTGCTGTATCCAAAACAATATTCGCAAGAAGTTAAAACCACTTTCTTTAAAGATACCTATCAAAATTTATTCTACATGACATGCTTTAGATGACGGTTAGATAGCTAGATAGATAGCATCTATTTTTCCAAACAAATTATTTGGTTAAAGTTTATATCCTAATAAACACGCCTATGATGATAATTACGTAAGTATTATTCATAGAGCATACGTCATCAAACAATGAGTAAACTTATTAGATAGTAATGCCCCATACTGTTTTTTTAAGGAAAAAGGTCAATTATATTAAATATTAAAAAAATAACTGTACGTACCAACCGTCCCTATACAAAGGGAAAAATGTTAAACTTTTATGTCAAAATATTATATTTTTAACTTTAACGACAAACCACATGCATACAGAATGTTACACTGTAAGTGTGACTTCACACGAAGCACATGGCTGCCATTCTCGACTGTGTGTAAAGAAAACAGCCATATGTTCGTTATTTTGTTATTGAATTATTAACTTTTATGTTTTTTTTATAATAACTGACAGTGACAAGAAGTCTCATACAATGTCTGTTACATAATTCTCTCTCGCAGTGTACTGTACATTATACTAAATTAAATATTTTAGTAGTGTTGTTTCCGGCATAGTAGGTTGTACATTCGGCAAAAGCAGATAAACATAACAATCTATTCATGCAAACCAAAATCATCTTTGCCATTGACTTTACTAGGTACGTTTTTATAGTGCGTGCAAAAGTTTCTAAGTAACAGTAAAAAATACAGGGCATTTTTGGTGGACTTCCGAGTTTTGAAACCGACAGATCAAATCAACGTCTTGCAACCACATATTGGAATAATTACCATTTTGAGTATCGAAATATAATATAGTGTGTGGCCCTAACTAAAAAAGTTCCAATGGGTAGTGATTGCCTTAATAAGTACTCGTAAGATATCTAAGTTTTACGAAGTGGCAAAATATCATATCATATTCTGTGGTGTTCTCTCTTGTCGTGTGTGGCTCTGACTAAAAGAGTTCCGTAAAGGAAATCCAAATGGACGTATAGTTTCCTTTCCTAGAAAGCTGTCGTAAATAGTCTATTTCGGGCATTCTGTTTAAGTCTTTTAACTCGTTTGGTTCACTGAAAATATTATTTCAATGTAGTTTTGACGATGTTTAGTATAGTGGTAAACAGACGCCACTATAAGGTAATGGGCTCGCTTAGTGCGGGACAATTTTTGTATACACCGATACTGATTACAATAATGCATACATTTCATGTAACCCAAGTTTGAAAAGAGATAGTAAATTTGTTTCTGTAAATGTTTGTCTTTATAATAGTCATGGTATTATAGTATTATAGACAAAAAGGAAAAGAATATTTACTTTAGTGGCACATGACGTTGCCCGCATCTAACACGGTTGACAAACGATCTTTTTTTTCTACTTATTTTAGAACAAAGAGTTCTTTCTAATTATTGAAACCAGTTACGTTAGCTCTTAATTTACGATTTAATTATTAAACTTCAAAAAATGTACTTTAGAACATCTTAATAAGACTTTGAATGGCTTGTTACGCGTTTCGTGAGCTGCTATTAATTCATTAAGGTCTAAACAGTCATTTCTTAGTTCAAGTTACAAAGTTGAAAGGTCAGTGTCAATGACCCCGGTTTTTTCAGCTTTCACTTATTAATTGCAAGTAGCCACGCTATGGCTGAAGAACTGGTATTTCATTAGTAAAGTGGTCAATAAGTTACACTGTTCGTGCATTAACACTGTGGATTCTAAGTTAGGTATATAGGTATAAAGGTAATAGTTTAAATTCATTCAGCCATCCAGCTGAACGTCATTTTTAGTCTTTTCGAAACTATTGCCTTTGTCTATTCCTTTAGGAACATAAAGCAAGCTCTATGTATTTAATAAATAATTGACTAGCTATACGCCAAACAGAAAGTGAAATAAGGGTATCTAATAAAATAGTAGAATAAAGGCTCGAAAGGCTCGACTGGCTGTGCACAGGGGCGTGTTGGTCCCGACATTAATGTATGGGAGTGAAAGTTGGGTATGGCAAAAGAAGCATGAAAGCAGAATAAATGCAGTGGAAATGAGAGCGTTAAGGAGTATGATGGGTGTGAAATTGAGTGACAGGATAAGGAACAGCGTGATAAGGGAATGTTGTGATGTGAAAGAAGATGTAGTTACAGGAATAGAAAAGGGTATGTTAAGATGGTTCGGTCATGTGGAGAGGATGAATGAAAGCAGGTTGACTAAGCAGATATACAAGGAGAGTGTGGAGGGAAAGGTCGGAGTGGGAAGACCTAGACGAACGTATCTTGATCAAATTAAGGACGTCCTGGTAAAGGGTCAGGTCAAAAGTACCCGAAACCGCCGAGCTTGTATGAAGAGAGTTATGAATGTGGACGAAGCGAAAGAAGTATGCAGAGATCGTGGCAAGTGGAAAGAGGTAGTCTCTGCCTACCCCTCCGGGAAAGAGGCGTGATTTTATGTATGTATGTATGTATGTAGTAGAATACAATCCATTCGTACGCCGTCATTTCCAAATTTTATTTCATATTTGGTGGTTTTCAATCAGTACCTTTTTATTTTAATATTTCAGATTCCCACTAGTGCATGTAGACTGGTTCCGAAGAAATTTGATTCACATCAGTCAAATCCAGTACTACAGTTTCGGAAAAGATACATATGTTACTAGCACATAACAACGGAAAAAATCAAAAGAAAACAAATGAGATACACTTGATTACCAAATCTGCCACTTTTTTTTACCACCCAATGGTTGACTTAAACCCCTTTGTTTATAAACATAACCTGAATTTAACTCAATGAGGTGTTTACTAATTGTTGCTGGGTACTTATATAGCGATAATTATCTCAATAATTACACTGATAATTATCTCGATACTCGAAATAACAATTGTGAGCAGTGTTAATTTGTCGAATGTAACGGTTACGGTGTTACCTGTTTTGGTGCAAGCTATGAGCGAGGTAAATTATTGCAAAAAGTCTATGAAATAGTTACGTATATACGGAACGAATAGTACTTAGACTTCTAGAGCTGTTTTGATGCTTACATATCAAATCCACTTACTAATCGAACGTTTTTGTTTTACTTTTTGTCCTTAATGCAAGGTAATATATTGTCTATCTGTCTGTGCTCAGACCTTTTTGATGCGATTAGCAAAATACTTCTGCTGGTGTTATAATGGTAGATTTCATTCAATTGGTTACAACAAGAAAAAAAAACGACTAATGTAACATTAACAAATTTTGCAAGGTTTATCAAAGCAAGGTCAAATAAAAGTGGATTAAATAAAAGTAACTTCAATATTCAAAGAAATAGCTATCGCTTGTGAACTAGACCATAAATGTATGTGGCACGTGGGTTTGCGTGACGAATATTTTTGGGGGCGCTCCTATCAATAATACTAGCGCATATTTGGTCTTTGTTCAACATGACATGACACTAAAATAATAGAAATTTTGATCGATACACAAGTGATGATAACGATGTTTATGGCGAATATGATATAAGGATAATGTAGCCTCGATATTGGACGGTTAAATTTATAGCTGCGCCAGTTATTTGTAGAAATTAGTCTGTTGACGCCAAAATATGGTGTCAACAGACTAATTTCTACAAATTCCCAAAATACAGAAAATTTCTAGTTTGGGAATTACTGAATCAAACATATCTGTATTCTTTTCAATTGTTTCTTTAATAAGCCACTTCCGTAGGCCCCTCATGACGCCTCACGTGAATTGTAATCACAGGTTAGTTCCTAGCTCAATCGCGGGTTGCTGATTTGTGGAGCATGCGGATTTGGCGCTGTTTACATTAACCATGTACTTTAGCGTAAGTAGTTTAAGAAACTATCAATAAATTTATTTTTATTTTTTTTATTTTTTATTATTTTTAGTTGTAAGTTTAGCCTAAATTAAAAATATTAAGATTACTTAAATTATTCAGTCAAGGATTCTTAATTTTCACAAAAATCCGAGTGTAGTGCGTAATTAATTATTCAGATATTATCATTATACACACCAGCAGCCGAAATTTAGAAAATTTGACAAGTCAGTATTGTTCAGTTTCAGATAGTATCGGCGACCTGTAATTACAAAGCAATTACCATGATTTTAGGGTCCCAGACTAGTTATTTGGGACAGGGGGAACGGTCAACGAACTTGCATTTTTGGCCTATTTTGACACATAATAAATTTCATATTAAGTTTCCCGATATTTCCATAATATTTTCTGTAACATAAACTAAGAAAGCTATTGATTGTTTTCTTAGTAAGATGGATGATGTTGAGTTTGTAAATTAACTAAGAAAGTGTCTTAAAAATAAGCTTATTTAACTGTTCAATAATCAAAGTATTTAGGAAACAAGATGCATGATAATGAATAAGTAATAAAAGTCCATGGATAGATGGACTCGTAAATATTTCAAAATAACCTAACACTATTCCGGTACAATTCGTTAACCAAAGCTTAAGCATTCACGATGAAATCTACAGAGCCATTTCTCAACTGCAGACGTTAATATCAATAAATTGGCCAGCACTAAGTCCGGACAGTAACTGGTATGATACGATCAGTGGCAACAGATAATCTCATGAAAGTATTTCACAAATGAATTCACGCTTTCATTTGTTAAATGACAAACTGATTAATTCGTGGGCTGAGCAAGTTATAAATTGTATGAATGACGTGTGATTTGGATCGTGACATGAAGATTTGAATGTGAAGTTACCGGGAAAGTGATTCTATCATTATCTCAAACGAAGCGAGTTTAGGAGGATTGTGCTTACTTGTAGCCTTATTACATACTCAGTAGTTAGTTTCAAAACTATGCTTATCATTTTAGACGTCATCCAATGCATTATTAGATGGAGAAGCAACATACAATTAGATTTCAATAAATTAATACGGGAATAATGAAAGAAAAATATCAAATGAAACCAAAAAATGTTATATGGATTTTTTTATCGTTTAACGATATTAAAAGCGTTTATTATAAATTGAACGAAAGCGAGGTTAAGATGAAATAATTTCATCCATTTATAGCAAAGACAGAAATCATTAGCAAACAGAATCTTTGCAATCATTTACAATGCAGAGAAAGTGAAGTTAAGTCATACGGTGATCATGTAAAAAAGAATATATGATTTTAATGAACCATTCTGCAGCTAGAGAATGACAATGCATTTAGTTTTTATACTGAAAGTGAAGAAGCTTTTGTTTTACTTAGTAGTTACAATAATTCAGTGATTTTACTTGAGATACACAATTTTGCATTTCAAGCCTTTCCTAAAATGTTGGCTCGGTCTGCCTTGAACAGAATTAAAGTGTGGATAAAGCAGAACTTCAGGGTTATCGTATGCCTAGTAAGCGTCATAATATCACATTTTCAAAGGCCAATCTTCCTACTGAAGTATGACTGTTTATTTATTGAATAGTTCAAATATTCTGTACAACGACTGGTGACGATCATATTTCATCTTTAACGTGAACATAACTCACAATTTATTTCTCGACTAACACTTCACTCCTCACCGCAAGGCCATCGGAATTGAACGCCGCATAAATCCACCATCCGTCCCGTTGATGATTAACACCGGGTCAATGACCCCGCGTACAGTATGGCCGACGTAATACAATTGTAAGTTCTTTCACAGCCGCTCAAAGTTCTTGATAGAAGTGAACTTATTCAATTATATGTTGAGACAATGGTTGCACCAGAAATAGAAACGAACAGCAGCAGAGCAAATAAAAAGCTAAAGGTTATCAAAACGAAGCGTATTGAAGAAGAAATGGTTACATACAAGTACATAAATTTAAAAGAGATAAATAAACAGATTGTCAGTCTTGAAGAACCTAATGATGTATTGAAAAAGGTTTATTACACAATCTGCTTGACTGTTCCCAATGCATTCTTCATTTATAGTGGTTAAGGGCAATATGAAATAATGTGTTACGGTTCAAAGGGCAAGCCAGTACATGCAATTACTCACAGGTAACAAACGATGATGAATCCCTAAGTTTAACGGCTCGGATGCAACCAGGCAATTTGTATGAAGCCTATAATAATATTTCAAGTTTAAGCGAAGAAATAAATATTATCCTAACACGCAAATATCGTGACCGTGACTGCGTCTTCTTAAAGCCATTAAACTCTTCATAAAATTGTTGTCTGGTTTTGCACTTTATTTGTGTCACAATAAAGAGGCTTTTCCCTCTTTTAAAATTAATCTAGGTATACTCTTTATCCTTATGACCTCATCAGCGTTCTACAAACTTTTAAATATTTACTTTTGTATAATTTTTTTCTTGACAATCTTTCTTTTTCAAAGTTTATAATCTTTTGCTTTTTGAAAAATTAAATAACCTTTTGTTCTAGCCAATTAGAATCATGTCCGTTACTGGATTGGTTCACCTCAATAAATATAGAACGAGGTTTTCAGCCAGATGACTAAAGGGAGCTTTGATGTACTTTATTGCTAAAAATTGGAAACAATATAATATCAATAAACTGCGATTGTTCATGAGAAGAAGTTTTAATGAAATGCTTATTTATAACTTTAAGCTTATGGTAACTGATTGATCAAATAGTGTGAAGGTAAATATAACAACGTCCATTGTCTGATACAAGGGGTTTGTGTCAAATTATGTGTTTCATAGGACTCATTGAATTAAATGTTGTTCCAGTGATAATCAACACTGAAGGTCATTGTAGCATTTGTCACACTATTGTTGTCATGCATGCTTATCAATACATTGAAATTGTAGATGCCATGTAACAAGGCAGGTTTTTATAGTGTAGAATTTGTTTTATGTAAGCTAGGCAACAAATTTCCGACCTACGGAAAGATTATAAAATCATGTATGTCCCTCACTCTTTTATTCTTGCGTCTAACCAATTGCCAGTTGGATATTCAGCCGTTGCGTTGTTTTTAAGAGGTTATTTTTATTAGAGAAGTCACTTAGAAAGTTGACAATGCTCAAGGGTTTGAATAGAAGTTTGTAGAATAAAAGAGCGTGTAAAATTCATCGTATACGTAAAATTCATTTTCTATCAGCTCTCTTTGATAAATGAAAGCTATAATGTCTCATATTTATTTAAATTTGCCTTTATTGTTACTTTGAAAAAATATGATGACTTACTTTTTATGTCCATTATGTGGACAATATAAAGAGAAATTGACTCATGTCCAGTGGATGTCAGTCCAACTGTATTGATTTATCATAATTTATTACTTCCACCAAAGACCGAAAGCGTCCAGTCTCATAAATTTTATATGCACTTTCTTCCATCGATCGAATAAACTAGGTAGACCTTTTAATAATGCAAAGCATTCATTAAAATTAGATAAAGGGCATCCCCATCCATTTGATCACAATAGCGCAGTATATGAAATTTCATTGTGTTTAATATCTGTAACTTAAATTACTGAAAATAATGTAAGTACATATGCACATATACACTAACATTAGTTTCTCTGTGGTTTAGCTAAAGTTAAAAATGTTTATTCTTATGCTGTTTTTTTACTCCGTACTACTATTTGTACTGCGATTTTCACGCTTTTCTTTTTCAGCTCGAGGGAGCGGGTCAAGTACTCGTAGACACTAACTATAATAATTATGAACAAAAAAACTGATGAAAAAAATGTACCAGACTGTGCAATACGTACAACATAAACGTCGCGAACAACTTCATCTATAAATCACAGCACTTTATGAGCAAGAGAAACTGCTTTTTACATGACGCATGAACACGTTTCTCAATTAAAAAAACATTGAGACATAATTGTGGTAATTAGAAACTTTTCAAATTGACTTTGGTGAAAATTCATCTTCTTGGTGATGCTATACCGAGCAAAGTTCACAGTCACAATGGTTTGACTTTCCACACATTCGTCTTCATTTTATGTGCCATTCATGTGAATCGGTATTCAGTAGTTGGTCCCATTCATTTATCTATTTTAAAAAAGTTTCTGCAAGTTCTTCTAAAATTTTATTCCGAGAATCTTAAGTAATATTACAATTATTTATTATAACGCCTAATCGGTAGCGACATACTGGTCTTCGCAAATATGATCTGTCACAGTCAGCACGCTATGAAGAGGAAGAATGATTTCTAGCTCTAATCTATTTGATGCCTGCGACTTCGTTCCCATGGCTGAAATTTTTTTGTTAAAGTGACATTTCTATATTTCCTATAAATAAACGTTTAGTTTATCTTTCAAGTTACTGTTTGCATTACACCACCGATCGATGGCGTCAATTGTTACCTAAGCATTGTAATTTATATGTATTTACATATAAGTTTTTGTGATTTATAGTTTTGTAGGGTACACAATCGATTTCCCTGGTTGCACGATTTACCATTTCTACAACAATATTAAATCAGCACAGTACAATAACGATTCAATTGTGTGCCATTGCACAGTTCACAACAGATGTCGGAACATTTTGACTTCTACTAAAATGTTGACTAGAAAACTGACTACCTACTAAATTCTGACTTCTATTTCATCGTCTATAGAATCAAAAAGAGTAAAGAGAGGCGATGATGGTAAGAGAAGGAGAAGTGTAAGTGGACAGCGGACTAACGACATGTGCGCACGCAAGTAAGTACATACCAGTTTCATATACGTCGCTTACGTTTATTGCTAATAAATAATAATAGATACAACATATAAATAAAATCATATTTTTCTCCTTACGGGGCAGACGGAACTAACAGTTTTGAAAAGTCTGAAAACCACGTTCGTTATATTTGGTTATGATGTTCATATTTTATTGCTTAGTCGAACTTATATATTTATATATATCAAATATATAAGTTCGACTAAGCAATAAAATATGAAAAATATTCACAAATATAACATCCTAATATCATTTTTTTTATTGTTTGTGAAATATATTATAAGTAAGCTACTAAAAATAGATTACAATTACATCAAATTATATCGTTATTCAGTTCTATCTCATATCTTTTAACTCCATGATGCTATAATTCGCTATTGCATAACATAGGCTTAGTAGGCCATCCGAATAAAAGATATTTCGCAATCTAAGTGATTTTACATGAATCCACAATTATTTTGAGGAAATTGAGCGTCCACTCTCTTCCGTTATAATTTTACTTTTATTATTTGTATGTATCACATTTTAATGCTTTTCAATAGTTTTCAACATAGAAGTTTACTATCAATCATTCTAAATGACTTCAACGTTGAAAAGCTCTAATAATTTTTAGTTCTATATTTGACTGGATAAAAAATTAATAATCTTGCATTACTTCCTCTCTTTATTAATGATAGCTGACCCGCGCAACTTCGTTTGCGTGTATCCCGCTACTTATTACACACACATTATGACACTAACTCCCATATTATTCGCATGTGCCTCAGTAAAAAAATATCTAAATATGTACTTAGAAACAAAAGAAAGATACCTATTCTATTAAGTTCTTTTTCTGAACTTATCTTACCTTAAATTACGATTTTTTTTTAATTATTTCCCTAATATTAAATTGACCTAACTTTAAATTTTAACCAAAATCTTAATAGAAAATATCAATCCATAAATTACGGTTTTATATTTTAAAAAACTAATCTTACTAATAAGTGCGATTTAATACTAACCTTAGAATACAATACCTACTATTATCATACAATTATTGTTGTCGCGCTGAAAAGCACGTTTTATTTTTCTCAAAGCGCTGCGATAAATGAACGCGTCCGATCGCTTCCAATTTCAAAGTGCTAATGGGGAGCCGCTGTTTTTTGTTTTTTTTTTTTTTCTTTTTTTTTTTTTTGACTATGAGAACATAGTTTGCCTGAGGGGCATTCACTATTACAGCGGGACGTTTTTAGGCGAGGGCTTGACGCTCCTCCTAACAGCCTTGGAAAGCCGCTGCCGCCGACGCGCTATTTATAGGGACGCTGCCCCCGCCGCCGCGGCCGGCCCGTACCGTGCCGCAATACTAATATCGTGATATCTCCTAAACTATATGTCTAAATAACACACTGTAAACTGCAAAAATAATCTAAATTAAATGCTCGTGATGATGAACTTACTTATTTTGATAAGGATATATGTATTATTGGTTATATCACCAGTTAAACATCACCCAACGAATTAAATGTTTTTTTAATACAGAAAAGTAGTTTTTGTGACTTAAATAAAAAAGCTGGATATATGTCATCGCGGACTTTTTTGTAGAACTAATAAAGACCAATGTTTTTGCTATACATTGTTCTTACTTGTATCCAACGGTATAAGCGGCGCACGCACAAATGCAATCTTCAATTAGATTTTTTTTCTGACTTCTTGGACATAAATCGCTATAACTCAGCTAATATAGTTTCAATGTATTTCAATTATATATAAAAACCTGTCGGAGAAAATACTCTTTCTATTAGTGAAAACCGCATCAAAATCCGTTGCGTAGTTTTAAAGTTTTATGCATACGAAGGGACTACAGACAAAATGGGCGACTTTGTTTTATACTATGTAGTGATTGTAAATAATAGGAATACAAATAAAAAAACACTGTTTAAATGTCATCTTTTACCAAATAATTAATCATAAATGCTTTCTAATAAACAATTCAAACCTATTCAATAAATATATTCCACTCTTACAACATTACGGGTAGCCCAAATTGTTGATTTTAGTTTATCCCTCTTATCCAGACAATCGTTGTCAGAGGTATCCAAAGCCCTAGTGGGCGTAATACCTGCACAATAAAACCCACGCGATATTTATCTGTCTGTTAATTGCTTCTGACGAAACTTTTAACTACCAGTGTTGCAGATTTGCTTACTTTGTGGCTTGATCTCGCGGACTTCAAGGAGTGCTAATCAGAATTATTTTTAAAATTAAACTGGTATGAAAGAAAGACTTTGATAATAGGTAAAAACATTAATTTGAAGAGTTCTGTTTGATAAATTTGACTATACATTGATTTATCGATCTGTGTAAGTAGTCCCGTATATATTAAATTATTATTAAATACTATCATAGCCGATTTTAAGCATACATATTTGTAACCATTGGTGATTAATTTGTGATCCTACTGAAATCACAAGTAGAAAACATTAATTGCATTTGTTAGGCTAACAGGGACATTAACCTTATTACCGTAGAGTACACTTGTCAAATATAATTAACTACACATTTCAGGTAGTTATCACTCTCCAAGTCACTTGTTCTTATTAGAAATGTTGTAACAGCTTCCATGACAACAGATATTATCAATATTTGCGCCACAACCTCAACTCTCAACGGGCTTTTTAATAAGACGTCAGAATTTAAGATGATTATCATATCTGCATGTAAATCTTCCTGGATTTATATCGATGATATAATAGTTGTTGCTCATTTCTGTTTGTTCACTTGAAAGTAGGCTGGCTGTTATGGTAATAGTTGATTAAGATTGTGCTACTATTACAGATAAGAATTGCCCCAAAGTGTTTCTTTGTCCGTAGTAAATTGCTTATGTAGTTCATAATGAATATCAGAAAGATAAAATTGATCAAATAATTACTTATATACAAATAAGATTTTCACATGTAAGTAAAGTATGTATGGAAATTTTCATCTTTACACTGCTGATTATTATAAAAAAATATTTCTAACTAAATTGTTAAGACTACATTCGTAATCGCAAAGAAATCGTACAGAAAAGCAGCATGTAATCAGTAAATCTCAGTTACTGAAGAAACAAACATTGTCAACAGCATCGCACAGCTAAAAGCATTTCTGGTGAACTTCAAACCGCTCCCGAATTAGTCCCGTCCGCCGGGAGGATGCGCGGGATTCGAACACGTGGCCGTTGCTTCCGCCCACTGTTTACTGGATCGTTAGGGAATAGCGCGGGACGTCAGGGAGCGTTAATGGTATCGACAATATACACACAACTATGATTTATATAACGCGTAATTCCAGTTGCGCCTCTGAAGATGAGCCTAAGTACCATGACCCTGGATTGGGTAAGTTAGGTTTCTGCACAAAGCGACTCCCGTCTGACCTCCGCAACCTTTGCAGAGGATCTTAACCCATATTTTGATCATGGTTACGTAGTGAAGGCTCGTGGTGTGTAAGTTTACTATGAACTATGTAAGAGCATTGACACTGGCAT
This sequence comes from Amyelois transitella, assembly GCF_032362555.1. Classification (NCBI taxonomy): domain Eukaryota; kingdom Metazoa; phylum Arthropoda; class Insecta; order Lepidoptera; family Pyralidae; genus Amyelois; species Amyelois transitella. Next base: position 6,203,536 of record NC_083523.1, read on the forward strand.
TGCTACTGGATCTAAAATCACGGTTCAAGATGGGTGTAGTTCTTCTGTTGTAAGATTACTGAGGTCAGACGAGAATCACTTCGTGTAAACCCGACTTGCTGTTATAGAATCTTTTTTTCATAATAAACGTATCGTAGCTCTATTTGCTTGGACTTCGAGCTAATTCAAGTCAATTCTATCTCACACAGGCTTAAGATAAAAATTGACCTACGGTCCTCCGAGGTAGGAGGATGTCTTACGTTTTTTAGTCGGGGGAAAACAGAACATTGAAACTTTAATTCCCCTGATCTTGGAAGAAACTACATTACAAAATCCGTATTAGATTTCTTAGAACAGTTCTAAAGCGCATGGTCGTGATCGTGACATTCGCAAGCTATCCATTATTTATAAGAAGCTGTGTGTACACAAAACAAAAAACATACAGAAATAGAATAAAATATTAAACTGGGAATAGTTAAAATGGTACGCTGAATTTGAAATAATGGTTGGTGAATCTTCTTTGAAATAACGAGAGACAAAATATAGTAGATATTAGCTGGTGCTATACATGCTATCTCGCTTACAACAATTAATAAGAAGTCCAATATTCCAGAAAAATGAAGTGACTATTTATGGAGTGATATTGATTTTGTATAAGTAATTGAGTGAGACAGTACATTTGGTGTCTCATTATTTATTTATATATAATTTAAAGACACCTTGAATGGTTGATATACAAGTTTTTGTACAATTAAATACTTTAACAATGTAGGTATATATAGTTTGCCTCGATATGAGTTATTTACTTAAAAGCTTTATTTCTATTCTGTCTTAATTTTGCGACAAAGTCATGACTGAACATTGACCTGCTCTGACGTCACTAATCCGACTTCAACCGACATTATTAACCAACAAGCCTGAGGTTTATGTGATGCAACTCATTTATCAAAATAAACACTTTTCTCTTTCACATCAAAGGAAATGAACACGTGAAAGAAGAGGACTGATATTCTAGTAAGCGTTAAAAGTAGACAAGTCGAAATGACGAATAAATGAACTTTTAACCACGTCAAAAACCTTAATAAATGAGTCTTTTTAAATTATCCACGCTTCAAAATATCTCGAAAGATAGACGACGAAGTACAACTTGAAAACACTTACATTAGATTCACCAAAGAGCGAACAGTCAAATTGAAAGCTACAAAATTTTTCGAAATCCGTTGGCAGACACTTCTATCAAATATATGTATATCTCGTATAAGAACTAACATTGAACTGGTATTAATTAAACAATTATGTAATTCATTTTAATGGCGCCCTCTATCGGAAGCATCGTCAAGTGACATAGTAGTAAGTACCATTACTACGATAGATCTAGTTTCACGGCCACTTTCCCACGCCCTCATGGGAAGGTAGCGTAGTTGGTAGGGATGTCAAAGTTTAGAGATTAAACTGATAATAGTACTGTACGTATGAAGGAGTATGTACTAGGAACTCCTTGTATTGCTATGAAGAATAAAAGATGTTATAAGTTACAATGAGAATTCTTTTTTTGTCCCATAGCTGAGCGGTAATGCTTTTTTTCGCGCTAATGGAATCAGGATATGCAGTATTGGTTGACCTTACTTTATTGAAGATTCACAATTATCATGTATTTATCCCTTACTAGTGGATACTTTTACAGAGCCAATAGTCGCAAGAATAGAATGCCAAATTAAGCTGAAAGTGGCTAATAGAATTGATGGAATTGATATTTAGAGAAAGACTCACAAAACAAAAGTAAATTTCTTACGAGTATGTAAGTGAATTGTAGTCATTGGCTAACTCGCTGGGGAACAACGTAAGCAGGACAAACACCAGCCCCTTTACTTACGAACTTTAACAAGGCATATCTCCTCTCTCTATCACTTCGGTTAACCTCAAAAATAGAGAGAGTGGGAAGATGTAACTGCTAACATCAACGTTTGTGAATGGAGAAGTGTGATGTTGATGATTGCAAACTATACTCGTACCATGATCTAAATTTCCGCTTACCTGAAACAAAATAGAAAGCATTGTTATCTTTGCTCTATCTGGACGAAATAACAGCTGATAACGCGCAATCACATGATAAAGAGATAAGCTATCATATAGCAGACTTGATAAACACACTTCAGAATATAGATTTTTATCCGAACTGCAGTGGAAATGGAATGCTATAGATGCGTAATTCTACGCTATACTTACATGTGTATGTGTGTTTGTTAACCTTTCATGCAAAAACAACTGCATGGATTTAGATGAAATCATTATATAAACTGTCATAACAAAAATTCCCATGAAGCCCCGGGGCGCAACTAGTATTTTAATAAGTACGATCGCGTTCATATCTGCAGTCATAGTTTTAAAATTCTTACGGGTTAAAATAGCGTGCACTGTGGTTCCAATAGATACACACACACATGCATATTTAAAAAGAATACATATTCCATCAAATGAATACGGTCTTTAATACCAATGATTACTAAGTAAAACAGTTTATTATTCTATGACATATAACATAACAAAACAGAAAGAGACGGTAATCAACGATGGCCGAACTGGGCCCGATAATTGTCGATCGAGATGTCGTCTCTCATTATTTGCATAAGATTTGCCTATAGAGGGAAGCTTGCGACTGCCAGACTTATGACATTTCAATAAGGTTGAAAGTTTATCTGCACACGACCCTAACATAGGTAGTGGTTCCTTTGAAAGTTATTGGGTAGCAATTTTATTACTTGTGTGAGCAAGTGAGATCTAAGATATATTAGATAATCTCGCTTGCTCACACTCGCTTGTTCTAGTTACTAGCGTTACTTGGATTTCGAAGTTATTCAAGGATTTTTTTGCCTATTAAAAAAAAATTGTGTTACTGACAATTTTTAATGTTTCAAGGTGCCATTTGAACTAAGTAACTGACTGACTAACTAACTGATATCTAAGAATTACAAACACGAAAAGTTGTCTTCAAACACGGAAATCAGCAAGAAATATTAAACAAGAGGGAGAAAATAAAACATTCAATAATTAAAATTAGTAAATTTTATTGAAACAGTTTACCTATAGTTTTGTTTACATATTGATGATTATATAAAGCTATACATACAGCATATTACACTAATTGTATCATCTACTTAGCTCCTGTTATTAAGGTTACAGCTTAATTATTCGTTTTCATAAAGAAAAGATATTGAAGCTGTCCTTAAAACACTATCTAAGTAATTACTACTTTTAATATAAACTGGCAGAACCTTTCACGCACTATAATATGGACTCGATGCACAGGGCACAAATGATATTGTTGGCATATCATTAATCGGATAAATATACCGCACAGTTGGTAACATGGTTTCTTCCAGCACTTGCACATAATGAGCAGCTGTAGCGCGTCCTGCTATCCACACCTGTTCCCCAGGTCCAGCAGCACTCATCCAGCCCCACATATTTACAGATATGTGTCCAGACTCCATATTTGGCACAATATTTTTTTCTTTATACCGAGTTGCATTTCTTCGCCATAAATGAAGCCTACCATGTAGTGATGACATAAACAAACTTTTCGTCCGTAAATATCGCTTCTTTCCAGGCAAAATCCAAATACTGCTCAGCAAATTCTAAACGACTTTGCTTATTTATTTCGGATAAATACGGCTTTCTTGGTGGCTGTCTGTGGTGAGGTCCCTCACGATGCAAACTCGACGAACAATAACCACTAATGTGTCGAACTGTTCCGCAAATATTGTGGTCGGTATGAAGCTATTATTTTCGTACTGTTCCACCATGGATCTCCGCTGTGTGGCTGTCGCTGTGTTGATTATTAGCGGACGACGGTCGCTGCGCGGTCGACTTTTTACACTACCCTCTTCTTGATGGCGCGTTACCCAACGTTTCGACGCTTGTTGTTTATTGTGTTATTTGTGTGAATGTGTGAGTGATAGCAGCGGTGCAAGCTATAAAGTTTTGCGAACTATGACTGCAATTATGAACGCGACCGTACATTAATTTGGCGATTTATGTCCATTAACATAATTTTCGTAGAGAAAAAATACTACATCGCAAGGAAAAATACAGGTTAGATTCCCCTGCAAAGATTGCAGAGATTTTATGGGAGAAGTTCGTGTACAAAAACCCTGACACACCCTATCCAGGGATCATGATCAAAAAGGCGCCCCCCGTGCTCCTCTCTAGAGAGGTGAGGGTGTAGCCGCGACTAACGCCAGGAGGAAGAAGATGATGATTCCTCTGCAAATGGTTGCGGAGGTCAGAAAGAGATCGCTTCGTGTAAAAATCCGACTTACGCAATCTTGTTTAAGGTACACTACTGGCTCTTCTCCAGAAAGTTGAAGACACAAATTTGTCAAGTTTGTTATCTATATATGTATATAATTGATCAAGTTGATTATAGAAATTGAAAATGACAATAATGTTTAATTTGTTATTAGTTATCTATTTAATCGCCAAATTTAAATTAATCTTTAGACTTTGATCTAACCAAGCCTTAAAATAAAATTTCATCAAGATTAAAAAGATACAATGCACATGTGTCAGATAATTCGATAACGTATTGTTATAGGATGACACTAAAATGAGCTCAATTATAAAAATAAACAAATGTTACGAACACGATATGACCTCCGTTCATGCTTATACAAACACACTCAAATTACAAAGAATGCTTGAATGACGGCTTTAATTAAAGAAAACGCTTCTACTGTTACGTTTACTGATGGCACAAAATATGAGATGAAGGCTTAACATAATTCTTTATTTACTGCTAAATTAATAATTATTTATATTACGATATATCAGAATTGTCAAAGTGATGTGAGAAATTTAGAACACAAAAGAAATCTGAAATTTAACTTGATTTCTTTAATTGTTAATTTAAGATAATAAAGATTAAGTTTAAATTTAGTTAATTAATTTAAAAAGGTGAACTCAAATTACATGAGAGATTTTGTGTTTCAATACTGCCCACTGCATCTGACTCACAACGGGTAATCACCGGAATTTACACAAATTACAATACTAAACTACGCTGAAATAAGCGTCACATTAATACGAAGTATTTGGGTTGGAAACTCAATAAGTGTATTTATAATACAAGCTTAATTACGGTGAGATATTTACTATATATAACTGCCAAAATATCTCTATGTCCAAATCTTGTATTGTGTAGCAAGTTCGTATAAAACTAAATTGAAGTCGATTCACGTTTGTAAGCTATGGTGCCACAGGTAAGGACAGACAGACACGTCAAAATTGTCACACCCCTTTTTTTTCGTCAGGGGTTCAAAACAGTAACACATCTAATGTGGACGAATTTAAAATGCATATTCTTTCTTATAACAACAATTCATAACATCACACATTAAATAATGTGAGATTCCAATTAGATTTAGGTTTCTTTTGTGTTGTGAGCTTCGTGTAAAAACCTCATTTATAACCAGATTTTGGGCAACTCTGCAGAGGTACTTGTAAGTATGCAATCGTGACTACAGTAAGAGATTGATGGAATATTCTTGCGGTGTTTACTATATTTTGTATTTTTTTATTTATTATCTAAGTATATTATGTATTGTATTTGTATCACAACAAAAATGAATTTAATTAACTATTTCTGTGTATGTACGTACATAAATTAGTAAATAAATAAATAACTTTAACATCCAGGAAACCGCTTCAGCTTAAACTTTAAACCTACATTTGGTCAATGTCACATTGTTACGCATAGACACTGAATCTTAGCAGCAATTATCAATCCAATGGCGTGTGACTAATTGTGGGCTGGGGGAGATTAGTTTCCTTTTAGTGATGTCACTCAACAGGAGAATAGGTTACTAAAATTTTGTTTATACTTTCTAAGTAATTTTAATAAAGGATACTTTCTAAAATCCACCCGAAGAAGATTAAAAATATTGAAAATTAAGGAAAAATCCCACGAAGACATTACAGTTAATAGACAAACCTCAAGTTCCTTAAAGTAATTAATTTTTAATAGGTTTAAAGTTGAGATCAAAATTAAACAAGAGTAATTATAAACTAGACAAAAATATAACAAAACATGAGGACCACTCAAAGATATATTACTCGTTATAAAAATCTTGTATTTTAAATCCGCCCTAAATCTTAAGAGAAAGAAATGGAATTTGCGCAGGTATGTCCGCGTCTGATATAGAAATTGTAGAGTAAAGGATTGCAATGAAAATTGTATGCATCGTTTATATGAAAGTATCGGCTTTCCACTGTCTTCACAGATTAATTAGCCGCTAGGCTTTGTGGACGCCCTGACTAGGTAATAAGCATGGTTTAAGCATTGCTTGAGCATCAGCCATTTATCTAGGGTCAGTCAAGTGCAACTTATGCTAACTCGTATAATTCTTACTTACCTATATGCGAATAATACCTACTTATGTATAAAAGATTAGGCAAGGCCATTTGCGTTCGCATCAACAATAAGTATGAGCAGTATCTCAATTGAATACATCTTATTAGTTTCGTGAACTTATATTTTTATCTGTATCTAAGCTACTCATATATAAAAGACTGGCTATTTTATATAAATAATTTCCTTTTCCCGCGCGCGGGACCGCGGTCAGAATTTAGTATAGTAAATATTTTCAACTATTCAGATAATAAGCAAACAGAATTCAAACGATCAATTGTTAAATGTGCGACCATAGAAAACATTTTACTTAACGGTAAGAGTTCATAAATTATAAATGGCATAGAAATTAACAATAAAGCAGATCTCACCAATGATTTAAACGTCAACCATTCAAAGCCTACATTAGCCGAGCCCACACCGCAGAAATCAGTATAATGCCCCATTGAAACTAAAGAACGTCTAATTAGAATTTACATGTTCAATGGAAACTATGGGACTATTCAAAGGGTAATCGATAAAAGATAATTAGCGTCCTTCATGTCGCTTATGAACATGATGTGGACAGTTTTGAAGTAATATTGAAATCTTTCAACATTTTAAGGAGTAATTTGACAGATTATTTATCTACGGATTTGAAGTACGATATAACAAAGGCATACCCCGCGGGTTCCTCTCCAGATACGTGAGGATGCAACCGGTACTAAAGCCAGGAGGAAGAAGTGAAGTACTATATATGCCTAAAGATGAAATAGTGAGAAATTTATAAAACTAAAGGAAAGAGTTATGTCAAGAGTACACAAATGCGACGACCTTTAATAACGTGAGATGAAAAGTACGCAGGGATCACGGCGAGTAAAGATGGCAAGATGTAGTATCTGCCTACCTTTTTGGGAAATAGGCGTGATTTTATTTTTGTTTATGAAGAACATAATTGTTAATATGACAGTACTGAGACGTTTAATTCTAATATTTACAAAATTAATTAAATTACATAAGCTCATAATTTGTGAGATTATATCATGGAAGGGAAAACACATAACGTATTTAATAACATCCGTGTTACATGTTTCCCAACAACTACAGTATTTAATGAAATAACGGCCTATGCCTAAAACAATTCTCTAAAATTACACGAGTCTCCATAATAATTAGTTGCGAATTGCATAGACTAACATTATATCGGTCAGATAATGCTACCTAGAAACATTATGTTATCAAATACAAGGAAATTTAGTGCCGGTAATATAAATGTTTTAAGAGATGCATATGGGATATGACTAAAATAAAAAGCCGTATAAATTTTAAAACAAAAAAAAAACAAAACCTAGTTACAGAATGGCATATAAACCTGGGATTTCTCTTTTAGGCAACGGTCAAGCAATCTGTCACAATCAGAATCCATTTCATCACTACGCAATCCAGATGAAAGTTGCCTTCGAGTCTTTTAATAAGACTACTGGCCCTGCCTATCCCGTAAGGAATAAGGACGGAAGATATGTTTGTAAATGAAAATTAGAACAAGAAACCCGCCGCAAGCAACGGCGACGACTGTTCTTAAATATTTTATGGGCCATTCGGTACTATCATCTTATATGATCTAGAGAAATTGCGTGCACTAGTGTCGGAAGATTGGCCGAGACGATTTGTCTTGCTGGAGCATATTACACGTACTGAAGATGCAGATAAGTCGTTTAACACTTAGTGCCCTTAAGGTTGAGAAACCGTTATTGAGACACGATAGGGCTTGGTTAAGAAAGCGACAGCTGATTGACTCAATTCAACCATTATAGGTATCAGTAATAATTGTGGTAAAACCAAAATTTATAATAAAATAAAAGTTTAAATTGAAGTTTAATAAATTTGGTGAACTGAATTACTTAATTGACACAAAACGCAGAATTTTTAAACAAAGTGCGTTGCACGCTAAACGGTCATCACGTCACGGAACTTTCTAAACCAATTTAAACATACATTTTCGCAGATAATCGAGTCATGTTTAGAAACCTCTGAAGCTGCAGTTTTAAGAAATGACGCAAGTGCACCTCAATCAATGTACATGCTCGGTGGCTAGTGGCATAACCACCATAAATCCGAGGCTAGCAATTTCATCGCCAATTTCCAAGTATTTTCACTCAAATCGCTAACAAAATAATGACTAGGCGACTCGCCCCAACACTTTATCGTGGCTCTCTCTGAGCTTAGCTTTATTAAATCTAGAGGCATGTTATTGTTGTACGCTTACGGCGACTCAAAATGAACTATAATCGAGGAGATTCTAAGATTACCGAGTCTAGTGACAGAGGAAGATTGTATGTAATTGATTGGGTAAGTGTGGACAAAGGTTTATAAAGTGTTGTACCAATCATTCAAATAGTCCTAGATTAGAGTGAAGGATTCGCATCGCAATGGAATGATAGAGTTATCAAAGAAACATTCAGCATCGACTTTGTATTAAGGTTTTAATAACATATAGACTGCCTAATATTTTTGATACTTGCGAGATTTGTCTGTAATATCTCGGAGCATATACACACGTATTCAATTCTTCAACAGAACAAGTCTTTTTAACTTTTCTAATAATAACTCACGAGAGCTTGAAATATTAACGAAGTTTACATTACATTTAACGGCACATACACTTGAAGAGAAACTGTTTAGCTCTCAAGACAATGATCACATATTCCTCTCAAGCTGACCATCGTTCTTGAGAGGTACTTACAATTGTAAATTGGTAAAACACACACTGTTTCACTGGTAAAAATACATTTTAAAACTCACTAAATTACGAGTATATAAAAATCAAATACTAAAATGTAAATTGAAATAAAAGCCAAGAGAATTTGAATCTGGTTTTTGCTAGGTTCGGTGGGGCACTATATTTTCTCTTTGTAAATAATTTTATCGTTAAAACAGTTTAGGTCATTAAGTCATTGATGTAAAAGTTGATAAAATGAATTGTTTTGCAGGAAACACGAATTAACCAGTTTGATAATAAAAGGAAACTATTAAGTTGTCGCGGCGTATCCTATTAGCCGTAACATCGACAGATTGATTTATTCATGCGCACGAGTCCGAAGAATGGTAGGGAATAAAAATAGCTTCGGATTATCCGATGTCGAGTTTGACAACTTATTTCGGTAACAATTTAGTTTGATAGTTAAAAATATAGACAGCTTTGTAGATGTTATCGAAGAAATGAAATATGATAGGTTTGAAAATTGTTCTAGAAACCTCAAAAAGCCCATTATAGTTAAAAACACGAACCTACTAGAATGACCCTAAAAGTATGTTAATTGAAGTACACACTTTTTAAGCAAGCCTTTATTTAAGTGGTACATGTCACGAAGATATCAAACCAGAACAATTAGAAAGCCCTTTGTCAAATAACATAATAATGAGATATTTTCGTGCACGTTTGTGGAGGGTGCAAACATTTGTCTATGGCCTTCGGCTATGACAAACGAAATGAAGAATCTTGACCTAAAAATGTCATAAACCGCACAGACAAGATTATCTATGCTTGATTTCACTCTCATACGGTATAGTTTTAATGACCATATATATTTCCGAGTATGTAATTAGCTAGATGATATTACTGGCAAATATTTTTTTTAAGACAGTAGAACTCAAATTATTGTTAGCAATAGGTATTCATATATAGTAATGATAGTAAAAATATCTTATTTTAATTTGATTCCATCATCATATTTATCAAGCACTTCCACAAAATAGCAGAAGATACGGTTAGAACTAGTCAACTGGCTAAACTAGCTAGCTTTTTGTCAGTCATCTCATTGCACCTGTTAAAACAGGACTGGCTTCCTATTATGTACGCAATTACGTTTTTGCAATGTCACTTAGAGAAAATTGTCTATTGATTCAAGTAGCATCTATGTCAGTGATAGATTAACTGATTCTATCGTGGGGCATGGAAAAATAATTGGTATGGGAAATTTAACTTTGACACACTCAAACAGAATTCACTGAACATTCATGGACTGTTTATAAATCTACCTGGGATTTTGGTCCTTTAAAACTAAAGAAGCATACTGACAATTATCGTTTAAAAGAAAGGTTGTAGAGACACTCGGGTAAAATGTTACTGGAGCTCTCGTCTAATAATAAACATTTTGGCATACTTACAAAGGCATGGCATAGCCGTTCAAGAATCTGTTTGACCGACAAATACAATAGAAGTTCCAGTGCTATAAATACTAAACAAAATGTTATTCTGCCACTGTCTTGTTCATTATAAACATCTATTGTTAAATTTGTCCGTAGATACGGTGTTGTTTAACTTCTATTATTAATGATCATGTCTTGAAAATTATCTGTTTCAAAGTTTCTTTGACGGTATTGCTTTGTTTCGTTTTTGTGCCAAAAACCTTAATTACTGTTAACCGTTTCGTACACACGCAATCATCTTCAAGGTAGAATGGAAGGCTGTGTGAACTTAACCTATTATTTGAAGAGCTACTCTTTGCAACTGAATCATAAGATGAGCTTCACGTTTTTAATATTAACTCAGATCTTTTTTAGTTCATGATCTCATCTCTTATGCGAAATATTAATAAATTTTAAAATACATCAATGCGATCACGGCTTTATATCGGGTAGATAAGACAAGACTGAAATAAAATGTTTCAAATTTTTTTTAATTTTAATTTTAATTATGAAATTAACCACAATTTCAGGTCGTGTGGATTGTAAAACAAAATTTCTGTCATGTAATCGACATGAATATTTAAAAGTATCGTAAATGTGCCATCGTTTCCAAAATCAATACGAATTTTGGATGATAGGGGAGAACATGTAACTTTCTGTTTGTTTAGATACAAGCTTGAAAACACATGGCATGTACTGTGTTTACTCACGATAAGGCTGTCTAGGATCGGACATTTATTTGTCTTCTCTTCAATAAATTTCCTAAATACATTTTTTATTTCTTATATTGAGGACCGACCCTCCACTTGAAAAAAAACAGAGACTTTTTGTATCTTTTGTTTTCGTTGTTTGTAATAAAAGTAAAAACAATTTATATGAAAATGTGAATATCTTCCAATATTCAGAGCATTTCATATTATCACTTTACTTGTTCAATCATTTTAAATACACAATGTTGTGATTACGACAAATACAGTCATTATAATTAACAAATGTATTTTATTTATTTGTAAAGTTTTTCAGCTATCTGATTTTATGCTATATGCTATTCAAGTTCGTGATTATCATTCAAATTAAGGCCAATGTTGCCGCCCACTTAAGCACATTTAAATCTGCCTTTCTTTTGTCTGACAAGGTCTTTTTTATTTTTATTTTGCTCACCCATACTAACAAACTATCTCATTATGTTCAATTGCTATTGCAAGATTGATCTCTTCTAGTGTCTGATTTTATGTGCCTGCTATTTTATTTATAAAGTATTCATTGCTTATCCAAATAATCACAAATACATACAGGTTGCTAGACCGTCGACTAAAATAAGAATCCGAAGTTTATTACCCTTATACCCTTAGTCACCTTATGCGACATTCATGGAAAAGAAATGGAGTGATCCTTCAAAACTGGGATAGTGGGAAATAATCACATTTTGCTTTCATTTTTTATTTACATCTAGCCATTGGAACTTTTTATATCGATAAGGTAACAAGCATACGGCCAGTTTGATGGAAAGCGGTTGTTCGGACTTGCCTTGACGAACCATAAAATTGTTCCCTTCGTGACCCAAGAGTATTTTCACAATCGCTAAAGTTTCTTACCAACAAAACTGCCAACAGTGCAGCACAAAAAGTGACCTAGTCCGAATGGCAACTGACTGCAACAACGCATAACGGTAAACTTAGATTACATTTCGACTGATGCCACTTTCGGGGCATTGTACGAGGGTTTTGCGAAAAGATTGTAAAGAGTCATTCGGGTGTATACAGAGATGTTGCTGTTATAGATTTCAATTTAGATGATAGACGGTACAAGGGGCCAGTATTTTTTGTAGTAGACAAAGTTATTTTTATCTGTGAATAAAAATCACTGCTTTTTGGCAGTGACAGGAGTTGGAAATGCCAGAAAAAGTAGCCCAAAAACTTACATAAGATTTAAAGTTTTTTCTATTTGGAAATCCTTACAGAAAAAATGTGTATGTGCTTAAATAAGTAGGTATACTTCTAGTGGCATTTAGTCTGGAATACTCGTATCACCAGTCAATGGTAACAAATTGTCTCAATTTTTTTGATCCAGCCGGATTTCAACTTTTATTCATTCGGACGAATCAAAAAAGAGAACATAAAGGCTGTTTCATACCAAGCACAAGCAAAACAAATCGCAATTAAACGAAACGAACTGGGGCGTGAAGTTGCAACAGCCGGACCTGCCGAAACTATCACGTACAGGCAACATGATAGCAAACCACCCAAAGTCAGAGTGATTTAGCTTCTACTACAGCGTGATAAGGATACAAAAGATAATGTGGTAACGTTGTCTGCACAACGTATTATTCAAGAAGCCGAGCATTTTGATAGTTCCGGTGGGGTGAATTAACTGTATTTTGATGAAGAATAAATTGTAAATTTGCAGATGAAGGAAGTCAATGAAATGTTGTTATGTTATGCAACAATAGGTAATTAACTTATAGAAAAATATTTTCCATAAAACAAATATATTTTGTACTTTAAAATATTATAATTGAAACTTAACTATAAATGGACTAACAAAAATATCAAATCGACAATTCGCACAGATATTCTGCGAACATTACATTAGATTTGTAAAAAATTATAACACATCAGAAAAATTGTGAAACCTACAATATATCTAAGATCCCTGTTTATTTGCTTTGCAGATTCCGATTAGTAAGTCTTCTTAATGAGCGATAACGAGTTTTTCAAAACGCTTTATAATACTTAGTGGCTTCAACCTGTCTACTTTGGAATCTGGCGAGAAAACCAGTAGCTCGCCAGAACCTCATTTGTCTTTTAGCAAGTTTCTCCATCTACAATTGACGTTTACCTCTAGACAAACCAACCAACGAAGCAATTTGACCAGTTTCAACTATTCCATGTACTTATTAAGATTTCCATCATGTATTATCTGAATATCTAGAATTTCATAAAATATACGAGATAAATTACACAGATTGAGCTGACCCCAAGTAAGTTTAAGACTAGGAAACTTCTAAGACATAAGCATATCAGAAAAAAATCGGTTTTCATCTTAAATTAATATAGCTCGATTGGTCCGGTATATATTTATTGATATTGACTAGACCCCACGCATGGGTATTCATTAAAATCAATTTCTACTTTTATCAAATCTCTCATAAAACTACCGTTTACAGGTCAGCGGGCTTTTCTTTAAACTCATATATAAAAATAACTTTATTGCGTACATCAACTTGTACTAGATATTTCGATCGATTTTTAAGGGCCATAAAATTTACAACATAATTGCTGTTAACGTGAGTTTCTTGAATATATCTAGTATGCCAAATCTTCAAAATATTATTTTAATAAATTTGATATTTAAACCATTAATTTATCGAGAGACGCCTTATGTTATATTTTATAAATGTTCACATACCTATGTATCTAAATAAATAAAGTTAAAAAAGTACACTTACCTTATATTATGTATCATCTTGAAAAGAACGCAGAATATTCAAGAAGATATGTGATAGCGGCAATGGTGTCGAAGGAAATTCCAGTAACAAAACATTAACTAAATAATTTTTATTTGTTTCTTTAAATTATACTTTATTTTATTTGTAGATACTTTATTAAGAGCACTTATTCAGACTATTTGATTTCGATTGTTCGTCTTTAAAAAAATATGTCCTTTTGATACAAAAAAAGTTAAAGTTAATATTAGCTTTTCATGCAAGAAATCCATTAAAATTAATGTTATGTTTGAATTTATTGATATAACTTTAGAGAGAGGCAAACATTCCCATGCTGATAAAAAAAGTTTCTATGGGATTAACGTTCCTTATGCTGACAACAAATAAAACAATGAACACGAACATGCGGGCGCCTTCATTTCCCCTACAACCATCTTTAAAGCTTTGGGATATGATTTAATTTAAAAAACATTATAAAAGGCGGCGTGGTATAATATATTTCAAAGTTAAAGAACTGCATATACTGTAGTGGTAGAAGTACTTTAGAATTCAAACAATGATTAATGAAATATTATTAAGAAAGAAATCTTTATATTTGTTTTGTAAATTCTATAATTTTTTCACGGTATTTTCGCCACTGATAATTTCTAGCACTTTTTTAAAAATTATAGAAAGTCTTAAAAGTCTCTAAAAACGTCATAATTCAAATTACCGCAAGACGATAGAAAGTGTAATTTAGTTTAAAAAAAGTAAATGACTTTGAACTAAATCACAGTTGCAGACGACAAGCTGAGAGATCGAATGAGTTTTTGAAAATAAATTGTTATGAGGATAAAAATAGCATTCTTAAAATAGAATATGAAACGGTACACTTAAAAATTAATTATTACGAGTATTAATTAACAAGTTATTACGAGCGTTTACTTGAGTCACAGCACAAGTTTCGTATGCGACGAGGAATTATTAAATTTCTAATAGTGAGCGATCAATAGACCGTTTCTTGCATTTGGTATGTCAAGAAGCCCGAACGTGAAGTAAGTAGTTGCTTAGCAAAATTTGAATTAGTGGTAACAAATCCAATCATATAGGTATTCAGATGTTGCACTAGCTAAGAATGTCAGATTTATAATTCCTACTTATATTATAAGGCCGAAAGTTTGTGAGTATGTATGTTTGTTACTCTTTCACGCAAATACTACTGAACCGATTTCTATGAAATTTTGTGCGTAGATAGCTGAAAACCCAGAGTAACACATAGGCTACAGTTCCCTCGGGATTGATTCCTAATTGAAAATACATAGATACATAATTATGCGGACGACATCGCGGGCGGCCACTAATACTAAGAATATATTAGACCCTGAGCTGAATGTAATTTTTTTATGGTTAGTACCAGAAGAGGTTCATTAAACTCTTATTTTCAGTTTCTTTCAAGGAAGCAATAAATTTTGACGCGACGACGTTGGATGTTTGCCACTTTTTGGTTACGTAAATCAAGAATACTCTCATACCTTCAATAGGTGCTCACTCAAATACATTCTGAGTCACAGGATGTTCTATCCTACTAAGCGTATCATCAAGCCACAAAAACAATTTGATTACAAAACCTAGCTTCAGCAATTTGCCGCGAGATTGAAACTTTAGTGTTAGATAAAAAGATTCTAAAATTGGCAATGGAATCACGTTCCGTGCCGACCAAGCGTGAAACAAATACCAGATTTTTCTAAGAAGAATATAATCATAGATATGTGTACATGTAATAATATGATCAACTTCAATACATGAAACAAGTATAACCAGAAATGAGATCGTATAATATACAGTTAGATCAAATACAAAGAACTAATAAAGAGAACCAGCTTTATGTCAACAAATCCGCAATATATGGAATTGGTGGCATACAGTTACGGAAAATGCTTTTCTTTCACAAACATAAATATATACATTAAAACATATATACAATAAAGACGTTTTACAAACATATTTACCCGCCGAGCGAAATGTCATGCACGGTAGACGAGACAAATTGACACAGATGAACCCATACAAGGCATGTTAGGCATTAGTATTCTCTTAACCTCGAAATTGAAAGTCTGACTGCGCTAACATGGTGTTAAACGGTCAAGGTGAATTAGTCTACATTTTGAAGATTAGATTATGACAAGATCTAATTGTTATTGATAGTGTAAAGATACAACAAGTTAACAAAGACGTGATATTTACAATATCAGTATGCAATTTGATAAGGGTATCAAGATAATTAATAATAGAAATGTATGTAAACATGTAAGTGAATATAGGTATATATGACGGATGTAAACTAAACCAGACGTAGCCTTGAATAAGTAAATATATAGAATTTTCGAATTTCGAACACAAGAAAGGCGCCCGCATGTGTGAGCCAGGATAACCGCACCCGAACCACACTCCGCAAACTGGTTTTAGTGCACTATTATTATTAAGGGCTCGTGCCAATACCGGAGAAACGTGCACAAATACAATATGAGTTAACAAAGAAAAACTCCGTATCAAAAAACCTCGTATCAATAAATTCTTGAGTTTTATACCAAAAGGACACAAATGCAAGATGCTTTAAAAATTCACACGCTGTTATTCTTCATTGGTACAGTTCTTCAGCGTCAATATTCCATGCATACACTAGCACATCCATAAATTGTAAGGCACTGTCTAATGATTAGACTAGAAAACAGTTACAGAAACGTTAAAATAAATTCACGATTTGAGCACTACGAACTGTCTGCGTGAGTCGGCCATGCGCGAAGCCGGCGACTTGCAAACTGTTCCGTTCCGTTTCAAACTAAACATCAACCGCCACGCGGAGGGCGCCCTACCTCGCCGTCTCCCTCACCAGTAAAAAAATCCACTACGAACGAATGAGATAGGCTATATTCGAGCATTGTAGAATTTCTTATCGCAGTACAAACTTCAGCGAAGTGAATACATCTTGTGCAGGCAGTGAGGAATGGAACTACCAGGTTTTTTGTGTATTTGATAGGAGCAGGACCTTTTTCTGGTCGATTTTTTTAAGTTGTTAACTTCTATTTTAGTCATTGAGTGTTGGACCAAAACAGAACGGAGGCGCGAAGCAATACTTAAATTGAACAGGAAGCTTAGCGGATGAGTGACCAAGGATTCTCGGAAGAGAAGCTAAAATTAACACGCGTTAGAAGATTGTTGTTCTCTTGAAATATCTTCGAAATTCAAGGAGAATGAAAAGGTCACGAAATACAGTGACAGTTGGCACAAATTAATATTGAAAAGTATAAATTATCTGCACAACATTCTTTTGGATTACAATAATCGATAGGCATATTTATAGCTTTAGGAACAGTGACTTTTTCATGAAAACCTTGTATTGAATCTTTTGGTGACGTTCCAAATATTAACTCTTAAATTATATTGATATAAAAAAAGTGTCAATCCAGTGAGTCCTAACCAGTTTTCTGATTTAAACTTATCTGTAAAAGGTCATTCTAAAACAAAATTATCATATAATAAAAATATCAGTAACGGAATGACACAATTTGAACACCACGATACAATTGTGCTTATATAAGAGGCGCTTCTCAAGGGTTCTAAACAAATAAAGAAAGCGTAAAATTGGATATACATAATATGACATTAGGAGGCCTTTTGTTCGCGATAAAAGATGCGAAGATGTTACGTATACTACGTCCGTGGAAATGGGAAGAACAGAGGAAAAGGTAATTTATTGTAACTTTCTCTTAAGTGTCACTGAAGATCACTTCCAAGATGACCAGTACTTGTGTTTGTAGTATTATTGAAAATGTTACTGTTTCAAGGGCAATTATGAAATAAAAGTACTTTCTTCAGCTCTTGATATAAGAAAATAAGTAGATTAATCTACTTAATTTCTTCGAACTAAGAGGCCCAAAAAATTCAAAACATAAGATTGATGCAACGAAAATCTGGATCACAAGTAACAATACGAGACGGTCTGATTTCCAAAAGATTAAGTACCAACTTTCACTCGGCCCTTAACAAAAAGCGTCACTATTAGGGACTTCTCTCTTTTTCATCTTGATCGTGATGGATAACACTCGCGTCGCTAGAGGCTGAATAAAACTAAATTGATTGCATATCTGATTGCTACTTGGCCTCATTTAGTAATCGCCGAAGTACTATCAATGTTCCTCAACAATTGGCATAGATATTTTCATTTACCATCATGTGTATTAAATTCTTCAGTAAAAAGTGAGAGCGAAAAAGAAAATTAATAAGTTACGAAGATTATTTCCTTTTTTAGTCTCATGCAATTTGAGGATATCCTTAAAATATTCAAATACAAGTAACCGGCCGTAAGTGAATTCTCATTAACCTTGAGTTTCTCTGAAAGTGAGAGTGGATTGTCGGTAGCGGAGAGCTCTTTGTGACCAAATGCCGCAAAGGGAGGAATAATTGTTTATTAATGGAAATATGGACAGAGAACACCGTTTAAGTTACGCAACCAGGATGCATCGGAAGAATCAACACTTGGTAGGTCTCGCCGATTATTATTTGGTTGAATACATTTTAATTAATTTATCATTATATACAACAACTGATAAAAAGAAATATATATCTGTTATGGATTGTGGCCAATTAACATCAGTGTAACATTAAAGACATTTTGTTCATCAGAATCTCTTTGTTAATTTCTATTATTTTTTCTATTGTTACATTATTGCCATCGAAGTTTTGCAATAATTTTCAATTCAATGTATGAACTACCAGCACTCACGTCTTCTCAATCGTACACTGCTGATCGAGTGATCATTGTTGCGTATCATCTATGAAGTTGGTTGCGGCTTTTTTGGCTTATTTGGGTAAATCAACCAAATGATTAAAGTCCCTTTCGTAATTGCAATAATATGAAATGCATAATATTTTATAATATAATATATATTCACACCATAAATAAGAAATCAAGGAAGAATTAGTTTATGCAACAGCACCGGCTCTTGATACAATTATAATCGTAACTCGGCGTTAACACCTCAAAATCGTTACGCGAGACCATCTTTTGCAATGACTCGTAGGATTACTCCTTACATTTACATTAACCACGCCTAGGGCAGTCAATTTATAACCAAAGAACTAACTATCCTTCCTTAAACAGTGTAATGGGGCTTATCTCTTCATTTATATCGAGTTACAATTACTCGACGCTTCCTGGTTTTGAATGTTGCGTAGGCCTGTTCCGTGTTGGGTATTGGATGTACCAACAGTATTAAGATCTGATATAGGAGTAACAAAAGTAACAGTTAATCATTATAACTACGGCACATATACGAAGGTCAAAAAAATTTATATAATTTATACGAATTTATTATATTGAAAAATGTTTCTGATTTTAATTTTCAGCAAAGAATTTTTATCAAACTCCAATGAAAATATAGAATTTTTTTGCAGCTAAACGTGGCCTTACAATCTTTTCGAGACTATTGGATTTGTTTACCCCGCAAGGGATATAGACGTCAATATATGTACGTTCGTAAACTACATGGCTTACAAATCAATCACTAAAAAAGTGAATTACAAGTTATAAGTTGTATTGTTTTTCAGGTTGGCTTTATTCTCCTAGGCTTAAGATTTCCAGTTGTTATATAAAAAATAAAAAGCAACATACACGAGTGGCAATATGCCAGTAGAAACTGAAAGAAAGGAAAAGTCAACAAAACAAGTCATAGAAATTCAAATGACCTGCTCACAATAATTGATGTTGTGGTTTGCCACAAAATATTTACAAACATGCACGGAAAGACACATACAAGAAAGACATTAGCGTCACTGGTTAAGTAACTTGGGCTTTTGCTTTTATATGAACACTGTTTAAAATTGCTATTGCAAAATGACTGACCTAAATTTGTTCCTTTTTAGAAAAAAAAGTCGATTCCAGGAAAGAACCTGAGAACCACGAGAAAGAGACCTAAAACCTCAGGGTCATTTTATGTGTAGTTCGGAAATATTATTAGTCAACATTCTCTGTCTTTTTTGGGAATGGCTTAATTTTTTTTTAAACTCCACGAAGTTGAGCTTCTGAGGAAAAATACACATTAATCTTAAATGCCATTTTCAATATTAAGAATAATAAGAATATGAAAACAGAAGAAGATGATCATGATAAAAATATTTTACTCTTAGACTTTTCAGAAGTTTAACAAAAGTGACATTATTTTTAGTTTCAGTGACTTTTTTTACTTGCGCCATATGCATAGCCATCACTCAGTTAGTAAGCTAATGTGAAAGGAAATAGCTCTTTTACTATTTCTCAATTGAATTCTGGAAAATTTGCCAAATATACGAAAAAAAAGAACTAAGTCGATTGGATAATGTATTTGTTTTGGGTACCCGCCAAAATGTACGGTTGTGAAAATATATAAATGGAATTAAAACTTTTACTTTTAATAAATATATTTTATTAGATAATAAATATAACAATAAAGAAGTTATATCTTAGAGTAATTTTATCACCGGGGTAAGACGCCTGATGTTTGTATAAGAGAGTTGCTTTCCAAAGCCTTTTAGAAAAATGTACTTTTTAATGGTTGAACAATAAGATTGTCTTGATTGCATTTGCTGATGAAATAAACAATACATCGACACTAAATTTTAAAATAAATGTGCGATCAAATTCAAAGCAGAAAACCCAAAACATCGCCACATTTGGCATTTCCTAATCCCCGCTTCTATAGCCTGGGGAGCTACTCGTGCCATAACTATGCACATCTGCACTATTGCACGCCCACAGCTAACCCACGTGCGCGTAAATTGATGATGCACCGTTGGAAAGGAGCAACGGTGCAACCAGACTAACGTCATTTCACTCAATTGCGTTTTTACCCGAGGCAAAGATGTAATGGGTTTGGAAGCAACTATATTGAACTGCATTGGGTGTAAATCTGGTGTTAATTGATTCGTTGTTATGTTGACGTGATATGATTCTGTATAAATATTTTCAGAAACGAGGAGGGACTTTTGAAAGAGGGAGCGTAAATTTTGGTACAACACAAATCCACTATTGAAAAAACGAATCATCAGAAAATATATTTGTTGAAAATTACAATCATATACTTGAAAATTTGAAAAAATGCGGAAAATACTTGGCAACTAATATTCGGAGAATCTAACGTATCGGGGAGACCTTACCAATACTAATTCTTTAAATAGATGCGAAGGCGCAACCCCCATCGTTTGCTACAGAAATTAAACAAGGGTGCGCAATGACCGTATAGAGATAGAAATGAAGCAGATTGTGAAACAAAAACTTTTGTTGAAACAAAAAGTTGTAGTTATAACTTCGATGCGACGGCCAGGCTTCTCAGGAAATATATATAGCTATCTCTCCAAACGCAAGGTAAATTATGTGATAAACAAATTTTTTAAACATTGGATTCTCATCTGTTGGCATCGAAGTTAGGACCGGGTATAAGAGAAAGGTTATTACATTTATTACGGTGTGTTGCTGCTCACAAATTTGCTTAGGTAATTCAAATTTTTTTTTTTCTCTCTCCCACCTTTTTATATTCCCGGTACCACCCAGCGGTGGTATTTCAGTCCCATTTTTAGCATCCATTTCGATCCACAACTGTTGTTTTACAATTGTGCTTATCAAACAGTGGTGCTAAAAATGTTCCTCTGTTTAACATCCGGAATAGGCTATTTTACACCATGTAAAAAAAAATATAAAAATGCACGTATCTTATAGATTTTGTAAAAAATAAAAGAAAAACATCGATCATTATTCATAAAAGTGCAATATGGATTTTATAATTCAATTTAAAAAATCCTCTTTTTTAATCTGTTCTTCAAAAGTCGAAAACGCTATCCGCCATGTTGGGTACTGACGTGACGTCATACTTTTAGTAAACAAATATCGAATCGAAAACATATTGATGATGTCAGGCTCTGTTTATTTTGAAATTTTAAAATTTCTATCACGTTTTTGGGTTTTTACTCTTTAATAATTTAATAGAATCATGGAAGACGGTTTTGTGAAAGCAGACAATATAAATCTACCGAGGATTAATACGTTGATGGTGGCGAAATTTTTTGCGTCCAATCCCGATTTCTGTTCTGCTGAGTTAAGAAATGTTAAAACAGCGATGTAAGTATTTATTGTATTAAACATTCTCTTACACCAACAATATGTATTGTAATTCATTATTACAAAAATCTTTTTACTTTAGTCTTACGTAGAGCCGTATTGTTTACTAAAAGTATGACGTCACGAGTCAAAACAACATGGCGGATGGCGTTTTCGCGCGAAAATACAAAATTATAAATAATAAATCGTTTTTAGAACACTTTTCGGCTTCAAAAAATTTTAATAAAAATTCTATAGGTATAACACAGTCTCAGGATTGATTTAAAACAGTTTTCAAAAAAGAGTGTAATAGCCTATTTTGAAATACTTGATCTAGGCGTTTGAACAAAAAAGTAAAAATGGCAGTTCGTCTCGTTTCTTACGTCACGGCTTCCTAAGTACCTGTCTAATGTCTATTAATCACAATAGACTCCTCCACAATGGCGTAAAATCTCTGAAATCGCAACCTGTTCTTTGGTGAACTGTCGTAAGTTCTTGCGAAAGTTGCTGCTCAATATTTGCTACGGTAATTTTTGATGTATTGTGCTTATCTTATTACTTTGTTGAACTTAAAAAAAGGTTTTATGCTTCTACCCTAAAATGTATTCCAACCGTTGTAGTCTGAAGATCGGATAAACAGACAAAAACACGGAATAAATTTTGTGTTTTGTAGGTTTTATATAATGATGATAGAATCGATGAAAACTATTGCCGTATTAAGTAACAAATCATAATTTTACTTTCCAAACAACACCTCTTTAGATATTTTCAACTTTTCTATCTCCAAAATGGACATTCGACTCGTCAATTCGCATCGCAATCGATATAATCGATAGCGTGTCATGGGGCGACACGGATCGTCGCGTTGATTACGGTGGTGACAGTGGTAAAAGACCAAGGCTAAAGTCATAAGCTTAGAGCGTAATTTAAACTTCACATTTGGCTAGGTAGTAGCACAGTTGGCTTGTTAATTCGTCTGCTAAAAAAGTAGGCCATGTATGTGTAAATTCTATTTCAAAAGACACTAACAAAATATATTCAGCCGTTAAACCGTGCATAACGTTTATTAAGGAATTCATTTTCGATTCCTCAAGCATACAAGTACAAAGAGTTTATCTTCACAACTTAAAAGACGATATGCCTCTTCTGTGACATTTTGACATAAAAAAGCAAACAGACAATAGCTGTAATCTTTTAACTTATACCACAAATAATTACAAACGACAAGGCTTATGTATCCGGTGATAAAAATAACGGATAAACACAGGTTACACGTCCCGGATTACGATAAACCCCCGATAATGCGATCTCTATGGTTACATGGTTTTAATGGTCGGTGTTAACTAAAGAATACGTATGTACATATAATAATATAGAAACTGATCAATGTCTGAACTTGAAAGATTATAGAAAAATGTTAATATAGATCACCCAGATCTAAAAGAGGACCAACAGAAGCCAAAAATGTGATTTTTGGTATCCATCACGAAAAGATTATTGCTCCGATTACAATCATTTTTCTTAGATTTGTTGGCTTGGTCTAACTTAAAAACTGGTAAACAATAATTTCTCCCCTACCTACCTTTTTATTCCAAAAATAGCTTAGCAATACTCTTTATCATCAGTGTATTAACAAAGTAAGTAATAAAACTTATCTGATTGAAAATTCACATGAAAATTTTGATATACACGATGATATTATATAACAGGAAATGGAAATCGATTTAGAAAAGTGAATCATTACCGTACAAGCAAAGTCACGGACCAAAGCCATTAAGAAAAAGAAATTGGTATGAGAGAAAATGCGATACAAACGCAATCAACAACACCGTGTAAAATGGTTGATATTAAATTTTCAACGAAAGTATATCCACTAAGCCAAATATACATTCCGAGATTAGATGTACAGATATAAATAAATATATACTTAGAGGAAAAATTAAAAAGAAATACATCGTAAGTTTTAGCCTTGTGTTATGGATACTAACTTCAAATATTCAAACTCTACTTGAAAATCTTCTCCAAGAGAGCTGAACATGAAACTAGGACGACGCCAGGACAAAGAAGATTATGGTAGGGAAATTATTCTACAATCTAATGCACCATAGATAATTTTCATTGTTTCATCTATTCGTGATCTACACAATGTAAGTCGAACTACTTTCCAATAGTTAAACTTAGCAATAACTTGTAGTCTGATTAATAGTAGAATTATTGGGATTAATGTTGCACTATGGATATTATTATGACACCATATAACAGAATTGGTGCTATAAATGTGTTGGCTAATGGATGAGACCTGGTTTCACACGCATCGTATGAATGCTTTTAATGACATGACCGTTGGTATTAAGAGTGCTACTGATCAAAGGAACGGTTCGATAAACCTTATGATTGAAGTGGTCAAGTCAAATTAAGATTTGATCATGTCCTTAAATCCTTAATTTTATCCTACATCAGTCGTAGTCCCTTCAGTATTTTTAAGATAATTGACTCTGTCTGTCTATCCTGTAAGGGATACAATACAATAAAAATAAAGGGATAGAGATGTGATTGTATTTAAATTAACTATTTATGACTAGAAAGAATATAAAGCTCAAAATTTGCCCTCAAGTAAATTCATCCAGCTTTTACTGCGTATTCTGATGAAAATTATTGCTAAAGCAATTAAGGTAATATAATGATAGAAGACCCTATACATCTATCCACAAGAACAAGTGAAATCCAACCAATGAAAATTTGCTAAGATAACATCGGATACTTAGAAGACTTGTTCCCTTCACACAAGTATTCAAACCCTTTCATCCGGCAACACCATATATGGTCATTGGCTATAGACCATAATTAACCTGATGGATAATAAAACAAGGCTATCTTGCGCAGATAGTTAACTATCTAAACTATTACTTTCATGTGAATTCCGGCTCGGAATTTCAGTGAAAGCAAATACATTCTGGTGCGATTTGTTATGCCTTGCTTGAATTTAAATAATTGTTTTGGCAGCAATTATAGCAATTTGTAACACACATATTGTAAAAAATATGTGAAAAGATCTTCTTTAATAATTATAACATGTGAAGAGGACAAATAGATTCAGGTGAACGACAAATCTTCTCATTTGTGTTGAGAATTTTCTAAAATTTCTTTCCTTTATGTGATAAAGACCATTTATATTAAACTATTTATAATTTATATGAATCCTAAATTTAATGCCAGATTTTAGCCAAATTCCTTCAGTTAATTTAGGTGTTCGCAGACATACTTTCTGTATCTCTGCGTCACATTTTTATCAGGAAAATTAAAGAAATTATCTTGCAAGTAGCTCTTCAATATTACCGCCCAGAATCTGATTCACATATTGCGTATACTAATATCACAATCAATAAGGGTATTGCAACAGTTATTGCATAGGATTAAGTGGCTGATAGAGATAATCTGCCAATAGAATTCAGATCGCTTTATCTAAGTGTTACTATCGATATTAGTTGACAAGCCGACTATAGTGTTATTGTTCTATGATTGTCCATTTATAGAGTTCATTACATGTAATTCTATCACGACTGATAATTCCATCATGCAAGCTGATTGTTATTGATATAAAAAACGGTGCTGGCGCCATTGTTACCTTTGCGATGTAGATTTGGTCTGCGGCATGCGTGTAAATTTCTTCTGTCTACTCGTAGTAAATTAGTACCGTGTCTCCTTTAATTTATTTAGTGTAACTGGCAAAAAATGTTAGACAGGGAATATGTGTATCATTGTTAGTTTCGGCGGATAATAACAGTATATAGTGCTTTGTGATTAATTTACTTCTAATCGAGTAATCAATATTTGTCCGTTTCAGCTCTGATTTAAAATATGTCAACATTAGATTTAACAATACGATATGAGCCACAGTGGAGCCACGTTTGAGCCCTGAAGAATATTTTTACTCATTTGAACGTTAAACTGGTTATGTTACTTTTTAAGGGTATATCCTTCCTTCCTTTGGTTGACAACGTGATAATTACATTTGTGCAGCAACTCAATTAAGTTGCAGGAATTTAACTTAAAAATGTTGTGAAGTTGTTATTCGAATAGGGCAATTGCGGTATTTCTATGTATAAAAGCGATTAAAGCGGCAAAGATTTAAGAACAGGTGTAACATCTGATCCATTTGTTTATTGTCACCACGATACTGAAGAATTCTAAATGTTCAGCTTCGGTTGTGGTTGAAAAAAGTTTCACAGTAATTTGATTGTTTGCCACGATCAGGCTACTGTGCCACGGAATGTCACGCTCGCTGTGTGAAATGGCTAGTGATGTAATAATGATATTGAAACCTTACCGAATATCGCCGTCCACTGTTCTTGCTCCCTTTAATTTCTTCACCTTTGTAACTGTAATGACTTCTTGCATTTTGCAATAACACTTACCTGTAACAATAAAAGTAATTATTTTAAAGATACCATCACTAAGTTGTGTCTTGCGCAAATCTCCGATATGGTGGGCGAACAAAGACTCTTTGCAGTACAAATGGGCCATGTTAATATTCAATTTATGTGGGAAACCTTTGATGTATGAACTTGCATCAGTCATCTTGTAATTTCTATGCTAATAAGTTGCTTAGTGATTGTTTTACATGTGTATCATTAATAATGACATGCGTATGCTCCAAGGTTAAACAATTGTTACAACCTATATTGTGTTGTTATTTTAAGTCACATCAACATCCGAAAAATAAGTTACATAATTAATTCCTTTCTGGAAAAATAGGTTAAAAAAATCCTCCAATTCGGGTTAAGTTTCCCGTTAAACATTGCAGAGGTCAGACAATAAAAACCTTACCTACCCGGACTCCCCTTAGGTAAGTTTCATCCTTACCGGAAACTCCAGGAGGAAGAAAACACAAGAATGCAGGCCCTATTATTACATAAATATAATTACGTCTTTAACCCTTACAGGGCCTACCCCGTAAGGGTTAAAGACGTAATTATATTAGAGCCAACAATCTCAAAGACTGAAAAGCCACGATCAGCTGTTATTTAAGCTTTTTGTTCCTTAATTTCATGTTGGATCAAAACCAAATGTTTTATTTGACCAAAACAATTTAACTTTTAATTATATCAACACTTTCTTCATATATGTCTATTCCAAAACATCCTATCAACAACAATAAATCTCAATTCACATTATCCGATCATACATTACACAATGCGAAATCAACGCTTAGCTTCGTACCCAGGCGTGACTCGGGCCATCCATCATCCTATGAATTATTATTAGGTGCCTTATTTATTGAAGTTCCGTTGCATTCGTGAAATATAGTCTGAGATACGATTACACGATTTCATCTTTTATCTTTGTATCGAAAATAATTCAAAGGCAAAGATCTCCTTCGTCCTAGCGTCAATACTTGTAATATTGTCAACTCTCTGAAGAGAAGCTGGGGTGCTTTGACCATGATGACCATGATCCTAGATAAGGTAAGTCGGAGATTTTGCACGAAGCGATTGCAGCCTGATGTTCCTAATCTGACCTAACCCATATTGGATCATGGTAAAAAGCTGCACTAGATAAATGTGCCCTATTCGCCTTTAACGATATCTATCAAAAAAATATGTAGTGATCCTATTCTAAGGTGGTGAAAACCACCCGGAAAACTTGTTTTAATCGATCTGTTATACAGGTGACTTAAGATTTTTTTGGAAATTTTCCGGTTACTTCTTAGGCAAACTCTGTAACGGCTAAGTAAAAATGATTTGTGAAAGTAAGTAGTATCAGAATCTTTAAATTTGTACACAGATATAATATAGAGTTCAAAGTGATACCAAGAAAACTTGTGAAATAAGACTAAAAAAAATGAACATAGAAACCACGCAGTAAGATCTTGGACTAAGTTTTCTCCTGTCATGTCGATGGAGTTACCACGCCCGAAGTCATGTAAATTATGATGTTATTCCTATTGTATTGACTTATATGGTGAGTATGGACATGTGTGGTGTACGTACTTGACAAGCCATGCTGTTTCTGTCCGTACAAATCAAAAGATATTCACATCGATGTAACTTGACAATTGTAAGGTAAGGAAGAAAATGTAACTTAGCAATCAATGGTTTTGAGGCAGTAATGCTGATAAGACCATATTTAAACTACAGGGGATTCGCGACAAAAACCGTGCCCGTTTAATATTGAAATGCAACCTAAATACCGGAACAAGGTGTCTAAATTCCCGAAGGATTAAGTTTTTATAAAATGATATTAATTTTTGAACCGCTGATCTGTTTTTGATGAAATTGTATGCTCTTTCAAAAGAATTTTTAAATTCGTACAGCAACCAAATCTTCAGTCATCTTTTAAATATAAAAAAATTGTAAAATATATAAATAAAGAAAGATAAGGGTTAACCTCGCAAGGTTAAAAAGTTCGCGATGTAGTTAGTAGTACTTTCTACTCGGTAAGTCATAGAGATGCGATGTGTACATGTAAGTATGTAGACAGATTTAAACAAATTTATAACATAATACGACTCAATCGTGACAAAAATATAAAATACTCTGCAACTCCTTTCTAACATATTCATTTTGATCATTACATAAGGTAATGCTCTGACAAATTTGACGTTTAAAATTATAATAGTTCTTTATTCACTTATGTCACTTAACCCAGTCTCTTTCACCACCGCCTCGTCTATCAATCATAAAAAATAATAAATGGTTAAGATTTTATTCGCAAAGATAATAATAATTATACCTTATAGGTAATATGACCAAGAATATTAAATGTATATAGAGTGTATAGACGTTGCTGTCTGAATATTAGTAAGAATATCTTAAAGGTTGATGAAGAATTTCTACAAAAATCCGTTTATATTCGTTTACATATTATATATACGTTGGGGATACATGAAAAGAAGGTAAAATTTATACCGAGGTTGTTCTCTGCACATAAGCAACCCTTCTAGTAAGAGGTTAAAAATGTATGTTCTCCAACTCACTGAAATTCTTATTTTAAAACGATTTATAATTCAATTTACCTATATTTTTTATAAAAGAGCAATTTTTTACTAAATGGGTGAGTAAACTATTCAATCTTAGATATTTCTATTCTAATTCTATTGTAAAATACGATTCTAAACTCCTTGTTTAACGAATCGACACATCATTTGTTACCCAATGTGGTGCTTAGAGCTTATTTATGGTGCATGTGATTTCGTGAGGTTCAACAGGTCATAGTTTGGCCGATTTTAGTTTTAGATGCCCTTAGTTGTAACGATACTTACAAAGATTTCGATACGAAGGTATAACGTAGGTAATCTGTATTATCTGTACTTATATTGTAAGTGAAAAAAACTTGGTTTTATATTAATGTACGACAGGATTTAATACTATAATACATACATACATAAAATCACGCCTCTTTCCCGGAGGGGTAGGCAGAGACTACCTCTTTCCACTTGCCACGATCTCTGCATATTTCCTTCGCTTCATCCACATTCATAACTCTCTTCATGCAAGCTCGGCGGTTTCGGGTACTTTTGACCTGACCCTTTACCAGGACGTCGTTAATTTGATCAAGATACGTTCGTCTAGGTCTTCCCACTCCGACCTTTCCCTATACTATAATACAGAGAGAAAATATTAGTATTTTCTTTAGATAGATAAAATTTAAACCTATACAGCAGATTGTGAAAAAAAATTTGCAATTAACTACAGAAGAATCTCTTCGATTCTCCTTAGTCTCTTTCAGACCTTCAGGAGTAACTCTTCGATTCATGTTGGTTATATAGACACAACTTTAAATTGGAGGCTTTCTCTGATTGGCCTGGGTTTTTATCTGTAAAAGTATTTGTCATTAAATATAGAATCGTTGAGTTTATCTCGTAACAAAGGTTACTTTAGGGGTAACTCAATATGTGAAAGTCCGGTATATATTTAACTATTTGTGCCGTGTAGTTCCCGGCACCAACGTAAAGAAAAATAGGACCACTCTATCTCTCTTTCATGGATGTCGAAGAAGGCGACTAAGGGATAGGCTTATAAACTTGGCATTCTTCTTTCAGGCGATTGGCTCAATCTCAATTCTATCATTAAGCCTGACAGCTAAACGAGGCCTGTCAGTCTTTCAACACTGCTGGCTTTGTCTATCCCACAAGGGACATAGATAGTGATTGTATGAATGAATGAATTTATTTATACCAAAACTAGGCTTAGTATCCTAAGACCAGTATTTCACACCTGCTGCGCACGCGTGTAGAGAAATCCCATACAATGGTAATCCGCTAGCTAAATCATGGCCGCTTTCCATTGTCAGTGTGAAAGCACAGGTCTTGCTTGAATTTTTGTTTAGCAGCAAATCAAGTTATCAGACATTGACCTCTATCAATCATCATACATTAAAAATATTGGAGGCGATTAAGGAATTTGATACAAAAACAATATACTCACTCGTATATTGGGAAAAAGGTAGGATTTATACTAAGTGAAATGTACTGTTTTATAAGAATATTATCATACAGCTCTATATACAAATCACCTTCTTGAATAATAGGTGACTTCTGACTTAAGTTCATAGTTTCATAGACAAAAAAAGATCGCATACTTACCGTTTCATTTCTTGACAAATAACTTACAGTTGAAAGACAACATAAAATTTTTTGATAAAATCGGCAATTCAGGTCCAGGCGTAATCGTCTACGCAAGGTGCATAAAGATAAGTATTTACTACCGCGAAATTCATGAAAACGGTTAATGTACTGTTCCTACATACAATTACGTCAATTTAACAAGAATACAAAATATAAATTTAAATAAAGAGATCCTTCAACTGACAGTCAATAAAGAGGCAGAACAGAAGAAGATAAACACCTAATAAGAAATCTGGTCAATCGAGGGAAAGGCTAATAAACATGAGATTGGCATTTGGGCGATGGGCTAGCAACTGGTCGCCATCTGAATCTCATGATTAAGAGCTATCACATGTAGGTAGTCACTTGTCAGCTGCGGCGGGTAAGCTGAACCAACAGTCTCGGAGTAAGGGATAAAAACTTGATGTAAGTATTGTTTACAAGATAAGAAAACATAAAGTTACATACATACATATGGTCACGTCTATATCCCTTGCGGGGTAGACAGAGCTAACAGTCTTGAAAAGACTGAACGGCCACGTTCAGCTATTTGGCTTAATGATAGAATTGATACATAATTGAAGTTACCAGTCCTTTCTCCTTCTTTAAAGCAGCAAAAGATTCTCACGTGAATGTGTACCATACAAATAGGAAAATATTTGTTTAGTGCACTCGGTGTTCGAATAATGTTTGGATTTGGATTGCGTTAAAATCCGTTCTATTTAATTTACTAATACGCGTGTTTCTCTATGAAATAGGTAGAAAAAAAGCGCATGCGCTCTACCGACAAAATTTAACTCTAAGCGGAAGAAAGATATTGCGTTGGAGCAGTTAGTGTATCTATGTAAACCTCGAAAATATCATCCAGCTCATCTGGACAATGTAAGAAATAGTTATCACTGTCCTTAAGTTTAAAATACAAATTCTTTCTGTTTTTATTCACGATTTTTGATCTAAGCTGTTTGAAAAGATTGAAGAAAATTTCTTCAAACATTTCAATCACGTAGGATCAATACTCAATGTGCAGTTATGTAAACCTTGCTTCATTAGGCATTCTCATTTTTTCTAAGTAAACTAATGAAGTTATGTTGTACTTAAATAACATTACCTACTGTCATGATATAACACAGGTCACCACGTGTATTTAATTCATGACTACGGCTGAATGTTTTATTGCATTCAATAAAACTGAACACGATTTCTAGAAATGCAAGTAAAAGCATTGCCTAGGAACAAGGAAGCACACATTGTAACAGATCTTCATTTACATGACTATCTCAGGAACGGAGAAACCACGAGAAACGCCGTCGTTAGACAAAATACAAGGGTCGTACTATGGTCACCATAAAAGTAAATTCGTACCTAAAACGTTTATCGTCGACGTGACTTTATTGTCAAATTATTCAGTCTTCAACTTAGAGTATAGACTTAATTATAACTTGAACGTATTACAAAAATATTTTCAAGGCACTCCATTTGTATGACGGGTGAATAATTTGATGGACTTTTAAACATGGTCAAAACCAGATCATGTTATGCGTACCCTGAGTTTTAGACCATTGACTGAAAATTCAGTAAAAAATACGCTTGATATGATAAGAGCAACACATTTCTTTAGAAACAAATAACAAGCCCGTATAAAGATACATTTCAGAATTTCAAATGCGGTCATTTCATCTCAATACTATGCTGAAAGTATTTTTCAAGACTATTGGCTCTGTCTACCCATAAGGGAGAAAGACGTAATTATAAGTGTGTATGTCCTTTCGTACGACATCGTATTTATTACCATAGTAAATCTATCCGATTGAAACATCCCGAGAAATCGAAAGTACCATTGTTAGGATTTAAGACAGCGCAGACCATGTAGCACAGACAGGCGGACGAACACAATAAATTATGCTGCACATATCTACACGAGTATAAAGGCTACAACTGGCGTGATGGGGAATTAATTGTATCAAAGTTTCAAGCTTTCCTTATTTTTTAAGATTTGTACATTTCTGGGCCGCACACTCCATAAAATTGCAAGATTTCCGACAACGCTTTCTGAATAACTATCTTTAAATGAAATTCTATCTTCTTCTTTGCCTTTTCAAACTTTTGAATTTTTATTAGCGAAAAAAGTATTCAGGGATTGTGGCAATTGGAAAGATGTAGTCTCTGCCTCCGGGAAAGAGGTGTGATTTTTTATGTACTTAATAAAATCTTGATAGGTACTATTATTGCTTGTTGTTCGTCAGTAATACAAGGAAAATGTTTGTCTATGACTAACGTAGAAACTATTATTACTTTGCGACGTGTTATTAAATTATAGTCGTTATAATTGTAAGTTAAAACAGTCAGTGCCCGTTTAATGTGTTTCGTGACCATGTTAGAACTAGTATTCCAGATAAAGTTATTTCATTTTAATTCAAATCAAAACATACAGGATACTGTCATATTTCTATTGTGATTTTTTTTCTGTAAAAACCTTTCATCTGATTTTATGTCCCCTGTATTTTATATATATTTGATTGGGTACCTATCATTTGTTATTTAAAGAGTTCTGAAGCGCTTTGTGAGTTCAGAATAGAGTGATCATTTAAAAAAAATAATTCTAAAATAATATGTATCTACAAGATACTAAATCTTTGAAATATTTTTTTTTGACAGTGATATTCCTCTATGACTTCGATCAATCAAAAATATAAAAAGGAGTTAAACATAATCTAATCTTAAATGTGACTGATAATCAAGAATTACATAAAGAAGCACAACTCGTGAGAAACAAAACGTTGAAACCCTCCACTGATTTTTATTTCACTCTAAACGACTTCTTGTATAATAAAGATACGGAGGCACTCCTTCAGAACTTAAAATTAAAATTCAAGAGTCACGATAATGTAAGAGGTCAACGTTAAATATCACCATAAGTTAAAATTTACAGGATCTTACGAACTGCCAATTGTGTTTATGACGAAGTTGTAGATAAGGGAGAAAGCATTGAAGCAGAGGTCATCGGTAATATAACGGGTGAATAGCCATTACTATGGAAACCTGAGGACATTCATACAAATCGCGAATATAATCTGATCGCTGGGTTTGCTTCAAACTTGTGCTTAGATTCACACCCCTTGAATGGAATAATTATGTCAAATACTAGGAGAGTATTTACTTTCTGTAAAAATTCAAAATCTATTTTGCGACAAAGGTGGTATGGTAATATCGTGTTTTTTTACTAACCGTATGAGCCTGTTTTTGAGATTATGTTTATTAAGCACTAGCTTTTACCCGAAGCTTCGCGTGAATTAAGCGATATCTACAAAAAGCGACAAAGACAATACTTGGTAAACTTTTAGTTCTTGGTGTCATTACATCACATTTTTGATGACCAAAAAAGTAAGTATAATATATACATTCAAAATATAGCCGAGCATAATACATAACGAGCAGAATGACATATAATAAAAACATAAACAATAAATAACCCAGTTCATAGCTTAATTACGACTGTAATAATAGAACCTAGTGACACACAAGCGCTCTATTCAATGATAGACGAACAAAGTAACGGAAAAACTGTAGTCTACAGGTCAATGGGTATCAGTGTCACTGATGATGATGATTGATATCCGAAATGTCAAATTGTCACCATCACTATTCTATCTAGTTAAGAACTTTTTGGCTTTGTTAAATTTTTCTCTCTTCCTGGCATGGTCACGTTTACATCGCCTTTCTTAATTGGGAAGTCAGGTTTTAACATGAAGCAACTCTTGACGATTTGGATTGAAGTATGATTTTTGTATTTTCGTGGTTCAAAGGAAAAGGCTTATAAAGTTGAGGAATGAGCTAGCAAACTGTCACTATTTGAATCTTAATTCCATCTTAAGGCCATACAGCTGAACGTGGCCTTTCAGCCTTTGCTAGACTGTTGGCTCTGTATATACATAGGTATGTGATACAAAAGAACCGTACAGGATCCCCAAAAAATACAAGTCAATTTCATACCGGAACATCAAGTCATTACAACAACTTAATAAGTCGTAAAAGTGGATTAATTGAGGTGCGACAGGAAACGCGGACAATAGTTCCCACACCGGATATTGGAGTTAGGAAAGGGCCCGACCTTGTAATATGGGACCGCAGTAACCACTAAACATACAATCGAATTGATATCGGTAGATGAAGGTCAAGAAACAACAGGAATGTGAGTTGCACCATGCTAGGTTATAGTTTCAAGTTTGCTTGTACTTCAAACACAATTTAAACTACCTAACTTGACGTTAGCGGTAACAATAACGATGACCGTTGAGACGATATGAAAACTTTTGGTTATCCATATAATTTGAAATATAAAGACTAGAGACAAAATGAGTGCTGCTGTTATTGACATAACGTTTTCATTCTCAATCCTGTAAATTTATTTCACAGCTTTACACCTACGCAGAAAACTGCATGAGATGCAACACGACGACATTTTCTATCGATACAACTCAGCTGCTTTGCTTAACCAGAGATTTGACAGCTTATTACGGTTTGGTAGTCATAGTAATATGGTGCAACCCACAGTTTTGATCAATAGGGTCAACACCAACAGATGAAGAGATAAGGGCTATGTAATGACAATTTACTAATATTACTAACAATAAGAGTTTTTGTTTGTTGCTTTAACCTTCTTTATTGACATAGATATTTCATGATACAATCGAATAGCGATTTCTAAGGCGGTATACTGTAGATGAGTACATCTTATGAAGAGATTAACAGAAACTTAAAAATAATTGATAATTTTATCATATTTATATTAAATACGTAAATAAATTAATATCGTTGAGTTATGGTTGAGTAAGTACCCGATAATACTATTAATAAGTATCGACCTTGCTTTTGGGCCGACTCAAACTGTATATTCGTATTCCGAATATCCCGAATATATTTATTTATTTTCGTTATCCTCAGTTGCTAAATATTTTTAAAGAAAAAAGAAAATCAAAAACCCTACTTTCAAACCTAAATTGTACCAAATTTCAGAAAGCATAATACGCCCGCTAAAATCACCACCAATCAAATGTCGATTAAAATAATTAAGTGCATACTCGTAGCATTCGGGTTGCATGTCAGGTTTGAAAAAGCAGTAATTTTGAAAAGCTGTTCAGAAACAAAAATTAACTGAATCGAAAAGGGACTGGTGAGCGAAGGAACTTAGAGCAAAATAATTGCGAGTTCCTCAGTTAGGTTAGGTTTGTAAACCACTGGTAAAGTACAATCACAGGAGTTGATTAATGTTGAGAGAAGTTATTTTCCAGATGAAGTCAGATTCACTGGGGTTTTCGGTTGTGGCAGTTACAAATTAAATTTGAAATTATCACATACCTAGTGAATACTACTCTAACGTTTCCACTAAGCAAAAACGTATAATTTCTGCTATGGCGATGATCACTTTCGGTGATTACTATATCTTTCCACCTCTAAAGTAAATTTTGTAATTCCTTTCGGTCATAAAACTAATTACTAAAAATTTTGAACTAGTTTATAAATAAAGCTAAACAAATGTAGCTTAGACCTTCTATGGACAACAATAAATGCTTTAATTGTTGCTTTTCACGATTATTAAGACACGCCGAGCTACAACTTGGAGAAACTGTAATTCACAGCAAAGTATGAAGTTAATATCAGTTCTAACAAAGAGGTTGATTGTAGTTTATTTGTCTACGGTTCTGATTTAAAGACGAGAGCAAATGAAGGGGAATAATGGTTTGGTTTTTATGGTCTTCTATTAAATTAAGGAAGTGATCCATGAATCGTTCTTGTTCATAAATTACAGTAGAAAAGCAGTTATAACTACACGAACAATTTCTAAACAAATAAAAAGAACTTTGAACAATTATATATTTTTGGTATACAAGTGTTAACTGTTTTATTCTTTTTCATTTAGTATTCTATCTATTTTGCACAAATATACACGTTTCTACATACAAAATCTAGTTTATTAAAATTTTGGTAAAATTACCCAAAATTGTAACAGGAGATAATTCACAAAAAACGGCCCCTGGGCTCCGAAACACTTCTGTGTAGCTGCAACCGGGAACACCCAGAGATGACACAGAGAGAATTTACGGAAAAAAGTATTCTCAAGATGAAAATTCAATATATATAAAGCTTACGACACTCATGAAAAAAAAATGTAATTAAAATCCTGCAAGGATTAATTTTTTAAAGGTGATCCAGCAATTTACATAAAAGAGAAAATCAATAAGGCGGTTAATAACACCATTATATCAATTAATGGTATAGTAGCTACGAGAATTTCCGCAAGTAAGCCGTAATTATATAATGCCACTGAACTGAATTATGGTTCCACTAATACTGATCGAGATAGCAAGAAGACTGCTAAAGGTAATTTATAGACAACAAAGATTAATTTTGAGCTGGTAGCTTATTTTACGGTAGCCATTGTTAGAAGTAAGGCAACGTCTCTGTACTACAGACTCCGAGCGTTGTAGATGGCTAAGGCCAAAAAACTTAGGCAAATTAATTTCTATTTTAGGCGATGTTTTAGTAACATGTCACAATCTGAATCTCAAGTCTATCATTATACCACCCAGCTGAAAGTGGCCTTAATTCTTATCTTACCTCTCTCTATCTTCAGGGAAACAGCAACCAAAACATCAAGTTTTAGCCAGAAGTTTAATTCAAAATGAATTTTCAGTGTTCAATTTTCCTTTAATTTTTTACATTCATATGTTTGTGATAGATGCTCATCGATTGAAGCTTCTGGTACATTCTTTGATACTTCTCAACTATCTTATCTTATCAACTTCTCAACTATCTTATTAATGGCAAAAGTTTTTTTCAATATGTTAATTGGCCTGTCTTTGTTTAACTTATTGTCTCTATCAATTTTAAACTTTGATATAATCCGAAAATTTAATATACACGTGGCCATTGTTTAAACAAAATGTAATCGATGTCCAGTCACGAGTTAGCAATTTAATTTATTCGCTTATTGTCTATTGGTCTAGATTTCCTATCCAGGCGTTCGTGAATGGCAATTTATATTTTCTGATAATGCCGTGAATGTGATAGCGACCAAATACAGGCTTTTATCTGCTGATAACTGAATTCGTTGAGCAGGAACCTATTATTTCGTCATGTTCCGTCGTGATCGGAATATAATTAGTGCAACTGCAGTTTTAGTGGCTTGTAAGGAATTATTGAAACTACTCTAAATTCGACGGTTAGTCGAACAACTGACATATTTGATAGGTTTTTCGCTAAAATTACCCTAAACCGATGAAGGTGGATAATGCAATAATATGTTATTATAATAAGTAAAACCATTTTGTCCCAGTAGTCCAATAGAACTAATGACATCAACCAAATTGTCTCAGTTGCCCCACCATGGGTTAATTAAGGATCAGATTAGGCAGTAATAACATCTTTTCACTTGGCATGATCTAAATGGAAAGATGTCTGCCAACCGGAAAAGAGACATGATGTTATAAAGAAATTGAAACCAATTTCGATGCGAAATTACGGAAAAATAGAACAACTAAAAAAAGTGCAAGAAGTGTACGGTGTCACATCAAACGCACCGTAGTACACCACCAAGTATCTCGGCCTTCTAACATACAATGCTGGATATAAATTTAATGCTTGTTATAATTTATTGAATATTGTTCCCACTGTATGTAAAGTTGTATGGTATGCAAGGGTGTCATGTCCGTTCCGTGTTTTCAAAACCAACAACTAGGTTGTCGTCATAGACTTTCATGTGTATAGATACCGCATGTGTAGAGTGTTCTCATATTAACGAGATTGGATCAATATATATTTATATCTTTTAGCAGGAACAACCGTGAAAAATTTCGAAAATTGACTCATTTAGAAATTACCGCATTTCAGTGTAGTCATATATAGGTAATTCGTGGTTTTGATTGTATTGAGTGATATGATAAGTCAGCCGCTTTTTCCTGATGGCAAAGATTATTTTTTATTCTATGAACATTCACGAACTGGAAATATTAGTAGTATTGGGATAAGAATAAGGTACTCATAAAAGTGGAAAAATTTTTCCAGGGAATGGAATGCTATCCGGCCAAATGCGAGGCAGATGATGTCGCCTATACAACATTATTTTAAAAAGTTTTAAACCTCATAAAATAAAGTGCATTTGAGAGGAACCATCCTAACAACGACACCTTCAGATGTCCAAATTGGTTTCATTTTCAAAGCAATTATTTTTTTAACACATCTATGCCTATTCGTATTTTTGTCATAAATAAATGGTAAAAAAGTGGTTTCTTTATACAAACATACGTAAAGTCACGCCTCTTGCCCATTGTTTTGTAGGCAGAGATTACATCTTTCCACTTGCCACGATTCCTACATACTTCTCCCGCTTCATCCACGCCTCATGAAAGCTCGTCGTAAATGCGGAATCTACATACATACATACATATGGTCACGTCTATCCCTTGCGAGCCAACAGTCTTGAAAAGACGTCACGCCACGTTCAGCTATTTGGCTTAATGATAGAATTGAGATTCGAAAGAAATGCGGTATCTAGCTAAAACTATACCTATGTCCGCTGCTGTATTTCGACGCAGCTCCTGCATTATTCAACCGTTGTTACTGTTGGCGATACACGACAGTACAGACAGTACTTCCCTTTCAATATTACATGGCTTTGTTTACGCGATAAATAGATCGCCTGATAATTTACAGACCTCGTGTAATTTCCTTCAATAGCCATTGTTGCCTAATTTGCATGTAAACCACTTCTTATTACAGTTATTGTATAATTTTGATATTATAAAAGTTACTTTTTATTTATTTGTTTTTTTTTTGGAATCTAACCAAAACTTATTAATTCACCATTTCTTTACAAAACATTGGATGCCTAAAAAAATTGCAGTGCAATGAAGGCTCTGTCGGTCTGATCAATAATTTTGTATATCTGGTTGCAACGTTCGTCATAGGGTGCAGGTTCTCGTAACTTTGCATTGAAGAATGTAAATTAAAAAAAGAGACCTATTTGAAATAAAAACTTGCTTCCAAAAAAAATTAACTTAATATATTGAGAGGCAAATAAGTTTTAGGAACTGAAATAAACAAAATATTTGATATTCATAGGCTATTTTCTTCGTGAATAACGTTCAAACACCAATTTGAAGATACTGGACATAACAGATTGCTTAACATTAGCAGTAGCTAGTTCATTACACATTTCATGACACACAGTAAATGGGTTTATTAGAATCGCAATCTCAAACAGACACCTAAATAATTTAATAACTGGTCGAGGTGTCGACGTGAAAGTAAATTAATTATTGAAATTAAACCGCTAACCAGCCATCGACGACTTAAATTGATAACGGCTAAATGAGTTCATACTGAAACGAAACTAACTACAAATGAGTAGATTTCCACAAAAATTGTAACAAAACAACACCTTAAAGTCTTTACCTTAAAGGTTATAATTGAATGAGATAAATCTAAACGAGATGTTATGGTAAAATTAACTAGCACCTTATATTTTAACTGCGAGAAATGAATAGCGAAACAAGAAACTGAACTTTCACAGATTTGAGATAAAACGTAGTTACTGTTTAAGTGACAAGTAAAGACGTCATATAAAGCTTGCACACATTAGTGGCATCCATTATTTCTGAATCCGGATTGTTTTTTTTTTAAGTTACCCATAGCATTGGCACTAATCTGGAGTCCTATCTAGTCTGGGAGGGTAGTGTTCAGGCCCAAGAAACGCCTTCTAAATTGTACCTATTAATAAAATCAGCCAGACCGATTTCATATTTTGCGTAGAGATTTCACATGATTCTATCCATGATTTTAATTATTTGGTATATGAGAAATTTAAATCTTCAAGAACATTGGTTATGGATGGTTATATTTCAAATTATAAAATATTTTAACGTAAGAATTCTAAACTGAAGGCATGTTCAAAACGTGCACCCACCTTTACATCTATAACGAGCACAAAATATCAATGATAAATAATCGGAACCGACGGAACAGTTGTTGTAAGGCTTAATTAATCTGTACAATAATTTATATCTTGGATTTCCAAATGACAATTCCTACACATTTACGCACATAAATTTAGTTGTAACTTTATATAATGTCACAGGTGTGGACACACCTCTACTTGTTTCAGACAAACATGGTGACATTTTCTCTGTTATTTTCGACATAATATATATAGTGTTAGCATTTAGTAAATAACACTCCCGATTAACATTTTGTCACCTTCACTGTAATATATAGTTTGTAATATGATATTTAGAAATAAGTGTAAATCAAATTGCTCAATTTCATTTGCAATTTTTGACGACTTTTCAGATGTAAAGATTGTCGCGGACGCTACATTTCAATTAGGTAATTTAATTAGCCTTTATTGTTTTCTATGATCAAATTAAAAAACGATATTCAAAAAAAGCTTAAATGCCTTGGAACACTGGTTCAGTTAGATCATTAAACTTCACTGTTTCTTTATACCAATTATAAATTACCGAAACATAATTCCTCACACTACTTAATAAGCAACGGATTAAATTAAGATTGACAAGCAGAAAACTAGGGAAATTCACTCGTACCAGAGAAAGTTAATTGGTTAGGTTTCCTAGGTCTCAGATAGGGTTACCGTAGGAGCTGAACT
Source organism: Amyelois transitella (assembly GCF_032362555.1). Lineage (NCBI taxonomy): Eukaryota > Metazoa > Arthropoda > Insecta > Lepidoptera > Pyralidae > Amyelois > Amyelois transitella. The sequence goes on from NC_083523.1 coordinate 6,244,905, forward strand.
TGTCTGACCTATATGGTTGCCATTATCAAGATGAGGAAAGTGTGAAATGATGATTTAAGGTGTACCAACATTAAACGTAAGACTACTGAGAAATTGATAAACACGAGAACTTTTAACTATTAAATAAAGTCCTTATACATACAAAAACTGTTAACAATTTTAATAGTATGGAAGTAAAAAAACTAAGACGCCAAGACGAGAATGAATTAAAATACACAAAAAATAAGAATGGTCTCAAAATAATTGGATCTTTATATCTAAAATAAAAAAAATTAAATGACTGACTGACATATCAACGCACATCCCAAACCACTGTGTACACGCTTGAAATTTAACGTGTAGGTTTGTTATGTTATCTGAGGTGCAATAAAAGAGGATTTCCCGAAATTCCCGCGGGAATGGAAAATGTTGGTATCACGCACTGGCAATTGTCGTTAGAAACCCAGAATTCCAGAACGTCTATCAGTCGACTTCTTGCACCTGAGATAAGGAACTAATTCTCAAAACAAATTTTCACGTGTAAATAAATAAATACAATTCTTACGCAACTTTGTTTCCGGTTATAGTACCTAAAACAAATTGGCTTCCCATCTTTCACTTCTACAAAAAAAATATAATTACATCTGAGCATATAATTACATACAATGTGGGCTTTGAAATCACCATTATTATAATAAGACTTTCAATTATGGATTATACAATTTTAAAACTGCGAGTGACAGATTGTCAGTGTTATTGGCAGATCCTAATTAATAGAAACGCGAATATAATGAGACGAAATGCGTTTTATCCAGAAAAGCTTAATGAAATATTCTTATTTGTTGATATAATATGTAAGTTTTTTGATAAAAATTTTACGTAATTCTATACATGCATGTAGTCACAACTCTTTCATGCGGGGCACGTGTGACGCCGTTTTTGTCGCGCGATAAACTATCGCTGTTTCGCTTTTTGATATGACGTGAAACGGGACACCGATAGTTTATCGTGCGATAGGAAAGGCATCGCGCGTGCAATGCTAACCCTGCTGGAGGGATAGGCAGATATTACATGTCCACATTCGACTTGTATGATCCCTGCATATTTCTTTCATCCCGTCAACATTAATTACTCTCTTTTTACAAACTCCACAGTTGACGCCCCCTATTTGATCTAGGTACGTTCGTCTAAACCTTCTCCACTCCATCTTACGATCTCATTCAATGTATTTGCGATCAATAAAGCCATCATTGGCAGTAAAGAATATAGACCTGTGATATTACGAGTATCTCTTGATCCATAACAAGTAAGTCAATGCATTATTCAGCTAAGCATAAATAACAAAAATATTTTTCTAACTATAATGAATAATATTAATTTATATAAAGAATTATACAATCATTCAAATTTGATAACAGTTCAAGCAGAAATTCCGCAACTAGCAACTAGGAAAGCGGCATCTAAAGCACGCCATGAAACTTCTAATAAAGGAAATCATAGATCTCAGTTTCAAAGCACGTATTATGATGGAATGGATATTCAGAATAATATTCGAGGCTCCGAACGTCCCCCGCGGCTACCTGAGCGGGTATAGTCGGATATTTTTGCCACATAATGTTATCACTGACTTTCTAGTGCTTTCGAAATTTTATGTATAGCACGAAACACCCCAAGTTTTGAACTGTAACATTTTTGGTTAATGTAAGGGAATGAAAAAGTGCCGTGTGGTACCCGGCATTAAAACAAAAAAGATCAGGATCACTGCATCTCTTTCCCACGGATGTCGTAAAAGCGACTAAGGGATAGGCTTATAAACTGGGGAGGTATTTTTTAGGCGATGGGCTAGCAACCTGTCACTATATGAATCTCAATTCTATCATTAAACCAAACAGCTGAACGTGGCATATCAGTCTTTTCAAGACTGCTGGCTCTGTCTACCCCGAAAAGGATACAGACGTGACTATATCCCTAAAAAATTAGTCTCTGTCTTACCGACCAGAATAGAGGCGTGATTTTATAAAAGAATATGTAAATGCTTATAAAATAAGGACTCTTCATCTAGAACAACATGTCACTATCTGAATCTCATTTAAGTCATTGAGCCATCGAACTGAAATTTGCTTGCAAGTTTTGCGATTATTGGCTATACAGTAACGGATAAATACGTGAAATGTATATGTATGTATATGTTATTAAGAAACTAATCCATATAATGTAATAAAAACCATAAAATCTTACAAATTCAATTTCGGTTACAAATGAGAAATGAAGACAGAAGCGAGCGGTCGCATTAACAGCATCTATATTGCGAAAGTGTGCATGCCTAAATTTCATCATTTAATCTCAATTGATATGACATTTCATATAGCTTTTATTTATTCTGACAACATGTTAAATTACTTTTGGTGTTTTTTCTCTGAGGATTTTCTGAAGAAATCAAATTTCAGACTCAGAAAGTTATATGGAACTTTAGAACACAAGGTACCGCGGGGATTTCTAAATCTATGCTTTGGCAAAAAAGAACCTACAGGAAGAGACAACATATTCGTAAGACAACTGTCAACAGACTTACTACAATGGAAAACAAGTTTCACCCAAATAATCTAATTTAAAAAAAAGTTACAATTTGTGTACTGCTTTTAGTTACCGGTCTTGAAACACCACGATCAGGTAAATAACTAACTGGCAGAACTGAGATTTAGACTAAAGAAATAAATACATACATACGTATAGTCACGTCTATATCCCTTGCGAGGTAGACAGAGCCAACAGTCTTGAAAAGACTGAATGGCCACGTTCAGCTATTTGGCTTAATGATAGAATTGAGATTCAAATAGTGACAGGTTGCTAGCCCATCGCCTTAAAGAGGAATCCCAAGTTTATAAGCCTATCCCTTAGTCGCCTTTTACGACATCCATGAGAAAGAGATGGAGTGGTCCTATTCCTTTTTGTAATGGTGCCGGGAACCACACGGCACTAGAAATAAATAATGAAATAATAGCTAATCCCAACAAAGTAGGAACGGTTTAACAACAGTAGTAGCATGCGTACGGCACAGGTGCGGCGCGATACAATCTGCTTTGGAAATTATTGGCGTGCCAGTTCTGGTTGAGGTGGAATTATAACTTAAACCCGCTACCGACAACTAATGTTGCGAACCTAAGTATAAAGTAGTGGTGAGTGTTGATAATGTTTCGTTAAATAGCGAACGGGTAGGGCTAGGAAGTGCTAAATTGGGAAGGAAATTTTAAACGTTGTTTTATGTTATTTTATAATATGCGAATGGTACAGTTAATGGGGGTGCAAAAATGAAGTTTTTACTTCTATTACGTGGTTGGAATGAAGTTATCTCAAATCAATAAAATGGCTCCTGAAGTGTGTTCCAGATGATGTGCTTACACCATGACTTATCACAAACTCACAAACAGAAGTGATGGCGCGTCGATTGAATACTTTTATGAATTGAAAGTCAATGGTATAAGAGAACAGAGAAAAGAGTCCATATTTTTTATATAGAGAAGAACTTTGCTCAGCAGAAGAATGACTTGATCATTATTGTCTTCAGATTCAATTCTCTCTAAATTTGAACTAGGTTAGGAACATCTCAAAACGCTTTCACTAACCTCTGATGACAATCTGTCAGAACGCATGACGTCACGCGGCGAGATCACAGGCTGATATGATCAGGCGCAACGATGCATACAAATACTTCTTGAAGTATATTTATTTATTTATTCTTTATTGTTACAATTACAATTTGTCAAGTACAATAGGACTTACTCGTAATGTTTATAACATTATCTAAAATTCTACCATTAGGTTAAACAGAGAACCTTTGTGTGTACCTTTAGAATAGAACTATTCCATTTCTTTTCCCATGAATGTCGTAAAAGGTGACTAAGGGATAGGCTTCTAAAATTGGTCCTCTTATAGGCGATGGGTTAGCAATCAGTCACTATTTAAATCTCAATTCCATCATAAAGCCATAAAGCTGAACGTGGCCTATAAGTCTTTTCCAAGCTTTTGGCTACGTCTACCCCGCAGGGAATATAGACGTCACTATATATATGCATTAAAACGCACATAAGCATCGGAATTTAAAAATGTCCGCGGGCAAATATGGAAACCATCGTAAAAATATTGTAAATAAACTTTTACTTGCGGTCGTAAAAGGAAATCTTAAATATAGGGCATAGACTTTTTACGATCCGACGAAAATAAAAGCAAGAGTTGAAATTCCTTTCCATTTTTGTATCTCGTCACTTAATTATTTTGTTTTACAAAGTTCATGGAGTATTTTTCTCATACATACATACATACATATGTTCACGTCTATATCCCTTGCGGGGTAGACAGAGCCAACAGTATCAGTCAGTTATTTTTCTCATGGCAGTAATTTTAGACTTATACATACCTACATACGTAAGGTCATTTACTCATACTATTAAATAAGTATATCCTAAGGTATGGTATATTTTTCCATAGATTTATTCTTGTAGGTAATTTTGTTATTGAATAAACTTAAATGTTTTCATATAATTTTAAACTTAGGTAAAGTACTTAGACCTACAAATGTAACGTAGGCGGCACAAGAGAATAATGTTAATCAAAACCTTTGTTGCTTTCATATTCGAGTCAATTGCAAGTTATACCGTGTCATAAGCGCTAAATCTCAGTACTTAGAGACAATCGCAGCGATTTCTGACATTACCGGAGATCGATGCAAGATAAATAGATAGTTATGTGAAGTCGACGACGACTGCTTAATACTTGTGCTGGATGAGGTGAAATGATATACATACATGTTAAATCTATGTCCCTTGCGGGGTAGACAGAGCCAACAGTCTTGAAAATACTGAAAGGCCACGTTTAGCTGTATGGTTTTATAATGGAATTGAGATTCAATTTCCGACAGGTTGGTAGTCCATTGTCGACAAGAGGAAATAAATGAAATGTTATAAGTTCAGAAACTCAGTAGTTTGTCGTAGTGTATGTGCATATGTATAAGAGTGAAAGAGAAGGAAGTATAATGTCGTCTCTAGCACACATGCCACCATGATGGATTTTGGACAACATGATGGAAGGTACAGTGAGCGTGTGTGTCTGAGAGCCGATAAGCCGGTCGGTAAGCGAATCACTTCAGTCGTAAAGCCTTATATACGCTAAGCTTAAAAAGAAAATTTTCAGACGCAATTCACCTGACCGTCCGTTAAATGAGATACTTTGTTTCGAAAGGTTTACAAGCTGAAATTACCAGTTTTTTTTTTCAGATAATTCCGTGCTTCGGAAAACTACTTTTTTTGGCTGTTTATCTGAACTCTCGTCATGGCATGAAGAATTAAATAGCTGATAAAGATTGAAGGAGAAAAAAAATCTAATTTATGAAGCAGATCGATTCATCTATGGATAACTACATTTTTTACACGAATAATAAAAGTTCAAAAGTCATTGCTCTTTTTTTATAAAATGCTACAGAACTCGTCTACTTTTCTCCTAATATCTAAATAAAATGTCATGTCCGTTCAACTTGAGTTTCAAAGGGTATAAAATGGCAAAATGAACATATTTCTTAACATATAAACTTAGAAAATGAAAAATTTTAAAGGGTGTTTGTTATTGACCGTTTTGTAGGCAAGTCCAGTCTAGTTTAGGATGCATAGAGGTCTTAGCCACGGGGTTAATTTTGCATCGTGCGGCTTTCCCGCGGAATCCACGACGCACATTAGTCAATCAGGTTATAGTATCAGATAAACGCAATTTGTAAACGACTCGAGATGTACTGATGACCCCAGAGAAATGGCTGGGGTCGGAAATGTCGACATAATGATACCGTCTATAAAGAGTCAAATTGTCAATTGAGTTTCTATTTTAAGAGTTAAGTACTTAGCTTAGCACAGCCGTGACATTTTGTCGTGCATTCATTTAATCATTAGAAAATATCAATTTTAAAGTTATTTTAAATCTTCTTCGATGAATCTAGTTACTTGTCATTTTACTTATTATTTGGACGAGGACGGCAAAACTGATAAAGGAACTAAAGACTGCGATTATATAATGAAAACAATACAATAACTTTCCTAATAATATTTGTGCATTGTCGGTTTCTTCCTTAAATATCATGTTTTACAACCTACATACTTAGTTTTTCATTACTCGTGATTAATTTAAGTAACACATATATAATTAGTTAAGTGGACACTCTAAGAGTATACAAAAAACACTTATTAATACATTTTGACAATGTCTTTGACAAAAAGATACATTTTAAAAATTGAGGTAGGTATATCAAAAAAACAAAAACAAGTCTCCTTACCAATGAGACATGCAAAGGTAAAGAGAAACAATTGTAGTCCACAGTTGCAGTCATGCTTTCTATTCTAGCGCGCAATCAAAAAGCTATTAGAATCACTTGCAAATTATTCTTATGTATCTTTAACGAAGGCTAAACGCGGTTATTTTCTTTTATTTTATGGCTAAAACTTATGAGTATGTAAGGTAAGGCTGCCATTATTTAATATGTACAAAAAATATTTTTATGACGGTAGTTTTTCGCTTTATTTTTCCACTACATTTTTTATACTTTTTAACACTATCTATTTTCACCAGATTTTGTCTTTTTTTATAAGTAAATTATTTCTATCGAAGTTATTTGCCTGTAAGAGAATCCGAAAGATACTTTAAACCTGCATTTTTTTTTTCTTATTATGCCTTGCTATCAACGCTATGAAAGTCAAATCATAAGCGGGCCCTGGGCTCCTCCAGGGACAGACATCTAAAATATATGCCACGTAAAAACGATGATACCTATGTAATACACATTTATATGGTACGTAACGATAGTGGTGGTGGTATGGACGAATGTATCTTGATCAAATCGGAGACGTTATAGCAAAAGGTCAGATCAAGAGTACCTACCCGAAACCGACGAGGTTGCATGAAGAGAGTTATGAATGTGGATGAAGCGAAAGAAGTATGCAGGGATCGTGGCAAGTGAAAATTATTGATTTATGTATGTATATGGTAACAAATTACTCAATATGGATTTAAACAAAATTATAATAAACCTCATCATCACAGGACTTAATGGCTAACCAAAGCTGTTGTAAAATGTTTGTTTAAAATAAAGTACCTATCAATAGTAATAGTAATTACGACATCTGTTAAAAGTCTACTATCTACTCTAAAGATTCTCTGCCTTTAAGTACCTACCTACCTATCACATAAATCAATATTTCAGTGCCAACTGTGCATTGAGCCAGTCGGTACGATAATCATTCCTTCACTATCGTGACAACGACAGAAGCACTGCAGCAGTCTTCTGCATGATGGAGAGCTTGTTGATAGTGTAATGGAGTTAAATATAAGAACCTATCTACTTATATATTTTTCATGTTTTGAACGGCGGAGCCGTGGGTTTATTCTAGTAGTCTTATATTATTCCGAATTTTATAGGTAGAGTAGGTGACAAATGGCACTAACCTGGTGTTCCTTCAGCTTCCTGACCAGTTCATGGTAGGAGGCGGCTCGCGCAGCCGCCAATGAAGGCGGGGGCAGCCTGCCTTCCATACAGTGAAGCCAGCGACGGAGACAGCGAAGCTCGTGACCAGGATCTATGAAGAAATAAAGTTATATACAATACGGCACTTAAGTCGAACTTATATTACAGTGCCAGAGTAATGGCCAAATTTTGGTTCTTATTTTAACGAAATATCGATATTGAAATTTTATACAGCGCCATCTAGTTAACAGAAAGTGAAAAGGCAACTATCAAACTATGCTTGCTTTATATAAAAGCATCATTTCGTTTAATAAGTATGACTTACTTTGGCTAGTATTCAACAGATGGCGCTAGTAGTTACTTTTTATTTTCAGCTCTGTCTTTAAATTTACTTTTTGTATAATATGAAAAATAACAAATTAATATGAAAAAAAATAATAATATATCAATACATATAATATATTAAAATAATAATACTAACCAACAGTGTCGGATCCGTCGCCATCTTTATGCAACTGTTCTGGATTGAGCAACAAGCGAAGACTCTCCCATTTCACTTTCAAATGCTCAATACGCCATGTTACCTGCCAAGTAAATTATGTAAGGAATGTCTCTGTTTCCCAAATAACATATTTTTACATTCTGTTACATTCAAAGCCTGCGCTTCAAGCCGCAAAACTACATTTTCAATGTATGTGCTTCCAAACTGCTCTGATAACTAAGTAAAAACCGTGCCAGCTGTTCCCCTCACCGCGCAAATCGTAATAACCAATAATGGAAAGGCCAATAAACTTCATATTTATATTAGGCATCGCCTAATTAATAGCCCATCGGCTATAAACCAATCACCTAACCTAATCTCAGTTCCATCATTATTGCATCCAGCATACTTATTTCGCTTCATACGTATTCATAACTCTCTTCATACATGCTTTTCTCTATTATAGATTTCACTACAAGCATGTCACTCTGTCTACTCCGTACGGAATTAAACCGTGTAATAAGAAAGAAGCACCTTTATAAACTTGACTCCCACTTAAGTTTTGTGAGACCAGACACCTACTATTATTCTTTATATCCCGCCATTCCCATGTCAAAAGGATGACGATTTGGGAAAGATATTGTTTAGCAACATCATAGTTTTCAGTTTTTCGGCAAAATAAGAAAATCATCTACCTCGGCACTAGCTTCGGGCAGCCGCTCAAGGATAGCGTCCGCTTGCTCCATAAACTTGACTCGGCGGGGCTCCACTGACACCAACTCGGACATGCGATTCTGGAATGTTAATAGTTAAATTAACTCATAAATCTTCTGTGTTAGGAATAAGTTAAGATTTTCTCACTACTTAAAGATCTACTCATTAGTTTAGCTCAAACTTAGCATACAGATGTAGGTGTAAAAGATTTTGGAAATTTATACGGTAGGACAGGTACTCTCTGCTCGGCTAGCATTCTCACTTCTCTAGAGAAGAGGCCGAGGTGAGCATTTTACTATAATGTGAATATAATAATATGCCAATTAATGTGCCCATATAACTTGAATAGGCTCGTTTAATGAATGAACCCTAACTATGATTTTAACTTTAACAATGTATTATTTTTTTTTAAATAAAAATTATGAAAACCTTCTTAATTGCTTTGACATTTTTTTTTATTTGTTGCTTTGCCAACTTTTCAAATTTGCTAAATTGCTTGACCAACTCACCATCCTCAATTTCCGGCTGGTCAAATTCTCGGGACTAGAATATATTTCCTCTTGAACATGTGTTAGCCACTGACATAACTCTTTGAACTCGGCTATCAGCTGACTGAGCGACCATTGACGGTTGAACCCAGTGGTAGGATTCAGAAGGCGGGGCTGATGCAAAGCTGATGAATTGTGCGATAACAATTCGCCGTTTGCTTCCTGGAAAAAGACAATATTTAAGAATACATAATAAGCAAATCTTGTTACTAAAAGAGCCTTAAATATGGAAGCGAAAGGAAGACCGAAAAAGAGATGGATGGATGGCGTAAAGGATAGTATGAGGAGAAAGGGAGTATGTACTAGTGAGATGGCAATTGACTGAAGTAATTGGAATAAACTAACATACTGTGCCGACCCCACGTAGAAAGTGGGAAAAGGTAACGACGAAGAAGAAGAAGAATAAGCAAGTCTTAATTTACAACACACTAGTCACTTTTATAAACTACGTTCTACTAGTAACAAAAGTATCCTCTTTATAAGTTTTACATACATTACAATATTGATAATGTCTCTCTCTCAGAGTAATAGGCAGAGACTATCTTTCAGTGGAAAGATAGTATCTGCCTATGCCTATAGCAAGTGTGCTATGACCCTTGCATACTTTTTCCGCTTCATCTACATTCATTATTCTCTTCATACAAGCTCGTTTTTAGAGGGTACTCTTGACCTGACCCTTTCCCAAGACGTCCTTAATTTGATCAAAATACGTTCGTCTAGTTTCTCTCTGTTTTTATCGAGGTACGTACATTCCTACCTAGCTTGTAGACGATGACGATAAAGTTTTATGAAGATGTACAAACCTTGCAAGTGTCAATGATCTGGTTGTCCATGATGTACTCGTAGTGGTGCTGCAGCAGAGGCCACAGGTCGTCCCCGCAGCTGCCCCCGCTAGCTGCCGAGCCCCAACTACGCCGCCACGCCTCCCGGCACGGCTCTTTCCTGAAATTCACAAAAAGAAGTTTGTTTATCTATTTTAAATAGTGTAGTGCGGTTTCCGGCATCAATATAAAAAAGAATAGGACCACTCCATCTCTTTCCCATGGATGTCGTGAAAGGCGACTAAGGGATAGGCTTACAAACTTCTATTTTATTATTTTTTAGGCGATGGGTTAGCAACCTGTCACTATTTGAATCTCAATTCTAACATTAAGCCAAATAGCTGAACGTGGCCATTCAGTATTTTCAAGACTGTTGGCTATGTCTACTCCGCAAGTGACCATATGTATGTATGTATGTTTTAATTTTGGGTAATTGTAGCTCTCATCGCTACGTATCCCAGTTACATTCACAGCCGCTACTCGTTTTCAAATTAGTGAAAGGTGAGGCTCTATCTGTCCCTTTAGATCTTTACTATTTTTTGTCCATGGTGGTCAAAGATATCATAAAATAATGACAGATGAACCCCAACCCGAGTTAGCCCAGAATAATGGTCAAAACCGGTTTATTATGTCCAGGAAGATAACATTGTTTAAATTAAAGGAAACTTGTTCATATTATGACATTTATTATTTATACTATCTTTAAAACGGTCCGTTTTAATATAGCTAATTATTAGTAATTAATTTCCTTACCTCTTTTTGGTGAGACTGTGGTAAGGCCGCTCGAGTTGCTCCGAGTGGCCGCCGGGCGGCGCTGGCCCGCTCCTCAGAGATGACAACGAGAAGCTGTTTTTCATTGTGGAGTGTTCAAAACCTGAAATATTAAATACTCGTTTTAACACCTTTTTCTCTTATCGCACCGTGTTACAAGTTAACCCTCAAAGGCTAGTTTACGCTTTTCCCAACATTTTAATGTATTTTATAGTTTAAAATACCTATGTTGTCTATGGACTTTAAATTTCTTGCCACCTACAAAAAAATACAGGTATTCGCTAAAAATATTTTTTTACCGGGATGAAAAGTACCCTATGTCCTTTTCCACTCTTAATTAAATATATTTTGAAAATTTCAAGATAATGATTCAGTAGATAACGCGTGAAATGACCACAAAAAAACAAATAAACTTCGGCATTTATAATAGCTTCTTTGAAGTGAGATTAAATGTAAAATGATGATATGAATAACATTGTAAAAAAGAAAAAAAAAAAAAAGAAAATAGTGACTAAGGTAAATAGGAAAATATACTTACTTGCAGACATTTTGAATCTTCTTCTTGGAACTTCTAATGTAATCAATTTAACGACAAATCGATGTTAGCGTTCCTTTGTTTCTCATCAATTCCTCAATCTTTGTACTCAAAAACTAATTGATTCCCTTATGTTCACTAAATTTCGTGTTTAAAAAGTGCAATTGCGACTAGATTCGTTAATAAATAAATAAATAAATAGGATCATGTAATCTTGGTAGACTCATGAATTTGATGTCGGCTGGTTCTGGATGGGGCCAGTAGTTCGGTGGTTACATTTTGGAGGGTTTCCGTTCGTGTCCCCTCTGTTCGGTCTCAGGTTTGTGTTGCAGGTGTCCTGAAATAGAAAAAAGAAACAAATTTTAATACGAAAGAGAAAAAAGTGGGTATTCTTTTATAAGTCAAAAGTTTCATAGATGTAAATGAGAGTAAATTCTGTGAAAACCCCGAGGCTGAATTATTTACATGAAACTTTATTGTACCTAAAAAAATTAGGTACAATACCCATCGCCTAAAAGTACAATCCCAAGTTAACTAGCCTTTCCCTTAGTTGCCTTCTGCTACATGCATGGGAAGGAGATAGGGTAGTCTTATTCTTAAGTGCCGGCAACCACACGGCACTCTTTTTATGCTATAAAATATGATTCGATAGTTATTTGAGATAGCTAGAATACATTCTACATTCAAGGTATCTGTTTAGGCCCAATGATGTCCAAAGCCTTTGCCAAAATGTTAAAAACATAACGTCACTGTCATTTTTATTGTAAAAAAAAAATTTAATTCGACTTTTGGCGGCTTCACCGGCATTACGCGCCGTTTCTAAAAACTTGTAAACTAAACTTATCTTAATATACAAAATTGCAAGAAAATTGAGTTTTAATTGGCTCCATTGTGTCAAGCGAAGACATATTTTGGTGGCCCATGAGGGGAACCAACGAAAAAGCAAAACTCAAACATAATAGCAAAATTGTCGCGTCTGGCGCCATTAAGTCCAAGAACATCGAAGTTTGCAAAACTACAAAAGTTCACTATTACAAGAAGAAGGAACAGCCTGGAAATATCCAAATTTCAAATAAACCGAGGTGGTCATTGGAGTACCTAAAGCTTCAAACCAGCAGCGGACTAATAAGATAAGTGTTCCAGTCCTTCCATTTTCTTAACAGTACTTATGTACCTACATTCAAAAAGAGAATTTCCAAATTTTCATTTTCTGTTATTTAAGTGTGGTTAATTCTTGTGCATTCTATTGTTGTTATCAAATTAATGTTGTATTTATGCCTAAGTAACAATATAACCCAATTTATTGCAAAACAAATTTAAAATAAATTTCAAGAGTTTTGTGAAAATTGTACTGCCATAAGTTGGCAAATATCATTCTACATAAAATCTATTTCTTCTTAACTAAATAATCTAAATAATTATAACAAGTAAGTATTGATTCCAAAACATCATTATTTCATTTAACTAAATTACTAGGTACCTACTTACCTACTTAACATATCTAATAGTAACTCATTAAATAAATTTAACTAGGTATATTTTGCGTGTTTTCATAAACTTTAATAACATTACATAAAAATAACTTTAAATTTCTAGTTTGGTGGCCCATACTGTAAACATTAAATACAAATTTATCACGCCAATCCTTTCACCTTTCTGATTATTCCGCTGACTATTTCAGCCATCTGCGGTCGCTGTGTGCTGGCAACAGTGCGCTGCCTGCAGCAGGCTCAGCCCTACCTAGGGGGTATTCACTACAGAGGGAGTATCAGCGTAGCGAGGAGCGTGAGCCAATTCTTTTATTTATTTACTATAATTTCTTGTTCTGATCTACATTGAATTTTGTGTTCTATTTTTTAGTTTACTTAATTTTATTATAAATTCATAATGCCTAACCCTGCTTCTGAAACTGAGTCAAGCAAAAACCAATCAAAGGATCTAAGAGAGTTATACATAAAACGGAGCTCAGTTAAAGGGCAAATAACAAAATATAAAAATTTTCTTTATAATGTTAGTCAGAACAAGGACTTATCCAATCTTGAACTTGCAGAACTATCTGTCAAATTGAGTAGGTTTGAAGCACTATCATTGCGTTTTGATGACTTGCAATCTCAGATTGAGGTTTTAAATTCTGATAATTTATCTCACGAAATTGATGAACGAGAAAATATTGAGCATGAGTTTGTTGTTAATATTGCAGCGTCAAAAAAATTGATTGATGATAATAATAAAGAATCTCAACGGTTTGAATCATCTTTTCATGAAGCGAGTGCTTTTTCATCCAGCCACAATGAAACATATAACATCGGTTTTAAATTACCACAAATTCAAATATCTAAATTTAATGGAACATATTTTCACTGGCTGGAATTTCATGATACATTTGAAAGTCTCATTCATAACAATAATCGAATTTCAGATATACATAAGTTTCATTACCTTGTTTCCTACTTAGAAGGAGAGGCAGCACGAATAATTTCAAACCTAGAAATATCATCAGCAAACTACTCGGAGGCATGGAAACTTCTCTGTGACCGTTACAACAATAAACGTTTGTTAACTAATCATCATTTAAATTCATTGTTAAATATACAGCCAATTACACGTGAGTCCGAGAAGTCACTACGTTTCCTGGTAGACCACATGACAAAAAATTTACGCGCCTTGTCCAGCTTAGGCCAACCTACAGATAAATGGGATATGTTACTCATATTCATGTTTTCATCAAAATTAGATAGCCAAACCCTAACTAAGTGGGAAGAATATCGGAATACATTGGAAGATATTCCCAATTTAAATAATTTTAAACAATTTTTAATAAATCGTGCAGATGTACTAGAGGCTATAAATAGAACTAATTACGACATTAACTCCTCAAACAAAAGGGCACCTACATTTGCACGCAGCCCTCAGTCTCAAAAGACAAATAGTGCTAATAATAAAAATACTAAAAATATTTCCTATACAAAATCTTTTGCTAGTACTAATTCAGAGCGGACAAACGTATTTGTATGCATTATTTGCGGTGACAACCATCGAATTTATGATTGTGCAATTTTTAAGGCGAAGAGTGTCCAAGATAAATTAAGTGACGTTAAGAAATTTAAATTATGCTCGAATTGTCTTCGTCAAGGTCATCCGCTTAATGAATGTCGAATGGGACCGTGTCGTGAATGCAAAAAACGCCACAATACGTTGCTTCACGATCCTGACTCTAATAAAACTTCATCTACTACTGAATCTAACATCGCGGTAAACCATTCTTCACAAAATCAGCAACAAGTACTTTTGTCTACCGCACTTATAGAAGTTTGCAACCCAGTGACAAGGGCAACATCGAAGGTTCGAGCTCTCCTGGATTCAGGAAGCCAGTCTTCTTTTATTTCTTCTTCTCTTAAGGACGAGTTGGCATTAAACTCAACTCGTATAGATAATTTGCGAATTATAGGTATAGGCAATAGCAACTGCAATAATGTGACTGAGTCATGCACTATTAAAATTAATTCTATAAACACGCCTTTTAGCGTTCAATTGTCTTGTTTAGTATTAAACGAGTTAACTAGTGGACTACCTAAAACTCCCATTGATATCAAGACACTAAAATTGCCATCTTCTATAGTCTTAGCCGATCCTACATTTTATCAGCCTTCTAAAGTTGATGTATTGATAGGGGCTGATCTATTTTGGCATGTACTTGGGGGAGAACAAAGAAATTTAGGTCCTAATCTTCCAAAATTGCATAGTTCCAAATTTGGCTGGTTGATTTCCGGTCCTATATATACAAAAGTAAACTACAACTCCGTTCAATGTAATCACGCATCTGTTCTACAAAATGCAGACGATGAAATACATAGAATGCTTCCTATATTTTGGAATCTGGAAGAGGTTCCCAATAAAACTAAATTGAGCGATAAGGATAAATTTTGCGAAAAACATTTTTTACTTAATACCACAAGGCTAGAAAATGGTAGATTTTGTGTGAAGCTACCCTTAATAGATGAACCCGATTGCTTAGGTGATACTTACGCATTGGCTAAAAAACGTTTTATTAATTTAGAAAAAAGATTTAAACGAAATCCAACTCTTAAATTGGAGTATTCTAAATTCATTAATGAATACAAAATGTTAGGACATCTCACAGAAATAACAACTAAACCAAACATTTGTTATTTTCTATGTCACCACGCTGTACTCAAGGAAACCAGTGAGTCAACTAAATTAAGAGTGGTTTTTGACGGTTCAGCGCCATCCACATCCGGTTATTCTCTTAACGACATTCTTTTATCGGGACCCAACATACAAGACTCTCTTTTCTCCATCCTAGTTAGAGCTAGACAATACAAATACCTACTGACTGGCGACATTGAGAAGATGTATCGTCAGGTGGAAGTCACTGAACCTGATCGTGACTTACAATTGATACTATGGAGAGAAAAGGAATCTGATCCCATTAAAATACTGAAACTAAATACACTAACTTACGGCACAGCGAGTGCGAGTTATTTAAGTACTAGGTGTGTCTATCAGTTGGGTGAAGAATGTGAAGATGAATTGATCAAAAATATAATTCAATCAGACTTTTACGTCGACGATTTGATAACTGGTTGTAATAATGAAATTCAATTACATTATATACAAAACAAAATTGCTAATGTACTGAGTTCTGGATGTTTTAACCTAAGAAAATACAAAAGTAATCTGCCCAGTCTAGTTCAAGATATCAATTCTAGTTTAAATTCGCAGGAAAGTCTAATGTTTAGCGAATCTACTAGTACCCTAGGTTTAGGCTGGAACCCGGTTAATGATACCCTACATTTTCCTACTATTGATATTCCACAAAATACAGTTGTTACTAAAAGATTTATTTTATCTCAATCATTCAAAATTTTCGATCCACTCGGGATCCTTAGCCCATTTATAATTATTCCAAAGATAATGCTACAAAAACTATGGCTAAACAAAATAGATTGGGATCAGTCCGTTCCAAAGGACATAGAAATGTCTTGGAACAGCTTTCAGAACAATGTACCTAGTTTACGTAATTTACATATACCAAGATTAACTTTGAGTGATGATGCTCTAGAAATTGAAATGCATTCATTCAGCGATGCCTCACAACATGCTTACGGTGCATGCGTATACATGCGATCTATAAGCACTAGCGGTACAGTCACTGTAAGATTGTTGTGCGCAAAATCTAGAGTAGCTCCAGTGAAACCCACGACGATGCCGCGTCTCGAATTGTGTGCTGCTTTGTTGTCTGCGCGACTGTGTAAATCAGTAACAGATGCACTCAAATACTCACCGTCACGGATCATTCACTGGTGTGACTCAAGCATCGTTCTAGCATGGATTCGTAATGATCCTAACAAACTAAAAACTTTCGTTGCTAATCGAATAATCGAAATAACGGAACTTACTGTACCTTCGTCCTGGCGCTATGTTCCAACTGATCAAAATCCGGCTGACTTGATCTCCCGTGGCGTAAATGGGAATCAGCTAATGTCAATGAATTTATGGTGGAAAGGCCCAAAGTTTTTATCTAAACCTGAATCACAATGGCCTTTGTTAAAAGGTTACAAAAATTGTGATTTGCCAGACATTGAGGTCAGGTGTAATACAATTATTAATATTTCTGATCCAATAATCAAATTTGAGAATTTTTCTAAATTGAATAAATTAGTAAGAACATTTGCATTCGTAAAACGTTTTATTTACAATGTCCAGCAACCCCAAAATAAATTTATTGGTAGCTTAAGTGTAGAAGAATTAAATAATTCATTTTATATATTATGTGCCCTTGCACAACGTGAGTCATTTCAACTTGAATATGATACATTGGTAAAAAATAAACCATTGCCCAATAAATGTAAGATTTTGTCACTATCGCCATTTCTTGATCATAATCACTGCATAATCCGCGTTGGTGGTAGACTGGATGCATCTGACTATTCTTATGAGAAAAAACACCCAGTTCTGCTCCACTCCTCTCATCATTTCACAAAATTATTCTTTGAACAGGAACATATTC
Source organism: Amyelois transitella (assembly GCF_032362555.1). Classification (NCBI taxonomy): domain Eukaryota; kingdom Metazoa; phylum Arthropoda; class Insecta; order Lepidoptera; family Pyralidae; genus Amyelois; species Amyelois transitella. The sequence goes on from NC_083523.1 coordinate 6,262,283, forward strand.
GTAACATGCATGCTGGTCCACAGCTATTGTTGGCTGTGGTAAGAGAAAGAGTTTGGCCAATAAATGGTAGACGCTTAGCCAGACGAGTGGTTAATAATTGTGTGCGTTGTAAACGTATTGCAGGCAAAACTTTGAGTCCTAAAATGGGAAACCTTCCTATTCAAAGAATTACTCCAGATCATCCTTTTTTATCTGTGGGCATGGATCTAGCTGGACCCTTCTTAATTTTAAATCGACGAGGCCGCGGTAGTAAGCTCATTAAATGCTACCTTTGCCTATTTGTGTGCTTACGCTATAAATGTGTTCACTTAGAGGCTGTCAGTGACTTATCGAAAGATGCCTTTCTGATGGCTTTTCGTAGATTCGTAGCTCGTAGAGGAAGGCCAGTGGAAGTATTTTCCGATAACGGACGAAATTTCGTTGCTGCGGCCAAGGAAATCGGTCAATTTTTAAAGCAAAATTCGGAACCAATTGTTGAGTTTGCAAGTCAAGAAAATATTAAGTTCATTTTTAGTCCGGCATACGCTCCTCACTTCGGTGGTATTTTTGAAGCCGGGATAAAATCCGCGAAACACCATATCAAACGTATACTAGGTAACAGCCACCTAACATTTGAGGAGATAACAACATTGTTTGCGCAAGTTGAAGCCATACTAAATAGCCGTCCCTTGTATCCTCTATCATCCTCTCCTAACGATTTCCTCCCACTTTCTCCTGGACACTTTCTTATTGGAAGACCGTTGGTATCGCTGCCCTCTCCAAATTTGCTTGATTGCAAGGAGATCACATTAAGAAGATATGAACGCTTAGAGAAACTCCGCCAGCACTTTTGGAACAAATGGCAACGGGAGTATATTTCTGAATTACAACAAAGAAGCAAGTGGAAAACTAACTGCGATAAACTACAAATCGGTGACATGGTACTCATACAAGAGGACAACATACCACCTATGAACTGGAGACTTGGTAGAGTCTCCCGACTATTTCCTGGGAATGATGGAGTCTGCAGAGTAGCGGACATTGACACCACAAGAGGACCCGTACGAAGAGCATTAGTTCGGCTGTGCCCGCTGGTGGCACCTGAAGCAGATGATCAACTCGGTTGAAAGAACTCTTTCAACGGGCGGGAAGATGTTTAGGCCCAATGATGTCCAAAGCCTTTGCCAAAATGTTAAAAACATAACGTCACTGTCATTTTTATTGTAAAAAAAAAATTTAATTCGACTTTTGGCGGCTTCACCGGCATTACGCGCCGTTTCTAAAAACTTGTAAACTAAACTTATCTTAATATACAAAATTGCAAGAAAATTGAGTTTTAATTGGCTCCATTGTGTCAAGCGAAGACAGTATCTGTAAGCCAAATTGTCAGTGATCCTTCATCCGCAAGTAGCTAAGCCACAAACAACAGCTACTAAAAATAAAGTTATCAAAATAAATGTTAATATTCTTAAGAAAAACACCATAACAGCTACCGTAACATCAAACGACAATAGCAATAATTTCGCAAGCAAGGGACACCGAAGGCGTTTGTTGCGAACAGAAAATTGTCTAACTGTTAGCAAAATTACAGTAAAGTGCCTTTCCACCCGCCCCTGACGGGTGAAAACAATTGATTTAGTGAAAGCTAGTTCAACTTGGTAAGTAATAAATGTGGTTGGGTCAATATTATACTCATAAATTATGGAGAACAAAAAAGGATCAACCGTCAAGAGAAAACTTTAGATACAAGAAAAATAAATTGTATTGGTACTCACAAAACACAAAATATTTTTTAAGAGATATAATTAAAGCAAATTAAAAAAAAAATGTGTTTATTGGCAACTATTGCAACCACTGAAGATCTTGCTGGACCAGTGCTGGCCTAGCAAAAGAACGGAAAAAAGAATAATGAAGTTTCTTGCTTAACTTAACCGAAATCAACAATTATATAGTTATTTAAACTTCAAATGGGTGGTCAAGTCTTAATTTTTTATTTGTTATTCCTCAATAAAATTTATAACTAACTTGTGTTTGAGAAATTTCTCATCTGCCTACGAAATAAACGTCGTTTAGCAGTCGTAAAACATCACAATGGTAACTGCGAGTATTGCTGAATAGTATTGTTTACAGCCATAGACACACGAACGGCAACAAGCGCTTGTCAAACTAAAAGCGATTTCGCGATAGGCGATAGGTAGTATCGATCGATAAGTAATCGATTTGAAACAAAACGTTCAACTTCCAATAAAGTTTCAAAGAATTAGATGTGAACACGAAACGTGAAATCATTCAATCTATTTTAATTTAGGCGTTTTCAATTCCTTCATACTTTAAGAAAATTTGCCGTGCAAATTACATGCACCATAGGTCTGTACCGTAAAATTACTGTACTGTTACGTAAAATTAGCACAAATATCACATTCATCTCATAATCATTCATTACGATTTCAGGGGATCCTGTGTCAAAGAAAGAGTTGGAAATGTCTCCGTGATGCCTACCCGGGCACCCTCGGAAGATCAGCGTTGGCTGTGTAGCATATTGTTTACAGCCAGCATTATGCTGAGGGAGTACCCTTTCGGGAGCACCATATTTCATGTCCATTTCTTGTACATATTCTTGTTTGTTTTTTTTTGTGATATTTTACAAATAAATTCTTTTTACTTTTTAAATACCGCTATGTACTGGACTTGAGCTTAACCACCTGCATGAAAACGTAACTGTTATTTTATGGCCAGCATTGAAATGTGTTTACCCCACATCGATCACACTCACTGCGGCATTACAAAACGGATTTGTTTCCGTGTAGTAACATTTTCTTGTTGGTGAACCAGTGGGGCAACCGCTAAAGGCTTGCCAATTATCTTCGTAATACTTTTAAGTTTCATTACACGAGTCTTGCTCTCCAACATCATCATTATTTCGACCGCATAAATCCACAATAAGACCAAGTTTCTCATGGATGAAATATATTTTTAATACCACAAATTTATACATGTAAACCTAGGAACCTTTATATCAGGAGTCATTGTTTTAGAGTTAAAAAGTGCCGTGTGGTTCCCGGAGCCAATAGAAAAAAGAATAGGACTACTCTGTTTCCCAAGTATGTCGTAAAAGGCGACTTGTGACGTAAAAGGGATAGTCTTATACACTTAGGATTCCTCTTTCAGGCGATGGGCAAGCAACCTATCACTATTTGAATCTCAATTCTTGAGCGCGGCCTTTCAGTATTTTGATATCTGCCCCGCAAGATACGTAGACGCGATTATATATTTTATGTTATGCATACATCAATTCCGGTGATACTGTCAAAACTATATCAAAAACACTGATCGCATGATTTTTAAGTCTGTCTTTCATTTTTACGAAATCTTTTTCGTTACGCATTATATACAGCTAATGAATTTTTGAAAGACAAATTGGGGACGACAACTGAATAGTTTCACGTTAAGTAATTCAAGCATAAAATTACATGACACTGATCACAATTTATCAGTGACTTCAAAGTCAATTAGAAAGGTTCGCAAGTACTGATATTTATCTTCTTTTAATGCCCATATATCATGTATAGCTAAATACTTCCGTGTCTCTATACCTTTGGAAATAGGGTTCACATTTGTAATCTCTTGATTGTTTGGAGCTAATATTGTTTTAATGATAAATGTTTAGTTTGGTCACTATTAATCTAAGTAATCATATCATGGTGATCTTACTAGCATTGTTGTATGACTGATAGGCTGATTTGAGCTTTCACCATGGAGAAGGTCATATTGTATTTTAAATGAATGGATACCATATCAATGATTACGAACAAGATAACCGATACGTCTTATATGATGCATACCTATAATACAATTCTTCTATCGTCAAGCCAAAAAGCTGAACGTGGCCTATTAGTCTTTTCAAGACTTTAAAGTCTATATAGACGTGATAGATGATTATATGTATGTATGTATGTATCTATAATAAAAAATATTTATAAACTTATTTTGTGTGCTGTGTGATTTCCGGCACTTTAGAATGGAACCACTTCATTTTTTCCCATGGACATCGTAAAAGGCGACCAAGGGATATGCTTATAAACATAGATTTCCATTCGACGTGATTATAAAGAAAATCCTTGAGATGTTAGCTTTTGGTCAATCTAATCTGGAAATGGTTATTTCGAAATCAAGGACTTATCTTGATAAAAATAAATTTATTGGCCAAACATGCGTTCTATTTATGATGCTATAAATTCTAGGCCCTACAAGTTAGGAAAGTTTTTTTAAGAGTACTTACAACCTAGTTCACTCACACGTATAAAATTGAGATTCCACTTCACAATAAGAGTGTTAAGAACAAAGGACAAAGAAAACCTTTCACCTCGGAGAAAAAATACTTTTTCGTATTTTATACATTACTTGATTAGTGACAGGACATAATCGGTTAAGCAAGAATTATTTAGCTTAACCAATTTTGTTATTTATATATAATATATTATAATAAGGTATTAAATATTGTAAACAAGGTCATAAGCAGTTTGCAGTTTGAGTCTATTTACGACGAATGATGATAATGTATTATCTTCTCTCTCTTTCTATTCCTTTGAATACTTGTGAGACCTAAGTGATAGAAAGAGAACACACGACAATAACAACTTTATTGTTGATCGATGTCATCATACTTAATTGAAAAACCCATAAGCATTGTCTTAGCAATTTCTCACGAAATACGGCCAAGCAAAATTTAAGTAACTTTCCAATAACTTGAAAATGGATCAAATTGACCCCGTGAGACGATTTAATCTTACGGTTACATGAAATCTAAGTTTACGACGAAATAGTGTTAGCGTGGCTGGCTATAGAACGCTCATGCTTTACGGCGATTTTATTACGATTTTTTCATTTAAGTAATCACTGATGAGTGGTCGAAAAGCTAAAGCGAACGTTGAGTTTCGAAAGATATAAGGTAAAATTACACTAAATCTTTACCAGTAACTCTTTGCCAACCTATATTGCGGTAAGGGAAAACATCATCAGGAGACCTACACATTTAACAGTACTTGTATTTGTATACTTAAATGATATTGCTTTAAAAATCATTGTATTCTAAGTCCCTGACGCGACATTTTGCGAAAGACACGATACTCTTATGCGCCTTACTTGCGCGCGCGCTTTCAAATTTGTAGTATATATTTTCTGACTCTAAGATAATGGTGGATAGCCAATAACGGCCTATATTGTCGAACAATCAATTTCATACAACGGTATTAGATTTGATTAGATTCTATCCAGAGAATTTGATAAGTTGGTCACGACCACTTTTCGTTAAATGGGATAAATATAATGCTAACAAGGATTAGAAAATTCCGATAAAATACAATTATAAAATAACAAAAGCACTGTACTTGGTCATAGATAGACTGGAAATAGAGCGAAAAGTCAGGTCAAGAATACCCGAAACTAACGAGTATATGGAGACGGTTTTGAATGTGGATGAAGAGAAAGAAGTATGCAGGGATGGTGGCAAGTGGAAAGATGTAGCCCCTGCCTACCACTTCGGGAAAGAGTACTCAAGTATCTTTTTTAATATGATAATTAAATCGTTCTCGAGGTTACTAAAATATAGTTAAATATTGATTGTAATTTACATTTATTACACCTTATTCTATCACAATATCACATTCTATCACAAATAAAACAAAAAATAGTTTGGACCTTTACTTCAATCCAAGAAAGATTTACGTAATAAAAAAAAAACATTTGCGTTAACACTGGCAATAACAAAACGCTGATCAATTTAACTGTTAGAGTAAATTAGACTTAATCACAAATAATTAAGAATGATTTTATGTTATACAATTGTAAAACGAGCAATTGAATCTTAAATATAGACACTACATCAAAATGAAGATAGTCCGTCTTACTGACAACAAAGATAAGAAGAGTTATGTCTAAATTAAAAACTTCAAATGTAATCAGTAGTCAAATTAAATAATTATAGAAAGCCCGTGATTATGCTGTCAGATTAAGATGCATTGCTTGATGAAGCTACATGAAAGTGAAATACTGCTATAATATTTATCACTACTATCACAACATGAACTACCGTGCGAAATTAGAGAAAAAACAATGCGAACAAACTTTCCCTATGAAAAGACAATAACTTCGTTTGATTAAGATTTAATTCTGAAAAAATGAGATTTGATAGATCTTAATAGAGCGGAAATAGGTACCTGGTACTCGAATTAAGGACAAAATTAGAGAAGTCTAAAAAACAGGCAAATCTTTGTTTGCCAACCATGTTGTGGTGGACATCAATCATATTCACCTACAAACTGATGAGACACACGGAAAGTTCGTTCAATGAATCAAAAATTGGCAAGTTAAAAAGAAAGTTTGACAAGTTAAAATTCTTTAACGATTCATCGTAAAAGTTAATATGCTGTGTTAATACAATGATGGCTTAGTAATTGAAAATTGGGACTTCTTGTTTTATATGCAAGGAAGTTATGGGGGTCAAAAAGGACCTGAATTGCTTTGAGATAAGGATGGCACGGCCGTGCCGCTTTTTTGCTCGACTTGGTGACATCTATAGGGATTTCTGAAGCTTTCCAAAGAACAATTAATGTCTTGAAGGAAATATACAACAAGACATCACATATTTTGCTTAACGACCCTTTTAATAGAATAACCTAACCTGCTTAGAGTAATTATTTAACTTTTACCATTAGGTAAAAGTGCTTATTCGGCTCTTACTCATAAACAATTGAGGATGATACATTTAAATCTACATAGTTTTCATGTGTCTTCTTTGTATTTATGAACTTTCTACTCGTTTTATATTGTTTTTGAAGATATAAATATGTAGTATTCCTATTTTGAAATACCGGGAACCACAAGGATTATAAAATACTTATAAGAAAAAGCAATAAATTTGCCATCAGTTTCACATCGGTATAAGTATACTTTCTCTAATCTATTCAGCGATATCAATGCTCCACATCCCACGCGGCCGTATGTTCGATTCTACGATAACACTTCGCCATAACACACACCTTTTCCCATGAGGTGTAGACAATAGGAAGTGATTTTATAAAGGTTTTTTTGCTGTCGAGTGTCAGGTAAGCCTCTGGTGTTCCGGTGTGGTCTAAGAAATGAGTATTAAGCGATTAATAATTATTAATAGTTTATTGAATAAATTATTTTAAATAATTTGCCTCGTGTAAAATAGTAACTTCAAGAAAAAAATTGTCCTGCGATTTGATATATGGAATCATTATTTTTTATTTCTGGGAAGAATATCTGACATTAATTTACAAACTTTTACAATTATTTGTAAACTTTAGATGACTACTTGGTCGACAGTATACATCTGGAAATGGACAGAGAAAACATTTATCTACTTACCACGACACCCACATGCTTTTTTTGGTACATTCACATGCATCAATCGACTTAAATATCCAGTTAGGTTTAGCGTCTCTTTCTTTTCACTAAAACGTACACAAATTAATCAAAGTTCCACTTGATCTTCCCTTTTTAATGTTTCCATTCAAACTCGCTTTGTTTATATGCTTTCATACATTGAATTTTTTTTATATTGCTTTTTTATATAGCTTGTCGCAGATAGTGCCGTGTTCCCGGCACTAATGAAAAAAAAGAATATGTAGGACCACTGCATCTCTTTCCAATGGATATCGTATAAGGCGACTACAGGATAGGCTTATAATAAACTTACGGGGTATGTAGTGCAAATATACCGTTTGCAAACAAACCCGCTACAGCTTATCACTTAGACAGCATTTAAAGCTGAATTATCAGATCGTTGTTAATTATGGTATTACTTTCATCTGACGATTCCTTGTCCCTGATAATATTTAATGAGATGCCTATTATTAAATGTTTGGGCGAAGTCAGGTGAACAATTCTTGTATGTCAGGAGAAAGGGTAGTACCAACCTACGGAACTGAGAATGTAATGAACATTTCTAATTATTGAAGAGAAACTCTTTTAATTAAAAGTAATTATGCAACATGTTGCACAGAATACATAGAATATTGTTAAATTGAAAATGTATGTCTATTGCCGTGTGGTTCCCGTCACCAATAGAAAAAAGAATAGGACCACTCTATCACTTTCCATTGCATGTAGTAGAAGGCGACTAGGGGATAGGCTTAGGCGTCGATAGACTAGTAATAAACTTGGGATTCTTCTTTTAAGCGATAGTCTAGTAACCTGCAATTATTTCAATTCTAATTTTTCTAACATTAGGCCATACAGCTGAACGTGGCCTTTCAGTATTTTTAGGACTGTTGGCTTCGTCTGCCCCGCCCCGCACAGAATATAGACGTGCTTGTATTTATATGTATGTTTGTATGTCTATTCATCACGTCTTTATCCCTTACAGGTTAGACATGGCTAAGTTACAAAACAAGTTAAGCTGAATGGCTTAATGAAAGAACTGAGGTTCAGATATATTAACAGGTAAGCATACATATGTTCACGTCTATATCCCTTGTGGGGTAGACAGAGCCAACAGGCTTTAAAAGTCTGATAGGCCACGCTCAGCTATTTGGCTTAATGATAGAATTGAGATTCAAATAGTGACAGGTTGCTAACTTATCGCCTTTTACGACATCCATGGGAAAGAGATGGAGTGGTCCTATTCTTTTTTGCACTGGTGCCGGGAACCACACGGCACACAACGGCAACAGGTAAGTACGAGTACAATTGCAGATACTGTTGGACAATATTACATAACACAAACAACAATAGCATTTCAGGGTATGATTAATAATTTATAATGATTTATTATCAATATACTTACGTCTCCGAAGTCACGGTGACCCCGTTTTTAAGAAATTAAATATCAATCAATCAATCATCTCCTTATTAGAGTACCTATATGGGTATAAATATATTAATACATTAAAAAAAACGGCAAACAGAACCTTAAGATTGCGACATGTAATATGGTATATGTATATGTAATATGTATATGGAAGTACTTCTATAAAAACTAGTATAAATAACTTCATTTTAATTTACGATATTTTTTCTCTAAGAATAAAAACGAATCAAAAGTAAATCCGATTAAAAGCTAGACGATCTTGAATTAAAAAAAGGCCTTACGTTGAAATAGAACTAGTCTTGCCCAATTAACCTACGATAAAGGGAACCTGTATTCCCGGATCCCGCTTTCTGTAATTATAGCCAGATCAAAAGGATATCACGACAGGACGGCATAAGTTTATACAGCTGTTTAAATTTCTATTGTATTACCACTACGAGTGTTAAAATATGTGAGTCTGATATTGTTTTATAAAAGCTGGCTCAGTTCGTTTCGGACATTTATTTCCTGAAAAGAGACTGCGAACATTGCCGTGTGGTTTCCGGCAGCGATAGAAAAAAATATAGTGGTCCTATCTCTTTCCCACGGTTATCGTAAAAGGCGACTAAAGGATAGACTGGTATACTTGAAATCCTCTTTTAGGCGATGGGCTAGCAATTTGTCACTATTTCTCTCAATCATTCAGTCTTTTCGAGACTGTTGGCTCTGTCTACCTTGCAAGGGATATAGACTTTATTATATGTATGAATGTTTTTTTTCACAGAAGCGTTTGGCTTAGTTCAGTTAAAATAAAAATACCCTCCACCCCGGTAAGGAGGCAATACTGGGGGTCAGATTTATACATATGTTGTGAGTGTCTGATTTCGTTTTGCAGCGGACGATGTCGCAAGCAACAGCTAGTCATATAATAAAATGCGTATTCCCAATTCTGAACACCCCGTAAAAGTAATGAACGATGACCACGAAATAACACTTGTAATGCAAGACGAATCCTGCTCCGAGCAACAAAAAGCAGTTAACTGGTTTTTTTTTTATTTGATGGAATGCAAGGAAGATCTATTGCATCGTAGTTTTTATGGTCCGATGCACGAGAAGTCATTCAAAACGTAATTTAGGATATCATTCCTAGAAGACATCAATCTGTTTATGGGATCTAAACATTAAGATTTATACTTGGAGATGAAGTAATATCCTACGATATTAACATTAATGTATTGTTTATTGATCATGAAAATGTATTCAGTTTACCAAATGCGAATAAGTGTTTTCCTCTTAAGTATAAACTTAATTTAAAAGAAGAAAATTAAGGTTTAAAAAAATTTTATGTTAAGTTTTCTCTGCACTGGGACTTCATTACTATTTTTTGGTTATTGAAATATTTATGAAACGGGTGAGAATTCTATAACTCATCGTAGCAAAACATCAGAGTCAATATTATGTAAGATGATGTTTAAATGCTCTTGTAATAAAGATAAAGTAACCATGGAAAATTATTGTAACATGATCCGAAACGTCCGAGATAAAATAGAATAAGACGTTTCGGATTCGTTAAGTTATATTTTTATTTATTTATTTAAAACGTTATTGCACGAAAATAAATTAACAAAGGACGACTTAATGTTATGAGTGTCATCAGTATATCTCTAAATAAACAATGTTATGTCATTTTTTTACATAAAAAAGTACAAAATACGAAATAAGTCAGTCAAAAGTCGACTTCTGACCCGTTTATTTACATTACCAACGATGCGTTTTATACAATGCTATAAACTACAAAAGCGTTGCATCAAACAAGCTGACACACTATCCTTGGCGTACTGCTCGTAAGTAGACTATAATGACTGTGATGAGGGTTTGACGCAAGGTGACCACCCACTATTCTTACACTTTTATTATAATATCGTTAGATATTGGAATAGTATTTCTGCAAAGTGCATTATGGCTTTAAATTGTAAAGTACAAGAACAACAAATACATATTTAAAATTATTTCTACGACGACGGATTGTAAAATCGAAAAAGTTTATGACACACTGAAAGATACAAAATTCTTGGACATTCAAGACATTGTAAATGAATTAAAAAATAGAAGCAATTTTCATACAGTTAAACATCAAATTTATCAACAACTGCGTATCATTAACAAAATATAAACAACAATGACGTGAACAGAGCACGAACTACTTAAACATACACCATTCGTCATAACATTGATTACTATTGCAGTAATTTGCACTGTGACTACAACAATAGTGTTATATCATAATATTGATGGTTTGGGAACTGTGGCGCTAATGATTTGTCATGAAATAGAGTACTGTGTTTTTTTGTGTACGATTTGTCTAAGATCTCGTACTACGAGTAAAAGAAACGAACGCAGAAAGTGATTTGGTCTTTCAGTTATTCTGACATAGACAAATTGCATGAAAAATTTGTTGAGAAGCAAAAAATCATGGTGAAAGGCATAATCAAATGTAAATGTATGTATGAACAAATTGTTTTCTTCAATTAATTTCAAAGAAGAGTTGGTGTCAAGCAGGCACCCGAAAGTTTTTTAAGCACTAAGTCCCTGAATTCCAAGATTTGAAGCCACTTATTTTTAGCTAATATTTAGCTTATTATTTGAATCACACAATCATAAAATTGTCATAACAATTCCGCATGTTTAACCATATTCAATTATATTCAAATTTTATTGCATTTCATCTCATACATCAATGTATTCAAGCTTGAGAGAGCTAAATCAATGCTCAATAGACTTTACAATCTCATAATTTACACGATTCCAAATGGTAGCATTCCGGAACCAGACAGAGTGCCCTGACATTCCTAAATAGGACTCTTCAAAGGAGGATTATAATGCTGGCATACTTCAATGTCCACAAGTGAACGGAAGCGTATATCACTGTCCAAGATATATTTATAAAATGCCGCGCGCCATTTGTCTACACAGAGCAAGGAAGGTAGGGATAGACGAGGGCTTCAGTTCTCTGTGCCTTTCCATTTGTAGGAGTCAGATTTTGAAATGAGAAAATGAAATTACTGAGGCCTCTGTTCGTCATTACAGGTCTAGTATAAAGTACGGGACACGAAATCGATGGTCATCAAAATATGATGACAATCGATTTTCCATATTATGGAAAACTTGACGTCGACTTGCTATAGGAACGAAGGTGTATATTGTCAGAATTTTAATTTACTTAAACGAGTTTTATCAAACCAATCCTTAAAGTATTAAAGGCAAGTAAAGAAATGGGACTATGTAATTACCTTGTAATGCTTAACATTAAACTTGAACATAGAAACATCAAATCAAACGAAAATAACCGGTTTATCATTTTGAGGAACGCAGATTTTTTTGTTGTTGTTGCTAGGACCGTCTAAGATTATGTTTATGAATTTTAAACGACTATATTTGAGGTATAGTCGGATTTAATATTTATTTTTGCTAGTAATAAGCCATCGTATAAGTAAGCAAAGTATAATCACCAGTATTTCTATGGAGCAGTCTGGGCCTCACCACAGATGTTAGAATATAACAGGTATTTGCTAGAAGGAAGAAGAATAAGTCACTAGTGTTTGTATGAACAATAACATACCAGAAACTTATGCATTCAAGTCGGTCGCATATAAGTGTTTTAGCCCATTCAGACCTGGGTTTAGTTTCTTTTTTCGCAATCTACTTAAACTGCCAAAGATAAATAATTGACAGACAACCGCTCTGTTCATCCCAATTTTAATAGCATAGAAGTACCGAGAATAAATTAAGTTTTACTTTCGTTCGACAGTTAATTAAAATCGCCAACTGCGAATTTGACGTCCGTAACACTTTCCTTATCGCATCGCATCACTCGAACAAGTTTCAATCAATCAAATATTTTGCACACTTTGGTTGCATAAATATTTCGCGTAAGTGTTCATTTATCATGCAAATAATAAGATAGTTAAGGTTAAGATAGTTAAATAATGTTTAATAATAAGATAGTTAAGGTACCCTATCACTGTTTCTTCGTAGAGTATTTCTGAATACATGTCCAGCTGCCTCCATCTATTCTTGTCTATTGGCTCTATCTAACCCGCTAAGAAGTAAGAATCCGCTAAGAGTAACATAAAAATAATGATTTTTAAACATATATATATTTTTTTTATAGTAGCGTCTGAAACACGGAGAGCTCGGGAAGATGCCACTAGCGGTCACCCATCCATGTGGGGACTGCACCCGGGTTTTATTGCGCGAGCGCATCAAACGCTGTTGGAAATTCAATTCCAGAGGCGGTGAATCAATATAAAGAGTTATGCACAACACCTCACAGATACAAACCTACCTACCTACAAAAATGTATAATTGTATTATATAACAAGACAATACCGTAATAGAAACTGCTCATTCATCATAGGTGAACGCATAGAAGTGCAGTAATTATAGACTTTAATTAATAGTTTGGAAATAGGCGCTAATGCTAATGGTGATTTATAACTAACATAATAAAAGAATACGGAGGTGTAAGTTATTGTATCCGAGCATCGGTGTTCTAGTGACCAATGATTCTATTCTGAATTACGTGTCTTAGTTTAATCGTTAACTGATACTCTTACGATGAGAAAAACCTTTGAGGAAATGTGACACTTTCAGGCATCCAATGCCTATTAATGTATGAAAATAGGAGTTATGTAACGTTTTTTACTGACGTTTCGACCGGGTTGCACTCACCGTGGTCACAGGTTGAGTCATCCTGTGACCATACATAAATACATTCACGTCTATATTCGTTGCGGGGAAGACAGAACTAAAAGTCTTAAAAAGGCTGAAAGGCCACGTTCAGCTGTTTGATAAAATTGATAATTTATTATATTGATCAATTTTGTAATAGTGCCGTGTGGTTCCCGGCACCATTACAAAAAAGAATAGGACCACTCCATCTCTTTCCCACGGATATCGTTAAAGGCGACTAAGGGATAGGCTTACAAACTTGGGATTCTTTTTTAGGCGATGGGCTAGCAACCTGTCACTATTTGAATCTCAATTCTAGTACTAAGCCAAACAGCTGAGCGTGGCCTTTCAGTCTTTTCAAGACTGGTGGCTCTGTCTACCCCACTAGGGATATAGACGTGATCATATGTATGTATTAATCGTCAGTAATAAATCATACAAGAATGCCGGTTGGATTGCGGATGTCTCTCGAGTCCTTTAGTGTTAAAAATTTACTTAACCCGCTCTTTTCGTATCACATGCTCACGCTGGGCTCCTCTCTAGGGGATGCGGAAGCAACCGCGACTAACTATTTATTCTACATTCATTCACGTTTTTTAATGTAGACAATGTGCATTTGTCCACGATTAGAAAATGCTGCAGTGTAGTTTGTTCCGCCGCTTCTTCTACACATCTTATAATTAGATTTAAGTGATGTGACGTCAATAAGTGATACCTTGTATCCAATTTTGAAAATAAATCTATTTTATTCTATTCTAATTTATTGGAATGATAATCAAATACTGAGAGCCCTTTTTCAATATGTAACGCTATTACGCCTAAAACCTATGACGCACTATCACGCTACAATCACATAAAGCCATTACGAAAATCGAGTAAGTGAAAACAAACACATAGTAAGATAAAGCCCACACACGCGCCTTTTTCAAACGATAACATAACAGAAGTTCATGTTTCATACTAGAGTCGATTTGTCATTTGATCTTATGCGTATGTCAGTCAATCAGTTAGAGACTTTCTAATTGCTCAGTTAAAGATTTGGGAGTGTGTGATTCGTTTTGGTCATAATAATATTTATTTATTTTACACTATCTGTTTCCCGCGAACTCGTTCGAGTTGAATCTCAATTCCATCATTGAGTCATACAGCTGAAAGTGGCCGTTCAGTCTTTTTGTGACTATTCTCTCTGTCTACCTAATCTCCTGTTTGGCTTCCTTCCACCCAAAGGTGGTAAAAAAATGGTAAAAAGTCCGCCTTTGTACCATATCCGTCTTTTTTGTATGTTTTACGGTGTTGTATGGTGCAATGAAGAGTTTTACCTATCTATCTACCTCGTTAGGGATAAAGACGTGATTATATGTATGTATGTTTGTGTACTTCAACCATCAGATTGGAAAATGTCAGATTTGGAAGCTCTGATCTTTTTGATTGAATTTTAAAATAAAATATATGCAATATGCATACGAACTCAGTTGTCATATATATTAGGTACCTAGATCATTTATTCATATACTTACTGTCGACTAATTTGTTAAAGATTTTTTATTGATCTATGATTGCTTGACGACAATTTTTCAAGCATTATCAATTTTACGCCCAATATAGTCGTAACTGTTATAGATTATTATAACAGATCAACACAGTTAAATACTATAATTACACACCTACTTTCTTTAAGCTCATGAGTAATTAATTTCGAATTGGTTGACCGGATGTGTATTATGAATGGAGCTTTCGCAAACTGATGTGCGAATTAAATTATCATTAGCAAGTTACTTATCTCCTTACTAGCTTTTGCCCGCGACTTAGTCCGTGTGGTTTATTTTACACAATAAAAATTATATGTTCTTTCTCAGGGCCAACTTTATCTCTGTACCAAATTTCTTAAAAATCGGTTCTGTGATTAAGGCGAGAAAGCGTAACGGACAGACAGACAGAGTAACTTCCGCATTTATAATATTAGCAGGGATTAAAAGTCAATCGAACAAAAAATTTTTTTAATATACATATTACAGCACAAACAACATAATGTTTGGGTTCCCGTGTGGTAAGGTAAATAAGCAAAACCTTTGTACTATTGTTTTTTTTTGTATATGTTTTATGTGTAAATTAATTGATAAAATAAATACTATACACATATCACATCTTTATCCGTAAAACAGAACCTATAGTCAGAAGACTCGGAGGACAAGCATTATTTTAAGAGTAGTTTTTGTTTTAAGTTTTAATGGATTTTTTTAAATACCCTTTCCAATTTTTAATAAGGAATTCAAAAATGTAAAAAAATCACTTTTCTATTATTTGACTTATTAATTTCTAATGAACCATACACCAACTATGATGTTGCAACAAAATCGAAAGTGTAAGAATCAATATTTATCTTTTAAACATTGAAAGGGCCGACTCATGAAAAGGTTTAGTAATATTTGTATACGCACATCTTATGCCCTTGAATTAAGAGTTAAGTTAACAAATTTCAACAAAGCGTCAAGTTATTCAAAGTGTACTTTCGAATTGCGATGATGATAATTAAGAATGTGTTTACAATAGACATAAAAATGATGAATATATGTATATAATAATTTAATCAGAAAGACATCAATTTGGATTTGTCAATAAAGTAGCCATGATTGATAGTGCATTATCTATTCTTCGTCGAATTATCTAGTTGTATGACTATTATATCCTATAAACGGTAGAATGTAACCCTCAGAAACACAAAAAACTACAGACAGGATAATTTATTCTAGTTTTTCTCAGACTTGTTACCCGAAATCACGCAAACTTGAACACCCCATGTTTAGTGGCGTGACACGAAACGAAACAGCAGTAAAACATCGATACGATTCGTTGAATTGAAAACTACAAAATGTGATTCACTGCGGGATTATTCCCTTTTACCGCCTTTTACAATTCCCACGTGGATCAATATGGTCTTGCCTCCGTAGCATGACACGCGCGATGCCGTTATTATCGCGCGATAAACTATCGCCGTTTCGCTTTTTATTATGACATGAAACGGGACGGCGCTAGTGCTGTGGCGTTTACCTACCTCCTTAGGTATATAATGTGTTGTTCAACAAGTGTTCACCCGTTGGCTACATAAATAAAAAAAAAACCTATACAGGACCAATTACACAGATTGATATCTAGTGTTACCAAAAAAATACGGTCGAATTTAGGAACTTCTGCTTTATTGAAGTCGGTTAAAATACTTACTCAACAATAACAAAATTAACCTTTATGTCAAATTTCAATTGTTTAAACCCAGCAGTTTGTACCGTGCGATGTCACTAAGTACTTAACGTAAAGATTAGTTACTCAAATTTGAGGTAAGCAGTAAGTAACATTTAACAATTAATGCATATTTTACGGTATTGCTGAAAACTTTTCACACGTGATAATTATTAAACGCAATTCCTATAAGTAGATTCTCGTATCACGAGACCCATCTAGGCGTGAAGGAAGTATACCTTGTCCAAGGTCTGTAATTTAATGCCGATAATAGCACGATAAGACGATTAATTCTGTTATTGTTCCATGATGTGTGACCATTAACATTTATTTATTCGATAGTTTACGGAGCTGTATAAATTTGAAGTTTTTATTTATTCATCTTTCGCCTCGGACGTAAACCTTTATTTTCAGCGCCATTTTCAATTGACATTTTGATTAGTAACTCAAAACTGAACAGAACCAATAAAAAAATAAGTCTTCATTAATCATCGACTGAGCAGTCTCTAATATCTGTACTCTTTTAACTGTTTCCGAAGTCAATAGAAGCATAACCAAAAGCATTGGTTCTAACAGAAAAAAAATAATTAAAATATTACTCTAAGTGCCGACTTATCAGTGTTTAGCAAGGTTCTGCGTGACAATGAACACGCGACGACACCTGCCGAATACTTAATAAGTGCGTGCTTCGGCTGGAAATCACTATATTATGGTAATATTCTGAAAATCCGCCTCTGTATGTGAAGTAATGTGTAAAACCAGACTTTATGAAGGCAATAATAACATTAGCGACGGTTTTGTGAAGTTTTTGAAATACGAGTTAAATAGCGTAAAGACAAAGCACAATTGGTAAATTTAAAATCTAAATATCTATACTACATATATACAATGCTCTTCTGTTATTGAGTGCCTGACTGACTGACTAATATACATATGTAAAACGCACAGTCTAAACAGCTTTGCAACAATTTGGTATGCAGGTTCCTCGCGTGGTCTAGGGATGCGCCATTTGTACCCCTCACTTCTATGTTTTGGGGTTCAGGGTTCGTCTCCTTTAAATTTTATGTCCTAACAATTGAACTTAATATGTTATCTATTGTATAAACCGTATTACTACATAGTTTCATGCAAAATACAAACATATAGTATACATATATCTCTTTCGGGGTAGAAAGAGCCAACATTCTTAAAGAGTCAAAGGCCAAGCTCAGCCGTATGGCTCAATAATCGAATTGATATTCAAATAGTGACAGGTTGCTAACCTATCGCTGACAACATGAATCTTAAGTTCACTAAGTAGTAGTAAGTGTGGAATGGTCCTATTCTAAAGTGCTGTGAACCATACGGCAAAGTAACTATGACCTTTTCAATAACTATAGGGTTTGCTTCCAAGAGGAAGTAGACCTCAAAGCAGGCTCAGTATAAACTGAATGAATAAATTGGCTAAAGACACGCAATCTCCATAATCAGAAATGTGTCAGGTAAATATTGATTAGGATTAGGATTATAGGAAATTATGTAGTTTCAACAAGGGCAAACTAAGGAAACTACACTAGCGAACGAGAACTTGACTAACTGTTAAACTTTTGTATTTGGAGTAGGACGTAACGTAAGAAATAATCTAGTGATGGGTAGAGTCACGTCAAAAAAGAGATTGTAACTGAAGAAATGCCAAGCAATTTCTAAGATATATAGGTTTAAGAAGTTAGAAAATAAAGCGTAGGTTCGTCGTCTCCTTGTTTATTTCAGAATATTATTAAAATCGTGTCGAAATCGGAAATACATAGAGTATAGGTAAAAACAGTGTTTATCGATAGTCGTAACAATGCCATCTAGTGCAAATCGGTGGAACTACAACGCAGTCAATACATATCGTTGACCCGAAAGCACAAGTCAGCGGCTAATTTGTCACTTTTTTTGCTCTATGGGCGTTGTCTGTTAGTCAGTTAATCACAACTCTGTAACAGAACAGTTTTAAATATATATAGATTTATCATTAAATATAAATAAATAGTTACTAGAGGTACAGTTATTTCATGAAATACTACAGTGGAAGTTGGTCATTCCACGGATGATTCATTCATACGCAGTTAACCGTTTCGCTGTTACACTAACAATATTTGTTAAGGAAATGACCGCTGTCTGTATGAACACCGCCTAGGCTTGGCTTTATGTTTTATTGGCTTTTGGGATTTTATAGTCATTGTAAAGCAATCAAAGCTTGACAGCAGTATCCGTATATACTTTAATAGATAGAAAATATTGTCCACAAATTTTGATACATACATATAATTACGTTTATATCTTTTGCGGGGTAGATAGAGCCAAACGTCCTGAAAGACTGATAGGTCTTGTTCAGCCGTTTGGCTTAATGATAGAATTGAGATTCAAATAGTAACAGGTTGATAGCCCATCGCATAAAAGAAGAATTCAAAGTTTTAAGCCTATCCCTTACGACTTTTAATGTTAATCTTAGTGCCGGAAACTACACGGCATTAGCCTAGAAGTTTTGATGTGAAAACAAAGTATAAGGAAATTGATTCAAGTGTGATCCCCTTTTATTACTTACCAAGGAATATACTTAAGACCCTTATCTCAAACTAACCCGTTTTTGGCGTACAAGACCGCAGGCAAAAGCTTATAAGATCTAAGTAAACTGTCAAATTAAACCCATATAGTCCACAGTACTTAAAACCGGTCCTATATAAGATAATAAAACTCCATACTATCCATACTGAAATTAGTAAGAGAAAAGATTTGCATTTTTTTTTATTTGTAACGATTTTAAAAATTTACTATATCGATTCTGATTAAATTTGGCACACACATATTAGAATCGACCTTAGAAACATAGGTTGGTTTCTTTTCTGGAAATTCCCATGGAATTACAGTTTAACGCGGGATCTGTTGTAAACAGCTAGTCTATTAAAAATAAATAGATTACATTCCCTTGCATTAGGCAGAGACATTGTAACTAAAATACAGCCCTAATTAATTTATAGAGCGCGCATTTTCATAAGGATGCGCATGCGCACGCACAAAGCATATAGGATTTCAAAGCGGTTTCGTTCAAAGAGGTATGAGCGCGCATCGCCTACCACAAAGGATATTTTACACCTAGGCACAGAAATTTATGTATTCAGAGCGGGGAGGGTCATTTTCATAAATAGTTGCATTTATTCTGAATAGAAACATCATTATACATATAACGCGGAAATATCATATTTCGAATCCAATTTCCCACAATATGTGTGGGAAATGGGATTCAAAATACATACAACTTTATCAATCAACATATTATCTTTATGCCAAACGGGGTAGACAGGACCAATTTTCGCATAGATACGTGTAGCTGAATGACAACGCACAGCCCAAACCACTGGGTTTAAATATTTGAAAATTGGCATGCAGGTTTTTTATGAACTCTGGATTGCACTAAGAGAGCATGTCCCAAAATTCCTACGGGAACGGAAGTTAACGTTTAATCTTTGTTTTATGCGCGGGCGCAGATGCGCGGGCGTTTCTCTAGTCTTCCATAAATAAATTGAATTCCTATGCCTACCTGCGCAAACGCAATAAAGTCAGATCGCGTTCAGAATACACCGTTATTTCTAGCGAACAAATAAAAATTCCCTAGCGATTCAGTCTGGCCTAAATGCAAAGCATGTATTTACCTTTAAGTATAGTAATTAACGTACATACAATAGCTTAATTTTACTTGATTAGTGGAGGAAAGAATAAGGATTTGAATGTCAATTGTGTTAATAGTGATTTACATAAAAAGAAAGGTTGTACTCGTAATACTTTTTTCTTGCTTCAGATAAAACTAAAACACCTTTCCATATCTTTCCCACAAATGTCGTAAAAGGCGACTAAGGGAAGGCATTTATAAACTTAGTATTATTTTTGTAGGCGATGGCCTAGCAACGTCACTATTTGAATCTTAATATCGCCTTAAGCTAAACAGCTGAAGTGGCTTTACAGCCGTTTCAAGACTGTTGGCTCTGTCTACGCCGCAACAGATATAGACGTGATTATATGTAGGTATGTTTGTATGTTCTCTACACTATTTTAATCGCAATACGTGGTAGATATAGAGGTGGTTTAGGTATAGGTATATTGTGTAATGCTCATATTGTTTAATTAAGCTAAATTCCTTTTATTGCCATACTAGCAGTTTCTATCTATTTTACCTGCAAACACACATATAATCCCTTATATCCCTAACGGGGTACACAGTCACAAAAATAACAAAACAATCTTAAAAATTCATTCATTCAAATAGTGACAGTTGCTAGCCCATCGCCTACAAGAGGAACCCCAAGTTAATAACCCTATTCCTTAGTCGCCGCTTACAATATCCATGCGAAATATATGTAGCAGGTCTTTTCTGAAGTTCCGGAGACCACACGGCCAATAAAAAGACTCAAGAAAAGCGCAAAACATCAGCAGTATACTTCGACTGAATTTAATTCTCATACAAATTATAATACAACGCCCGAAGCCTTACTACTCGCTTATTCCGTGAACGTGTAGATTATATCGGAAAGGTAATTAATATCAAAATAATACGAACCGACCGCATTGCCCCCCTTCCGTAATTTCTCTGATATTAATAAGCCAATCGATAATCGAATAGATCTCGATTATACTCGGTACTTTGAATCTATTATAACTGGATTTATCGAAGGAACATATCGGACAATTTGAGAAATTCCAGTACTACTTTATCGATTCGGTGTTTAAAATATTATTGAATAAGGAATGTATAATCTATTACACTCCTTTATTTGTTGGATCGATTAAGATTGCCCGTTGAACCGTCTTCAAAAATATGTGATTCTCAGATTGACCTGCGTGTGTGCATCTGTTCCATGAAATTATTCTTTAGTGTCTTAATTTTGTTATGTAACTTATCTCTTATAGATAGTTGCATCTCTGTTACCTCGCTAAGAATCTAAAGGTCAAATTATGACACAGATTCTATTGTGACTGACTGCTTTTTGCGAGTGCCAGACCTTGTTGTTTTATTGTATTTTCAGATTTTATTTTTAAAACGAACAAACGCCGAATTGGTAAAAAATGTGACCTTATTTATTTTATGATCTTCTTCTCTCTCTTTGAATATTCCACTCCGCCGCTAAGCTACATGACGTAGGCTCGCTTTGTTACTCAGTTCAACCTATTTTTAAGAGATGTCTAATTAGTAATCAAAATTTTCTTATCTTCATCCAAAATACCTGACATTACGCCTTCAGAAATAATAGATGGCTTTGATGTTTATGCAACGATGGTTTACCTGAAAAAAAAAGAAAACATTTATCAGTTTTTAGATTATCTGAATCCCCGAGGCATTAACATGAAAAACATTAAAGTTATATGTAACAAAAATAATTCACAGAGCCTTGCTTCTGGCAACGTATAATAGTTCCGGTACTTTCTAAATCCAATAGCTTAATTGTCATATATATTAATGGACAAACACAGTAATCAATCAATATTTTTATGGATTTAATAAATATGAATCAATAATATACTCAATAGTGATAATAACTTAATCTGACGTTGAGCGTCAGAGAGAGCGAATAAATTGATACTAATATCAGTGACCGACACCTGCCTACGTACATTTTACAGTAAATATTATAACATCGATGCACAAGTATGGAAAATGAAGTAAGATAAAACCAATGTAGGAGGATTTAAGCAATGTTTGATATAAAAAGCACATTTGGCGTCCCTTTCTTAAATAAAATTTAAAAGACTGAAGTGTGAAAAGTCATATCAACAATGATGGTGATTGACCGACGGATGAATGTCGATGGAGCAAAAGAAGTATGCAAAGATCATTGCGTGGAAATAAATGAAGTTTTGCTTGTAGACAAGACAATCAATTATTGTATAGTAGTTTCACGCGGCTTTTTCTAATATCTTAGTAGATTACATGTCTCTTTACCAGTTATATGTTCGTCAGTTTGCATAATTATGGTGTCGCAAATGACAGCACAGCTGAGCATTCCAAGCTGATTCATACACGACACGAGCCATGTTTGATAAACATTCGGACAGTTAGCGACTGTTTATTATAGGTTCTGTTATGTCTTGACTTCACATATACCACATGATGTTATAGAAATAGTACTACTATATATTCCGGCATGTGGTTGCCGCTTGCTTAGTGGTAAATGGTATTCAAGGACCGATTTTCTTTGATTTGACTATCACATCTCCATGCAAACACAAAAGTAAAGGGTGAATCTAAATGAAGACATGGTAATATTTTGTTGTCATGCTATACTACTCGCCCACAGTTATTATTATTGAAACGATTAATAATGAAGAAATACATACATACATATGGTCACTTCTATATCCCTTGTAAGGTGACGGAGCCAACAGTCTTGAAAAGATTATTTCAGCTATTTGGCTTAATGATAGAATTCAAATAGTGACAGGTTGCCAGCCCATCGCTTAAAAAAAGAATCCCGAGTTTGTATCCCTTAGTCGCCTTTTACGACATCCATGGGAAAGAGATGGAGTGGTCCTATTCTTTTTTTTTACTGGTGCCGGGAACCACACGGCACAAAGAAGAAATAAGCTAATGAAAACTGAATCCATCATTAATCTAGTCTAGAAAACAAACCACGAGTCACAAATAGATCTAGAACTATAAAATTTTACAAGAATGGTATAAAATGCAAAGGTCGGACGAATTCAGGGCTATCGGGGCCTACATATTTGGTTACTGCACATGTCTGCATTGACGTGACGTCACGCGACAGCTGCGAATAAGGTTGATGTTTCGATATATATATAAGTATAATTTACACTGCACTTTCAATTTCAAAATATTCTTAAACGGCTCCATTTGGCTGGAAGGCTTAATGATAAAATTGGTTGATATAGTGTCCAGTGGCTGGCGCATTGCCTAAAAGAAGAATCTCATATTTGTGAGCTTTAGCTGAATGCGTGTTATATATAAAATGTGGGTACCATACTTTTTCGGGGAAGTCTTCACTAAGGTCGAGTTAGAACAACTCTTAACCGACAAGCTTAAAAGAGACATGAATGTGGATGTTAATAAATAAGTATGAAGATGAAGTCACCTGTCTCCCCCTCCGTAAAATGAAAGAAATATTATTTATTCATTGTGACCCCACAACATTTATGTACACAAAAAAAAAGTGTGAATTTGCGAATGGTACCTATATCAGGTCGTGGCCCATTGATATGCGGAAAGCGGGATTTTATGTGTGCTTTTTGGTCCACCTTACATACATACATACATTTATCACGTCTATATCCCTTGCGGGGTAAACAGAGCCAACAGTCTTGAAAATACTGATAGGCCACGTTCAACTGTTTGGCGTACTGATAGAGTTGAGATTCATATAAAGTGGCAGGTTGTTTGCTTTTAAAAAGGATTAACTATTACAATTATGGACACGTTTCTAATTGATAAACCTTCACTAATCTATATGCGACTTTATGTTGTCAAGTTGAAAGTTGTCCACTTAAGTGCTTGAGTAATAAAATAATAATCTGCGGTGAAAATTAAGTTGTACAATAAAATTATATTTAGTAATATAATATAAGATTTAAAAGTGATTAAATTTAATTATTTACTAAATAATATGTTATATATAATATATTACCGTGGTAATAACAATGAACATAAATAATTCATGCGTATTCTTTCTAGAGGTTTAATGAGAGACAGCGTAGCCTTTTTGTAAATTTCGTTCGTTTTAGACGACTGAATGACAATAGTCCCAACAACTTTGGCTTTGGCAAAGGGCAATTTCAAGCAGGCCGACTAAAATATTACATAAGTATTCGTGGTAAGGTCACAACTGTATACTGAAGAGGTAGGCAGAAACTACAGTTTTTCACTTTCATGAATCTATTGCAGGGTTAGGTCAGGTTCCTGTGTCTACAAGACTTCTATAGAACATTTACTACATCAGAAAACAGTCCATTAGCTACATTTTTTTTACATTCTTGTACTCTGTGGCATATATTCTTTGTTAGTGTCAGGTCAAATGAGTGTGCATGTGCAATGTGCCATGTGTGACGAACGTGCCGAAGCCATAGGAGTGAGTGTAGATAACTATATTAACATTTGCGTAACGGGTATAGTCTAATAATATAGATCTCATGAAACCCGTCACCTTTAGAAAAAAGGACAAAAATCATTATATAAAATTTATGACATACTTAAATGTTATTGTTTGTTTTACTCTTATAAAGTGTTTTATCCATTATCTATTTAAAAATCATTTTATTATTTGGACACGGCTCGAGTAATTTTCGCTTAAACTGCACCTCTAGACCTACATGCCAAGGAAAATACTTAGATGCCTAAATCTTTAGACTCAGCGATTTGAGCTGCGCGCCAAACAGTCAGTCAGTACCCTCTTTGATAAAATATTTTTAGTAATCTCAGGAATGTTTAATGTGTTATCTGAAATTAGATACTTCACACTTATCATATAACATCAAAAACCTTTCATTGCAATACCGAATCCAATTTAATACTTGCGCAACTTCTAAGAAATATCCATTCGGTGAATTGCTTTAAATTTTACGGCTGTTTCAAAGTTTATCAAAATTCTGCATACAAATTACATTTGCTGACATATAACAGCTAATGCGGTCCTGACCTTTTAAACTTATCTATTTACATCACTTTTTGAACATATTAATTATGTCCTCACACCTATTTAATTTTTCTGATCAGACATAAAGTCTACTACAGATTATATATAGGATAATAAAAAATACTATAAAAATAATCACTCAATCCTTCCAGAGGTAAATTAATAATAATAGCCAACATATGATGAAACGAAAGATGAGGACAAGGGACTGATGCAAGTAAAAGAAGTTGTCGAAACTATAAACTTATCTATCACAATTCTAGCTGAGCCCGATACAAATGCAGGATACGAACTACTAGATCTCAAAATAGATGATAAAGCAATAGACACCATTATTTAAAATTTTCTATTAGACTGTAATGCTAATTATCTGAAAACTAATACATTTAAACTGCTTACCGTTAGGGTTAGTACGATGGAAATACCAAAGGTAAAACTGGATATTTCGGATATAGATCAAAGAGTCTCGGTAAGTCTATACCTGTACCCATCTGGGTAAGTCTATATTTTAGGACTAGGACACATCTGCGATCACGCTCGCTTGAGTTAAAGTTCACTCCGTTCCCTGAATAATGCAAGTGGGTCAGTTAGTGAGTTACGAAATGTAACACTATAAACTTTAAGTCCCAGTGAAAATCTGTCCGGTGTAGAAATAATTGTTGGCTGGAATGCCCAGTTTCACAAGTCTTGAGACGGTCTCATTAACTTATTGTGTTGTGTAATTTGTGTATAGACAAAATTCAAGAAAATAGCTCTCAGGAGTTAGTACTCCTGAGAGTTTATAGTTAATTCATGTTTAATCACTATAAATGAATCGCGCTTGTATTAAAGTGAAAATAGAACATGCAAATATGAGAGAGAAAGAGTCTGGTTCTCATCTTTCGCAGTTTCACCCTCCACTACTATGTTGGGACCTGGAGTCTGCAGGTTATTGCAATGAAGGATGTAGCACTGGAAGTATGAATAAGGGATGGCCCTTTGCCTCTTAGTTGTGGAACAAGGCATCCAGAGATAGACAATAAAACACATATTAACGAAAGTTTCTACATATGTCTTTAAAATGAAATAAAGCATTTGGAAATCATGTACCATTACATGTTTTCCCATCCCGTTGTTAACATATGTTTACAACCATCGCTTACATAACACATTATAAAATAGTTTCACCAAACAACATATCAACGTGAAAACTCGACACAACATAACCTTAACCTACGCATAATAATAAAGATATCTATGATGATAAATTTATCGGATGAAAGCTATAAATCGATAAAAACAATTTCGTCAGAGAAATCGAATAATCGGTAAAAAATATTAAGTAAGGGCTTTGAACTAGAAAATTATTTTAATTTCAACATTAGTCTATCTATTACAGATGTCTAACATTTTCTTTTTGTATTCATTTTGAATTCAAATCCAATAACTACGGGAGGTGATTTTCTGATGTAAGTCTGATAATTTATTGATCTACTCATTTATATTATTCCAAAATATGTGCCTGACAAAAAAAAACAACGCATTGAAGTCGTTCATGTTCAGTATTTTAGTTTATTTAGATTATTAACTCCTGGAAAAGAAAATGTTTTTACAACTTTAAGCTCAATTGATGAGGATTGACCATCTGTTGTGGCTATACTCGCTAGCAGTCATTCAGAAATAGTTCATTAAATTAGACACTCGCATTTGAAAAGTAATAAAGACCTGGACCTGCACTGCAAATGTGATCACATACATACACATATCACCTGGCTTCTACAAGGGTTTATAATCACACTTAAAGACCAGAAGATTCAATGCAGTGACTATTACTAGCCCAGCTCGCCTAAAAGACGGAACCCAAGTTTATAACTTGCACACTATTTGAACCAATTTATTTACATACTAGCTGTCACGGCAAACGTTGTTTTGCCATATAAATAATTTTTTAGTAATTTCTAGTTTAAAAAAAATGTTAAGGGTGGACAACTTTTATCACTTAGGGGCATGAAAAATAGATGTTGGCCGATTCTCAGACCTACTCAATATGGTCACAAAATTTCATGAGAATCGGTCAAGCCGTTTCGGAGGAGTACGGGAACGAACATTGTGACACGAGAATTTTATATACATATAAGATAAAATTTGAAAAACAAAAATTTTGTAAATTGATTCATACATACACATAATCACATATTTATCCCTCACGGGGTAGACAAAGCCAAAAATCTCGAAAATAATGGAAATTATGATTGATAATGTATTATAAAAGCTTAATAAGTAAGCGTAGTCACTCAAAAATTATAAAAGCTTAATTAGTTCCGTTACACGTAAACGCTTTCCATTTCGTACAATTTTAAGTAAACAAGCATTTAACCTGAATTTAAGCGAGAAATGTTTAAAATATGTATCAAAATATGTAGTGCATGACATTTTTGTCGGTTAGTATCTGGTTTTTATCAAAAGTATACGTTTCCTGGACTGTTCCTAAGCCAGTCAGGAAATGTCAATGACTAAGAAATGGGTGGAGCAGTGGTCATATCTAAGTCACAGTGTTTGATATTTCCTAGTGCCTAGTCGTGGGAGAAAATCTAGTTTCGCAATGTAATAGAAAAACAACAAAAAAATATATTAACTGTACAAATGTATACAGGGATGATTAATTAAAAACATCCTTCGAAAACTTACTGTACAATTACTTAAGAGATGTAAACAAAGCTAAATCTATCTAGACCAAATCATAGCTATGTTAGATTTGGTCTAGGTCAAATGGTGAAAATGCGAAGGATAGACGAAAAATTATCTGTGTAAAATCCAGGCTCTGCAGTAACACCAGTAAGGATGCTATGAGAAAGTCACTCAAATAAAATCCATTGAATTCCATAAGCATTTATCATATCGCGTCTTTATTTCTTACGTATAAGTACGTAAAAGTCTCATAAAACCTTGGAAGGTCACATAATGACTTAATGATGG
The DNA here is from genome assembly GCF_032362555.1 of Amyelois transitella. Classification (NCBI taxonomy): domain Eukaryota; kingdom Metazoa; phylum Arthropoda; class Insecta; order Lepidoptera; family Pyralidae; genus Amyelois; species Amyelois transitella. Next base: position 6,290,654 of record NC_083523.1, read on the forward strand.
AATAGAGATTTAGATAGTGACAGTTTGCTAACCTATCACTAATAAATAAAAAAAAACAGTCTTAAAATGCCAGCTAAAAATATTGGCTGTAAGCGTAGCAACACCGATTCATACTCGCACGTAACCACCACCTCAAAATATTGAATTTGAATCAGAAAAACGTGACTCGAATGAAAATTTCAATTGAGTCGACGACTTACGTAATTTACTCATTATTTTGAGTAAGATGAGTCACCTCATTAATCGGGTGCTTAGAATGTAAACACTTATACTCGTACAAACAGTATCTTGTTACCTCCAAACAACTTGTTTAAATAAGTTATTGCTCTAAGAGCTCTATTATTGTAAGAAATATTGACAGTTTAATTGGTGCAGCTTTGTAATTTTTATTAACAAGCGATGAGATTGCCCCGTTTGGTTTTTGGGATATATAAACCTTCTTCATGGAACACGCTGGTATATTGGTGCAAAACTATATGAAATCACTTTTATCAATACAGATGTTTTTTTATTTAAGAAATTACTTGTTAACTTTAATTCGCTGTAAAAAATCAATCTTAATCAATATAATCACTTTCGTAATAATGTTTTCAGATTATAGGATAAATCATTAAAATTGTGATATCGTTTATTATTCCAACTTTTTTTTGGGTTTGACGATATATTAAATAAAATTTATATAAGTAAATTCACCATTTCATTTCATATTTCATGAATTTAATTATTGATTTAAAACATAACTTGAACCAAAAAAAGGGCTAACAGTGATGTTAATAGGTTTTGTTCAACTTCAAAGAACGCCCGTCGATGTCGGCTTTACAAACAACTTCTTGTTAGAACTTCAAGAACAAACATATCGCTTAAAACAACACATACTTCAAAATGACCATTAGAACCTTAAATATGTTAAAAAAAGATCAATGGTTAAATTTATCTACCAGTCCACGGTAGATAAATTTATCCAATAAAGTGGACTACGATATCTTACGCATTTGAGTTTTTTTACAATAAAGATCATATGAAATTAATTCATGGTACAAGTAAAGCAGTTTTTATTGTGTTTTGAGAATAATCTACAATATCTATAGGATCGATGGATATTTTATTCGTATGTAAAACATCGAAATTTCTATTTTAAGCAATGCTATAAACACCTCGTGTTTTATAGCCAGCAGTTTCTAAGATGTTACTTTAAAGTCTTCAAAACAGTTCACTCTGTTATATGTTCGTTAATAATTCGACAAACTGGGCTGTATTACGTCGCATGAAGTTTCGTTTAACAAATAACACAAACGAAACATATTCCAGAAAAAATATATTCTTAATTTATATAAATTTTAGGAAGGTAAAAGAACCTCCTAAATAAACCTATCATTGCCCTGCATCTACCGCAAAACCCGGTAATTGTAACCAAATAGCCTTAAATACAACTAACTAATCCAATAAAGCTAGTAAACACGTAAATAAACAACGCTAATTCAATTCCATCTGAAAATCAATTTTGTTTGAACGAACCGTAGCCAATCGAGTTGAATCGAGAATCGGGCGCAATCTGAATCGATTGCTGCCGTGAGAACATTATTGTCAATAAACGTTGCGACATGATCGATAACGAGTATAGGTCTCGAGCTTCTAGTTTACACAGAGAAACTGTAACATTTATAATTGGTAACGTTAAAGGTGGAGCGTTCTCATTAACTAGTTGTTCGGCGCGGACTTAGACCTCACCAAATATTTTTTTTACAAAATTGTGTGTATATCTCTGTAGCGGGAGCGATAATTCGGCTCGACCGCCACCAAAGGGAAGATCTTCCGCCAGGATATGTGTTAAGCCTGGGAAATCGCGGCTCCGACGATATTGTGTCGGAGGTTGTATATATGCTCCAATCCGCAATCTTTGCTTGCGCGATTCAGGTTTTTCGCTGTTTTTGACTGATAGCGTCGCGTGATTTTATTTTTTAATTTTCCGATTTTTACTTTTTGGTATAATGTCTATACAAACCAAAAGGTAGAATTGTCCAATTTTCAATAGAAGATGATTAAAATGATTCTCAGTGAAGCTCCTATATAGAAAGCCTTGACATTCAAATTTAATTAAAGCCAAATAATACAGAACTTCAAAAAGATTTTGGATGAGTCTTTATATACATACAATTAATAAATAATGAAGTTCATTACTTATAGAGGATTTGATTATAATAATCGAAGACAATCGGTCACGCTCGCAAGTTATGTGCCTTTATTTCTACGCCATTGGAAAAAAACTGAGCCGTAATTAAAACACTGAGTTTGCAATAAAAAAACAGGCTAGGTGCGAATCGGACTTGCGCACGAAGGGTTCCTTACTATCCATATTCACACCTACAAATACGAATTAAAAATACGCAAAATAATCACGTTTAGAGCCCCCTTAAATATATTTTTGTATTATTCTAGTTTTGTAGTTTTTTGTTTACATACATACATACATACAATCACGTCTATATCCCTTGCGGGGTAGACAGAGCCAACAGTCTTGAAAAGACTGATAGGCCACGTTCTGCTATTTGACTTTAAGATAGAGTTAAGATTCAAATAGAGACAGGTTGCTAACCCATCGCCTAAAAGCCTATATTTATAAGCCTATCCCCAATCGCCTTTTACGACATCCATGGGAGAGAGATGGAGTGTTCCTATTCTTTTTTGCATTGGTGCCGGGAACCACACGGCAGAAGTACATCAGCTGTGAAAATTTCACCCGTCTAGCTATAACAGTTCATAAGTTACAGCCCGGTGAACAGACAGACAGACCGCGAAGTCTCAGTAATAGGGTCCCGTTTTTACCCTATGGCTACGGAACCCTAAAAAGAGTCTTAACCGTCCAAAATGATTGAAAATAAAACTAAATTGCCAATAGTGAAGTGATGAATGGCGAACAATGGAAATGGCAGTATTGAACTACTTACGCCAATCTTAAGCAGAAGTTTGATACAAAGCGTATGAGAGAGAATGCAAATATTAATTCAAATTCAAAATCTTTATTATTAAGCGATAATATAATAATAGGATACAATCATATCGCTTAATAATTGCCAAATCTTTTGGGTTTTAAATTACTTAAAACTAAGTTTACTGCCGCTTCCAAGGCGTCAGTGCAGAAGAAGCGGTAACAAACTGCACTGCAGCATTTTCTTCAACAACGCCAACTTCACAAATATCCAAACTTAGAATAGAATTAGAAGGGACGAGAGAAAGTATAGTAGTATTATCGTGAAAGTATAGTAGTATTATCGAGATTCGAGACCTTAAATACAAACAAACAAAGTTCTTAACAAAGTTCTTACAAAAAAATTAACAAATATAACCAATTCTTCGGATGAAATTTTACAAACTTAAGGTTTATAAGATCCGATATTAAAAAAATATCATTTAATTTTTGGAAAGATTAATGAAATTGTTCCTACTTAACCTGAAAAACTGTATACAAACATAAAATTACATACCATATTGTTGTAAAGTCAAAAAAACTTATCATGGTAAAATCGCCGTACGTCAAACATCAGCTTTACCTAGACGATATTAGTCACATCGCAGATTGAGTTAAATCTTATCTGTATTAGTAGAAAGTCAGGTTCACATCTGGGACAATAATCCATCATTAACAGAGAATAACTATGCCAAGGTTATTTACTCTGTGGGGTCTATCACTCCGCTTCCTAAAAAGTAACAATGAATCGTTATAAGATGTAGGCAGCTTTATAATGTTATCATGAAATACTGACAGCTAGATAAAAAATAAATTGAATTCACGCCTAATGTAACGGAAAAGATAATTTTATTTACATGGATCAATCAAAATATCCAACATTATTCACAGCAACTTTACTACACTGTGGAATTTAAATTTCTATCATAGAGTTAACTTGTGCCGTATGATTTTTTTAGGCACTTTAGAGCAGGACCACTTCATCTCTTTCTCGTGGTCGTTGTAAAGGCGACTAAGGGAAACGCTTGTAGGGGGTATTAGGTTAAAGTATATTTAAGATTATATAAATTCTTATAATCGATTCTTATATCTTCTTATAGTTCCCTCTTATATTTCGCAAGTTGCTATAGGCTTATAAACTTGGGCGGGCGACGGCCAGCTCACTCTCGGGTTACTATTTGAATTTCAATTCCATCATTAAGCCATACAGTACGCGTAGTTATACATAATTATTGTGTAAAACACTAAAACAAATATTAATTCATTGATTGATGATGTAAATCATGTATATTTCATATAAGTATAAACATTTACTTAACAATGCGTGTAATGGAACTCGTAATAACCGTTATAGTCACGTAATGTAGCATAATAATCACAGTCTAATATGCGCCTGCGTCGGTTGTTATGAACTACATAATTGTTCCAATTTTGAATTAGTTTTATTGCGTACCGTATTAAATATACAGTTTAAAAACTCAAAGGTTGGCGAACTAAAATCACCTTGATTTACATAAAATATTTTTTAAACAATATTTTAACATTTAGTGCAGCTTAACTACATACTAGACTGCTTGTAATGGTTAAGTTATCGTTTTAGTGTGTGGTGCAATCCTCATTAGTGTAATTTTTTTTATAATTACAAAAAAACAGAAACAAAAAATAAAGAAATGATACATAAATGTAGAAAGGATTTATATACATACATACGAGATACAAACTTGACATAAAACATTTTTATCCCTTACGGCAGAGGTAACGATCTTGAAAAAGCTGGAAGGCCAAGCTCAGCTGTATGGCTTAATGATGGAATGGAATGGTCTAAAAATTTAACTTATTTTTTTTAAACTCATTTCAAATAATTTTCGAAGAAAAAGGAACCACTGTTCCAGATTCATCGTCGCCTTTCTTTAACCAAGAATTTCCCTTTGACATAGAAATTCTACATGTTACACCATAAGCATTTGTCGTTTCGTTTGTAGTTGTTTAGTTGGACAACGACGACACTTGACAAGTGAAATGCGAAATAAACGTTTGGAGAACTTTCGTAGCCTTGAAAACAAGTTGTTCATACTTGTGTTTCTTCGGAAACAACTGGACAACATTATTACTTGTCAAAATACATAATATACATAAAATATTTTTGTAGGGGTAGACAGAGACTACATCTTTCCAAACCGAAAGCGCTTCATCTACTCCTTATCCAAATTTTGTCCAATTCCTCCTTTTACATTCATCGTCATCAGTTTTTTAATGAATTATACTTGTTTTTTAGTTCACATTATTGATTTAGTAAACATAATTGATCAGAGGATTAAATATATCACTAGCACACAAACAAACAGTAGGAAAAGAGCTTTCACATCAAAAAAAATTAAGGCAATTAACTAAGCAAATTAGTCAAAATATAAGGAATAAAAAATGCCTGAGGATAAAAAAAAAAACTATTTTCTTGTTTAATTTTGGTAACTACATAGAGCACCTGATTTAGTTCTACTATGAAAGGTTTGTTTACGCGCAAAGTCGAAACTAGTTTCAAAATAAAGACCGTAACACATACCGCTTATTCAGAACTCACAAAATTACAGTTTAGCTAAAGCTATAAATTATTATCTGCGGTCAACAGCGAAACAATGCATTTTGCTGTATTTGCAGAGAACTGCTTTGACCGCAAGGCACAAATAAATCAAAACACACCACACGAGGGGGTACTTCCACTCGTATTTTTTGACCCGTTGAAAGCTCTCTCTCTCTCATCTTTGCACATTTCCTGTTGGTGCAACTGGGAATGAACATGTAATATTATGATTAACCTACTTTAATGATACTAATATCTTCTTAATCCTTTCTACTATTAACATGTTACTCGTATATTGAAAAAAATTGTAAAAATGTGTGTCTTTTTGGAATTGTCTACATGAGTAAAGCCGCGCGCAAAAGCTTATTATATTATAAAAGGATTTAATAGAATTAAGCCGCTATGGCATTTGTCAAGGAAGGGTTTTCGGAAATTTCTACAATATCACCAAAGTCAGGTTGTAGGAATTTGAAATCCCGCTAATATCACAGTCCTATTATTATAAATGCGAAAGTTTTTAAGAATGTGTGGATAAGTTATTGTTATACTCTTTTACGCAAAATCTACTGGAAGGATTAAGATAAAATTCGGTACACGGGTAGAATTAACTTAAATAACATTTTAAGTACTCTTTAACGGGTTAAATCCCCGCGTGAGCGAAGTCTACACATCAAGTGGACTAACCCGTAGCGAGGACCCAGATAGATGTTGAAAATGCACCTGCTTTAAGTGCAGTAGGTTAGATAAACTTTCTTAAGTCCCGAGACACGATTCGTACCAATTGGACCACCCTGCTATATCACAGAAGCTGTCTGGAGAAATTTATTTATGAGGTTAAAGGTCACTTGAACTATAGACATTTAATATCTGAAACTGTTCTATGAAAATTAAATTTTATTACAAAAAATCAAAATCAATAATTCGTTGCAGATATTGAACTTGGGGAGTTTTGAAAAAGATTTTATCCAAGGTAAAATAAATAGGTTCATGTTTAATGCTAGTGTAAATAAATAGGTTCATGTTTAATCAATATGCACCGCTGATTGCTTTCTATCTACAGCGATAGGAGACATAAGTTGGATCCCACTTACTTTTAAATTTAACCAGCAGAATACGTTTGAAAAAGTGGATACCCTCGGAAAAAGTTTAAATACGCCCGCCCTAAAACCTATTTGTCCATTTGTTATTAGAGCTCATTACTTAAGACAGCTAACTTTTACTAAAGCTTCAGCGATCTCTGTTTTACAAACAAACCTTTTTATCCATTGAGGTATAAAAAAAATCAATATGCATGCGCGAATGTAAAGCTATGCAAATTCAGTCCACTGTACAAGAAAGACAAGACAAAAACGTAGCAAGGTGCCGCCGTGGTTTTGCTCGCGAATTTCACTTTCATGCGAAAGGGAAATGGCCGACTTTCAAAGGTCACTGCAGATTTATCATAACGTTAAATTGTTTAATCACGATTTTCGGATTTGCTTAGTTAAGTAATTAGGTGCACAGATTAGACCGTGTGAAAGGCTGAAATTGCAAATTCTGAATGGACTATTAATGTGTAGTCTACATTATAATATATAATAGTCAACCTGCACAGGTAAACCTAACCCGTATCTGATCGATCACGGTTACACATCCAGTTGCCTGAATGTGCAGGTTTCCTTACGATGTTTTCCCTCGCCGTAAAAGCATAGCGAAAAGTCACAGTATACATTGAGCCGAAACTATGGTAATATTTGCTTGCAAACGTAATAACAATAATAAAATGGTACCTGGTTCAAAGGATATCCTTAGCCATCCAAAGAGGAAACGCAGCTAGTGTGATGGGTACCTTTGAGCCGGGTACGATTCGGGGTGGAATTTTTGACTGACAATTATATATACTCGTATTACATTTAGAATGAATACCTATTTTAGATTAATTGTAGAGAATAAAAATTGACTTGATATTGTTACTAGTTAAAAAAAAATAATAAAATTAAGGTACATTTAGCTGCAACCCAAACCCATTCCCACCCATTTCTGGAGAAAAACTACCATGAAGTACTTTGACCACACATGTGTAGTGTATGAGTCATTGGATGCACTCGTGACTTAGTCAATCGGTATGTTATGTGAATAGACTTTAAACGTAGCCTATAAATAAAGCCATTAGAGTGACAACGTTTCTGTTAAGAGCTAAATAAAAATATGGTAGATAAATTACGCCTAAATCTAGTTGCCTATTATGATATCCCTACGATTCCAAGAATGTATTGTAGCCAAGGTTGCTTTGAAAATAAACGCTGCATAATTTATTAATTAATCTGAAATCAATCACCTTTTAAATTGCATAAAAAAAAACATCAATATCCCGTAGTTTTTTCGGTGAAGGTTTTATAAGGTCGACGCCAGGCAGACAGCCGACTAAAGACTACTCGTAAACATTGCACAAAATGTGTCACTTGTTGCCTAAAACAGTTGTTTTAAAGATACAATGCCGTAACTTTGCACTTCTCTGCACGTTATAAGGATAAGGATTACAGGGTAAAGCGGCCTAGGCTAGGTTTAGTAAAATCATCTTTCAATAGACCGATAACTGCATTACAAAGGGTGAAATAAAAATACATATCTATCATCAAGTACTTTTAAGCTTAACGTCGAAGGCTTAATGGCAGGTTTCTCAAACAATGAAATCGAAAGTCCAGTACTGTCCAAACCCCCGATGGTGATAGTACCGACCGCCCCCACAATACAGAAATTGAATAGCCGATGAAAGTAAACGAAAATCTGATATCATCTACACGTATTATCAAATGAACCTGGACACGATCTTATTGTAATAGTTATAAAGCTCGAAATTGATTTTTTTTTTTGGTGTGAGAGTGCATTAGAAAATATCATGCCGAGAACAATATCCTATGGTGAAAATGATAAAATTTGTTTATATAAACAGCTTTATTAGAATAAAAGATCATCTGTGTTGAAAGTGAAAGAGTTTTTAGTGTAGTTGTTACCTTAATATTAGTAATTATTGGTTTTCATCTGCTTTCATCCCAAATTTAATAAAAATTAGTCCAGTGCTTAGCGGTGATAGCTTGATAAACAGTTACTTATAGAGTTATGGTCACTGGCTGGCTCCAATCCAAAAATCATAATGAGACATCATTAGATACTTTTTTCATGCCAGAAAAGTATACGTTTTAAAGTGAGTAAAACCTGATGATGATGAGGCGTTACATGCTATTTCGTCTCACAGCAAAGTACCCGTATAAGTAAATGCGGCATTATAATTATATTAACAAGGCCCTCAGACCAAATGCAGAAACAGAAAATGTTGCATTTCCTGTGACTCCGAGTCTAAACATAGGTTGCCCAAGACGAGTTATGACGAAGAAGCGATAATAACGAACTGGAATTCATGCAGTCGAAGTGCATAAACACTGACAGAGTACGACATCCTTTAAATCCCTGCACTGCGTACATCTTGCATCATTAATTAATTTTTTGCATACAAGGTTTAGGGAACTTTGAATTTTTTTATTCATTTACTAGCTATCTGTCCCGGCTGCGCACAGGTAGCATTTATAGATTCTTCTCCAGAAATGCCTCTTTTACCATTTCAAACAGGAACAAAATTTGTCTACAACTTTCCGAAATTCGCGCATAGAGAAAATGGGACTTTATAATATGAAGTGATGATATAAAAGAACTATGAAAGTAAGTAGTAGTCTTTTAAATAAATGTAGTATTTTTGATCACTTACTGCTACAGCACAGGCGATTACTGACCTTACATTTATCGGTTTTAAATTCAGAAGGCAACGACGCTTACCTGAAAAGAAAATAACAGTGTTATTTAAATTTATTTTTTACAGATGTCCAAATCCAAGCAAAGTCATTAGGAATATTCGTCACGATGGTCGGTCATTACATGACCTGCCCACCACTGGATCGTGGTCATATGGGCCCTGAGTTCATTAATTAGATTTCTAGTGTAGATTTATTTTAAAAACATTCAAAATTAATCCTTTTCAAAATCCATCATTTCATTCATCTTTAGAATACTACTAGGTATACCTAGTGGTATGTTAGGGATTTTCAAGGCAAGATTGAATATGTATAATTTATGTTTGCGTGCACCATCTTAGGCCTCCTCTTGCTGATTTAGGTCAAACGCACTCAAATTATTATATAAAAAATGTCTCGAAATAATTATAGGAGAATGTAATTATCTTTTGTAGCTACAGTACCGTTGTATATGATGATTGTCGTCGGTGTCGTCACCATATATATTACGTATGTACATACGACGTCAGTCCTAAAACGTAATATACTCGCCCTTACTTTTTTAGCCAAATAGCTGAACTCAAATCGATTTATTAAAATCTTCGTCATTTTCTAAATGTTGACTGATAGAGAAAGTTTTTAAGTTTACTCATCATTCATATAATCACGTTTATATCCTTTGCGGGCTAGACAGTGCCAGCAGTCTTGAAAGACTGACAGGCCACATTTATCTGTTAGCCTTAATGATTAAAAAACAGTTTACTTGTTGTACATATGGTTACCTTTAAGGCTCAACCTGTGGGCCCAATAAAGTTATAATAATGGAAAATAAATAAAATACTAATTATATATTTATATGCCATATTTAAATATTTTATCGAATTTTGCAGATGACTGTACAACGGACCGGTTCATAACACTTGTCAATCACCTGTTTCTAGTTCACGGAGATAATATACTGGATTTGTTAACAATGTCTTAAAAGCTTTGAGTACAAGAGGTGGTTATCCAATTCAAAAAAATCTGAATAATAAAGGTACCTATTTCAGTACTTAGAATACTTTTTTATATTTTATTATGACATAATAATTTGGCTTCACTTCTTTCAAGAAAGCTTTTGTTATTTTTGTTTCAATTAAGAAATGTTTTAAATTCTAAACTAGGAAATTATATTGTTACAGCTTTTCTACATTAAGAAATAAATGTGACTATCATAAAATAAAGTAACACAAGCTATAAATAACAATATAACAAAATATTTACGTTGAATAAGTTAATTTAGCTGATACACAAAAACAACCTAACAATTAAAAACAAAAAAAAAGATTGATAGCAAAATCATGCGCAACCGTTTTCTGAATACCTACCAACATTTTAACTGATGATACTGGCAAGTGAGAGTGAAAAACCCGTTCCGACTACGAAAAAAAAAACAAAATGTTGCCATGTTCTATAATCAAATAAGTATATCGATGAATGTAACAATGCTGGCTGGAAATCTGAATGGAGAACGATGGGCCACGGTTTCCACGGCCTCTGGAGAGAAAAAAAACGTAGTCATTGATGCGCGCCAAGTCAGTGGGCTCCAATTATGTGCTTGGGGTCAAGATACGAAACGATATTTGGGCGACCGAGACAAAACCACGGAAGTTTGTAATCATTCTAATATTTCATTATTGTTTTTCTTAACTTAAGAGTAATTGCATTGAAGGTTTTATACATACATACATACATAAAATCACGCCTCTTTCCCGGAGGGGTAGGCAGAGACTACCTCTTTCCACTTGCCACGATCTCTGCATACTTCTTTCGCTTCGTCCACATTCATAACTCTCTTCATACAAGCTCGGCGGTTTCGGGTACTTTTGACCTGACCCTTTACCAGGACGTCCTTAATTTGATCAAGATACGTTCGTCTAGGTCTTCCCACTCCGACCTTTCCCTCCACACTCTCCTTGTATATCTGCTTAGTCAACCTGCTTTCATTCATCCTCTCCACATGACCGAACCATCTTAACATACCCTTTTCTATTCCTGTAACTACATCTTCTTTCACATCACAACATTCCCTTATCACGCTGTTCCTTATCCTGTCACTCAATTTCACACCCATCATACTCCTTAACGCTCTCATTTCCACTGCATTTATTCTGCTTTCATGCTTCTTTTGCCATACCCAACTTTCACTCCCATACATTAATGTCGGGACCAACACGCCCCTGTGCACAGCCAGTCGAGCCTTTTTGGATAGTTTCTGACTGCTCATAAAGGCATGCAAAGCTCCATTCACCATGTTCCCCGCGTTCACTCTCCTTTCAATATCACTATCATACTTGCCATCTGATGTAAACTTTGATCCTAGATATACAAACTCTTTCACTTGCTCCACTTTTTCTCCTCCAATCAAAATATTACATGCTGTCATTTCTTTCTCCATTTCAAAAACCAGTGTTTTAGTTTTACTTACGTTCACTTTCATTCCTTTCTCTTTTAAAGCTTCATGCATACAGTTTACCATCTCCTGTAACTCCTCCGCTGATGACGCCAGTATAACCTGATCGTCGGCATAGAGCAGACATTTGACGAGTAACTCATTCATCCTTAATCCACTTTTAGACTCTTTCAAATCTGTCAAACAGCTATCCATAAATAGGTTGAACAGCCACGGTGACGCAACACATCCTTGCCTAACGCCTTTCTCAATCTTAAACCACTCAGTGTGCGCTCCGTTTATCCTGACACAAGCACTCGAATCCTCATATAAGGATTTCAGTGCTCGTATTAAGAGACTGCTCACCCCATGCATAGAAAGTGCTGACCACAATTCATTCCTCTCAACTCTGTCATAGGCCTTTTCCAGATCTACGAATGTGCAATAGACTTTTTGACTCTTGGCCAAAAACTTTTCGGCTATGCACCGCAAGGAAAAGACCTGATCAGTACATCCCATTCCCTTTCGAAATCCCGCTTGAGCATCCCATATTTTGTCATCAGTTTCATTCCTGACTCTATTAATCAATACCTTAGCATACAATTAAGGAAGGTTTTATAACTTTTAAAATAAGAAGTTATTTGTTCTAATAAAGATTTTTGAATTATTAACTAATAAAATTAACGAAAGTATGTAGGTATGAATTGAAATGGGGGAACGAAAACAGATCCAAATTTAATTTACATTTCCCACGGTGATTGTAATGTAAATTGGATGACAAAAGTATTTTAATTAAGGACGAACTTAATTATAATTAAGATACATTTAATAATAGAATTGGAATTAAGGTTTTACATATTTGGCGGTTTATTTTTTTTGTACTACAGTACGCTCGCGGTGTCGCCCGCGTGAATAGAAAAATATTTATATAAGCGGAAATTAAGATAATGACACATGAGAAGCCTACATGCCAAATTTTAGCGGGATTTTTTTGTCCATTGTGTCTCAGTCACTCATTAACTAAAGAGTTATATATTAGGTCTTTACATATGAAATTAGCGTTTTGTTATAGGAGGAACAAAAAGTGAAATATTTTTTTAATATAACGTGTTTATTTAATCAAAGTTATATATATAATTACTTTATTGTGGTATTAAAATCACAATACGAATTTAAAACTTAAGACAGTAAGATCGCTATTCAAATGCGAACCCGCAAATAACTAAACCACTACACCACTTGCCCACTAATGTCATTTTACGTCCACTCCACCGCCACAAATTCACCTCATTATCGGCCTCCGATTGACAGGCTGAAGTTTCCCTCTGCGACCTTGGCGACCCGATTTCCCTCTTTTTCCCGTACTTTTCCCAGGCTTTTACAACCGGTTTACATGATTGATTACACGGGAATGTACAGCAGAGAAATGGTAATTAATGAAAGTGTAATAAATTAATTAATGTTTTTTTTTGTTTCATCAGTTTCTTTAGTTCCTAACATCCTACTAATATTATAAATGCGAAAGTTTGTATGTCAGGATGTTAGTATGGATTTTTGTTACTCTTTAACGCAAAAACTACTGAACCGATTACAATGAAATTTGGTATGTAGGTAGCTGAAGACCCAGAATAACATAAAGGCTACGTTTTATCCCGGAGTTCCCGCGGGATTGATTCCACGCGGACGAAGTCGCGGGCAGCCTCTAGTGGTATATAATTTTACGTTAACATTTCATTTAAAAAAAAATACTACCGCTTCCAAAGCGCAAGTGTAAACAAACGGCCGAGTAAGCTACACTACAGTGCATAAGTTTTGTAGAGCATATACATATACATATTTATTCTGAGTTGGACTTTCACGATATCATAGTGACATCTCTAATTATCTAAGAGTCTTGTATAAGGCAGGCGCCTAGAACTCACATCTTCAGAAACTATTCTGAATCGGCAAAATACACAGCAGGTACTACTGTACTACAAGCCGTGCCCGGGATTTCGCGGATTTCCAAAAATAAATATCCTTTGTTTGATCCTTGAATATTTTTTATTACCCATTAAAAATTTCATCAAAATCGGTCCAGCGGTTTAACTTTGAAAGCGTAATAGACGGACGTTCGTATTTATGATATTAGCATCGATTGGTAACGTTATAATACTGAGATCAAAATGTCAGATAGAGATATTTTTTCATGATTTATTCATGTATATAATGTAACAACAAATCATTAATTGTCATTATCTTTTGTAATCTATCTGTGGCGGTCAACATTTTGTAATATCTATGAAACTGATAAATATTGCTTCAGTTTAGTCTATAACGATTATTTATTTGTAGTATTACGCTTACTGCAATGATTTCAAATATACAGGTGCATAAATGAAGGAATATACAGTCTCAAGCGCTAATAATTATACAAATATATATTTCTGTTACTTCTGCACGTTTTTTATTCTGTAAATGAGAGGTTCTGTGTAATGTAAGGAAAAAGGAAAAGACTCTTGATGAGTAATCGCTTAGTACGTAAACAGGATATGGACATATTGCATATCGCTGTTTTAATAAATTTATTTTTAAGTACTGTGTGGTTCACGGCACCAAAAAAAAAAGAATAGGACCACTCTTTCTCCTTCCCATGGATGTTGTAAAAAGTGACTAAGGGATAGGCTTATAGACTTGGGATTCTTCTCTTAGGCGACGGACTAACAAACTGTCACTATTTGAATCTCAATTCTCAAGCCAAAAAGCTGAACGTGGCCTATCAGTCTTTTCAAGACTATTGGCTATCTACCCCGAAAGAAATAAAGATGTGACTATATGTATATGTATGTATTTTAAAAGTGTTCGATAAGAAAAAAAAAATTTTTTTGACAGCTTGATAAAGTTAACTTCAAATAGCGACAGCTGGTTGAATGAATAAAAAATGATTTAATTAGTATACTTACAATTAGAACATATCAAACAATAACATTAAAACCTACATAAAATAAACAACGCCAAAAAAAGTATAAGCGAAATGTTTCTACTGTAAAGAAGTGTAAATCAATGAAACTTTCACATTTGCTTCAATAAACATAGTCACAAAATGGGTAAATCTATGTTACACCTTCGTTAAGACAACACCTTCACGTGCATTAACCTATTTGGTATAGAGCGTAGTCTATTCATGAAGTGCGCATCACGCTTGAAATCTATAGCATACTTCATTTTATTAATGTATTTTCAATAAAACAACGTATCAAGATTGTTTACCTCTATTTCAGTACGTAGAGAAATGGACTAGTGTTCTAATTAGCGATGTGTACTGCTGGGTACATTTACACGACTTGTTATTGTAATAATTTGAATTATAGCGTTTTAATGTTTTTTTTTTTTTTTATTTATAAAAGGTCACTTAGTACTTTTGTGATCTCTCCGACATTGCTCGGAAAATATAAATTTTATTACCTATATTTGGCAGATGCCTATATTTGGCAATCTGCAAAATAAAGAAATGACGTATTTTGCTGGAATTCTGCAGATGCCCAATACAGGTAAGAATTTTATGCTTCATGTGATAGCTAGTTTTATATTTATACCTATAGCTACTTGGCTTCCCTGGGAAATGCGCACTCTTGTTGTAGTCAAAGATATTCTGACCCCCTTACTATTTACCCATTGACACATATACTACAATGAAGCACGAAGCTAAATTTACGCCATCAAGACTCTTGTTTCCGCTAATTAGGTACTTCACAGCTCGTTGCCATAGTACAAGTTATAACAGAAAGTCGTCTCTTGACTATTTCAATTCATGGTATTACTTATTTGTGTAAATTATTACAAACTCTAGGGCGCAGCAAAAAAGTTTGATTGGTTGTAAATACTTTATTGTACATAACAAATTGTTAGTAGTACATAAAAAAGACATTAAAAATAACAATGCAATACTTAATTTGATAATATTTTGTAACAATAGACGAAAATAAATTTAAAATTTTAGTAAAGCGAACATTACATATACTGTTTAAAACTTCAATCTTGTGATATAACTGTTCTTGGGAGAAAAACTATATATTTATGCATATTGCTACTTTAGTAAATAAAAGTTGTCGGAAGTTAAACTCGCTGTGATGCTATTCAACGTCTGATTGGAGAAGAAGTACAAGAAATAGAAAATGAAATATAGACGTCAGTAAAAAAATGACAATGGTGTTTTTGCAGAAATTGAAAAAATAAACGATGACCTCCTCTTAATGTTGTTGTGGATGGATTGGTTGGTTTGGTTTATCTCTCATCGGCGACATATATTCCCAAACCATACGTGGCTCAGTCAAACGGTACATTAATGATGGGCAATTGGGAATACACTGTTATTGCTAAAACCATTATAACATGCACGAAGTTTATATCAAAATGTTAAAACTGACGTAAAAAGGTGTTGAGTCCCAATCGTATATTAAATATTCTCTTTTCTAAAAGTAATCCAAAAAATCCACAAAGTTTACAATTATTTTTGACTGACTGTTAGTGATTATTTTAAATTTTCTTTAGTCTAAGCAGCACGATTTTTTTTCTTTCTTTATTGGATCTTAACTATACATAAAGTACTATAATGTGCAATATACTGGCTATTTAAAATTGTTTAAAGTGAATGCATATATACATTTGAAAAAATGTCTTGAACTCGTAGACGGTTCTTTTTACTTTTTCTTATAGATAGTCAAGTAACGTAGTAAGTAATATTTTGTATCACAAACAAGTAAGATTTCCGGAAATTGCATAATTGTCTGATATCATGAAGCCGGGAAAATAAGCGTCATTGACGGATGCCGGCAATTTTCAATATCCCATCCTCAGCTTACATCCAAATATGGATGTTACAGAATACATTTGTACCATCCATTAGATATTTAAATTATGATTGACATTTCGATGTAAACTATCTATAGTACAACTAATCCGAAAAGCTATTTCATTTGTATGTAAATAATTTATATCTGTGTATAAGTAGGTATGTAAGTTAGATATAAGGCGCGCGGGTCGGAAGTAATCTTTAAAGTTACGTCCGACCCGCGACTTGTTTAAGTTTTATATAATCTAAACAAACATCAAATATGAAAATTAAAAAAAAAAATTGATCTTCTTTATAAAAAAATCATATTTCCAACAAATTAATAAAGTACTGTAGTAAGTGATTTCATATGAAATTCATACACGCGTCACATTATCGCACTCTCGTTATTTTACACCGTTTATGTAATAAGCTCTGAGATGAAAAATTATATTAAATAGCATTCAATAAAGCGATATTACTTCTACCGCTTTTGGTTAGCTTTGACTGCCTTTTAATAAGCGTTTACTACTGTTAATATTACTGCTTTCACTGGTTATTAGACTCTCATTACATTACATATTGACGACCTCCGTAGTAGTTTAAACTTGGATGCTTAGTTTGCTATTCCGGGGACCTGGATTCGATTCGATAAGTTAATGATTCTGCTACCTACTTAAAAAATAAAAAATAAATCAGGAAGTACAGTGAGTAGTAATTGGAAATACATTATTATAAGCAAGCAGTATAATATGTTTGAATTATTTATCTATTATATTATGTATTAAACACGCTTATTTTACAAAATAATATGAAACATTGTTGGCAAATCCGCCAAATTATATTTTTAATAAAATTCTACAATGTATGTACTTACAATAAATGATTTTCAAATTTGCAATTTAATAAACATAACATTATGAATTACACATTTCTAATAAATAAATTTATACCTATCTGCCATTGTTAATTCCACACCAAACATTTTTATATGTTGTCAGAAATAAAATTTAAAAGCAAACCATAAACTTATAAAAATACTGAAACAACTCTCACTTCGAATAAATTTATCGACAAAAATAACTAACACTTATCATTGCACAATTCCATAAAAATGTAACCGGAAAACATTACTATCCCAAAGGGATTTTAAAGATTTACGATGCTGTTACAAAGTGTACAATTAAAAATGCTATCGTAATGTACTACAGTCAACCAAATATCGAGTGACCCTGCATGGGACTCTATGACGCGGTAATAAAGAAGCTTTTGCAGTGAATTTAGATAGGTTGATATGTTGAGTAGTACTACCTATTCATAATTGTGCTATTATAGCACTTCCTCGCCTAGAGCCAATACTGTTATTGTCAAATACTGATTCACAATTTATAAGAAAGGTTGAAACATTACAACTTATGCAACTCTCGTATGCATCCAAATTAAGGCATGTTATAATTGTACGTTTGAAATTGATTTTATCTAATGCGTTCATAAAAATCGTAATAAATGATTACGTTATATTATGTCTTCTATATTGGTGGAGTAAAAACATAGTGTGTGTCAACTGTTCTTCTCGCAAATTTCTTCAAGTCAATCAAGCGAGGGGCTAATAAACTTGGGATTCTTCTTTTAAGCGATGGGCTAACAACCTGTCACTCCAATCTCAATTCCATCATCAAGCCATACAGCTGAACGTGGCCTTTCAGTCTTTTCGAGATCATTGGCTCTGTCTACCCAGGTATAAAGGCATGATTATATATTTGTGTACGTATTTTAAAAGCCCGCAAAGGTGAGAGAAATAGTTTAGTACTTACGTGCTTGAATATTAATATTCTTGGTATCATCAACAAGCAAACAAGTTTTCTCATCATGTGACATGCATGATGGCTTCACCTATCTATTAAAGAGAGCGAAAGTAGCTCTCTTTAATCGATAGTTTCCAGTCATTTAACGAAGACGCAGAAGCCGTGTTTTCGGATATCATGATTGGATGAGACGGAAAAAAGGCGAGGAAAAGATCCTACGAATAGAAAGAGGGGTAAGAGACCTGCATCTAAGACTGGATATTGAAGAGGTTAATATGATGATGATACAGTAATATAATCACGTCTTTATCCATTACGGGACAACAAAGCCAACGGTCTAATAATATTGCACACGATTTCCCAAACTAAAAGAACTTATAAATTTAAAAAAAATTACACCACTTTTGTTTTCAAATGCCTACCAATAAACCCGTCGAGCTATCAATAACTGGACAACAACTCATACAAACGCAACACAAACTTTCCCTGAGTTTGTCAACTAATGTCAGACTCTCCCTAACGACCTTTAGTACAAATTGCAACCACTGTCTGCTGTCGTAGGCTAATTACAAGGCATATTGCAGACCAACCAATGTACATATCAATGCGACGGGAAAGTTCCTGCGACCCTTCGTTACGACTGATCTCAGATTGATTTAATCTTTCAGATAAAACTGAATAACATAAGGTAATTTCAATGCATGGAAGCGTGGATTTAAATATCTTATAAACGTGATCACGTATGTAGAAATCGAGGATTAAATGTATTTAACGAAGGGACAAATGATATGAAATAATAGGTGTAGAGACCAGCATTTTCTTTTATTTTAAAACCGAGTAGTAAGTACTTATATATTTTAAACAAGCTGTTAATCTGAATCTTAAGCTAAACGAACCGAATAAATGATAATGATCAAGTAGACATAAAGA
Source organism: Amyelois transitella (assembly GCF_032362555.1). Classification (NCBI taxonomy): domain Eukaryota; kingdom Metazoa; phylum Arthropoda; class Insecta; order Lepidoptera; family Pyralidae; genus Amyelois; species Amyelois transitella. The sequence continues at coordinate 6,309,937 of NC_083523.1, forward strand.
CATCAGTTTTAATAATTATTAATAAATAATAGTGACTAAAAATAGTCGCATGCGTAGCCGCATAGCAATTAACACATTGTGATTCCTATTAAATGCAATTACTATGCAGTTATTAGAATCGTTAGAGGAAATCGTGACGTAACAATTATGCACCACAGAGCAAGAGAGACTCTATCGAGCATATTGATTTTTGCTCTATGCTGTGCAAATGTACATAGGTATAATCACGTCTTTATCCCTTATTGAGTAGACAGAACCAACAGCTTCGAAGACTTACAAGGCCAGGTTCATCTATACGGCTTAATGATGAGATTATGTTATTGAGGAAATATGTTTGGGAAAGCCTTGTTTGATTTATCCACATCGTTGGTTAAAATATTTTGCTTTTGAGTACCTATGAGTCGACACTATACTGCCAAAATTATCTGCCATAATAGTGGTATTTACCGTATTTACTTAGTGTCATCGGAAAACTGTATGCAAAGATGTTATAGATTAGAAGTTATAGTGTGATAAAAATTCAATGAGGAAATATGGGATGCTCAAAGAGGGATTTTAATAGACTATGGTCTTAAATAATAAATAAATAATTTAATATTTAAGACCATAGTCTATTCACTGCTTGCGTAGCTAAAATGTTTTTGGCTTGAGGCTAGAAAAACTGTTGCGCATTCGTGGATCTTGAAAACAAATATGTCTACAGAGTATACAGGTAGGTAGCAAGTACGAATTATGGTAAGCACTAAGCTATGCATGGAGAGAGTACTGACTTGATGTAATCACTAAAATCTTCAATGAAGATTCTTAATTAAGGTGATTTTTCAGTGGTTCAACTTTAAGAAAGGTGTCAGAATAAGATGTGTTGCGTCACCTTGGCTGTTTTCCACGTACAAGTAGTCCTCCAAGGGTTTCTTATATTAAAAGAACAAAATTTGGTTTTTACAAAAACACTCTACAGTCGGACTCTACAACTTGCTAATTTAGAAAACAACGTAAATGGACCTTAGTTATTTGTACGTAAAAATAACTAAGGTCCATTACTAAATTACTTAGATTGAAGTGACAGTTAATGCGGTCCGCTAACTCATTCATCTGAGATTAAGTCTACATTTCACCTAGAAACGTAAACGTAACCGGGGGCTGTACATAGATATTAAAGTTATGTAGGTACTAATTAAATTCTGATTTCTTGAAGGAAAGCTGTGGCAAAATCATTTAATTAGAGACAATAAACAACTAAACAACAGACTAACTAAATTTATTTATAGTTGAAGCTCAAAGGGAAAAGCTAAAAAAACTCTGAAAAACAATCTTTAAGAAACAGATAAAATTTGATTTCGGGTGCATTGTACTGGTAGCCCCCATTTGGATATTAAAATTTCTAAGCATGTACAGCATAAAATACAATACAAATTTGTAAATACTTACATTTTTACTTTTTATTACACTAAAAGAAATTACAAAAATAAATTAAAAGAAAGTAGAAAAAAGTATCCCATGTCTATCTCCATACTCTACACCTCTACGTATGCCAAATTCATGAGGATCAGTTCAGTGGTTTTTACGTGAACGACGGACAAACAAACACACTTTCACATTTATAATATCAATAGTAAAGGATCAAAAGGCGACTTTATTATCAAAAGCGATCTTTTCCAGATTGCCTTTGAAAGCACAGATTTATCAACAAATAAAGCAAATAATATTCACAACACAATTCAAAATTCAGTCATAAAAGTAGAAAGTATCGCAGTTGCTATACGTATATGACATACGCCGGAAAAAGGGCCCGGTCCCACTCATTCGCGCAGATTATAAAGCGTATACACACAGGATACATGACACATGACTCATCCTGTGAAGCTTATTATCAGATATTGACAACAATGGGGCATAAAATCGCCACTAGAAAAGGGCGAGAGGGAAGTCCTTGTAGGGCAAGGAAGTCGGCAGTTTGGTTATTTTGTTAACCTTTTTGGCTGATCAAATACTTACGCAATCCATACTAATGAGAAAACTTTTGTATTTAAGTTTGTAACGAATAAACTCAAAAACTCAATAGATGAAATTTGGCACATAGAATAGACTTTCAGAAGAATTTTTTTCTAGAAATTAATATAAAATATCTAAAATTACAAAATTATATTCTAAAAAGTCAGTTACATGTTTGAATCAAACTATTTTTTTATATACAGAGTTAATTAATAAAAGCATTAGTTCTTAATTAGTTCGACCTTACGAGATAAGGTTTTTAAGTAAAGTCCGCCTATTGTACTTTATAAATGTCACAAATAAGTAAAAAGTAAGAATAAATAACACTTTGAATTCGCGTGGCCGTTGTTCGATCGTACTCCATCACGTTGAGGTTTTGAAAGACTTGTAGCTAGGAAAGGCTAGTGTACAAGATTCGTAGGATTTTAAGAGGACACTGACTGAAAGACTGACATATCCCGCCCGGCCCAAAGCGATGGGTCTAGAGATTTTAAATTTGGTACTTAGATTTATTACGTGTCCATCTATAGGTGCATGTCCGGAAATTCCCAAGAAATAATATAGCCACAGAATTACCTAATTTAACTTAGTTGATGATAAACTTTTCTAATCCCCTTACAATACAATCACAACTTCTTTCAATTTATTTCTAAACAAGCAAAAAATAAAGGAATTAATTCAATAACAAAATATGAATTTTAAGGGAAGTAGTTACTTTTTGTTTTATGTGATGTATCCTGTATTACTTGAGTCATTGAATTAATGAAGTAATTAGTATGAAAATCTTCGTCTCGCTGTGTGGTTTAGTATGGTTGCGATTATTCGTATGGTAACTACATATATGTGAATGTTCGTGGTCATACGTTTTCTTAGTAATAGATTTATTTATAGACGGCTATTACTCGCGAATTCGTACGCGTGGTCTTTCGTCTATAGTGGTAGCACGTCAGTTTTTCTACTTATGTACTTAAATTCAAAATTAATTTTATTCATGTTGCCTGGGTGCTTTACAACTAAAACTTTCATTAATATTAGATTTTCATTAAAAATATATGGGATTATTTTCATCAGTTTCATAGTAAAAGGTATAATTTTTAAACTGCAACTCATTAAGATTTTATCTCAAAATGTTCTATTTTAAAATTATTATAAATGTGATCATTTCCCAGCAACAACTACTTAAAGAAGATTGTAAAAGTGCAAGATTTATAAAAAAGAAATGATTCATTACAAGTAAGGTCTATAGGAAATTAAATTATAATCGAATTCGTTTACGATGACCCTCGTAGTAATTATGGGAATGCATGTAAAGGCGGGGCAGGGGAGGAACCTATAAAGGGAAGAGAAATGATAGTAATGATAGAACAAGAAAATAGAAGAGGGGTATTACTATGTTGTTTATGAGTCCATTAGATCGTTGAAGGGTCAAGTTGTGGTTATTTTATAGCCTTTGTTCGATATTCAGCTAATCAGTATTATTCTTAAATATAATATCATGGAGTAAGTCACATAATTCTGGTCTTAAATTTACTTTGGGGCGGACTCATCTGTGTAATGTTTCTGTATTGATCGATTTTTTATATTTTGTTTGACTTTTTCTGCAGTGTATTCAAACCACAGATTCAAACTATCAATACATTTGTCCGGAATTCGCCCTCATAGGAATTTTAAGGGATAAAAAATGCTTATGTTACTAATAGAGGTCTAATTCATTTCTTTGCTAAATTCTTTCAATGATGTGGATGAAGCGAAGGAATTATGCAGAGATCGTGGCAAGTGGAAAGAGGTAGTCTCTGCCTAGCCCTCCAGGAAAGTGGCGTGATTTTTATGTATGTATTCTTTCAAAGTTGGTCGTGTAAAGCCAGTTCTGAAGTTAATAAGTAGTCGACTTATACTACATATTTCGATGCCCATTCGACTTTCATTCATTCATAGAATCACGTCAATATTGAACTTTCATAGAGACGCAAATGTTCTATTTCATTACGCCAGAAACCTCACGGCAATCGCTCCAATTTTGGCCTGACAACTATTAACAGAATGATTTTTATGTAGGTGGTAATATATAACTAAGAAGTCATTGACCTTATCTAATGGTCTAATTTTCTAACTACCCAAAAAGAAAAAAAGTCTCAAACAGATGTTATCTTATCTGAGCGTCTATTAGGACAAAACTTTTGATAAGATTAAAACACCCAGAGAACAAAAAATGTTATTACTAATTTTTCTATCAACTCATCTACCTAATTTTATGCCGATTTCTATTCCGTCGTAATTGATATGTTTTGTGTGTGTATATTTATTATTTCCGCGTCTTTTGGTTAAACTAGCCCAGTACTATTATATATCCTGTGGTTAAACTTAATGTTAATGACGAGAAAAAATGAATTATGACATTAAATTTGACTGTACAAAAAACTTTTAGATTAAGTTTACAGTCCGTATATTTCTTCAAGGATCTTTGCGAGTTCAATAGTCCTATTTCTTTGGCAGAGTTTTGGCTTAATTTTGCACAACACAATTGAAAATTGGGGTCACAATGAATTTTATTTGTTGTGATCACCACTTATGGTAAACGTCGATTGTATAATTTGCATAACATAATCTGCTAACTTCATAACGAGACCTATTTTCAGCTTATAAAGTGTGAATTTCCATTTAAACCTCGTAAAAGCGAAAGGATATTGCATAATGTTATCAAATTTAATTTAAATCATACCAATGCTACAGTTTAAGGTGAGTTTGAATGTATCGAAATGCATTTTTTTAACAATTAAGTATATAAAAGAACATGAGCAAATTACAGCTTCCAAGAAATGATTTTTTAATAACAATGATAAAGTATTATATGCACTCATAATCAAAAATGAAGTTTTTAAGTATTAATTAAACCGAAAATCTCAAAATCGCATTTCTTTCGATGATAAGGAACATTTAGGCGATGGGCTAGCGTCTGTTTAACCCGTGAGAGATAAAAATGAAATACAGTTCGCGCAAAATAAACGAAGAACAAGTGAAAAACACCAATATTAGTAATAAAACTATTATTGGTATTATTCATGTTTAAACTTTTCATCACGTAAGTAGTTAACGAGAAATACACCTATGAAATGGCATAGACAGAGAAAATAGAAAACATTACCTACGATTTATTACAGGAAATCGAAGCTGTATTTGTTAGCCTATGATATATAAACATTACTATTGAATTATAGCTATCCATTTAGCTCTTGAAATTTAAGACCATACCACACTGATCAAAGATTTAAGGAAAATAGTATAACGACGCGATGATATTCCTACCATTAGTTTTGATACTTAAAAACTTTTTATCGCTATTAATGTCATTAATATAAATCAAGAAGAAACAGGTGAGTTTCCAAGCATCATTGACTTTAAAAACAATAGAATTTTCATTGTTAGTGTAGCCAATCGAAATAATGAATGAAACAGTCGGCACAAGGTAATATCAAGGGCAGATAATGATTTACTTCGATGAGTCCACGTCTAAGGAAAGCAAATCGTGACGGTGAGACTAGCTTAAGAATCGTACGTAATAGACGTCTGCTTTCGTCCTACTATCAAGCGTTTATCCCCAGGGCTAAGTTCAGACAGAAAACAATAAATTTCAAGTTGACGTTGAAAATTGAAACATGATAAATTCCTGTCCTGAATTCTAATTTAAACTAAAACACATTTAGATTGTACAGTTAGAAACGGACTCGGCTTGATAGATGTTTTGTTCTTATTGTGTGATTATTCAACGAAGTAAGCACCTTAAGAAACAATATTTTTTTTTTCTACAGGTTGGTTGGTGGTGGTTAAAGCTTTTAGCGTTAGTTTCAAGTTTTGTAGCTTTAAGGCTCAATAAAATTTTATAAAACAAGCAACTAATAATACAAGTACACTATATTTCTGATTTACATGAATTCACATACATTTTGAACTATTGTTTCTCGTATAATAACAATGTTTATTTTAATTTTATTATGAGAAATGTCTGTTGTTTTCACGTATTCTGTCGGTCAGATATAAACAATTTACAAATAACATGCAATAAAACACCTGTTGTGTTTCACAACTAATTAATACCTAAAAGTACAATTTATATTTGCTTAACTAAAAGTTTAAAGGATGTTCGCGTAATATTAATTCCTAATAGTCGGATATTGATCAGAATAAGGTACAAATATTTCAATGATGGGTATTGAAAACAAGAGTGAATCACTTTTGTTGTAACAAATAAAAAAACGATCGCGAGGGTCAAGATGTTCAAACATTTTTTAAAACAACACAATTTCAAATATTTGTACTTAATTTGTAAACACTTTATAACCGCATGCGACAACTGAATATTGTTATTAAAAATCTAGTGTTTCTACATAATTTGTGTTAATTTTCGTTCGTTCTATTTTTACGACATGATTAATTCAGTATAAAAAAAATGCCACCTCTAATTTTACGGCTACAGGTTTTTGTATGGGCCCTTATTGATCTCATTCGTTTATTTTTTTACGGTTCGGAATGTCTAAGGGCCGTTTTGTTTGTAATTTATGTGTTATATTAAGAGTACATTTTGCCGTGTGGTTCCCGGCACCATTACAAAAGAATAGGACCACTCCATCTCTTTCCCACGGATGTCGTAAGAGCCGACTAAGGGATAGACTTGGGATTCCTTTTTAATGTAAATCCCTGCCAATCTAAGGTCTGCCGCGCCGATGGATGCATGGCTAGGGGCGAGCCTAGTCTCGAGCGTGCCACTTCCGCCATGGGGTTGGGCGACCCCCAGGTAATGGCTAGCCTTACCCTGGCATGCGGGGCTCTGCTGGGGCGGACAAAATTTTTCCCTAGCGTCTCGTGGGAATCGCATGGATGCAAATTTTTTGAAAGAGCACCTAGATGGCGGCGATGGTGTCCGCACCCCATCACGTCTCGTTCCCGGCGGGAGCGGTATGCGGTCTGCTGAAAGCCGCTTTGCGACGATGAATGTAAGAGGAGGAATGAAGGATAAGATTGAGGAAGTATGCCAGATGATGGATGAAAGACGTTTGGATGTGTTGTGCGTGAATGAAACGAAGCGGAAAGGATGCGACGCGACGCAGCACGGCCCTTACACGGCGTATTGGTCTGGAATTTCCAGTACCAGCCGAGGCTGTCAAGGGGTCGGTCTAATTCTTTCTGCACGAATGGCTGAGTGCGTGAATGAGTATGAGTGTGTCAGCCCTCGTCTTCTATGGATTAGGCTGAAAGTTGGAATCACTCGGATCTTCGTTCTAGGTGTTTATGCACCTTGGGATGTGGGTTCGAGGGGTACAACATCAGCAAAAAGCGAAAACGAGGAGTTCTGGAATAGTGTAAGAGAAGTATTGAAAGTTACCAAGCCAAATGAGAAGATTATTATGTTAGGTGATTTTAATGGATGGGTGGGTGTAAAGCGTGATGGATATGAAAAGGTGCTTGGTGCGTTTGGTGACGAAAAGGTGAATGATAATGGAAGAAGTGTATTAGAAATTTGTCTAGAGTGGGATCTTTTTGTGTCGAACTCAATGTTTCAACATAAAGAGATCCACACCTACACAAGAGTGGAAGGTATTTTAAAAAGTATGATAGACTTTGTGATTGTAGATGAAAGATTGAAGAACAAAGTGCTGGATACCCGTGCATATCGCGGTGCTGGCATTGACTCGGACCATTTACTGGTGATATCCCGGATAAGGGGTATCTTCAATCGCTGGCGGCACAGGGTAAGGGAGCAAACCAGCGCTTTGGAAAGAGTAAAAGTAGAAAATTTGCAAGATATGGATGTAGGTAAGAAGTATATTAATAGACTGAAGGATGAATTTGAAGATTTAGAGGAAATGAGCGATATTGAAGATGGATGGAAGGAATTTAAAGAAAGAATTGTGAAAGTAGCTGTTGAAGTGTGTGGTGTAAGTAGAAGAAGGAAAGGAAAAAAATCACAAAAATGCGTGGATGAGTAAAGATGTGCAAGAACTTGTGCGATTAAAGAAGAAAGCATGGCTGGATTTGTTAGCAGCAAAAGCTAACTTAAGAATGCAAGAGGTTATAGATGAAGATGTGAATGAAGCACGTAAGGAATATAAGAAGGTGAAGGATCTGGTTAAGAAAGCTGTGATTAGAAAGAAAGAAGAGTATAAAGAGGATTTTGATAAAAGGCTATCAGAAGACTTTCAGTCAAATCTGAAAGTATTCTGGAAATCCGTAAGGTCAGCCCGAGGAAATACTATAACCAGAGAGCTGACTAGGATCAGATGCCAGGATGGTAGCGTTGTGAAAGGAGAAGAATGTGTACTAAAGATATGGAAGGACTATTTTGAAAGTTTATTTGAAAAAAAGGAAGGAAATAAGAAAGATTTCTGCTATAGCGAAGAAAAAGAGAATGAGATGGAAGGCGAAATTGAAATGTTCGAAATTGTGGAAGCACTTAAGAGTATGAAAGCGGGAAAGGCTGCTGGGTGTGATAGAGTGTCGGTCGAGATGCTTAAAGCAGGAAAAGGCGTAGTAGCTAGTCAGTTGTACTGCCTTTTCAATTTGTGTTGGAGAAGCGGCCGAGTACCAAAAGATTGGTGTAAGGCTGTTATCGTGCCACTTTACAAAGGAAAAGGGTCACAGCTGGACTGCAAAAATTATCGTGGTATAAGCCTGCTTAGCGTCGTCGGCAAATTGTATGCTAAGGTATTGATTAATAGAGTCAGGAATGAAACTGATGACAAAATATGGGATGCTCAAGCGGGATTTCGAAAGGGAATGGGATGTACTGATCAGGTCTTTTCCTTGCGGTGCATAGCCGAAAAGTTTTTGGCCAAGAGTCAAAAAGTCTATTGCACATTCGTAGATCTGGAAAAGGCCTATGACAGAGTTGAGAGGAATGAATTGTGGTCAGCACTTTCTATGCATGGGGTGAGCAGTCTCTTAATACGAGCACTGAAATCCTTATATGAGGATTCGAGTGCTTGTGTCAGGATAAACGGAGCGCACACTGAGTGGTTTAAGATTGAGAAAGGCGTTAGGCAAGGATGTGTTGCGTCACCGTGGCTGTTCAACCTATTTATGGATAGCTGTTTGACAGATTTGAAAGAGTCTAAAAGTGGATTAAGGATGAATGAGTTACTCGTCAAATGTCTGCTCTATGCCGACGATCAGGTTATACTGGCGTCATCAGCGGAGGAGTTACAGGAGATGGTAAACTGTATGCATGAAGCTTTAAAAGAGAAAGGAATGAAAGTGAACGTAAGTAAAACTAAAACACTGGTTTTTGAAATGGAGAAAGAAATGACAGCATGTAATATTTTGATTGGAGGAGAAAAAGTGGAGCAAGTGAAAGAGTTTGTATATCTAGGATCAAAGTTTACATCAGATGGCAAGTATGATAGTGATATTGAAAGGAGAGTGAACGCGGGGAACATGGTGAATGGAGCTTTGCATGCCTTTATGAGCAGTCAGAAACTATCCAAAAAGGCTCGACTGGCTGTGCACAGGGGCGTGTTGGTCCCGACATTAATGTATGGGAGTGAAAGTTGGGTATGGCAAAAGAAGCATGAAAGCAGAATAAATGCAGTGGAAATGAGAGCGTTAAGGAGTATGATGGGTGTGAAATTGAGTGACAGGATAAGGAACAGCGTGATAAGGGAATGTTGTGATGTGAAAGAAGATGTAGTTACAGGAATAGAAAAGGGTATGTTAAGATGGTTCGGTCATGTGGAGAGGATGAATGAAAGCAGGTTGACTAAGCAGATATACAAGGAGAGTGTGGAGGGAAAGGTCGGAGTGGGAAGACCTAGACGAACGTATCTTGATCAAATTAAGGACGTCCTGGTAAAGGGTCAGGTCAAAAGTACCCGAAACCGCCGAGCTTGTATGAAGAGAGTTATGAATGTGGACGAAGCGAAAGAAGTATGCAGAGATCGTGGCAAGTGGAAAGAGGTAGTCTCTGCCTACCCCTCCGGGAAAGAGGCGTGATTTTATGTATGTTATGTATGTATGTAATAATACAAGTACACAGAAAGTAAATTATGGAACATGAAACTTGCCTATAAAAGATAATCTTGTCATATTCACTTTCATCCGCATGGTAAGGCGTGACCAAACATAGCGAAAACTGAAAATAAACAGGCCATAACTCTCACTAGAAATTCCAAACAAACGTAATTAAATCAAAAGTAAGTAAACCGAGGCTCTCAATATTTGCAGCGATCGTGACGCTAAGGTCGTGGAGCAAGCTCAAATGGTTGTAGACATTACTGTTAAAGCCCAGATATTCAATCCATGCCTAGGTCAAACTCTCTAAAGCACATTTAACCCACACTTCGCCGAGAAACAATTTAAAACAAAACACGGTGGAAAAGTTTATTTACATAAGCCATTGCTTACAAGACGATAGAAAAAGCATGACACAAGATTTAACTGCGCAAACTTTGAAAAACCCTATAAACGTTCACTGCTCTTTGTTTTAGACATTTTTTAATGATGTAAGACAATCAAACACATAAACTATGAGTTTTATAGCTATAAACATTGTTCCTTATGAAGGTTGATCTATACTGATCTCTCCTCTCACGGGTCTACCAGAAGAAATTTCTATTGAAATAAGTAGCACATTTGTTCTTAAATTTCTGTGTTAAATGCTCCTGTATATAAACAATTTTTTTGTACATAAACAAATAAATAAATACAAAAAAATAATAATAATTTTATACTGTGAGAAGAACGCAATGAGATTTACGTAGGACTCGCTCATGCTTTACTCAAAGGTGTTTATTCAGCAGATTATAATACAGGTTGTTTTAATTTTGCCTTTTAAAAATTTGTTATTTCTTGAAAAGTGAACGGAATTCACGAGTTCTACTTTATTTCACTTACAATGGCGCTCCCACTTGTTCGCACCGATTCGCAATTAATAAATGCTTTGACCCACAATCCAGTACGTCAAAATTGTCGAATCATTCTCTGATTGTATTAATTAATTTCAAATGTTCTTAGGTTTTACAAATTCCGGTTTGGCTTGATGGATATGCGTGACCATTCGGTAATAAAGTTATTAATGCCACTTTCTTTCCTACGATTTGTTTGAATGTTAGTGTCACGTTGTTTGGTTGTGTTTTGAGCATAAACGATATTTACTCAATCAAAATCTCTAAGAAGTTCAAGGTGGCCATGACATTTGTCGTGATTATTAAATAGAAAACCAAGAAAAACACAAGAAGTATTTTTCTTGGTTTCTATTTGTTCTTGTGTTTATTACACATTTATAAACTGAGTTCATCGTCATTAGCATTAATGGAATATTTCTAGGATTCTTTAACATCTTTATGTACTGAGAAACCTTGAGAATTATTGATCTGTTGCTGCCTGTTAACGCAACAAACAAATATGCAACCAGTTTTCGGCCACTTCGGCGACCTAGTGATTCAGCGGCTAGTCTGCAAGTTGTGAGACTTAAAGTTATTAATGGTTTTGGCGACCGCAACATTGCGATTGTCAAACATTGTTTCACATAGACTAGATGACTTACCATTAATCAAGTGGGACAGGGGGAAAGCTATGGGTATCAATACTCCGGTAGTCACATGCACTCAAACACAAAACCACTTTTTGTTTCGAGTTCAGTGAAACGTATCGCAAGTTTCGTACCAAACAGCAAAATTAGCACTTTCCACAAAACACATGCTCCAATTCCACTGCACAGATAAAGCACTAAATCTGCTGAGCGCACAACACTGAAAGCCTACACACGTTTCTTCACAGTTATCTGTTAACACTAACGTAACAGAGTGAAGCAATTGCACGTCCAATTCGCAATGCGAAATTTAGGCGGTCACCAGAAGCCGCTGTTTAAAAGCGACAGTTAAACCGACATTACCGGTCGAAAACGTTCCAAATTCGTATCGGAAAGTCGGTTTTGATGATGAAGGTCTAGCACATAGAAACACACGGGCGAGCCGCGCGGAAGGCGCGAGCGAACTGAGGCGCCGCGGTGCGCAGTCAGCCGACGCATCTAACCGAGTGGACTTCAAACTTTTACCCAACGGAATCAAAATCGCCGTAGCCCAGTACCGCACCAATAGTAGTGGCTCGACTCTCAACTTGGGAGGCTTACAAAATTGCAGGCTTGCATACATGGGCATGTCATCTGCGCAAGGCTCTCGAGAAATGACATTCACGTATGCAACGATGGACGCCTCGTCGACTGCCCGATACGGATCCGATATTTACTCCTCAGATAATGCAAGCGATAACGTAACTGGCCAGCGATTTCTCTGTGCATTGATAACAATCTCATCTATCATTATCATAGGTAGAGTTAAGAATGTTGATAACGCTCATTTATAGCTGATATACAGTATTAAAGCTGTTATACTATGTTTGTATATATAGTATATTGTTTCTTTTTATAATAATCCAGTATTTGAAAGGGGTTTTATAAATATCACTTACGAATTATTACTGAGAAACTCTTCTTGAATATAAGGCCTTATTACTTAAGAAAGACCTACAAGATTAATCACATGATACTTGAATGAGCTATTAAAACACAAATTAAGATACTTAACCTCAATTTCAAACCAAAAGCGGATACAATAACAGCGGATTCAAATGGCACAGAAAGGTGCATTCCTACTAACAAAACGTCTTACCTTGGAAATGTTATAAATGACAAATTTAGGCAAGAAGTAACAACATTCCTTACTAGTTACGAGGTAAAAAGATGTAGTTTGAGATGCAATGAAATGTGACTCTCAACCCATAAAGCATAAGGTGAAAAATAATACAAAACAATAAATTTTAAAAATAAACCGAAAAATACAACAAATACACGTATTTATGGCGTTCGCCAGCTCAAAGGACCTTAAAAGGACTAAAATAAACATTAATAATATTGAGATTGTCGTTAAAGGTACTATCGATGCTAATGTTGCTTTAATTGAGTGGTTTAAAAATAACCTGTATCTTATAAATAATAAGATAAATATACCTATGCGTTCGACAAAATTGAAAAAAAAAAATAAGTAACTCAATATGAGAGAATAATATGTATAGACTACAATAAAAAAATAATGAAAACAGTGCGGTAGAGGTAATATTACTTCATAAATTATTTGGTGTAATGGAAACATGGAAACATTTTTACATACATATAATCACGTCTATATACCTTGCGGGGTATACAGAAGAAACAGTTGTGAAAAGACTGAAAGGCCACCTTCAGAAATTCAAATAGTGAAACGTTCGTAGCACATCGCCTACAAGAAGAATACAAAAAAAAAACTTGTTTTCTCAAAAGACTCTATGGTAAAAAAAACAGATTAATAATGGCCTCATCTACCTCGACGACCAGGCTATACCTGCCTGTAATTAGTATGCACTTTGCCATGCCGATAACAGGCTTTGGATCTCACCCATGAGAACCCTGGCTGGAAGACTGGTTCTGGACAATTTGTGGTAAATATAGAAGGCGATGAAATTTAATGCCAGTGTCATTGGCAAGGTATTAGCAAGTTGTAGTTTTTCTATGATCTAAATATAGAATGTTATAAGATTTTAGGCTTTGAAATTTTATTTTAGATTTAAAATGCCTGGTTGAGGTAAGATTGTAAAATTAAAAGGTGGCAAAGTAATTTATTAGGACTCAAATAAGTATAACTTTACGGAGGAAATATTAATTAATACTACGAAGTTATTTCCGAATTCATACCACCAAAGCATGGAATCATTAAATTACATTTAAGAAATATAGAGCAAGACAATTATACTCTGAAATTAGTGAATTCGTTAGAATAAGATTTTAGGATGAATGTGAACGTGTAGACATTTTCTGATTAAAATACATAATACATTTAATCACGTCCATATTCCATGCAGGGTAGACAGTGACAATAGTCTGTGAAACGACCGAGGTCACGTCTGGCAGTTTGGCTTAATGATAGAATTGAGATTCAAATAGTTGACAGGTTGCTAGCCCATCGCCTAAAAGAAGAATACAATATAAGGCATAATAGTAAGCAAATAAAGCATAAGCGCATTTTATTAATGAAACATAATATATAAAGAGGCAAGCAAAACAAGAATTTTACAATACATCGTACTAAATAACTCCAAAGGTGTGAAATATCGACGTTATCACTATATTTACAATCACTACAATCAGTAAACGTGGGAACATCATTAATTATCGATGCTGACTCGTCTTATTCAAAGATATCGATTTAGTACACTAACTGGGTAAGTATTACAGTTGCATTACAGAATTCTGAAGTCCATTTACTGCTTCTAGTCTCGATATACTTGTCAAGATAATATATTGATGTAGAATTTTAGAGTAGATGATGAAGACTCATGCCATTGAATTTATTATTCTAGGTTCGATTCACGAAGGCTACATTCGTGCTGCTGGGTCAATGCCGATCCTATTATGCTATAAATATTATAGGAATCTTCTGATTTTGGTTATAGAATTGGTAACTAATTTGACTGTTCTTTGATGAAACTTTTCGGTAATTCATTGAAACTTTATCTTTCGGGCTTTATTTTCAGTTTCAAGCTTGTTGATAGTTTACATACAATTTACAACTACAATTTCTACCTGTGTCTGTTTATTGTATATCTACCGTGATCTTATGTATGTATGTAAAAATATATAACCCCAGAATGTGCGATATGTATGCACTTGGTAAACAGCAAGAAATGAGACCATAGGGAAAGGTTTATTAACCTGGAATTCTTTTTAGGACATTTGAATCTCAATTCCATTATAACCTAAGATAACTATACAGCAGAACGTGGCCTTCTAGTCCTTTCGAGATTTTTGGCTCTGTCTTCTAAAGACGTGATTATATGTACGTATGTATACATTATAGTTTGCCCTCTCTATTGCATGGTTGCATTACACGGCCTGACACGGTTCTGATGGAGGCAATCCAGTAATCTTGTCATATTAATCCAGTTAATTGACGGAACAGTAACAGTTATGTTAATTTGAATAAGACATCAACCAGGAAAACTGACATTAGTGAATCAAGCAATGGTTTAAAAGAACAGCTCCTAAAAGCTTTATAAAGTTAATATAGTAAATTAGATTGATTGTGACAAAAATTAAACAAAATATAAGCAATTTATAGTAATTGTACAGCATAGCCTAGCATATATGAATCATAGTAACAACTGATATTTTTCGTTGCATTATACTACTCGTATTTATAAATTATACACACTTGTAGTTTACAAATGATCCGAGCAACTCGGCGACATCATGATCATTGTAACATGATTCGAAACGTCCGAGATAAAATTAGATTAAAACAATTAGTAAGTTACATTTATCTCTCAAAGATTCATACAACAATAGATCAAAGATGAATTATCTTCTTAAGTCCCATCAAATAATTAATTTTATGTTCATATGTCGTGACAGGTTAGTTTAAACTCGTAGTAATGTCAAACCACGCAATCCTTGACCTGCGTTGCGTATGCGTAGGCGCATGGCAGAGAGGTCTCACTTCATCACTTGCTGTTTATTTGTAATTTCTTTAGAGGATTAATTTTTAGTTAATTTTTTTTTGTGCCGTGTGGTTCCTGGCACCAATAGAAAAAAGAATAGGACCACTCCATCTCTTTCTCATGGATGTCGTAAAAGGCGACTAAGGGATAGGCTTACAAACTTGGCATTCTTTTTTAGGCGTTGGGCTAGCAACCTGTCACTATTTGAATCTCAATTCTATCATTAAGCCAAATAGCTGAACGTGGCCATTCAGTCTTTTCAAGACTGTTGGCTCTGTCTACCCCGCAAAGGATATGGACGTGACCTTAAAAAAAAATTACATACATACATACGTATGTATGTAATTTTTTTTTTAAGTGTGATTTATCTGTCTGTTTTGTCATTATTAGTTTATAAAAAAGAAAATACAAGAAATTTTGTAGTTTTGGCGGGAAGCTGACCGTTATTTCTTTAAACGTTATAAAAAATTTATAATTTTAAGAGTAGCCAAAATCGACGACCTTGCATGAAGAGAGTTATGAATGTGGATGAAACGAAAGAAGTATGCAGGAATCGTGGCAAGTGGAAAGATGTGGCCTCTGCCCGCCAGCTACAAGGGACTACATCTTTCAACTTGGCACGATTCCTGTCTACATCAACTATGTCAATGAGTTTTATCTGGTTAGTATTTTTCTTAATTTTAATAATCTAATTAAAGAAGAACATTTTTTTCTGAAAACATTCTTAGGTGATTACTTCTAAGGTCAAAATCTATGTATCTCCTAGGTAAAGACGAATAACAAAAAAATAAACTTGTGTTTAAAGAAAGAATTACAATTAGAATTATTTTTAACGCATATCAAGGTTTTAACATCTTAAGGGAATAAGTAGATGATTTGTCAACATCTCAATTTCTTACAAGGTCACATTTGCTTTTTTGTAGACTTCGAAAAATTATATGCAGGGTAATCTTTTAGGATGAAATTCATATCAAATGAGTCATCGGCAGGACTTCTAACAAAAAAGGCGAGAAACAAGTTCCTTTGCTTCTAAATCGAGATTGAAACTCGGATTGTGAATGCCACAGAAATAACCTTCATAAACTTTGTCACGTGGCACATAACAAGAAATAGAGTTTTTTAATGGAAATTGGATTCTATTAAGATAACCTACGTAGCTTCATATAATCACATCTCTACCTCCTTTCTCTCGTTACGGGATAGACAGAGAAAACTTCTCGAAAGGACTGAAATCCACGTTCAGCTGTATGGCTTAATGATGGAAAAGAGATTCAAATACTGAAGATAACTTACTAATAAGATAATCAAAATTAGATCATACAAACGCTTCTGATGTAAAGCATCTCGAGCAAAAAAAGGAATTAATAAGTACTTAAATTATTAAGAATTTGATTTCGAATCTTTCCCGTTCTACTGTATTTAGGGCGAACAATTCGCACGCTTGTTCTAATTGATCAGTAACCGAATGCAGAAACCACACCGGAATCGGCACATCTCGATTTTTGTTTCTAATTTCTGTGACCGCGAATTTATTACTTGCCAGAATATTTAAGATCTTTATCTTATTATTATCTGCGCATCTTTTACTTCCACGGACATCGTCGCGGATGTTTGACATATAAAATAGAAGTTCAATGATCTCTTTCTTTAAATATTTGGTGACATGGTCAACTTATTTTAAATCTTAGAGTATCGACTTAATTATAAATAATATAGGCTCCGAAAACTCTATATCATAGTGAATAACACCTCTTTCTTACTACACAGAAACATTTATACTTTTGACAAACAAGCTATCAAAATTTCCGATAATCAGCTCAAGCCCTCAGCCGGTAAATTCATATCGATTTCTTTAAACCACCGAATATTTTTATCTTTTATATTTACCGTCACACTATTTAACAGGTGTTATGTTACATTTCTGTAATGGCCTTACAAGTAAACAATCATAAAAAATGTTTCAGCATTGATAGCGTCTACTATTGCGATAAGATATTTACTTCTATTTATACATACCTCATCAGTTTGTTTAAACTATCAGTAATGTGTTTCTACATTGTAGAAATTTCTATAATCTAGTAAAATACAAAAAAGATTACCTATTATACTCCTTCCACTGACTAGGTCAATGATAGATAGTCTCTGGTTCGTAAAACGAGATAAATTAAGAAAAACGTAGTCGATTCAATTACTGAGTTATTGAAAGAAGAGTTAGTAGATAGACAACCAGTTGAGTAACTGACAACTTACAATTTTATCCATCTAACTTATTTTTTAGATATAAAACGATTTTATTTCGCAGTCCCTTTTTTTGTGAATAATATTTAAAAATGAAATTAATATTCAGACGTTTAAGACCTGAAGCATTAACTTTTATTTGGCAGCTGCGTATTGCATCTTGCGCAGAAAATATGTCCTTTTTGTCCCCAACAGTTACCTACTCCAAAAACGCTGTACCAATGTATCTATAAATAAGGCAAAGATGCACCTTGCAATGTTATAGCAGGTGTTTTTTACATAAATACATTTTTATAGCCACATCTACCTGCCTCAATAATGTATTAACTACAGTAATTGAATATTTATTCAACTATTCTAAAGGAGAGAAGAAACCGCAGAGAATAATTAATTTTTAACTTGTATGGCTGACCTTAACACTGACCTAACACACCAAATTATCTATATATGTATATAAAATATATATAGATATAAGGGATGGTGATTTGATGATTTTCCAAGATCACCGAGAAGCATTATGAGAATTTATTTATTTTCATAAGGAATTCAATATGTAAATAACTATTAAATAAATGCCCCTGCAAAAAAGAACTTAAATCCATTGTGGAATTACCAAACATAATTAATCTATCTATATGTAGCTCAAGTCCTCAAAAGAAGTTTCTCCAAGAAAATATGTGGTAATATGTAAAAATGCCAAGGTATCTACGTATTAATGATACAATCAGGTCTATTTCACCGCAGGACCAGTTATCCAATCGTCTACCACGAGAATTCTAGCTTTTTATAGACTTTAATACCATCAGCCGCAAGTTGTTATTCAAATAGGGTTTTATGAGAAAATATGGAGATTATGTCTAACTATTACATTCCGATCTCGAACAGAATGAACTATTCATGATTTAGCAAAAAATTATAAAATGAACTTTACTTCTAGCTACCCCTCCGGGCATGAGGCGTGACTTTAACACTAATAACTATAACAATAATGTTAGTTACTAAAACCTTTCCATTGACTTTAACTGCAAAATATTACAAAAAAAAAACAATTTAATCAAACCTAGAGCCTAAACTACTGGCATTCATACAAGAACAGGAAATATAAGCGAGTGAAGTTGAGGACATAATCTTGTACACAATAAAGATGTACAAGAACAGTTTCGGCTTGCCATATATTGCGTTATAGGACAAGAAAAGCCGGATAAGCAGGAAAACTAGATGCGATCTGTAACAAGTGTCTAAATGGAGTCACACCTGCGTCTCATTACAATTCCAACTAGTTTTTTTACGGTCCTACTACAACCAACATAACCTACATAAGTACCGGCACCTTACTTTTGGAAACTGAAAAGCCAGAAATACATCGCTGACATGTCGCTCATTTGATTAAACCAATATAATATGGAAGCTCATCATCTAAATAGTGATACAGATAACGAACCGCATATCACGTTTCACGTATCACGGTACCGTAACAAGGAGCGGACTAAGCGTAAAAATAAATAGAAAAAAAAAAAGAAAATTTTTAAGACGAAGATGACAAAGACAACGATATACACATATAGAAGAAATAATACGTCGTTAGTACTTTATATTCCAAGCCGCTTACCTTTATTTTGAGAAAAGGAAACTCCGGAATGGAAATTTTACATGATAAATGTAAACGAAGAGGCAGATAAAATTTTCTCGAAGACACACAACATTCG
Source organism: Amyelois transitella (assembly GCF_032362555.1). Lineage (NCBI taxonomy): Eukaryota > Metazoa > Arthropoda > Insecta > Lepidoptera > Pyralidae > Amyelois > Amyelois transitella. The sequence goes on from NC_083523.1 coordinate 6,329,388, forward strand.
GGTGCTTCTTTGCATTTTAATCGTTATTTGTCTCACTGTATCGGGTTCCCTTACATATCAGATAAACTGGCAGTTTATCAAGTAGTACTTTTACGACACAACATTACCAAATCATCTTACGGTGTCACATGAATGGTGTAAGCGAGACGAATGTGTTCATTGTTTGCTGTGACAAAATGCTAATATCCACGTTCACTCGTTTTGCGATCTTTTGGAATGGTTCGATGCTGATTGGGAAATATAAAGTGGGGCTAAGCCCTTGAATTAAATTGATATCTATAATCTGCAGGAACGGGCGCAAGCGACTGAACAAAAGCAACTTACGGGTTCTCCTCAAAAATCGATCCTCAGGATACCTTTTAAAAGTTCCGCTTTCTATGATAAGTAGTAGATAAGTATTGCGGTTGTGCGTTGATGAATCAATCAGATTATTTATACATTTCACAACTATTATGATACATTTACCTGGTTATTTTTTTATGCTGTGATTTACCCTTACACATCAAACCGTAACACCATGTTTATGTATGCTCAGATCTAAGAATCTTTATGTAATATCATTAGAATGCCACTCAACCGCCAAAATTTTAACAACATACTTGAGGCTGATGAAAATCAAGTTTAAAACTAAACCTGATTACCCCTAGTGAAGCTTATGCTCTTCCTATTCATCCATAATGCCTGCATCCGGTTAATAAGTCATCTTCAAAAAAACCGGTCAAGCGCATGTCAGCTTAAACTTTAAGCCAGTAGCCATTATTAGTCGAGTCTTAGATCAGATTTGTTTCTTGCACTTGCGTTACCTTTAACATGATTCTATGAATCTTTATCGTTCCCAGTTGTCCGTAGAATACGAGACAGGAGATCTCTATCATTAAGATTTGTACTAACTCAAGTGAGGTTTAGTAGACTAATCTATATAGATGATATGTAGATGGATTGTCTAAGCGTGGTGGGCACCACTAGTTGCTTGTAACTGATTATCAGACTTGTTATGATAATCCGATTGGCACAGACACGTGTTCGATTGAATGGCGAATATGGTGACATACATGGCCGAAGGTTGCAAGTGATGGGCGGTTATGGCTGATTAGATTGTGATCGCTTTTTGTAACTTGCTACTTGAGTCATACCTGAAACAAGGCAAGCATTTATTAATATTCAATCGATTGTGCAACTAAATCTGTATAAAAAAAGTGAAAGATAAATTAAAAACGTAGCTCTTTTGGATATATCAATGCAAAATAAAATTCATATGGATGAGTTTTTGAATACTGTCATAAAAGCTCAAAATAAAAAGGTATTCTTAATAGCAATAATATAAGTTTGAAAAAAAAACTTAATAAATTCGAACAAAACATTTGATTATCATATAATTATAATGCGTTTGCTATAAAATATACATACTTAACTGTTAACAAGTGTAACTGGGTGTACCTATTAAAAATATTACGCATAAAATTTTATAATCCGAAGGGATTAATTTTAATCAAGTGCATACATTGCCAGCGTTTACCAGTACAGAAACTATTACCAGCACTCACTAAATTGCGTATAAAAATAATCCTAACCTTTTAAAATCTCGTTAACCGATTAAAAGAAGGCGATCGTTACCTAACACGTCGTAAAATTAGCTACACTTTTAAAGGTATTCACAACGTACTTTCTTTACTTTTTGCCACGATTTAACTCGTGCGAGTCGCAAAAATCATTGTAAATGCGATGACTTAACGTGCCTTATTGTATCCACTATACACGGAACTTCACAAAAAATATACAAATAACTCAAAAGCAACCGTATGGCGAAGCTGTAAAGTAAAAAATTTGGACATCGCTAAATTTGCATCAGCTCTTAGATCTTCATTAAGATTTGAACGTACACAAGACACGTCTAAAAGTTGATTGCGAATAATTTATGAACCTTAACAAGAGAGGAATAAAGTATGAAATTTATGTTTTATAACCATGTACCATATTTGTAAGAGTAATTAATCAAATGTGCAAAATCGAAAGTGTTTGGATTTGTCCCGAACGGAACAAAAGATTTGCGACGTGAACAATGTGATGGCACGAAAGTGAGTTTGTTTCAGCTTATGTCATTGACTGTTACTTATGTTACATCATCCTGTATCTAATCTGACATCCGGGGCATGATGCTAGCTCTAAATGTTAGCTTAAGAAATTCTAGGTTGCTTGTGACACTTTTAAGGAGTTCACTTTAAACGCTTTTCTATTTTAATAGGTGATGAAACTCACCCAAGCGGATGCCAAGCGTCAAATGCATACTGCAAATCACCTATAGATTTTTTATTTAATTTTAAAATAATGAAAGCTGACTAGACTAACGGAACAATTTACGAACAGTGACTACCAAATACAGTAGTAGTTTGTTTAGGTTATTTTTATATACATAAAATCACACTTACTGAAGAGAGAGACTACAATTTCTAACAATCCTTGAATACTTCTTTAGCTTCATTCATTATACTCGTAGATTTAAAATAGTCTTGATCTGACCTTTTTCCAGAAAGTCACCAATTTTTTGTGCGATACTGGGTATATCTTGATATAAAAGTACTACCAAGGTAATCAGGTTCCTAATCTAGCTATAGTCCGAAGAAATGTCTGTTTCTTACTTCCTTGGTGTTTTACCGCATATCCGTACAGAAACTCATAGCAAACCGATCATTTCACTATCTCACCATCTCAATGACAAAGTACAGCTAACGATCGTAACAAATCAGCAATTCAGCATCGGAACTTACTTCCGCGACTTTCTCGAAATGTAAATACGTCGACAATTATTTAATTTATTGTATGTCTGTCTTTGTGAACTTCCGACGTTTCGCTTTGACTCGCTTCTCACAAAGCTAGGTGTTACTTTTATATTTTCGAGTAGTGTCAAAAGCTTGACTAAACTCAGCCATGATTGCTGAACTGTCGCTATCTGAATTTTAATTCCATCATTAAGCCATCCAGCTGAAAGTGGCCCTTCAATCTTAGCGAGTCTATTGGCTCTGTCTTCTTAGAATAGGACGTGACGTGATATATTTATATTTTCCTGTATGTCAAAACCTTAATCGTGTTATGACTTCTATCGTGGAGTGAAACCCTATTGTGAATCCTTGTTTGCATATTATTTAACAAAATGTAAAGTATTTATTGTATTTACGACTAACAACAGTCTTTAAAGTTTACAATAAATTATGGTCGATCGACCCATTAATAATAAATTGCAGAAGCCGTGACAATCCAATCGAATTATTACCGCCTTCCACACAATGCCATCATTCTAGCGTACAGGGCTAGCGTATTTTTCCATTTCTATAAATAGAGCATACTAGAGAAAATTCATACACTGACACCAATAATAGGCACGATCATCATTATCCTTCTGTCGTGGTCCCGATTGCATTCGCAACTCTGGAAAGAAGCCTGGGGCGCCCCTATAGCCATAGTCCTCAATTGAATAAATCAGGTAAACACTGAGCGACTCTCGTCTGAACTGCGCAACCATTGCCGGGATCTAAATCCATATTGGATCTTGTTTACATATCCAGTTGTCCAATTGTGTAGGTTTCCTCACGATTTTTACCTCACGCACCTGTAAGAGCATTGGTTGGAGTTCAAACTAAGTTCAAACAGATAAAAAATCTTAATTCTTAAACATTGGGTATCTTTGAAAAGGCGTTTTAAAATATATCCACTAAAGATTCCTAATACCAATGGAAGATAATCATCACTTTTTACCATTACCAGAGGCAATGTGATTTATATTTCTCTTTATGAACCAATAAGTAATATTTACATTAACTTAATAACTATCTCTCTAAGAGAAGAAAGTCTATGATATAGAAGGTCCTGATACAGCAAATCGGTCCACCGTTCAACAATACACCTTATCACCAGATCAAGCCCTAGGCTGCCTACATGCCAGTTACTCCGCTTTCCTTTATGGAACTTGGAAATTATCTAAAATCGAAGAAGATTAATGGCGAATGCGCAGTGGAGCACACAGGCTAGGCTATTATAGATCTTGTCGCATGATGTTGTTAAAGCTTCAGATTATTATGTGAACAATAGCTCTTTCCTCGGAAAACCAAATCATCCAGATACTTCTAAATGCAGAGTCAATTACATCAACTAACCTAATATTTCTATCTGTATGATGATGGGGGATTACAAACACGGTAACGTTAAAAAATGTATACCATTAAATCATAAGAAGAAAAAGAAATATTTCTAGCAAATTCTAACATCAAGGTTTGATATTAAAATCTCGAAACTGAAACAAACAGACATGTAGACCTCAATTCATCTATTAACTTACATATTTTACTCGATCATGATTCTTAGATGGATAAAAAGACAATGTAATTTTAAATAACTTTTCAAACTCAAATCTAATAGGAACAAAATTCTCGATCTTATCGATTCGATTTTTCGACAGTTTGAATTCATCATTAGGTTATCTCAAAACAGACATTGCTTGCATGACTTCCATTAAACGATCATCGGCCGTTCAGAATACACAATAATACAAGTAAAAGTAATATACCGTAACCTCGATGATTACAACCATTTACGACCATTTGTGACTGGGCAAATTGAAGGTGTGTGACTCAATGTGAGCACGTAAATTGAAAACATACAGACAAAAATAATATGTTATTTAGTAACTCGAAATCAATGGATTTAGGTACTTGGTGTTGTGCACATTTTTAATTGAATTATCTTTTACCAGTCTCATTACGTGTTAGACCAAAACGTGTATTTCATAGACATTTATTTAGTTTTTAAGTAAAATCATCTAGCGGAACCCTTGTTAGAAATTTATCTTTGAACATAAATGTGAAATCATCAATAAACAAACAGTCAAAAAGTATAAAATTGTGTGCGCAAGAAGTACTTCTTCTGTTTATTACATTTTAGCTAAGTATGCTTGTAAGCAAAAAAGTAATGGACAATCTAACTGGATAAATGTGATACCATTACAGCTGGCCAAAAACATAAACAATGAAGAAATTACGCCTACTTTTACTACACGAGATTTACTAATAGTCATAAATTTAGGTCAACAGGTAAATATAAAATGTAAAGGAAGTATGCAGTCAAAGCTAAAATGGACGATATACGTTATAAACGTGTTCATGAATACTTGTAGTATTTATATTAGTATTAATTATTACCAATAATATTTTTTATGTACAGTAATTAGTTTAGTAAAATTCTTTAAAAACTTTTAGCTTGTAACCACGTTTTATTAAAGAAAACGATGCCCTAGGAAATATTTAAGAAAATCAAAAATTTAAGAAAAAATACAGTGACTTGACTAACTACCTAGAACATTTACTTAGAGATTTTATAACCCATATATTTCTTTGTAGCTTTTATCCTTAGGTTACAGAAAATAACAACTTACCCAGATATCTGTTGCATGTCGTATACTAACTAAATATGTCATACTTAATGTGATCATGGGTCTAAGAACTAGTTTTATAGAAGTGTATTTCACCATGTTTAAAGCAATAAATTATTAAATTTTGAAATTACATAATGATCAATATAAAATTTGAATTTATAGAACAAAATGCGGAAGATAATAAACAGCTGCAGTAAAATAAAACCATAACACACAAACAGGCGCCGCAATAAATTTACCAATAGTCCGTTCGTCTCAACATTCGAAATGTGATCTAAATAAGAAAATTGTTGCAATACTAATGCATCACAGGAAATTTGTTTTCTTGGTTACTTTTTTAACTTTACTATCATCTAAAATGTTTGCTGTTACATAACCTGTTCGTGTAATACGAAGTATTAGTTTCGGTAATTAAATAAACACGAATTCATCATTGATGTTTCGTAACACTGCTTACACAGAATGAGAAACAAAACATTTATGTTCCCTCACGTACCCCGATTCATAGTCAATCCAAATTTTCTATGATTGACGTTAGTATTCGGTTAAATAAATTAGCTTCGCCCATCCCTACGAGGTCACACTGTGAAATTCGATTAACCTCATGAGGCAATGTACTTTATCTTTGAATAATTTATGATTCCAAAACACCTTTTAGAACTCTAAATGAGACTGCAAACTCAAAAACAAACATTGATAAACTATCATTAAAAAGATGTCAAGTTGAGTAACATTACATTTTAACGTTGTAACATAAAACCAATTGAAATATACGAAGCAATTGAAAGAAATATTGGTAACATTAGCAATCCTCATTAGGACGAAAAACATGTAGTTTATTATAGTAAGATCTAAGGTTTAATTAATCCTATGAAAATCCATGTCGAGATGAAATTTCCTTTGAATTTATCAACACCAATTAGGACATTTCCGTATTCACACTCGTTTATTCTGGACTTGTCAATTTGACATGAAAAAAAGCAGAAAAAGGGCGAGCTTTCCGCTTCCTGCCTCGTTGGTTGTTTTCTAAAAAAATATCGGAAAAGGGCGCTGTTAACCCAATAACGTCAAAGCATCTCAATTTACAGCTATATTAAAAAAAAAGAATATTTTAAATAAGGCATTCGTAACTTTGTTGTTTTACGTTGATCATACCAAGGAATTTTTTTTTTATAAGATGATCTTTTACGATTCACCGACGTATGATGATACGTACGCAATGTTGAAACGGAACGCACACGACGAAAAAATTGGCTGTAAAACTTGTGAAAGTTTAGGTTTAATTTTGTAATCGTAAAGATATCTGAAAAGTTCTGCCACGATAGTTTGGGTTCTAATTGATACTAAAAATACTTATTCAATTTATAGACATCATGATAATGCTAACGCCGACAGAGCGTTAGAATAAAATGTAAAAAAATATACAATAAATTATTTCAATTCTAGCAAGTTATTGATCCAATGCTACTAAAACCAAAATAGTCTGTTTCTGGTCGAACTAATCTGTACATTCCTGCTTAAAATAGAGGTGACACAATCCGAGTAGCGAAAGGGGGTGGTAATGGACTGCTTAATGGTGCTCTGTCTATTTTATTGAATGTCTATTTTGAATAATCTATTTGACCTTCTATTAGACCTTAGGTCAGAAAATAATTGCTGCATAAATGTTCCTTCTCTGTATCTGTTAAATTCGATTTGTGTTTGATTAAGTAACGCTAAAACTTATGAATTAGTGATTATTCTTATACTAGTTCTTATATGCGATGCATCCTAGCAACCTGTCACTTTAGTGTAACTCAATTCCAGCATTAAGCCATCTAGTTGAACATAGCCATCAAATCTTCTCTTCCTTATAAAGGACAAAGATTTTGATATTATGTATCCATGAGTCTTTATTATACTTTATGAAAACCTAAAGTAGCAAACTAAAAAATATATTGTTTCTACTTTCCATGGAACCCTGAGAACCTGAAGCAATGCTATCATTTTCCATTTTTGACAGTTACATGATTTGAAAGTGACAGATGAGTGACTAAATATGACAAGCCTTAACGACAATGCAATCTACGTCTCTCTTTGTACAAAAATCAGTCTTTTGAATAAAGGAATAAGTAACAATTTAGGTTACATTTAACGTTTTGTGATTGACAAATTGATTTGATATGATATTCAATACACTTGCGTATGCGTTTTGATTTGGACTTCGGCATAGATAAATATTTGAAATCTGTTTGTGTAAAAAAATTTAATGTTTGGTAACATTACTTAGCTCGTTTTGATTTCACATATTTTCTTACATCGTATATAGTTTTAACAGTACACATAAGACTATATGTTATTCTGGGTCTTCAGCTACCTACATACTAAATTTCATCTTAATCGGTTCAGTAGTTTTTGCGTGAAAGAGTAACAAACATCCATATTGACATACTCACAAACTTTCGCATTTATAATATTAGTAGGATAAAATACATACATACAATATTCAAAATACATACATAGACAGAGCCAACAGTCTTGAAGATACTGATAGGCGACGTTAAGCTGTTTGGCTCCATGATAGAATTGAAATTCAAATAGTGACGGGTTGCTGATCGCATCGCCTAAAAGAAGAATTTGAAGTTCTTAAGTCCTATCCCTTAGTCACCTTTTACGACATCATGGGGAAAGAGATGGAGTGGCCGGGATCCACAGGGCAGGGCCCATTAAACAATAATAATATATTAAAACCAAGTAAATACCCTATTTATATACACTAGCCGTTATTATCCGTACAAAAACTATGGCATCCATTTTCAAAGGTGCATAAAATGCAAGCACATGCCACATTCATCAAGATCCAGTATTGTAGTTCACAGCTGCATCAAAATGTCACGGGCGAAATGAAAGTCTTTACTTTTTATAAAAAGAAAACTGTATTACTTACTTACATTTTTTTACTTCATTATTGAACCGAAAACATAAATTGCTATTACAATATCAACAATCGAGGCGGAGGTTTAACCATATTCCTACTACTATTATAAAGGCGAAAGTTTGTATGGATGTTTGTTACTCTTTCACGCAAAAACTACTTAACCGATTACCATGAAATTTGGTATGTAGGTAGCTGAAGACCCAGAATAACACATAGGCTACTTTTTATCCCAGAGTTCCCGCGGGATTGATAGGGTTTCCATGCGGACGAAGTCGCGGGCGGCCTCTAGTTCTGTTATAAATCCACATAATTGATGAAGTCCACTTTGAAAGATAACCAGAAGTAGAAATATTGTTAAAAAAGAAGAGGTATACGTAATATATATATATTTCATATGTGTGGTGTGCCGTGTGGTTCCCGGCACTATTACAAAAAAGAATAGGACCACTCCATCTCTTTCCCATGGATGTCGTAAAAGGCGACTAAGGGATAGGCTTATAAACTTAGGATTCCTCTTTTAGGCGATGGGCTAGCAACCTGTCACTATTTGAATCTCGGTTCTATCATTAAGCCAAATAGCTGAACGTGGCCATTCAGTCTTTTCAAGACTGTTGGCTCTGTCTACCCCGCAAGGGATATAGACGTGATCATATGTATGTATTCATATGTATATACATATGTTATAATTTATCACGTATACCTCTATGTATTTTCTTCATTTATTATTTCATCATATAATTAGCAACCCTTTCCCTGACAAAAAGTGGCTTTACACATATCTAGTTAATATCTAGATCTTCTCTCTTCTAGAGGTCAAATGATCAAAATGGTCAAAAACGTGTGTTATAAATGCTTCCATATTGTTTATATCTCACTAGCTTTCCGCCCGCGGCTTCGCCCACGTGTAATTCGGTTCTATATATATAGCGTTTTTTAATGATCTCGACAGGGCTTTTTCTTCCACAGGCTGAAATCTTGTTACAACTGGAATTAAATATAGCCTGTGTTACTCAGGGATGATGTAGCCTCGTGATAGTTAATAGAAAATAAAATTCGGGTGTTTTATTTATGCATACCGATTACGCCGAGATTTATGGACCGATTTACGTGATTCTTTTTTTGTTCGGTAGAGTATACTTTCAAGTTGGTCCCGTTGTTACCTAGTCAGGATCTGATGATGGTATTCCAGGGAAATCAAGGGCAAACCTCAAATTTACAGGCAATTACGTTTTTGACAATTTCATAGATCTGTTTAAGTATTTGCGTCTGATAGTCATCATCCCATGTGAATGAGCTGATGATGGAAGGTACAACTCCTCAACGGTTAGGAGTTGAAAGAAAATTCTTACGAAGTTATACGTACATGTGAGGCTATTAGGTTGACCTGATAATAAAAAGTAAATCTCATTAACGTTAAGAATTTAGGTGAAAATGGATGCGGACAAATTTCGTCTCTTCACTTGTTTCCTTTTAGCTGTTTGTATGGGTAGTGTTAACACAAAATAGGGATTTAAAGGCGTGATGTTATTAATGTTATGCATGTATGTACATAATTATGTATGTTATTATGTATGTTAAAGAGACGATTGAAAGTTGTCATACAAAGTCTTTTTTTTTAAGGATGGGAAATCATCAAATGACCTCTCCCGCTCTGGGTGGAACGGAAGGGAGTGTCAGACTTTTACTGACTAAAACCCACCTCGTTCCTTCAGTTGCCCTTTGCGTTCCGGGGCCACGGTATCTCGTTAGAACTTTCCCGCAGCCCCGGCTCAGTTTATCCCGTTTCCCCCCCTTGGGGGTTGACATTTCAAAAATCCCTTCTTAGTGCTCACTTATGTTACTAAAGGAACCTCTGTTCAAAATCTCAGACTCCTATACCGAGCGGTTTCGGCTGTGCGTTAATAAATCAGTCACCCAATCGCACCCCCTAAATCACGATTGGAGGGTAGTTTGAAAAAACTTATAATCTCAAACATATTTACTTGCCTATGTACGTGTTCATGCCAAGTTTCAAGTTTATAATCCCAAGGAATAAGATTTTTCATAGAAACGTTTTTACCCCTTTTCCCCCCCTTGGGGGTTGAATTTCCAAAAATCCTTTCTTAGTGCTCCCCTACATATCCCAAGGAACCTACATTCCAAATTTCAGCTGTCTACGACCAGTAGTTTCGACTGTGCGTTGTCTGTCAGTCAGTCACTCAGTAACGGAAGAGTTTTATATATATAGATTAACGTGAGAAAGCAACAAATTCTCCATATTTGACATTAAAAAGTAGAAATAAGGTGCAGATATAATGAGCATTAAGAGCCTTTTAGCCAACTTTTTTGTTAATGACCACGATATGGTCACCGTTCACCGTCCCAATGCTTGCCATATATGAAGGCTAATTGTCATAAACTTGTCCATAATGTTGTTTTACTGTGTAAACGGTACTTATTTAGCATTCTTCACATTGTATTGGCAACTTACCCTGTCATATTAATTTATTTGGTTGTGGTTGCCTGGGAGATAGCATTATGCGATAAGACCGCCTTTTGTACATTGCCTTTGCAAAGTTTAGGATAACTTATTATGTTATAATTTTTTTGTGCAATAAAGGGTATTTTATGTATCTTTCTATCTATCTACATTATCCTCCCTCAAACATATATACTTATGATTAATCTTGTCTGTATTCTTTCCGGGGTAGACGGACCCAACAGTCTCAATAAGACTGAAGGGCAACGTTCATCTGTATGGGTTAATATGGAATAGAGATTTAAATAGCGACGGGTTGTTGGGTCATCCCGCAAAGATCCCAGGTTTTTTAGAGTTTTCCTTGAATACATACATACATACATACATATAGTCACGTCTATATCCCTTGCGGGGTAGACAGAGCCAATAGTCCCGAAAAGACTGAATGGCCACATTCAGCTGCTCTGCTTAATGATGGAATTGAGATCCAAATAGTGACAGGTTGCAAGCCCATCGCCTAAAAAAAAAGGATCGCAATTTTATAAGCATCCTTGAATGACTTTTATAATCTGTACGGGAATAGAAGCAGCTAGCACACACTGTTCTCTATGTTATATCCGAAGCTTATACCGCCGAAAACACTTAAGCTTAGCCGAAACGTAATACAAGTAAAGAATACGAGAATCTACACTATTGTTTAAATCAGTTTTCTAATCACGATCGAAACTTTCAGCAATTACGGAGGAATATCTAGAAATTGTGTTTACCTGTTTATAAGGGGTAAACGATTTCTTGAGCTGCCGATATCCGACACATCTAGAGAGGCACCACAGAACATTGAACGACCAACGAACGCGATCCTTGCTCTGTGGCAGGCACACATCGTGATTGAGAGACTTTCTCGATGTCTAGATACAAGTTAGGAACAACAGTTTTGTCATATCACTCCCACGAGTATAGTCAGGAGCATAATTTCATTTCACTATGCAGAAAAAACATACATCATACAATCATATCCTTGTGGGATAGACAGAGCAGTATCAAAAAGACTGAAAGTCGACGATCACCCGAAATAACGAGTTAAAATACAATTAATTTACAAGTAAAATGATTTGGGCAAAACACGGATTCACTTATAATTATATCGCTGGTTGTAGCGGATACTTTTATTCTATGGAACCTGTTGAAATTATATAAAAATTTTTACACTTATATCAATTAATAAATAAATAACTTTGTATGTAATATTTTAACCAACTATCTAAAAGGACATAGATAAACTGAATGCTTTCATACATACAACACAAGTTTTAAACTTACTTCTAGGCTAACTCAATCTTTGAAATCTGTCCCGTATATATATATTAATTTTATTTATTTATATGTAAAACCACGCATCTTTTCCTGAGGGTTACGCAAAGTCTACATCTTTCCACTTTCAACGATCCGTGCATTGCGTACTTCTTTCGCTTCATTCATGCAAGCTTGACGGTTTCGTGTAGTCTCTACATGACATTTCGCCAGTACGTCTGGTCCCATACACATACATACCTACATACATATTGTCACGTCTATATCCCTTGTGGGCTAGACAGAGCCAACAGTCTTAAAAAGACTGATAGGCCACGTTCAGCTATTTGGCTTAATGATAAAATTGAGATTCAAATAGTGACAGGTTACTAGCCCATCGCCTAAAAAAAGAATCCCAAGTTTGTATGCCTATACCTTAGTCGCCTTTTACGACATTCATGGGAAAGAGATGGAGTGGTTTTTGTATTGATGCCGGGAACCACACGGCACTGGCCCCATTCACAATCGTGCAATATTACATAATTCGGGAATTGCTAAAGTAAAAGATACTCCGGCGAGTGTACCCTGTAGCTGATGGGTGCATGTAATGCGAGAGTCGGTATTCACGATTATCACTCAAACAGATGATAATACGTGTGTCCACGAGAAAGCTCAACTTTTGAGAACTGGGATTTTAGTTTCAAATCCTTATATGGCTAATTGAGTTTCTCCCGCGGCCTTGTCACATTGTTTATAGATATTAAGTTATCTTAAACCACATTTGTTGTCATTCTAAATTTCTTTCAGTTACAAAGAAAATTATGACCACTTCGTTATCTTTAAACATCTATAGGTTTTCTCTAACGGGAAAGGACTCAACACATCCAGGTAACTGTGTGTTTAAGTTCCCTTGCAAGGTTGCGGAGGTCAGACCGTAGTCGCTTTGTAAAAAGCCTGACGTTCCCAATCCAGAATCTCCACAGGACCTTACTCCAAGATGTACGAAACATGTACGAAAACGTATTTCAATTAAGCAACAATAAGTAAAATTACGTCCGCCATCATCAAAAATTCATTTTTATACAACAACAGGATTTGGTAACCAGTGTTTGGTACGTTCAGAACCAAATTCGCGGGATGTGAAACTGAAAGTGGTCAATTTTGACCCTTTTATAGAAACTTGATGTGCTCTTACAATTACGGAGCAGTTAATTGGTGGTAAATAAGGTACTTTCATGAGAAAGCCAAATACTGGGAGTGGACTTCTAGAAAGTAGAAATCTTATTTTGATACTTTTGTAAACATATTTTTTGTAGATCAAAAAGATGAGTTGCGTAAGTTTGTTAATGTTTTGATGTGCTTTATACCCATACCAATAAACTCATTCTAATGAAACAAGAAGTTTAGTACCCAGAAATTAGTCTATCAAACTGCCAAATAAAATATTTATTTGTCAAGGTCACTTATCTAAGTAAATTTTGCTGAAGTGTCAAAATTATTAATTGAGGAAATTGGGGAACTACTCATAACATTAAAAGTTACGGTGATATAAAAAGGCTTTTAATCAAAGAAAGGGTTAAATTTGTAGATTAGGTTTTAAATTAAAAATGTCGTTCAAATTTTGTTGATGAAAAAAAGGAGTCTTTAAATTTTAAGCAAATCAAAGTATGATTAGAAGGAGATTATTAATACTTACTTGCAATAAATAAATGTCTTGAAACTAGTGTGGTTGTACATTTGTATGAAAAATTTTATTATGTCATTCCATTAATAAAGCAAATGTTTTTATCAACTTAGGTCTTAAATGTTCTTGTTATTCCCTTTCCCTTTAGGAGAAGTATTGCAATGACCATTAAGAAAGTCAGTTTTAAATACCACCTACTTATTCACAATAGCGAAACGATAATGGCGAAGTACAAAGTAATAAATAAACTTAAGCCATTTTCCCACAAAACGTAACTTTCCCATGCAATATATCGCGTCTGTCTGCAAAAGATGATAATATTATGACAAAATTTACGACTAAAGCGCACAAAGAGACTTAAGATCGTTTGAAATCGAAAGTTTAATTTATTGAATCCACCCTCGTTGAGAAATTATCGAAAGGGAATGTGTAGCGTGCGACTGGGCCCTAAATGACGACTGGTGCATAATCGCCCACGCAACTTGTAGGCCAGAAATTATAATCAGCACGAATATGGATGTGGCAAACTTTAGTGTAGATTTATAAGATTAATGAGAACCCCTGGCTCTGATACATAGATTAGAGAATGAGGATGCAAACGAGGATTTTTTTTTAAAGAAAAGCGAATATCAATGAATATGTTAATGCCTGGAAGAGTTGGTGATAATTCTCTCAAATTACTGATAGTGTTTTACTACACCCTAATTTATGCAATGTTAAATTTATGATTTGCGTTTAGTAATAGAGCTAAATGTGTATTTTTCACAATTAACTAAAAATTAAAGGGACAAGTATTTTATCAAGATATTAAAGGCCCGTTATTAGCTAGTCGTGCATGAATGCGCTTTAGGTTTCCAATCTCCGAGCAATTTAAGAAATTTAATTTGACATATTTCTAAAATTTTGTTAATAAATTGAATAGAATACGTTTGAGAATCGATATTTAATCGTTACTGGGATAGTGAATTGTTATAAAACGATGAAAGAATTACACCCTCGTAAATGGACTTTTATTTAAGTAGTAGTAAACATACCCGTTTTAAGATACATAGCCAAAGGCACTAAAACCGTGGGTGTGATTAAGAATGATGATGATGAAGAGGCATACAGTAACCGAGCTAAACCGAACATTATCCAAAGGAACCATGACAAATCTTGAATAATAAACGCTGATAGCACCACATCAACTGGTCATTTAGCTTCAGCCTGTGAAAGCGACGGGGCAATGGTTAAAGGACTAATGCTTAGGTCCCAAACAATGCACGTAGGCGGCGAAAGCTAGTTTTGATTGTATGCAGCCTTGTGACAATCTTATCTCAATCTATGGCCATTTCCTTATTTGTGTTTATTTGAATTGCTGTACAACTAGGATTAGGTTTTATATAGCTCATTAAACTACTGTCAAACATGATTTCGGTTTATAGCCGTAGTTAAATCCTGCTGCATTGGCCTATAGAGATTTGCCTTTGAGATAGTAAATATAAGACAAATATAATTTCTGTGTATTTCTTGTTTCACTCTCACCCGATATATTCGGGTCATCTAATGATAATAAAGATTGCAACTTGTATAACAACTCAAGGTAAAAGTCATCAAGGTAACCTCACCTTAAGGTAAAATCTAGTTAAATTAAAAAGCTGGCAAGCGAAACAAAAATACCCAAAATTAACTATTTCTCGGAAAAAGCACAAATTAGGCTATTCTTTGAACAGATTTCATAAGACATGCGTGAATTGCAACATCTCGTATCATGCAGTATAATTGCACGCGACAACACGCCTCATTTGCGTCTCCCATTTGCCCCTCGGATCGGAACTAACGCGTATTTAATGCTCGGCTTACGAACACATTCCATAGTCGGCCCCATTCACCATAATTCGATATACTTTCTGTAATAACTACCATTTTAATACTAATGATTATTCACGAATGACCAAATCTGAAATCACCAGCTTTGTAAAGACGGGAAACCAACAAAAACTTTACACTCTGAAATCAATATAAATACGAACAAAAAAAAACAAAGAAGTCAAGAAAATAAATATTTAGTGGAATAATAAATCCACAAATACTGAAATAAGAATGAGTTCCTAATGCTATACACACTAGGTTAAGCTGGTATGGTGGGGTCCTAAAATACTTATAAGATTAACTATGACAGTGACAGGTTTGGGTTTGAAGGAATTACTACAAACAAAAACAAACTAAAATAAATGATGATATTTAAGGCTTTTAGGGATATATTCGAACGCAAAAAAATAACTTTTTCTAAGTTCACATAGCAGATAGCAGAAAAATAAGATACATTCAAACAAATTGGTTTTCGAAATGTTGATCTACAACATCATTGTTATAGGAATCATAACTGGAATCAGTTCCTGACTCCCTTTAAATGTATATCTAGCAATCTTGTTGCTTCAAATTAACAAAGTTGATATATCATTCTAAATTGCAAACTTGTTCAGTTTATATATAACTGAAATATACACCACTTTTCCAAAGGGGCAGGCAGTCTTTCTTAATTAACAATAAATCTTCTTACAAACCGCATGATGAAATATGTTTCAAATAAAAAAGATAAAGTGGTATGTATAGAATAATATAAGAATTTGATGTGCCACCAGGTCAGGTCAAGAAGGTTAAACTGATGCTGAAATCAAATAAAAAGACAACCTCAGTGAACAGAAACAATGTAATAATACAATAGAGTTACAAAATGGCTAAATAAATTTCGATTAAACTTAACATAGAGAGTTAATCTGACACAATAAAAAAATTTAACTTGATGCATGCGTCGTATCTACAACCAATCCTAGTAACATCGAAACTAATTTAATTACTAACAAAAAAGTTGAAACGTGAATTTGGATGACTTGCCAAATATAAGATGCAGCGGACAGTAATGCATTCAAGTCGTCAACTCTATACATAACGGTGGTAACAATACGAGTATGAGCATCAACGCCTACTGGATAAGGATGGCGTCTGACTGCCAGCGTGGAAGATACTTGATAGGTAAACGCAGAAGAGACCTCAAATGAACAAAAAACTGGGAAAAATTTTTCTACAAAGCCTAAAACTACTGAAAAAAAAGAAGCAGAAAATGGACAGAATTACATGAAGTTCTATTTTCTTATTTAAAAATGGACTAAAACATTTTGGAGTGACTAGTAAGGACTGTTACAAAATAGCTTGCTATTTTATCTAACAAAACCAACAATTTATTTATATGCAAATGTAAGCATTCATAAAACTCATTACTTCGACGAGACAACAAGTAGATAATAAATTTCTAAACAAAATGTCCATCAACAGTGCAATTCAATTTATAAATTTTGCAATGATGGCAGCAAACATTAGATGTAATTTAAGAGATGAGAGAACTTCTTAGCCAAATACGCCTTTGAACAAGCAGCGTCCTTAGTCTCCACTACACCCACAATGGAAACACTCGATTCAATTTGTTTCAATAAAAATGTTGCAGAAGAGCGATAACTCTTACTTTAATGCCTACAATGAAAGATCAGGGTGTAGCTATAAACGTGAGGATTTATTATGGTAAGTAATGGAAAGAAGCACGCAATGTGTTGTAAATATTTGAGGTGAAAGTATTACATGATTTATTTGACATATATAGCACTTAAAATAATTGAAAATATTTAAGGAGTAAGCATGTTACAGCGTTGCGCAAAATTTGTGTAAGTTGTAAGTTCACTAGTAGCACAGATTAAGCCCAAACAAATGTTGGTTTTCCATTACTAGTAAGTACTCTTTCAGATTTTAAAACATCTAAACGTAACCTCATCACTGACATGTTACATAATAATCGGTTCGGAAGCACATACATATTCATCACCCGACTTTGTTCAACAACCGGTAGAAACTCTTTGTTTGCTCCAATAACTGCTTAGGAAGTCGAGTGAGTTTGGCTTAGCAACCTGATATTATGACGATCGGGATAGTTGTGGATGGATATCATATTACCATACAAAGCCAATTTAAGCAATCGTGACCAGATTGGTATATTAAATAGACTTTCCGGATAAAAAAGAACAAATCTAACAGCGAATTATGAAACTTCGAAGTTTTCAGAAACTTGTGAAAATAATTGCAAATCTTAGGGAATAAATAATTTGCTCTTCTAGTATTTAAATCTACTAAAACTGTTACTTGTTTTTGTAATAATTTTAGCTAAGGCATTTTTATGATCATTCACTCTGATAAACTTTGTAACAAAAATTATACAAGCATGAAATGTCAAAAGGCAGCCCTGATTTCATCGCGACCGATCTAAGTTATGGGCGTTTACGAGAAGCATTCGGAATTCTCATTGGCGGGGTCACTGCCCCGGCCAGATATAGCATGCAAGGCCACCAGTACTGTCCACATAGCGACGAAGCTTAGCGATTTTACGAGTAATCTACCGAAACAACATTAGTTATGGATAAGCTACGCAGTCCGAGCAAACAATAGTTTTCTTGAGACAATATTTTTGAAGCAAACAGATTTAGAGTGAAAAAATCTAACATACATTTCTACTCTACTACTATTTGTAATTCTATTTGATTCGCTTTATCCCAAACCCGAAAAATATTTAAGTACCTTTGACATAAAATTTTCATTTGCATGAACGATAAGGTACCGAGCTATTCAATAAATAAGTACGGTAAACATAGACATAAGTATGTGTAAAACAATAAAGGTAAAAGCATTTTCGTGTCCAAATTAACATTCTAACGCCTTAAGGAACAGCCTAAGATGAGCTTATCTTCATGTGGCTGTGTTGTATGTTTAGATGATCTAAATACCTTGCCCTGTTTATTGCACACTTACGAGATGGTTGTAAACTGTTTATATCATGTCCTTTATCTAGTAGCACTTTATGGCACAAAATAGTGTCGCAGATCTGACAAAATTTTCTATAGGTACAAAATAACTTAAGAGATTGACTGATTGAGGCTTTTGTAATATTTTTAGATATAATTCTGATTTGGTTTTGTAGTTTAAATAATAAAATTTTGTTCACAATACTTGGCAGGTATTTAAATCATTTCAGAACCAAGTACCAAGATATGAGAAGTACACTTCTGTCGTATTTCCTGACGTAGTTAGAAATCTAAGGCAGAGGTAATATTAGATTATATAATATTCTATTACCTTTTTTTCTTGGATGTTCTATCCTACTCTCATCAACATGTTAGAAAAAGATTCATTACATCTTTATGAAAATGTTCTCAGATGAAAAAGATAACCTCTACGTATGAAGTCTTCAGCAAATGATGTCATCGACCTTTCTACAGGTAATGGGCATTTGATGAGTAATGCCAACAATCATAACAACACTAAAGCAGATTGTCTAAAGTAATACAGTGCTTTGGAGCGTGTAATAACCAATCAGATGCGAGCACGGCTCACCGCGTAATGTCTTCATTACTCGCTTCAATATCATAATTTTGACCAAATAGTTCCAATTTTTACAAATTTACTAGATGGATTTGATCTAGATTTGCACATTTCCTGATTTGTAATAAAATCATTACTCAGCATATTTTTTGAACTTCCTACCTTTAAAAAAATTTGACACGATTTCTTGACATCATCGTTGCCGAATTTGGTTAAACTTTCTTAAGTTTTGTTCATAACTTTTTTTTTTTTATTCATATGAATACTTGAAAAATAAACTTTTATTGATCCTGGTCCATTGCATTGAAATATTATACAACTACTAAGGCTTTAAACGTTATGATGATAATGAACAATATTACTTATATCCCAAATTGGAAATAAGAGAAATCAGCACATAGTATAGGTACTATGTGCTGATTTCTCTTATATACAGAAGGTATGTAGGCATACCTTCTGTAAGGAAAAGACCGTGAATCAATTCTATGTAAAGTTACTTACAGGTACTTAGACGCATAAATATTAATATCGGAAAACTAGAAGTGAAATCAGAACAACATTTTACGATTAAACCTGGACATACCTAGGAAAGTTTCTGCTGCATTGTTCTAGCCGCTACCTGTAAACAAAGACACAAAATGTTAAGTTAGAACCATATCACACATTGTTTACATGAGAAATCGAAAGTTACTTTAGTTCCTATAGTGCCAGACAAACTTATATATGAACATAAAATAGAAACAAACGTACCAGTTTTAAGATTTGATGTCTCTAGCGTCTTACTTTAATGATTTTTTAATTAATCCAATGTTTTTTTAAGTTTCTCGGAAATTAATCAGTAAGGCGAAATAGGATTTGATATTGTTTTCAGCTATGAAAGAAGTTTTCTGTTATGAAATAAGCGACCTTTATAACGTAGTGTCATAAACGTATATAAATAGTGTGGTCACCAGATTTTTATTTATTCCAGAGAAAAATAAAATTAAAGTCTGGACGGTTTTCGGGGGATATACTTTTTATAAACCATCTTATTTTAAACAATTCTTTAACAAAAACATGTAGTTGCATATCCCTTTGTGAAAAAACAAAATGCTTTCTTAATTTACTATTAACATTTTTACGAGATTTTATCAGCTTCCCAGTACAGCCAGATATTTCTTAACATATAAACAGATATTGCTGCATACCATTTAACTTTACGGGCTTGGACTCAGATTATATTCACGTCAGATGGTGTTATGAGATACGTAAACAACCCTAGTTAACATAGCATTAGTTATTCTACATTCTGCACGCGTTTTACATGGAATTGTATCGTAAATTAATGATCCAATTATCTACAGTGCTCACTTCAAAATATCCTTTCTATTTCCAGACAGAACTTGGCTCGGATCCAAACCTGGTATATTCCAAGAGATCCTTTTAACAGTTTTATTAATTTGCCACAAAGTTCCTTTGGCCACGGGTCTAATTTTAAGTCTTACGAAACTTTACCAAGTTTAACATCCAACTCTCGTTTGTTCAGCATTAATTTTTGATGATTCATAGTGATGCGTCGATGTAGTATATACTAAATTATATTTAGCCTGTTTCTGATGAGTTGTTAAAGAAGCTTCATCACTCGACGCTTGTGGGTAAGTGTGATATGTTTTTATATGACTTATGAGGGCATCCACTTCCTTCAGTGGGTGGAAGAATTGTGATGGATCGTTTTCCTGTGTTGAGCCATTGTTAAGATGTGGTGTATGTTTAACTTTCACTGAAAATAACTACAAGTAGCTAATGACCTTTTACTACGGATCTACGGAAATCGACACAATAGAAACTTGTCACGTCAAGGAGATGAAAAATAAAAATTGTTTAGTTAAGACTAACCACAAGCTTGTAAAAACGCACTTTTTCAACTTTGCGTATTTCTAAATGCACCCTTTCAGGTATGTTATGCTTCGTAACTCAGTGTCCGGCAAAATTGTGAAAACACTATTGACTGCTAAATCGTAATTTGTAAAATACTAGGTACGTATCGAGTTAACTGTTCCGGATAAACGTAGTAATATCTGTAATAGCGTACGCGACTCCGTTGCCGATAACCTATCACTTCTGCACACCAGTATTGGGTACGCTGGGAAATACTCTAATTATTGAATAGAATGGTAACAGTTACGTCACGTGACATTTAACACTGCACTTCTGAGATTGCACTGCACTAGCGATACAAAATAAAGTAGATTTAGAAATGGCACTTCATAGAGCAGAGGCTGAAGACTGATTCTGACTATACTTAAATTCCTTAAAAAAATACAGAACGGAAAGGATTTACGGCAGACTTGTTGTTATTATTGTCTCTAGATTTTATACCAAAGCATAACTATACAAATAAAAAAGCATACGTGCGGTAACTCTATAATTGAAACTATGTATATTCTATACTATATAACTATACTCTATAAGAGAAATAAAATATCGATAAGTAGTTTACTAAGTTTACTAGTTATTTATATGATCTTTCAAATCGGAGACGTCTCGACGAATACCCTAAACCGACGAACTTATGAAGTATGCAGGGATAGTGGCAATTGGAAAGATGTAGTCTCAGCCTACAACCTTCGGGAGAAAGGCGTGATTTTATATACATATGTATGTTCTATAATTTGTGCTAGCGGGACCGTAATGCTCACTTCCGAGTGAAAAAAATATGGGAAGGTGTACTAAAGCTATATTTAATCAACGTTATGCAGAAATCATGGGAGTACGGTTGTGGTATGGCTCCGTTTACATTTAGCAAAGTCGGTGAAGCATGAAAAATGTAATAAAGCTTGATTAGATAAGAATACATGGGAAATGGAGATGGAAACGGTAACGTAATAACACAGGTACCTACATCATTCTTGAATTAATTATTATTAAAAGGAAAACAGACTCCTCTTTGCACAACCTGACAAAAAATCTGAAATTTGACATAGACAATAATTCACTAAGACAGGTGTTTGGAATTCACTCGAGCATGATCGGATTCCCAGGTTAATAATTAAGTATCACTCTTCTTAATATATGAAAGAGGACGAACATTGATTGACGAA
Organism: Amyelois transitella; assembly: GCF_032362555.1. Taxonomy (NCBI): domain Eukaryota; kingdom Metazoa; phylum Arthropoda; class Insecta; order Lepidoptera; family Pyralidae; genus Amyelois; species Amyelois transitella. The sequence goes on from NC_083523.1 coordinate 6,351,642, forward strand.
TTATTATTAATGCATAGTCCAAACAGCTGGATCTAGAGATCTGAAATTTGGTATGGCATTGCATCTAATGTTGTATTCCGGAATTTCCGCCGAAAGAAACATTTATGGGATTTTTCTCTAGATTCTTTGGATTCTTCGCATTACGCTGGCGAAGCCGGCGGTGTAGTTTAGCATATAGAGTAAATACAATCACATAAGAACAAAAGTATAAACAAGAGATACAATGACGACTTTTAAATCATAACAAGTACGAAATACTAAAATAGCAGTTGAACATTAAACTGGCAGTAAGCCGGGAAAAGGGCGGGAACAACTTAAATGTAAAGCTATTACTCACTGGCGACAATTTAGAACAACTAACTATTATCATAATGAAGGCAAAACAGTTGAACTGCTACAAAAGGTAATGGACACGTTTAGCGATTCAATCTAAAACAGATAATCAACTAGTTAGGGCTGGCGCCTTTTTGAAACAATAAGTACCTAATATATTTTTTAATAATTGTTAACATACGTCAAACGTCTTTTTAATTTTACATGAATGAATGTGTGTACGGGATGCTTATAAACTTAGGATTCTTAGAAGATGAGCTAGCATCTTATCACTATTTTAATCTTAATCCTATCATTAACCCATACAGCTGAACGTGATCTTCCAGTCTCTTCAAGATCGTTGGCTTTGCCTGTCTCTACGAGGTCGTAAGAGATAAAGACATAATTAGGTTAATAATTTGATAAAGTAACTATAGATTTCCAAATGAGTTTTCGGTCTTCCATGCTTGAATAATAGCTTCTTTATTGCCAATGTCTCTCGTAAATCTATTAGAACATATTTCTAGATATTGGTTTTATAGTTTGGGGTCCCCTAAAGCCAGCATTTAAGTGGTATCTTACATACTATGTAAAGATATGATGAAGATGGAACAGTCAGCTTATCTAACACCACTACTGACTACGATAAATTTTTAACTCAACTCGTCAGTTGTTTGTTCAGCTAAAAATAATGCAGAAAAAAGGCTCTAATACATCAGCTGAGCATCCCTAATTGCAAAAAGCAATTGGCCGTTGACACGTATACGATTATTCAGCAATGCACACTCCCACGGCACTGATATACTGTAACTCCACTGCATTATGACTGCTGGTTATGCTAATAAATCCTATTCACTTTTCGGTTCCATACATAGACATTGACTTGTATTCATAGACTTTAAAATGTATATATCCGCTGGGCAAAATTTTATAGCTGCTAATAGACTAATGATACGATTAGATACTGACATTAACCTTGTTAGAAAGGAAATGAATGTCTTAGAGAAAACATCAACTTGTCATTGTGTTAAGACGATAATAGTAATTGCATGCAAATAAACAGGTAATTTTATTACTTTATTACATTAATTGATGGTACGGATCAATTTTATAAAATATAGCGTGAAGTTAAGTACATTTTGAAAACAATTTTGATTTGAAACTAAACGGTGAAGATCCACTCGTTTAGAGACATAATTGCAAAATAAAAATGTTAACTTTCAGTTTAACACATCCACCAGTTTAGTTAATTTTTATAATTTAATAGTAACAGTTTCGAAGGGAATCAAATAAAACTTAATCCTGCTGTTATTCACTAAATCATGCGTTAGACTTACGAATAGAGTAAAAGTCACACAATCCTACATTCCACATTTCACATCTTTTCTACGTTTTGTATGCACCTTTACAATCCCGTTACATTGACATCAATAATCTTTGTGACAACGAACATATTAATTTCCTCGATTGCAAATGAAGAATTGATTTAATGTAAATAATATCCCATTCATCTTCTAAATAGCTTTTGAAATTAATGACCAAGCCTACTTGCATCTATTATAAGGTCAAGTTCAATAGGTGGTTGGAATAAGTGGGGAATAGCTTCATCCTAAACAAGATTTCTAAACGCGGAATAAGACACTGTTCAAATGCAGACATTACAATTTGAATACAATACAAAGTCATTGCACATTCCATTAACTGAGGAAATTGTTGGTAGGACCGAAGGCAAATTTAAAACAGAATTGATACTTTTACAAATCTTACAAGATTTTGTATTTCATGGAAAAAAAGTAAAAGTAATCATAGAAAATTTAATTATATTATTTCTATGCTATTCCAATTTCAGTGGAATAACATAGAAATTATAGATAGAACTAGAGGCCGCCCGCGACTTCGTCCGCATGGAAACCCTATCAATCCCGCGGGAACTCTGGGATATAAAGTAGCCTATGTGTTATTCTGGGTCTTCAGCTACCTACATACCAAATTTCATGGTAATCGGTTCAGTAGTTTTTGCGTGAAAGAGTAACAAACATCCATACATCCATACAAACTTTCGCCTTTATAATAGTAGTAGGATAAAGACAGGGCGGGTCTTTTTTTGAAAGGTTTAATAATATTTTTCATTCGTCAAAGGAGTTGGAAAAATGCGGAGACTTTTTCAATTCAGCCAGCATTTCTAACTGAGAAGGTACTCTAAGAGCACAATTAATTTTTCATGTCTCACTTCGCCTTTTTAGGCAAAAGAAGTAATGCTTGATCTAAGGTTGATTGTACAACACTATAATAGGAACCAGGTGGCGTTTCTGACGATAGGGTAGTACGTAGTTATCTTAATTTTCTTCCGTATATCCCAGAACATGCTAAACGGTCGACGTCGTGACTGTCTGTTAGATGCATAGGTGGCTTTTAAACCCTGGTGAATGTACTGACCACTAAGTAGGTTAGCGTAATTCTCCAATTAATAAATCCATAGGTAGAAAACTGTAGGAGAATAATATCGTTTTAGTCAATTTCAAACGAATGACATGAACGATGAATAACATGCTGATGTGAAACGGAACTTTATAATTCTTACATGATTATACATACATGCAATAACTTTTTATATTTTAATAGCTTTCGCTAGTTTCATTCCGTGCTCGTAGAGACCAAAAAAGAGCCTATGTCTTATTCTAAGGTAGGGTGTGTTTCTTGGCATTTATATTCGAACCTCCATTTAACGTAGTTAATAATTATTTAAAAAATAAATAATAATACAATGTCTTCAGAAAAAATCGTAATTAACTTCTAAACATACCGATAGACTCTCAGAATACAGAAACCTATCGTGTGTTTGTTTGCAAAGCAAAACACAATAGTATCGAAGTGTACCATCGTCTGAGGCTTATCATGGACGGGCAGGCACTCCAAGATGCATAGATTATAGAGTTTCGTTAGGAATTGTGATCGTTGGAGTATAAATCACATCAAGTGTAACTTTCTGTTTCAATAGTTATGGCAGACCATTTGGATTTATATCACATCTTTTCAATGCTTGATTTTCAGAAAGGCAATCTAGCCCCTTATTAACCTTATCTGATAGGTAAAATAAAAACTCTTACAATGTGCTTATAAACTTTGAAGATAAAACGGCTTTCGAGAAAGACTAAGAACTGACATTTTTCAGACTAATAAAATGTAAAAAAAAATCTTTACAACTAGTCTGACATTATTAATGCATTATGGCCCTTATCACCTCTTACTAGAACCACAGAAACATTTGTCACATTGTCTCAAATGATGAGGAAGACACTATTTTCGCCAGCTTTGTGAATCTTAGTAGGTCTTATATCAAATGTAAAGGTCACAGTGAGGTCGATAGGCCCTATGGAAGGCTAGGCGTGTCGGATTGCTGATCGAACGTCTGATGTCCTGCCTCGGGGCTCGCATGACCTGCACGTGGTTCTTTATTTAGATGTGAAATTTGCTGTCAGAAGTGGTTCTAGGAAAACGTCAGGAAAATGAGCAGAAATGCTTAACAAATTGTGATGATTTGTCTTTCTGAGAAGCTTAACTTCTCGCTAGCTGTAGCCAAGATTAGGTATAATTGAATGAACACTGATGCCCTTCAGACAAGTGATATATATGTTAGAGTTAAAAAGATCTTGTCCAGCCTTATGTAAGAACTTTCAATTAATTATTTCACGTATCTCTCACCATTATATGAGTGCTACTTGGAGTTCGTTTTCAATGTTGAGTCTATTCAAGAAGTTTTCACTGGCAATTGAGTGGTTTACGACCAAAACGGTGTCAAATGAATACGAGACGTTGTTTCTCAATAACCACATGATTGCCGTGCTAGTCCAGTACAGCCTTAGCCGTTTTATATAACTGTACATGATATTGGCCATAACTTTAATAAGCCCAGCCAAACCTCGTATTTTCATCGCTAAATACGGGGTGGAAGATACCAGTCGATGCAATTAAAATGAACTGATAAAGGTCGCAGGAAATCCAATGGTTTCTAACCGTTATTTTGATCTACTTGTGGGTTGAATCATGATATACATACAAACATATTATCACTTCTATACCTACCTTGCGGGGTAGACAAAGCCAACGGTCTTGAAAAAACTTGAAGGCTCCGTTCAGCTGTATTGGCTTGGAGAGGTCCTATTCTAAAGTGCCAGGAACCACACAGCACAGTGCCGGGAACCACACGGCACAGTACCGGGAACCACAAGTTAAATCATGATTACAATTATTATTTATAAAAGTTTCCAAAAGTTAAATTTTTAGAGGTGAAAGGGAAGTCTGCGGGCATCACGGAGAAGATGCAATACATGATGATGTTGATTGGTGCCAATTCAAGATATGCCTAAAATATTTCAATGAAACTGCGTATGCTTGAAATAAAGCCACACTAAAATCTAATCTAATCAAAAAGTCTCATTTCCTTGGAACCTTTGATTACACTATTCGCGATAATTTACAGCCTATCGAATATCGATACGATGCCATTTTACGATCGAATATTACGAACTTCATTCCGTGTGCCAATTATAAACCTTTAATTGAGTAGGGCAGTTTAGTGTGTAGTTCGAGATCCTCGCATAGATCGATAGCTATGATAACACAATTCATGACATTTCGCATACATACATACAATCACGTCTTCATCAAATGGTAGACACTATACAGAGCCAAAAGTCTCGCAATATTTTGAAAGGATACATTTGAACTGATATTTGACAATGTGCGATATGATTTATTTATATACTTTATTATAATACTTCATTTTGTACGCCATTTTCAAAAAATATAGAGCGCAAAAATTTATTTAAATGTGTTGTGTGACTGTATATTAACAGATAAATATATGTTATTTTGTTTTGATATGATCGCTAACCTCCGGTACTCCGTTAATCTCCAAGTTAAATTTTTGTGAACGTTAGGGAAAATTTATATATACATATAAATCATCACACCTATTTCGCCGTGGAAATAGCAGATATAAGGATATGGTCAAACACGTTATCGAAAAACAGTCACAAAAATATGACATAACATCATGATCGACATCGCCTTGAACTTTTGTAATATCCGTGAAGATCATTATAATTAAAATCGAATATATCATTCGTTGGTTGACATAAACTTAATAAACAACAAATTGCTCTTTTTGAAGTCTTGTGAAGCTTAATAAGGAACAATTGGATTTTGGTTTTGGCTGCCCGCTAATAGATATGTTTGGCATTCACAGAAGGTGACATAAGATATTCTTTAGATTAAAATAAATCCCGCAAGTTTTAAAAAGAGGGTCACAAATCGAGATTAGCTCCTATAATAAAAAAAAATCCAAGAAACGGCATTGTAGCAGTTAGAAAGCACAACATTTTCACACCCTTCAAGGATAACATAAGTAGTCTATTAAAAGTAGTCACTTTCGTTTGCAAATGAAATACTTAAACACACTGCGATAAAATTTGACAAAGTTAGGAAATTAAATCATTTACTTTATTGAATAAAAAAAACATTTAATTTACTATAAAAATTTAAAAACATGGTTAAAATAAATCAAGAACTTTCAAGAAGATGTTGCGAGAAACCACCGTAGCATAATTTTCTAATAACTTCCAAGTTTCCCGGAAAAGGTCACATTACATGAAGAATGTATTTAAATGCCCATAATTAGCATCAAAGACGAGAATAACTGTACGCGCCCTGGAGAAATTTTTGAAGTTTTTGTTGAACTCACAAATTGTGTAACAGTCATGAGTATACCGTTAATATTTTCCATAATTTCCTCCTTGTTATGAAATATGTAGAGTTTATTAGTTACAAAGATATGCGTGCGCTCAGTAAGAGCAATGTCAATGTGGTCAATAGCGATAATATCGTTTTCAGTATAACCAGTGGGTAGATTAATACACTGTAATCATTCAATACCCTTGTTTTTATTCTGATCATGCCATCAAATTTTACTCTATCTTGACGTTCTCCATTGTAAATCTAGCTTTTAAAATATGAACACAAACAATTTTTTAAACCTTCGTGAAATTTTACAAACGTATATGTGGTTATTAAGTATACAAAAAAGTCATGGGATTCCTTAAAAGTAAGCTACTAGCTTATATAACTTTCATATCCAATTCAGGTCGTAAATCATTTTCTTGTGACAAAGTGGGCCATTTCTATAGTCTTACTTACCTCTATACCGCATATTATCGAAATGAGAATGAAGATAAAAGTCAGTTCTTATTTTATACAGATTTTTGAGATTTCCGACAGCAAATCTGAATTAAACAATGCGGGTGGAATTGTTATGAACCATATTACCAGGATAACTGTTCCACGGCATGGCGGCCGCTTTGTGTTTCAGATAAAGCCACAAGACGACCATAAACGGCCTTTTTGCGGACACATCTCGCTTTATTGTTTCTAACGTGGGCACAAAATTAAGGGTACAGAATTACTGCTACTTTATATTTAGATTTTGTTTAGGAAAATGCCCCATAAATTAGGTGTATGATATAAAATGGAACTAGTATGGTAAACTCACAATAAAGATGCCACTACTTATATTGTCACAGGAAGTACTCCCGAAGTCATTTATATACATTTAGACAAAGACCCACAGACAGGTGTTGAGTTATGATTCTGTTCAGCATTAGGTGTGATTCGATATAATATCAAACAGTAAACAATGCCCAGCTTCGGGCCATAACATAATTTGAAGCGACCTTGTTAAATATTTAGGTTTTAGAAAATGGCCCTTACTTTTATTATTTTGGCACAAATTTATTTTTAACTAGATTCCCAAAATGTCGTTGCAAACACTGGCGATCTGCAGCCCATTTTACTAACCCAGTAAAGGGTCATCAAACAAACTTCATTAAGGCGCTTAATAAATTTTAACTTTTTTAATTTTTGCGTTTGTCAATTAATTCATCCATATTCTTAATCTTACAAAACTATTCATCACTATGTAAGTACAAGAAAATGAAATAACAAACCAACTCATGTTTAGTTAGTTCCAAATCGTGCCACTAGATGTCGCTACTTGTAAACATTGGGAACTTAAAACGCACTATGGTTGTGTTTTCGCATTGAATGACCCTCTCGAGCCAATCTCGACAAAGCATACTTACCTGGCATAGGGGATACCGTGATCAAGAAGGCGGTTCCCCCAGGGCGAGGCCTTTCCATTGCACTGCGGATGGGTTGACCCCTGCGATTATCCCTAATGTGGATAACTCGGATGCGTAATTTTTGGTAGTGGGGACTGCGTACGCGCTGTCCCCCCATAAAACTTTGAAAATAATAAGTATATAATCACATAAAATTACGGTATCACGCATGTGGATATTTATTTCTGTCATTGCCGAATTATCCATATATTAATTAATTAATATCTGTTTTCATGTGATTTTATACTTTACGTGATTTCTATGGTATATTGCTTTTTTATTTACTAGAGATTTCTCGTTGCAAATTGAGTTCTATCATGAATAAAAAATAGATGTGTAATTTAGCCATTCAGTTTTTTTGGCCTAGTAGTTTTGGCTAAGCCCTGTCTATTATTAATCAGTCAGTTAACAAAGTTTATAAATATTTATCAATATCCTATCCTTGGCATATATTGCTCTCAGGTCATTGACATCATATAGAGCATGCATATTGACCGGAAATGCCGAGGGCTGATCTTCAATACTATTATAGACTTGATTTACACCGGAAATTAGCTCTCAAGTACCTGATCAGCTCTTTATGGATGGCCTAAATAGATGGACAATGTGGATAAATCTTCACTTATTACAGATAGAAGTCATCGTAGTATATTCATCTACGGAGGAGTAGAATCTGTCGGATCATATTCGCAAGGATTTATTTTTTATTATTCGAAGAAAAGGATTAATAAGTACCAGTTGGTCGGGTATACGGGTGAAAGAAGATGTGCTATAGCCATAGACTATTAAGAGATGTATATGATTCCCGAACGAAGATCAATGACTTGTTAGTACACTCTATGTCTGAAGCCGCTGAAGTCCCAACCGTTCAAAGACATGTTCGTCCTACAAAAGACGTTTCATAAGGGTTTGGAAAAAAAATATTGTGAAATATTTTCCGAAACAAAAGAGTTGTTTGTTCAACTGTGGAATTTCTAACGTTGGACGAATACTTTGGCTCTTCAAACAAACCGTATTTTTCAGCCTGAAATTAGAAATCTAAACAACTGAACCAACAGTGCCTATTGATCAATACAATTACATCTTATTGAACAGACTTAAATTATATTAATAAAATTTATCTAACAAAACTTAAATTGAAGATATGAGTCAATAAGAATTTTCTTTTTCGTCAAAATGTTGGCTAGGAAAATATAAACGCAAACACAAAAAAAATATATTTTAAAGGAGGGTTATACATACTACGAGGGTTGTAGTCTTTTGCTGCAGACTTTAATTAAAAACTATGGATAATTTTTTGTAGAATTAGAATACGTGACCAAATAATACCGATAAGGATAAACAAAGATATGGTAAGAACTGTAGGCATAAAAGAAAAAATATGATTACCTACCAATCATATTTTTTTTCTAATAAGATCATCGCATAGCCAAACATTAAAAGATTTCGCAAAATTTTATAGGAAAAATGCTATATCTCCTACTGCCAGTCCCCAAGAGTTCACAGACTAAGGAGAGTACCACAAGATCTTCTCTGACCTGAAGAGCAAGAGGGTATATCACTTGTGCCTCACAGAAAATTAACATAAGAAACAAATTTGCTGAATGCCTATTTAGACAGATTGCAATTGTAAAGGAGAAAAAATATCTACTGGCAGAATTTTTTAGAAATTATATTTGTACTTGATTACAAACAGCTGTTGCGTGCTATGAAGTCATCTAAATCATTAATATCCTCCCCATTTTTCTCATTTATCCTTTTGGAAGTTGACTGGACAAATTACGAAGGTAATTTATCAAACTCTATCATAATTTCAACCTTCCAAGTTACAGATAAGGTATGAATTCGTTTGGGGGATGATTATTTCCTAGATGATAGGGAACCCAAGTAAATTGTTATGTAATGGGCAAAATAAGTTGAACGTTTTAGTGAATGTTATCATAACGTGATCTCAAGGGGTGATTTTTTAATCCACCCCGCCCATACGTAGTTTATGACTCTCTTATTCGGTAAATATGTTGCCTTTATTACGATATTTTTTCGGAATTTTCGAGTGTTAAGTGATTAATAAGTAAAATTCAAAATTCGTATTTTTTCAGGTGTCAAATAAGGACATGAAGGTGGCATCTGAGAAAACGTACTATCTATATCCTCCGCCGCCATTTTAGTTACAGTTTTGTTCGGGAGATACAATAATCACGTATATTTCTCATGTTTTACGTTTCCAACATACGTTACACGTGCTACCCTTTAAACAAACAAACTCGTTATCGTTATGCAGAAAGCCGTTTTTAATAGCAGGGTATCGTGTGCGCCACTAATTCCCTACGGTTTGATTAAAAATTAAGTCATTATCGATCATTAACGTTTAACATTTTCAAACGTGTTAATAAACTCAGTATCTAGTAGTTAGTATTATTTATGTTGTATGAAATTATATAAACATATATTCACTTTATTAGTTTTAAACTAAACCGCAGTTTTCTTTATTATAGGGATTATAGTAAGTCAATAATGGTCTCTTTTAAGCAAATCAAAACATTTGATTTGATGCCAAAGAATGGTAAAAGCGAAAGGTGTTACCGACTGAACATGAACGAAAACACAACCACAGCATCTAATTGACAAAAAAATGTCTCGACAATGTTCTGATTTCTATGGATGATATGAGTATGAATGCTAACTACATAACACCCCTTATTTTGCGTCGGGGATTAAAAAAATCTAGAAAAGAAGAGAAAGAAGAAAGTGAAAGGAAACACCTTTAAGTGATTTCGATATAATTTAATAGCATAATCTCAATTTGATTTATCCAATTAATATGCAATATAGATAAGCAATTTCCCATAATTGACAAGTCATTTACTTCATTAATTATGGTGTTTATGCTGACAGTCACATATTAATTTATTTTAAACAAGTCTTCAATCAACATTAGAAAACGGGTGGTAGCTTGTTATTGAAAGGAAACGGTATTTCTATTATAATAACATGATAACACTTCAATGCATGAATGAAAGTTACCCATAATACAACAATTACTGGTAACATATTCTAATGAAACTATTAAATCCATATTTATTCAGCCTCAGCAAATCGACTAAAATATTATTATTCTCTAAATGAGTTAGTTTGATAAATATTAAGGGCGCAGAAATTTAAAATATCAATACACATTATTTCTTTGGCCTTCCTTTATTTCCAAAATACTAATATACATATCTATTGTGATATAATCATTTCTTCATCGTACAATTCACAACACCACAAAAAATAATACTATTATCAATTAGCCTAAATTTCCAGTGAACGTAAGTAAATTGGCGAAATCAATTAAAAATAAAAATTGTGGTTTGGTGCCGTGTGGTTCCCGGCACTATTACAAAAAAGAATAGGACCACTCCATCTCTTTCCCATGGATGTCGTAAAAGGCGACTAAGGGATAGGCTTATAAACTTAGGATTCCTCTTTTAGGCGATGGGCTAGCAACCTGTCACTATTTGAATCTCGGTTCTATCATTAAGCCAAATAGCTGAACGTGGCCATTCAGTCTTTTCAAGACTGTTGGCTCTGTCTACCCCGCAAGGGATATAGACGTGATCATATGTATGTATGTATGTGGTTTGAAACTGTGGTCAGATTATAATTCTTTGGCGCGTGTGTGTCCAACTGGTCCAAAGACTGTTGACAACATTCCAGTTATAATATAATTGGCTGAACCCAGCCCCCACGGCCATTATTCCTTCAGCTCATACCGGACTAACATTCCACTTTCCCTCCTTTCTGCTGTCAATCTTTGAGGTTCAATTTAATTGGTACAATATTGCAACACCTACCGGCGTTGTTTTACTAGATTACTGGCAGATTGATTCGTTTTCTTTCACGTTTTATAGCCTCCGTTATCTGGGGCACTGAAGCATCGTCTTGCCCATTGTTTTCATCGACTCAAGCTGTTTTATGTGAAGCGTTTCAAGATAAACGCTGTAGAAAACTGCGACTATTTATTTACCTTCGTTTCTAGCTAGCTGCTTTAGGTGCCTGTTGATTTCTAAATTGTGGAAAAATTACAACTACAGTTTGTTACTAACTAGGTGTTACAACGTTTTGCCTGCAAACAAATTTCGAGTTTCTCTTACTGTAAAATGCACCCGTTTTAGTATTTTCTGAGATCTGTTTTTTTTTTCTCTTAAATTTAATTTATAACATAAAACAAGTTCACTAGATGTATCTCAATATTTTAAACTTTCGGAATCCAAATTCAGCCTTTCATAAAGATCCTACACAATGAGATTGACACCTGTTTAATATTATTGTGTTTAACTACACCAAGATAGATCACGAAACTAAACAAATGGTAAAGCAAGACTCCCGCAGAGCTATCCCAAGTGGAGCGATTCTTGACTGCGACCAATTTTATAAAACTCCCGATATTATCCACCAGAGCACACACCAGACGGAAATCCTAAGAATGAAACGCAAGTATGAAATTAACACAGTTCAAGACAAGCTGGTCGTTTGATTTCATCTGGTCATCGTGGGAACTACAACGATTGCTCAAGAAAGCAAAAATATTTACTTTGAATTGTTGTGGTTAAGACAAGTTAAAATGTGGTTTCTTTCGCTACATTGAAGTAGTTGCACTAGCAAGATTGCGTTCAAAGTGCATTTTCTGTGATGAGTTCAAAGACATTAATATTGACGTAAAATAAAGGAGACGACAAATATCTGTTTTTAGAAAAATTATATCGTGATTGATTTAAATCCTTTACAGCACTCATGGGACATCTCTCTTTATTAATGTCGGTGCAAACTACATTAATTCTCAAATCTCATATGTTCACAAGTATGATTCACGCGAAGTTCCACATCCCTTTTATATGTCACCAATGAAGCATGAATAGAATAGAGAAAGTGGTTTGGCAAAAGTGTAATAGTTTGAACAGAATGCATGTGTGTAAATTCGCACGCTACTTCCATTTCCTTCTAGTGATTGCACCGAGGACGTATAGGCCAAGGTAGCGAGTAGCGTGCAGGATTGATAAACGTATGATGACCATGAGCAACGGTATATATTTTATGTATTCTTTATTGTAACATTTACAATGTGTAAAGTGCAATAGCCGGACTTGATGCTAATAGCAGTATCTAACAGTCTACTATTGGGTAAAGAAAAATAAAATTTGTATACTATTTTATATAATTTGGAAAGTCGTTAATCAATCTGACACAAAAATCTAGCAAATTCTAAAACAGATGTATTTATTTTATTTTTCGTAAATATCTCTCGAGACTAAATCATCATCAGGCATCGTCCTTATTTAAAACGCATCAAGTTTAATAAAACTACTACTAACTACTAGCTAACTACTAACTACTAGCAATAGCTAGGAGAGAAGTTATTAAATTCATGAGAGAAAATGTAAAACTGAAAATATCCTGAAATCTTATGAATATAAATAGCAATAGGATAACTCTTAAAATTGACCTATATTGTCGTTCTGTCCATAGGAAAGAAAATACTAAAAGTGATGATTTTAGAAACTGTTAGCTTATTAACGTTAACAGAGGAGTCTTTGTTGGAGTGGTCCAATTTTAGGACAGCTGCAGCTTTTCACTTCGATGATTTCAACGCATTAGAACCGACTGGGTCCAATTAACTTCAAACAGGCTTTAAATTTCTAATTTTACCAAATTGTTGTATATTTTTATGCTTCACTGACAGTTCCAAATGGTAGACATCGTCTTAATTTGAATAAAACCTAAAAAATAAGAGATTTGAACATCTATATGTTGTGGATATTTTTAAAAGGTTTCAATTGTGATTTTACAAAAGTGTTGGTTCCGTAGGAATAAACTATAGTTATATCTACTAACGTTTTATGGGTAACAAACAAACATACTTTCGCATTTATATTTTTTTATTGGGATGGGATAATACCGAATCTTAAATGGTAGACTACGAAACAAACCGGAAATAACGTAACAATATAACATTTTGTACAGAGCCATACATTCATTATCCAATACACCAATATGGCATCAAACCATAGAAGACATTACCACAAATTACGAAATGCCGCCATTTCATGACATAAGAGGCTAAAATGCCGCATCAGAATGGGGACACGTGATAGCCTGATAGCCCAGGGATCGCCAGTGACCCTAAAAGGTATAGAAAGCCGGAAAGTCGTGAGATGGCCGATTGAGCATCAAAACTGCCGGTATATGTAACTTTGTAAAGTCTGGCGTGAGCGATCAAAGATTAGGTATTAGATGAAATTGAATAGGGTATGTTTCTTACAAATTAAATCAAATGACTAGTTACTTCCTGAACTAATAACTGATTTTTCGGAAAATCATAGTCTGGAGTGAGTCATTGGCCGTGGTGTAGGTACTTTTCAAACATTATTATAAGGTGTTATTATGAGTTAAAGAATATTTATTCTGAAAATTACATTTTTAAAGCAAATAAAAGTGCTTGGGTCTGATTATCTAATGACTTTTTATAAATGTTATATTTCATAAAACCTAACATAATACAGCTTTCACTGCACAAAATAAAGGCTCCATATTCCAAATGGCACACGGGTCGTGTCGCAACCGCAAACGTTTTGCAATGTGTACATCACTGCCATCCTCCATAGATCACAACCGCCAAATATCAAGATCATGATAACTGAATCACGGTAACAATGGATTTCGTAAGTAGTAAGTATTTAATGCCTATAGAGCTTGTTCATTCTCCATAGTATAAGACTAGCAGTATTTCAGTAGATAGACATACATATATTAGAGTCAGCGGTTTCCTTCTGTCCTCGACTTGACATTATACCGATTGATATCTTTTTCAATAATATGTATTTTTTTTATAATAAAATCAACAAATTTAAATTTAATAAAAATATAGCTCTGGCCGATGTTTCTTTCTAAAAACGTATACTACAAATGATGCGATTAATAAAATTACATTACTTAACCTAGTACATACACTGAACAATCTGACAACTTATTTTAACTCTAATAGGTGTTGAATAACTCTTTAGATTTGGCATGAATAACATTAAATTAACGGTCAACCGTGTTTATAAGATACCTTTACGCGCTCTACACACGGTAAAATAAGCAATCGGATTATCTCCGTGTGAGTTAAAGGGTAACGGCTATAACCTATTCTAAATTCAATTGTATTCTTTGAAAAGGAGAACTTCAATTAAATTTCGTGCAAGTCGTCGAGATAATTCCTCAACAAAGAATCGTGTGAACATTAAAATGTTAAAAGGCTAATTCTACTAGCGTTCAACATTAGCCCATATGCATTTTTAATTTACATTAAAAATGCATATGGGCTAATGTTTTTATTGGATATGCTTTTGACGTGCGCGCTATTTTGTATCATTTCAAGACGGAGTTAGAATATCGTATAGGCTTTTGGTGGGGCTTGGCTCCATTGGGAATTTCCAGAAAAATGGGAGTCGCTTCGCCTGACTCATCCAATCCTGGGTCCATGGTCAAGAGCGGATGCAACCGGGACTAAAGCCAGGAAGAAGAAGTCAAAATATGGTTAAATATAAAAATTATAATTAAAAAGTCAAATAAAACCTAGGTAATCTATAATATCAGCATCTGAAAATTCACGGAACAAGTTTAAGCGATAACAATTTGATTTGCCGTAATATGACTTAAATCGGACTACGAAATGCAGACGGACATTTCACCCTTATGTCGTTGAAATATCAAATAGTCGAACTAAATGCTTTAATATATTTTTGGTTAGAGTGGCTAAGGTGTGGATGAACTGCCTGCATCTATCTTCCGGACAAGTACTGACCGCGATCATTCAAAATAAGAATTAATTGGTATCTCTTAGATAGGCATGTAATAAATTCGGAATAAACCTGTTATACCATCAGGTGAAATGGAAGACAAATACCTTATCGAATACTGAATTAAAAAAATTATACTGGAATGTCGCCCTAATGTAGTAAGTTAGGAGATTAGGAAAGGTAAAAAGTTACCCTCGTAACAAAATATTAACGAGATATAAACATGCAAGGGGCAGCATGATAGGTTAGGGTTGTCATACTGATAGTTTCAGTTAAATACAGAGGTAATATATAGATAAAAACTACGTGTTTTTAAAAACATTCCCGTTCAAAAACTCTCCTCTCTCTTTTACACTCCTTAGATCTACATGTCCTTCCCCTTAACGCCACTCATTTTCCACTCAATCTCCGTCCATCTCTGCTTGATCTTATTATAACTTCCTCCCCCGATATAGTCGCTAAGCACGGTCAGTTTAAGGCTCCAGGGTTTTCAGCCCATGACCTTCTGTTTTCTTCCTTTAGACTTAGACCCCCTAAACGTAGACACAAAGTCATCTTGTTGCGCAACTTTGCACATATTAATAAAGATTTGTTAATTTCCGATTTTGCTCGTGCGGATTGGGAGACTATTCTGAACCTGGATGAGGTTGATCAAAAAGTGGCTGCTTTCAACTCCTTTATTTTATCTATTTATGATAAACACGCCCCTCTTCATCCTGTTCGTGTTAAGCACCTTCCTGCTCCTTGGCTCTGCCCGGAAATCCAACAACTTATGGCGAAGAGAGACAAAGCAAAACTGAGGCTACGTCATTGTCCTTCTACCTTCAATCATAATACTTATGTTTCTCTTCGTAATCTGTGCAACCGCAAGTGTCGTGATGCTAGGCGGAAACATATTCACGATAATATTGATAATTGCCCACCCAACAAACTTTGGAAATTTCTTAAAGGGCTGGGGATCGGCAAACAGAGATTTGGTACAGATTTTCAGTTCAATCTAAATGAGTTGAACTTACACTTCTCTACCTCGCCAGTTTGTACTTCACCTAATTCAAAACATGCAACTCTAGCTAGACTTCACAGTAATGTTTCTACTGACATTTCCCCGTTCGTCTTTGAATCGATTACATCTGATGAAGTACAAAAAATCATAAATTCTATTAATTCAAAGGCTGTGGGCAATGACAATATTTCCTTAGACATGATTAAACCCATAGCAGACTTTGTTTCTCCTGTAATTGCTAATATTATCAACAGCTCTTTGTCCTCAGGGGTGTTTCCTGGTGCCTGGAAGTTAGGGCTTGTTGTTCCTCTTCCTAAAATATCCAACCCTACTGCTTACTCCCACTTTCGTCCAATTTCCATACTTCCTCTTCTATCCAAAATTTTAGAACAACATGTTCAAAAATGTCTTTCTAACCATCTGGCTAAGTATAATATTTTGAGTCCCTTCCAGTCTGGCTTTCGGGTTGGTCACAGCACAACAACAGCACTTGTTAAAATCACTGATGACATTCGTCTTAACATAGAAAACAAAAATCTTACGCTGCTCGTTTTACTTGATTTTTCTAGTGCATTTAACTCAGTCGATTTCGAGATTCTTCTTGCAATAATGTACAGTCTTAATTTCTCCTCTTCTACCCTGGCCTGGTTCCGTTCTTATCTTACTGGGCGGCGTCAGTTGGTCAAGGTTGATGACAATCGTTCTGATTGGTGTAGTTTGGATGCTGGTGTCCCTCAAGGTGGCATACTTTCGCCAATTCTTTTTTCTTTATTCATTGATGGAATCACTTCTTCGCTGTCTTCCTCATTCCACCTTTATGCGGACGACCTCCAAATTTATACAGCTGCTACACTGAATAATTTCAACCATGCGATCAGTGTTATCAACTCCGATTTGGCTCGTATTGCTGAATGGGCCAATTCCTTTGGTCTATTGATCAATGCGGCCAAGTCTCAGGCCATTGTTATAGGTAGTCCTCACTTTATCTCTAAATTTAAGTCATTGGTGTTTCCCAAAGTTGTTTTAGGCAATGACACTATACCTCTTGCTTCCAAAGTCAAAAATTTGGGAATAATCATTGACGAAACTCTTTCTTGGTCCCCTCAAATCAATGAACTTAGCCGGAAAACTTTTATCTCCTTGCATTCTCTGAGGCGATTGCAACAGTTCCTACCTTCTGATACTAAAGCGCTTTTGGCTCGTTCATTGCTCCTCCCTGTTCTCGATTACGCTGATGTTGCGTATATCGACCTGACTGATGAACTGTTAAATAAGCTTGAGCGGATACAGAATATGTGCATTCGTTTTGTTTTTGGTCTTCGGAAATTTGACCACATATCGGAGTTCCGCTCACGTTTGAACTGGTTATCTATGAGATCACGTCGTAACTTACATATTGTCTCCTTTTTGTACAGTGTTCTTTTTAATCCCCTTTTCCCTAAATATCTGTCAGAAAAATTCACTTTTCGCATCCATGATCCACGCCTTCGTTCCTGTAATACCCTCCTTTTACAGATTCCTGACTACCATTCTCAAACCTACGGTAAGTCCTTTTCCGTGTTGGCTGCTCGCCTTTGGAATAAACTGCCCCTTCTTATAAAATTGTCCCCTTCTTCTAATTCCTTCAAAATAAACTTAATAAATTCTTTCTCGAGTCTTGAATTGGTTTTGAAGTTAATTTAGAATATTAAATGTTTATATATTTTCTTTATTTATTTATTTGTATTTTACGTATATAATTGTTGTGTCTTAAGGATAATTCTAGTAAAAGAACTGTTGTTCACCCTTGCCTCAATTTTGTTTATGATCCTCTTACTGTCAGGTTGGCTGGAAGAGATCCCACTTAGGGATAAGCCCGCCTTTGTACTGTACTGTTTTTATTTGTAATGTACTCCTTTAGTGAACAATAAAGCATTTACTTACTTACTTACTTACTATAACATTATTTAATTTGATTTGCATCGAGGATAACAGCAGCATTGCCTTAAATTTAAAAAACCTTACGTCGAAAAAATTGTAAGATACAAATCTTTACTCTTAACAATATTGGTATGCATTTTGCTTTGATGGAGATAAATGGAGAGGAAAAAATAATTATGCCGTGTAGACTAAGACCACTAAAGAATAGGACGACTCCATATCTTTCCCTTTAAAGGCGACTAAGAACAAAATTTTATACAAAGCATGCACAAAAACAGGTAGGTACTTAAGTATTGAAATATCCAATTTTTTGAATTACAATGTTTTGCTATTTCTTATTATATTTTTTGCGTTTCTGACCCTTGATTCGGTTCTCTAGTAGCAACATGCAGCAAGCAACCCTGCTTTAATGCATGGCCAAAATTTAACACGGTGCACTATACCTAATTAAAAAAAATGCATTGGGCTGTTAACGACATGACACAAAGTCAAGTAAATTAATGAAATGGTAGCTATTTTACTACCAATCATAGCTACGCAAGACCAAAATAAAAAATAAGCGGGTAATTAAAATAAAAAGAACTTTATTAATTAAATAAAGAGTTTCTACAACAATAAAAGTTCTTTTTATTTTATTAAATTAGAGACCATTATTTTAACCAATATAATAACTTTTTAAAACCCATTAGGAGATAACGTTCACACGTTCACATCTCCGCATCATGTCATGGCTTTATTATCTCGACGATTCTTTTGCCACAAGGTTAAAAACATTCATTTAAAGTGCCATGTTGGCGGGAGATGTAATCGATCAGCCATTTTAAAACCTTCAACACCTCTGCAAGTCTCAATTTCAACTGTACCTTTGTGGGGTGGTGAGTCAATGCAAATTAAATGAAAGGTAAACAGAAAAATATTTTTTAATTTACAAATAAATAACAGTGATAAGCGATTCCGTGCCAGCAATAAATATCTCTTTATTTAAAGATGCCTCTACATTTTAGACAAATTTAACATACATATCCATCTTTGTCCCACCCTTATGTCATTACTGAGGGTCCAGGTCGCCTCACAAAATTGCGCCAGGTTAATCTGTTCTGGGTAGGCACATTGAGAAGTTGGGCTTTCTTGAGGTCTCTGGCGGCATTCATATCCATAAGTATTTTTCATAAAAGTTGCAGTTCAATCGAAGCAGCACACTGACTATTTCAATAAAAAGATGACCCCTGCATGGATATATGTAACTACATAGATATGGATGGATGGATATGTATGGATTCCTAATTAGGTGGAAAAATAGTACCGACATACATAATTTCGAGGACTTCTTCACTCGCACGTGTTCGGAAATCCAGTGGAAGTGTTATTTACCAATTGTCAAGGGCGAAAACCTGTACACCATTGTTGGTAATATTGCGTCTAAGATTGGCATTTCACTTAAGCCCACAGACATTGATTTCATCCACCGGGTGAGACGTTTCAATAATGCTCAGACAAGTGAGATAAAACCAGCGCGTGATGCTACCCTCGCACCAAATATTATCGTCCGTTTTACTCAAAGAAAACGCAAGACAGATATGTTGACGGCGGCACGGGCGCGACGCGGACTCACCACTGCAGATGCCGGTTTGGATGGTCCAGCGAGTCCCATCTTCATCAGTGATCATCTTACACCTCAAAATAAATTACTATATAAGCAAGTTCGTACCATAGCCAAGGAAAAATTATATAAATATGTATGGTTGTCAGACTGTAAAATTTTTGTGCGAAAAAGTGATACCTCGCATACTATTTTGGTGTCCCGTGAATCTGATCTCATCAAAATCAAATGACTATGCCGTCTATTTCATTTCCAGTCGAATATGTTAAGTATAGTAATCATATTTAATACCCTAAACTCGTTTTGCATTTATTTTTATAGTAAGAAAACATGTACTTGTAATTATTTCTATATAGTCTTAAATTTTATTATTTGTTTCGAATATGCTGGTGGAACAATAAATATATTTAAAATTCGGTAACAATAATTTTTCCATTTACTATCAAAACGTGCGGGGCTTACGTACAAAGTCACATGAGTTTTTAGGAAATGTTTTGTCAGGAAATTATGACATTATATGCATAAACGAAAGTTGGCTCAATGATAACTTCTATGATTCTGAGTACTTTGATAATAGGTACTCGGTGTATCGATGTGATCGCGACCCAGTAGCAAGCGGCATGGATATGGGTGGTGGTGTTGTGATAGCCGTGCGACGCGACCTGCGCCCGGTGCACAGGATTGACATGCGTGCACCGCCGCCTGCAGATGAGGTATGGGTGTCCGTGGCGCTGAGCTCGCCGCCGTGCTCGCCTGACCTTCGGCGTCCGGGCGCTGCATCGCCTCGCTACTTACACATTATTTCTACGTATATATCTCACGGACCGAATCATGAGTGTTTGCTTACTTCATTTTATGACAGGGTTATTGATTTTATAAACGCTCACCCAGACGACGTCTATCTGGTTCTCGGGGATTTTAATGTCACTTTAGCGGATTGGTCACATAATGTAGATAACCAATGCATGGATATACATACCAATAACAATAACTTGGCCTGTATTACCGAGGATTTTTTAAACTTTTCATTGCTTTCCCAATATAATAATCAATTTAATTTAAACAATAGAATGTTAGACTTAGTTTTTAGTAATGAATTATGCACTGTTAACTCGTGTAATTTTCCTTTAGTAAAAGAAGATCCGAATCATAAATCTTTAAATATTATTTTAAACACTAACTTTCTTTCTCCATCTTCATTAAGAGATGCCAAAAGTAACAGAAAACTTTTTTTCAAAGCCGATTTCGAGTATATAAAAATGGAACTCAATACCATTGATTGGGTAAGTAAATTCAATACTCTGTCTGACGTTAATTCTATGGTGGACTTCTTTTATTGTGTTTTTGACGAATTAATTGAAAAATATGTACCTACTTCTAAATTTAATAGTAAATATAAATTTCCTCCTTGGTACACGCAACCCTTGATAAAATTAAATAAAGAGAAAGAAAAATGTCATAAAAAATGGAAGTTTTATAGAAATTTGCAAGATTATTATACTTTTTCCACTTTAAGAAAACGTTTCAAAAAATTAGAAAGGTCTTGCTATGATGTGTATATTAAATTTTCAGAAGAAAATATAAGAAAAAATCCTAACTCATTTTGGTCATTTGTAAAATCAAAAAAGAACCATAACGACATTCCAGAAAATATGTTCTATAAAGATGAGTGTTTAACTGATGGAAACAAAATTTGTGACGCATTTAATAATTGTTTTGGTTCTGTTTTTGTTTCTTCGAATGGTGTAAGTTCACAAACCACTTTTTCATCTGGATCACAAGATAAAATACATGACACAACTGTTGATATAAGTCACATAAAATTTGATCTAGAAACCATAGTCAATGAATTTAAGAAAGTAAATATACACAAAGGGGCCGGTGCCGATAACATCCATCCTGTGCTTATATCAAATTGCGCAAAAGAACTTGCAATTCCAATGTTAATTATTTTTCAAAAATCAATAGATACAGGTGTATTTCCAAATAAATGGAAACAATCTCTGATTACGCCTATTCCAAAAAATAAAAACAGAGAACAAATTACTGAATATAGGCCAATCTCAAAATTATCCATTTTAGGCAAAATTTTTGAAAAACTTGTGACTTATCATCTTTCTTTGTCAGTTCGAAATTTTATTGCAGAAGAACAACACGGGTTTTTCAAGGGTCGTTGTGTTGAAAGCAACATGGTAACTTTTACTGATTTTTTATCACAAGCTATGGATAACAATGAACAGGTGGATGTCGTGTATACCGACTTCTCCCGGGCATTTGATAAATTAAATCATAAACTCCTTATTTTGAAGCTCGAAGAAGCCGGCATACATGGCTGCCTCCTTAGGTGGATTGAATCCTACATCAGTAATAGGAGTCAGGCCGTCTGTATTAAAGGATATTGTTCGCAATTTTTACCTGTGCCTTCCGGGGTCCCACAAGGTTCCCATATGGGGCCCTTGCTTTTCTCCCTATACATAAATGACATAGGAAACATATTTAATAACAGTCACCACCTTTTATATGCTGATGATAATAAAATATATAAAAAAATTAGGTCTGTGGTTGACTGTAACAGATTACAGGAGGACTTGCTGGCTCTTCAAGACTACTGTACCTCTAATCAGCTATATCTTAATACTGATAAATGTTATATTATTACCTACTCACGAAAAAGAAATATTGTCAAATACGAATATAAATTAAATAACGAAATTTTGCAGAGAGTAACAGAAATTAGAGATCTAGGTATAATTATGGATTCTGAACTCTCATTTAGGAAACACATTGATTTCGCAATAAAAAAAGCATTTCAAAAATTAGGCTTTGTATTAAGAATTAGTAAACCATTTAAACAAACCATCACAATGAAAATTTTATACTTTGCATTTGTTCGTTCTATTTTGGACTTTGCGAGTGTTGTATGGAGTCCTTATTATAAAGTACACATAGATAGAATCGAAAGAGTACAAAAAAAGTTTATAAAATCTTTAAATTTTCGTGAGTGTACACAATTTGACTCATATAATAAGGCCTTGCTTCATCATAAGTTTCTTTCCTTAAATGACAGGCGAAAAATGTTTGATTTGGTGTTTCTATATAAAATTCTTAATAATTTAATTGATTCTTCAAAACTTTTGAGTAAAATTTCCTTTGTGACTCCTAGGCGTTTACCTGTACGCCCCTCACGTAAAATTCCACTTTTCTCTCCTCCACATTTACACAAAAACTATACTCGTAACACATTTATACATCGTTCCACCACCATATATAATAAAGAGTTTGGAAATATAGATCTACTAAACACTACTCTAAAACGATTAAAACTCAGTTTTCAATCTAGTTCAACTGATAGTAATATAATTTTGTAAAACACTTATACTTATATAACAAACTTAATTAACCTAACACTGTAAGCTATTCTTAGTTGATTTTGTTTACAAATTCCTGCCATGTAATTAACCCTTTTTATTATATAAGTACATCACTTTAGGGCACTATAGGTCTTTAAATTGTACTCATAGTTTATGTAAATATCTATTTGTAAACGACTGTTTGTTGCCTAAATAAAGATAAATAAAAATAAATAAATAAAAATAAATTTCTGTACTATCTATATTGTGTGATCAATTCAATATATTGATTGCGTTCGAAGATGCACCTTTTGTTTAACGCTCTTTGTTGCAATTAGCTGGTTATTACATTGTTTCCTATCGGCTTGCAGTTGCAGACAAAGGAATATAATTTATGGAGCCACTAACAGTAACGTTAATGTGTTAAATGCAACTTTGTAATATACCTAACTGGCATTGCCACAACGACTCGTTAGTTAGTACCTAGTAAGTAATAATTAATTTTTAGCAATTATTTTTACATAGGAAGTATACCTACTAAATAACGCCTCTTTATCGATAGGCATGTCTATGCCTAAACATCTTATACATAAAAACTTCCACTTACATCATAATAAAGATTTAAATACTTGCACCATGCCTACTTTGTAAAATCTTCAGAAGGAAAGTTAATCCTACCCCTACCAGCATTGGCGACTTGTTTGAATATAGAACACTATATCTATTCCCTAATTTCGTCAACCTTCTTAACGTTTCCGTAGTGTAGCGGTTATCACGTGTGCTTCACACGCACAAGGTCCCCGGTTCGATCCCGGGCGGAAACAATGTTTGAATTTTATTTTTATTCTCTTTTAAATTGAAAAAATATATTTTCCTCCTTTTTTTTCCGTTTTATCTTTTTATTTATTGCATATTTTTTTGCTATTCTACTTTTTTGTAGATTTTAAAGTAAAAGCGAATGGACTTCTAAGTGCATGTATTTTATTTTGTATTTTTTTCTACTGTTACATTGTCAGCAAATAGTGATTTACGAACAAAATGCATAAATCAGTATTCAGAATCAACCTTTGTATTGTAATGTAACAGTATCGCGATTAATAAAGCGGAAAGGCATTGACAATGGGGTACACTCTACAGTGCATAGACAAGAGGTGGAAAAGGCGTAATTAAAGTTAGAAAGTGGTGCAGCGGTGCTATACGGGATCGGTAAGTTTTCTAGTAGCCTACGCGGAAGGTGACCTAAGCTTGTTGAATAAATACATATAATCACCACTTTTTTTTTACTTGATTACCCAAAAGTATACAATATTTAGAACATTAAATTTCTTTTCTAAAAAAGTCTAATAATGACATGGGCATAGGAATCATTTAAGAGATGGGCATACCTACACGATTTTCCCCCTGTCCCTTGGAAAAAGGCCCCCGGAGCGAATAATTCTTGGGGTTTAATATATACTAGCTGTTGTCCGCGTAAATTTTGAGTTGATTCTTAATCATACAGTCAGATACAGACAGACAGACAAAAAATGTAAAAAAAAATTCTCTATCCTTTTCAGTCGAAATATTAAATGTATTAATTATATATACAACAGCTTAGTAGGATTCTTATGAAACTTTTTTTTGTGCTAAAAAAGCTAAGCAACAGAAAAGATATTTTTGACTTTTTTGTTGCGTATGACTACGAATAAATAAAGGTAATTACAACATTTTTCCTTACGAAACCTCCAAAAACGCGTGCGCCCTTCATATAAGTTGTTATGGAAAAGATTATCGGTCTATGAACCTTGCCGTGTGTCGCTGGGAATGAGGTTATGTGCCTATCTGTTGTCTAATCATATTAGCTGAAATCCCTTCAAGTTATATTTCCCGACATTTTTGTTTCACAAACTGGCTGCCACCCGCTCCACGCCGGTGCTTTTACGATCAAACAACAAATAAAATAGATTTGCTCTATTGGCAAAAATAGCACCATAATTCGTGCAATAAAACCATATGCCGTGTGGTTCCCGGCAATGCCGTGTGGTTCCCGGCAATGCCGTGTGGTTCCCGGCAATGCCGTGTGGTTCCCGGCAATGCCGTGTGGTTCCCGGCAATGCCGTGTGGTTCCCGGCAATGCCGTGTGGTTCCCGGCAATGCCGTGTGGTTCCCGGCACCAATACAAAAAAAGAATAGGACCACTCCATTTCTTTCCCATGGATGTCGTAAAAGGCGACTTAGGGATAGGCTTACATACTTGTGATTCTCTTTTTAGGCGATGGGCTAGCAACCTGTCACTATTTGGATCTCAATACCATCATTAAGCTGAGCAGCTGAAGGTGGCCATTCAGTCTTTTCGGGACTATTGGCTCTGTCTACCCCGTAAGGGATATAGACGTGACTATATGTATGTATGTTTGTAATTTGTGCAATAATACAGTAATTTTTAACATGCATACACATAATCATGTCTATATCCCTTGCGGCATAGATAGAGCCAACACTATTGAGAAGATTGAAAGGCCATGTTTAGCTTTAAGGGTTAATGATAAATATAGAAGTTATATAAAAACACAAGCGTCTATAAAAATATTGGATTTATTTCAAACTAGAGCATTAATTAAATTGAAATAAAAAACCAAAATGCATCTCAATACTTATTTAGGTATCCTAAGTTATTTTATTACTTTGTTTTCTTTTCTGCTTTAGATATGTACCATACCTACACTGAAAGATGCATATAACAAGTTCGATCAACCATAGTTAGTTCTTGCAATTGAGTGCATCAGTAGTAATAGTAACTTTAATGTTTTTTTTTGTCGAAGTTCAGTTATCAAAACACAGCATTTTTCTTTTGATACAGGAAGGTAGGATAGTTTCTACTTGATTTCTTTAGAAGGAAATATGGAGGCAGGACTTGAAACATCAGACATAAAGGCTGGACTCGGGTCAGGATTTGTTTTATCGGGTGATTTTCAGGGCTGAAAAAAATATTGATAAGTAAGATAGATGTTTGCTTTAACTGAAAACTTAATCATATTAATCTTGACAAACCCTTGGCTCCTCCCCACAGAAGATGCAACCAGGATTTTCAAAAAGGGGCTAAGTTTTGTCAAATATTTTAATATTAGAACATGGTATATAATAACTCAGAAAATTCTTTTTTTTTTATTTTCAATTTCAGAAAATTCTTTTGGTAGGATTGCAATATGAAGGCAAGCTTGCCATAAAGACTTTCTCATAACTTTGCCTGACTTAAAAGTTGTCACTAGATGATATGCTAGTTTTAGCAGACTTCTGACGTTAACTGCCTCTGTGGGCCAATATTAGGATGCTTATCTGTCAGACCAAAAGGCCCGACTTTGAATTCCAGCCAGGGCATTATAAGAAACGTACTTTCGCTGTTTATCCTGGGTCATGGATGATCTATATGTATAAGTATTTATTACAAAAAATTATACCATTGAATAAGTATCTTGTAAACAAGTCTTGAACTTTCTTCGAGGCTAACTAAATTTGTGTTACCTGTCCCATATACATATATTTATTATTTTTTTATTATTCTAGGGTAATAAAATATAAATACTAATATCAAGAATTCTGACTAAACTTTTGATGATGTTCTTAATAAATCAGCTCATGCTTATATAAGTACCTACTATATAGTGTGTAAATACAAAAAAAAATTAACAATAACTCTGGAGTACCTATATTTCAGCAAATGCGATTACTCAGAAATCAAGGCCGACGAACTGTTGCATCTTATGACGTGATTTGCAGTGACGTTAAATCAATAATTATTACGGTTACAAACTCCAACCAGTTGCAAGTGCAATCGCGAATTTTACCGAATTACTTCTTTATACAACCGTTACTTTGGCAGAACGGTAATTTACGTACACAGATTGTATTGCCTTGTTTTCTATTTTTCATACTTATCTTGACTGATAAGTGACGAAATACGAACCAGTTTTTCGCAAAAACTTATTGAAGCAAATAACTTACCGGGTGAAGCGACAGGTGCAGTGCTACAGTGAACTTCCGATTGTATTTATAATTCACAAAACCAACAATATGACTGAAACACTTTTCGTAATAACCAATAAAGTTTAACACTTATAAATTGATACACATTGAGTCACTAAAACCCGTAAGAGATGTTAAAGTTTAACACGATATATTTAACAACACCACACAATGTTTGCTTGCTCTGAACAACTAAGTTATTAAGACTATTTACACCATGCGAAATAAAGCATGTAATGTAATCTTTGAAAGTTTTAAAAGTAATCTTTGAAAGTTTTAAGCAATGTTTTTCCAACGTATGAAGACTTTTCTACTATTTAATCGAAAGATTTTTTTAACATTTATAAGAAAGACACTTTTGTTGGTTTAACTCTCGTTTCTACAATTCCGTACGGTGTAAGACGGCTTTTATAACTTGCTTTTAAAACATGACATGAATGAATGCTATGTACAGCCATCTATTTCATTATTAAGGAAACTATTCTGACATTGACAGCTCATTCAAGTTTCTAGTTCGGTTATCGTAAGAAAGATGGCACTGTTGCTGTTAAGCTCGGTAATTTTTCTAGAATCCTTGCTGGAGCTTCAAAATCTTGAACGAAGAATCTTCAGAATATTAATGACATTTCTACATTTATGTTCCTACATTATTTTATGGACCTAGTCGAGTTGAAGTTGTGCATTTACTTAAGTAATCATCAATTTTGTACTCAGTACTTAAGACTAATACTTAAGACTTTCCATCGGCTTACAAGTGGTGGGACAGACTCTTGAGATAGAGACTTATCCATCTAGTTCGGAGATGTCCTGCCACGTAGGCATGGATCGCCTAAGCTACCTTACCTAATGTTTGTTACTTTTATTGTAAACTGTGTTCTATTGGCAAATAAAGATATTTTATTTTTTTAATAAGCACCTAAACAACTAAGTGTAGTCAAGGCTTTACTAAGAGGAGAAATGCAAAAATCGAAGGCAATCTACATCAGCATTTTATTACTACACATTTAACAATATAATTTCTAATATATATTAAAATACTAGCCAAGTTTAGGCTTTGGCGTGGTAAAAGTACGCTTTCTCGCAATCTTCTTCTGTGTGGACTGTATAATTTGCAATTGATTGTACACCTCCTCCCAAATGTTACTTTGATCTTCGATGGGTATGGTTTTCCTGTAAGAAGAGAAATTATTAATGAAATATATTTTTGACGAATATGTATTATATGGGCTATACCTGATTTTTTTTAATGTTTTTTTTTTATTCATAAACTATACCTACCAATTACAATGGGGCTGCAATTTCTATTTGACAATATCACTACTTTAATAAACTAATCATCCTTTATTTGACATTATATCCATAGGTTAGTTTGTAAAAGAATTTAAACATACATCTGTGTTTTGAGATTATTACCCCGTAAGAGATAAAACAGTGTTAAAAAATCTGAGTTGTTTTATTTGTCATTATACTGTAATTTGGTAAAGTAATATAAATTTTTTGAATTAATTATTTAGAACGCTTTTGTAGGATAAACATAGATGTGACTAAATGTATGTATATTCTCAAGATGGAAGTATTTATAGGATGCCTATTTCCAGTAGTAAACTTTATATGATGTAGATAATGCAAACTGCATTAGCATCTGGATTAGTTTTATCTAAATAAACATAATTTTAATTAAATTATACTTTACCTGTATTCCTTCATCAAGTCATATTTCTCCCACGGTTTCCTATGTTGTTCCCTTCTCTTTCTGTCTTTTTCTTTCAAGTACTCCTCTATGTTGGCTACGCCTTTGAGATCCTGCCGTTCCCACCTTTCGAGCCATGGTTTTGGCTTTAGTTTCACCTGAAAAATACAATATACGTCAAACTAAAAATTTTACCATTTAAATCTATATCTACCCCACAAGGAATATAGACGTGACCATATGTATGTATGTAAATCTAAACCTAGCAAGTAATTTAAATTTCTTTTACTTACTATGCAATGCACTATTTCTTGTAATTGTGTAAATTTCTGTGCAATAAAGATATTATAAAGTATTTTAAATTAGTCAATGCAACAATAACTTAATTAACTTAATGAAATATACAGTTGAATAAAAAAAGATTCTTCCTACTGGCTAGTCCCGGTTACATCCTCACCACTCTGAAGAGAGGCTAGGGTATGCCTTTGACTTTTGCAGAGGAACCTAACCTGTATCGGATTGAGCATGGTTACTCATCCAGTTGCCTGCATGTGCAGGTTTCCTCACTATGTTTTCCCCCACCCCTTACTGTAAGACCATCAAGAGCATTGGTTAGTATTCAAATTGAATAAGGTGACAGAAATATTATCCAAATCTGCCATTCATCAATATCTAAAAGTACCCAAAATTTTAGTAAATATTTTTGATAGTACAGAAAAGGCTTAAAAGAAATCTATTGCTTAACTCAGTTGTTGGTAAAAAAAACTCAAATATATCTATTCCTTACCTGCACTGGATTAACAGGCACCGGAGTCCCTTCAGGCAGTATCTCCATGTCCATATCAAATGGGAAGGTGCTGTACTCCGGCAAGGCATCTCTCAAGTAGAACAATTTGTCATCGAGGCGTTTTTCTAAACGAAGCACTTGTATCTGCTGGATTGTTGGGTCATAGAGGTCATATCTCACCTGGAAATGTGTAGAAATGTTTTCATAAAATGCATCTAAAAATTTTCAAGACCTGCACATACATACAAATAGACAAAATAAAAGGGTATTGTACATATTCTTCTTAATCCAATAACTGTTTTGTAATTTGTTTTATTTATTTTTATGTGCAATAAAGAGTTTACAAACAAACAAACAAACAAAAGGGCTTTACTGTATGTAATAAAATGATATAAGAGTTGATTCTGGATGGATGTTGTTGAAATCTCATTGATGATAATATATGATGATGATGATTCTAGAACTCACCTCCACTCCCTGAAAATCAACCACATTCCTCAGTGTGAATTCAGCTCTTAGCCCACAGCCTTTCCTCTCAATGCAGATTCCCACGAATCTGTTAGTTTTGCCTTGTGCATGATGATCAGATATAGTCACTGCAAGGACTGAACCTAAAAAAAATGTTTAATTAGCAATACCAGCTTTGCCCTAAAAATAATCGACTTTTTATAATACCTTATTACAAAATGAATTAAAATCAAAGCTTTGTTATCATAGTCTCAAACTTGAGATTTCTTTTACTCACCAACATAAAACTCAGGTATATCAATTTTACTCCTCCTCTTCAACATATCAGCTCTTTCTAATTTCTCACGAAGACTGTTCCGCCAATCAGGATTAGGGTCAGGCAAAAATTCAGGGTATGCATGACGACATTCCAACAAAGTGTTTTTTGGAGGCCTACGTTTAGATTTCTTCCCTGCAGATACTTGAGTTTCTTCAGCCTTTTCTGGCAACGTTGATAGAGGTCGAAAATCTAAAAAAGTCATCAACGTTAAATGAGTTCAAAGAACATCACTAAATAATGCAAAGTTCAAAATAATGTGATCTGACTGGAATCTAACCTCTTCGAAGTATCCATTTTGCTGCCGACAATAGGTCCGTACTTTTTCTTAGGGCCAAAGACATTATGTGCACATTAGTAGTTTGGAGTTAAGAAAATATTTTGTTCAAATTAGAATGAAAAAAGTAATTTTTGTTTTCTATCTTGTCTCCGGTTTATATTTTTCTAACAAGTACACTTGAGAACAGTTTACTTCACCATACTGACTGACCTGACTGAATGACAATGACATCCAATCATTTTTCGAGAAGAATTTAACAAAATCTAATTGTCAGTGTCAAACTACTAACAATGTCACATTTATTGTTTACTTTTGCTGTTCAGGAACGAGAATAAGGCCAAGCAAGAAAACATAGGTATCGATTATTAGCTCTCGCCCTAGTTATTACTTAATTTTTCTCTAAACAGCAACCAAATGTCTTCAATCATGCAGAAGTGTAATGATGACAATATTCCGCTTGCTGACGATGATCCCCAAGTGATTATTACGGATGACGTAGAGAACAATCATTTAGATCACGGACGGTCAATGGATTCTTTACCTAGTTCGTACACAGGGGGCTCCTCCAGCCCAGGTTTGAATGGTCCTCCGAGTTTCGAACCTGATTCGGGAATTGATGAACAAGAAGAGAAGGCTCGCTTGATATCACAAGTGTTGGAATTGCAAAATACTTTAGATGGTAAGTTGTTCCAACAATCCTCTTATTTTAGTGATTCTGGTTGCTACATCCAGCTATTCAACTTCTAAATATTTTTTTTATGAATGTTGTCCATACATACCTTAAAATTTTTGGCTGATATGTTTCCTGTGGAAATAACTACAAATTTCATAAATTGACAAACAACGTAAACAAAGCTATCATTTCAGATTTATCACAAAGGGTGGACTCAGTCAAAGAAGAAAATCTGAAGCTACGTTCAGAAAACCAAGTTCTAGGGCAGTACATTGAAAATTTGATGTCGGCCTCTTCAGTATTCCAGTCTACAACAGCAAATGCTCATAAGAAGTAGACTTATTGCCTTTACACCATTATATATAACCAAATTAAAAACTGGGCAACTCTCACAAATGATAAGCCTTTTAAGATTTTTTTCTCACATTGGCATACTACCACCTTATTTTATTGATTTTTATTTTGTTATGAAAAACATAAGAATTCAGAGCAAAAACGGAAAAATGAACTTAGATGCATGCCATGGAGTCGAGACTGATTGGAGTTGTGATGAATCAAAGGGCATCGCACAATTATTGGGGCCAAGCTAGGTAGGCCAGCCTTACAAATTATTTTTGTAATGAAATCAGTTTTGCTTTTTACAGAAACGCAATGAAATGATTCCTATTTTAAAAACTTTATTGTTTTATTGATATTTTTAATGCTGTAAATGGAATTTATTGAATAGTTTCTTTCTGTACATTCCGATTTGATTGCATTGTTGCACTAATATATCTTTGTAAGTCAGTATTTTATAAAAGCTCTCTTCTATAATATCAATCAACTTGCAATGTTTAGTAAATGCTTTTGAAGAACTTAATAAAATTAATATAACACATTATATAATATGTTTATTTCAATTTCCTTGTCTGAATCTCAAGACGATAATATATAGAATAAATAAATTAATATTGCCCTACAAAACATAGTGTTTTTCAATAGATGATTAATTACATTCATAGTAACAATATTACTTACTAGACCAGACAAACGCAACATGAAGAAACGTCACGCGTGAAAAGTTTGTAGTGGTATCCACCGATTGACGCAATGAATCATAGTACCTAGCCCCTTAACATAATTGAAATTCATCATCAGTGATGTCATGTGGGGAATGCGTGTCCGTATGGTGTCTGCAGCGTGACGTACCTACATGCAACTATAGCGTGATTCGTGATTCAATTAAAGTTGGTGTAAGATCTTTAACACACATAAACACAATTTAATACCTATTTTAGTATGTAAGTACCTACTACTTTTAGGCAAGTTTTTGCATAAAACGATAGAAGTATTCAGGAATCGTGGTAAGAAAGTATCTGCCTCCCTCAGGGAAACAGTCGTGATCGTCGTGATTTTACATACATAAAATCACGCCTCTTTCCCGGAGGGGTAAGCAGAGACTGACTACATCTTTCCACTTGCCACGATCTCTGCATACTACCTTCGCTTCGGTTTCGGGTACTCTTGACCTGACCCGTGAATTTAGATGTGTAATTTTTTTATTCAATATTATTTATTAACCTGGCTCAAACGTAACAAATTCAAGAGTTTATCAATGGGAAAATGAAATTATACATTGTGGTAACACTTTATTATCTATCTCTTATTAACACGGGCCAATCGTGTATTGATTTATCTGTCTTCTCTTTCTTAACCTGTCATTTAATTGTCATTCGCCAATATCCTCCTCCTCTCTCCTGTGCTTACCCCCTCTTTCATGTCAGTTGCAAATTGACATTGGTGTGTAGTGCGTGTTCTTTCAGCTTAAGTATTATCCTAATTTAAAAATGCCGAAAAAATTGAAAGTTGTTGTGAAATCTCTGTATTCACATGAAATTCGCAAAGACGTGAGTTTGGATAACTTAAAATCTTTGAGACTTGAAGATGCGTGGCCATTTATCAGAGACGAGATCGAAATTGAAATCGGGAATAGTCAGTTGATATGCATCCCGCACATTACAGAAGCCTTTTTTTACAAATGCACATCTCTTTTCGTTCAAAATGATAAGGAAATAAATGGCAAAATGTTCACTCCGTTGGGTGAATTGGTGAAGAATGTTAATAAAGAGAAATCTGATAGCAATTACGTGAAATGGTTGGAGGAGGGCAATTTCCTCGACAGTGACTTCAAGTTTCCCCACGAAAGCGTAAAGGTAAATGCTTTTTACGATTTAAGTTACTGTACTTATTTTTATTGTGCTTTGTGACATTGAAGAAGTATTATACCTCATTGTGTTTGACCTTGACACGTTCTTGCTACCGGTTTCCATGCATCCAAAGATGATTTACATTAGTACTGTAAAGGACCTACACGAAACTATTTACCTGCCTACCTAAAGGGATTGCATCCATTCATCGTAAAATATTTGTACATAAAAACCTGGTGAATTGGGTTTTCAAAATAAATGAAATAGGTAACTACTGTTCTATTGTTTTATAATACAGCTAAATGAAAATTTGGTCCTTATTTCGGCCATGTTTTAAGAATCACATAGATACAATTAAGATATGCATAGATCTTTAAGTTAATTTGCATTAACATGCATAATAATAATTTCGCAAAAATTCCATTCATACATTATACCTACCACATTATTCTGAACAGAAAACTGGTATCTAGTAAATGAAATGATTATTTTTTAATTTTGTTTTCTTTTTTAATGTTTATTTCCATATTTATATCACCTATGATAAAATAGTTCTAAACAGTTCAGAAAAGAATAATTGCATTTACACTATTGGAAAAAAGTAAAATTTATTTATTTTATTGCACTGTACAAAAACATTGTTGTGTCTCACTCACCATGCTAAAGTAGGTACCTACCTAACTATGCATAATTTAAGACTTCATGGCATGAAATTTAATAACAGGATGGTTCTTAATAACTTAGTAAAATAATACATATCATTAAAAAATCTCATCAGAACATTTATTTACAAAGTATTGGGAATGAATGAATAAAGGAATTAATTAATGATAATTGTTGTTTTCAACAAATACCTACTTACTAAAAATTTAAAAATGGGGTTTATATTCAAGGGTACAAAACAAGTTAATTTCTCGTGTTTTTTCTCAATATTAATAGTGGTAGAAGGCAGTTGCTTAAATTTTCCAAAAATATTTACGTGTTAGTACCCTTCAAAGAAAATAATGAAATAACAGTAAAGCAATTATCAAAGGGCGGCCCAACAAGCGAATTTTGTCTATCGACAGGGCCATCTAATTAATTTCTCTGAAATTATTAAGAGTGGACATGCAACGTGGTATGTATTGACTGCATTGTAGTTCTACCGATTTTATAAAAACCAAAGAAATTTGGCATTTCTTCATATTTTTAAGCAATTTTTCGGTCGATTTCAATAAGCAGGTAGAAACTTTAATATAAAAAAGAATATTCAAGTAACAAACGTGATGGTTATATGGAACCCTTCCTTCGCGAGTCCGAGTCGCACTTTGCCGGTTTTTCAAATTTAATTTTTATCATGCATTCTTATGTTACAATTAAAGCCTTGTCCAAATTAATTTCATTTTTAAAACCACGTATTTGTTTGCAGATAACTTTACAAGATGAGAAAATCAAAAATAAAGTGAGGGTGATCATGGTGAATTTTTCAAAATGTTCAATCCCAAAGAACAAGGATCTCGTCAACAATATTTACTTGGATGTTAAGAATAACAAAGGTAAGATAGCTTATCAAATATTACTTCAAAGCTGGTAAAAATGTATAAAACAGGGCAAGGTCGTACATGTTGATCCTTTTAAATATTCAAAAGTATTTTGAGCGCGGCGAGGCAAACCGCAATAGAAAAGAACCTATTATAACCTAATACCAGAAGGCATTCTTGTATGAAGATATTTTTCAACTGAAACAGGATAATCCAAAGAAGGTACGCATTGTTCATATTCAGTTGAGTAACAATATAAAAAAAATTCCATGGAAAACACGCAACCTTCAGAAAAGGTTCGTTTTATCACGTCGACACTGAAACGACCGTTGTTTGGTGCTGTTTGCGAATGATCCTAAAGTTGATTCCATAAAAGAGATACTTACAATAGATCGTTCCGTTACATGTAAAGCCAATCTATTGCTAGGAAACTAATAAAATATTCGTGCTGTCCATACATATAGAGAGGAACAATATAAAAAAAATATTAGATTCAGACTACCACCGAAAATTCTAATAGTTTACATATACAAAAATGTACAGAATGGTTGATTTGGTTCTAAAATCACACCAAATAGAGCTAAATAAATCGGACTTGGGCAAAGATACTAATGCAGACTGCAGATGACGGGAAAATGATGATGCTGAAAGAACAATGTGCTGATGAGCTAGCTTATTTTCCCCTCTGCATTTGGGTCCGAGATACCCTAGGCCGACGTTATCCGGTATGGAACATATCTCTAATGTGTAGTCCATATTAAGTTGGAGAAGGTGCGCTAAATGCGCTATTTGTTGAAAAATATTTAGCAAACTCTGCAACTGTTATCTACCGATAAGTTTTGACCAACGGTTACATTGTGGTGTGGCTGTGTTGACAAAGTTCATCGGTTTATGATAACGTTATGCTAGTACTATAAATAGTTCTTTGATAAAACTGTTATTATCTAAATCTGAAGTTCACCTGAAGGATGATATGGTACAAACAACAAAACAAAATTCGTAAATTGGTGGATTTTAGAACTTCATTCCAGAAGCTAAAATTGCTAAAGTGTAAGAGATTAAGAGACAAGTATTCTATCTTTTGCGTTTTGAATTGTATCATCAGCCATAACGTTTCGGATTCCTAGGTTATTTCTCTATATCCTTCTCAACCATGATGTCTCAATCAATGTCAATGTCATTCTCAGCGGTATCATCTCAAGATTTTTTCTTTGTTATAATGTGCATTTATTTCATTTGTTCTAGACTTACAAGGCAAGAAATCGGTGTACATGATCACGAGTGTGCTCATGGCTAAGACGATCGAGTTTCGCGTCACTCGCTGTACTTCATCCAGGATCTTCCACCTAGGGAATGCCTCACCACTCGTCTTCGGGTTGGAGGAATTCTTGATTGGAGAGGACGGAAAGTTAACGGCGAAGGTAAGATACAATTTTCTCTATTTTAATACTGTTTCAATTAGTGATCATCGGCTTTATAATTAAAATCTTATATTTTTATAGAAATAAAATAGTCTTTTGACGGAACAAAAAAAATTACAAACTTCAAAAGGCTGAATGAATGACTAATATTTAATTTCCTGTTGTCGTTCGTAACATCATTCGTTGAAACCTTTTTTAGCGGATATATTTATTTAAATTCTGTGATTGGGACTGTTGGACTGGAAAGGCTTGGACGAACGTACCTTGATCAAATCAGAGACGTTCTAGCAAAAGGTCAGTCAAGAGTACCCGAAACCGTCAAACGTGTATGAAGAGAGTTATGAATGTGGATGAATCGATAGCAGGGCTCGCGGCAAGTAAAAAGATGTGGTCTCTGCCCTCCGGAAAAGTGGCGTGAATGTATGTGTATTTATTTAAAGTTTGTTTCGGCCTGCTGGAAAATTTTATCGAATTATTCTTTGTTCGGCCCCGTCAATCAATAACTCACGACACTGGAAATCATTCAAATGATTCCCGCTATTAGAAAACATCGATTAGCTTCTCTTCTCAAATGTGTTTAGCACGCGCGTAGTAATTTTTTCACTTGGGCGTGATTTTGTCATGTATTCTTATCAGTATTGTATGATACAATTTCCTACTGATTAGATCGATAAGATAAAATATCGTGTTTAAAAGTACTGGCTCGCGATATTTTGAAATTCACATGAATTAATTTTCAGACACGGGATTAACAATTAATACTATAAATACAATAAGTGGGCCTAAGATATACCTGGACAACATTACTACTTAAGGTGATTTGCACATTCACAGGTAGATATCTCCTAGGCCCACCACTAACAGTTATTTTTATAAAGCATTACTATACTTTCTGTTCGTCATCTAATCGTCACCCATTAATATTAAAAATAAAACACGCATTCTCTTTTTTGAAATTCAACGTCAAAATGCTATATTTTTACGAGTTCAGAAAACATTTTGAATTCACCGTTATTATCATGTATCTGTATTTCGTTCTTTGAAAGAATAAAGAGTTGGTATTTATTAATAATCTGCTTTTCTTTAATGAATTATGCTTATCCTGTTAAAAATAGCTTTATGATGTGGAAGTTTTC
Source organism: Amyelois transitella (assembly GCF_032362555.1). Classification (NCBI taxonomy): domain Eukaryota; kingdom Metazoa; phylum Arthropoda; class Insecta; order Lepidoptera; family Pyralidae; genus Amyelois; species Amyelois transitella. The sequence continues at coordinate 6,389,304 of NC_083523.1, forward strand.
CTCAGGAGATTAAATTTAATATAGCCCGGGAGATAAACGAAAAAGTTTTACTTTTATACATTTATTCGTCAACCAGGACCTAGTCGGTCTGCCCATTTAGGTGTGGGTGTAGCTTATGGACTAAAAACTCTTAACACAAATCATAACCCGCCCACCCAAATTTTGCTTTGTCATGATTGTAAAAAACCAAATATGTCTGACTAAATCCTGACAACATTCTTGAAGAAATTACCAACAACAGTAGTCACTATTGATCATAGGACGTGTGATTAGGGTATTTCCCTTCCAGGCGTATTTTAATGACTAATCGCTTTATAGATAATATTAATACCAGTTTGTGATATCAGAAATCAGTAAAGTTTAAGGAAAGATTTTTGATTGATATATTTATATGTAGTTAGGTATTGTTGGATATTTATCTACATAAGTATTTATTATAAAATGTACTTTCTTTGAGTTAGTGTCTCGTAACACAAGTTTCGAATTTACTTCGGGGCTAACTCAATCTGTGTAATTTTTGTAAATATTTATATTTATTGTTGTAGCAAAAGTATGCAAGCATCGTATAATATAATTATGTCGTGCTTGCCTTAATTCAAAATTGTCGTCATTGTAACGGTAATTTTGAAACAACTTAAAATTATGGGCTCAAAATTTTGTGTTAATGTAATTCCATATTTAAGTGAACGGGATATTTAAATCCATTGTTAAATATTAAGTCACCTAGCTACTCGTGCCTCATTGTTAACGTGAACGAACGCGGTTTTTCGAGGTCGAATGATTTTCTAAACTAGAAAATTATCACGCGGTTGAAAGATGATCAGTCTGCAGACTCGTCTAGATGTTGAGAACTATTTCGTACCCAACGTTTTTTAAACAGTTACTATAAAAAGAATAGGTACATAAATAAGCATGAGTGTATGAGGAACTTATTGTATGTTGAAGTTTGAAAATACCTACTTCTTCTTTGTAAATATAAACACAGTAGCATTTGATATGATCATTATGCATATTTGATGTTTTATACGACACTTTCTTGTAGATTCTATTTATATTATTTATTTAATCTGGGTAGAACAAGATAGGGCTCGACTCGAGGTCTTGAAATTCATTAGTATTCACCGCATCTGCTTACCAGAAGGTCTTATGTTGTTTGCAAAGCATTTGCATGTTAAATAATCTGTACCAACAATCGCGATTTTTTTTATTTTTATTAGACATTGTTTTTAACAGGTTGTCAGTGAGCTAAAGTAAATGTTAAAAAAAACTTAATCTCTACTCTAAGATTGACATGTTTAAAGATACAGTCTAAAAGCCGGAATGTTAGCGCGTTAAATTCTGCTTTGATCTATAAATAAATGCGATTTACCCATTGTGAAGCGACAGAATTGCATTTTGTTTAATAATAAAACGTGACCTTTAGAGCGCATACAGACGAACGGCATGGTGTCGACGGCAGGGTACCACCGCAGCCGTCGACGTGTCGGCGGCAGCAGTCAATACGTCGACGGCTGCCGCCGATAGGCGGCAACAGCTGCCGTTGACAGGCGACGTTTGCAGTATTAGAATGCCGCGTACTAGTAGTCGTGGTATAGGAGCCAGTTGCAAAATGGATTCCGAGGAAGAAACACTGTTATTGCTTTTACTCCGCCGCCGTCGCCGACAACAACGAAAAAGAAAGATACGTTCAGTGTGGGTTGAAGAAATATTAATGTATAGAGAACAAGAGGGAGATTTTTAATACACTCTATCCACGTTTACGAGAGAACGAAAAAAAATTTTTCAATTACTTTCGTATGTCAATCGCTTCTTTTGATGAGTTAACAACTATCTTGAAAGCCTCAATATCTCGCCAAGACACCGTGATGCGGAAAAGTATACCAGCTGAGCAAAGACTCGCCATGACATTAAGGTAGCTCATTTTGTGGACGCGTGACGCTTGCGCACTCTCCGTCTATTTGCAGTCGACTGACAAAATGGCGGACGAAACACGCAAGAACCGCAAACATCGCCACCTGTCGGCGGCAGCCGTCGACGTATTGACTGCTGCCGCCGACGCGTCGTCGGCTGCCGTCGACAGATGGCGACGGCTGAAGTAGACTCTGACGTTTACAACTTGCAGTTCGTCTGTATGAACCCTTAGAAGTAGACGAAGATTTGAATGCAGAAAATTCGTAAAGACAAAATTAAATTAGAATAGAATAATTAAAAAACTAAAAAGCTCGACGGCTATACAAAGTGGCATTTTAATAAAATATAAAAACTTATGTAGATAATTTTCTATCTAACCCACACAGCAGCTGGGCAACGAATCGTTCTAAAAAGTATCACTATCAGACCGTGGTATGTCGCGATGTTATTATGGCACGAAGTATCTTGGCACTACTCCTTCTTAGTCATTTAGAACCTAATTCATATAATTCTTGGAATAACCCATGAATGGTGATAAAATTTTGTAGTTATGTACATTTTTATAGCACACTTTTAAGTTACAAACTGTTTAAGTATTTTAAAATTCGTGGTCAATTTATTTGTTGTATTTTAATTTGTCATTAAATAACATGTCATAATCATCACATTTACTAACTACTGGTTTATTATTGCTGTAAAATGAATACACTTCAGGATTAAATTAACGTAGCCACAATTGCTTTTATTGCGCACTTAATATGAAAGATTATCTTATCTGAGGCTTAAGATTTATAAATTTATCTTGTTAATAATACACAGAAAATTGCAAATGTTTTTTGTTTACATGAGGCTTAAGTTAGTGTTTCATACATACATACATACATACATAAAATCACGCCTCTTTCCCGGAGGGGTAGGCAGAGACTACCTCTTTCCACTTGCCACGATCTCTGCATACTTCTTTCGCTTCGTCCACATTCATAACTCTCTTCATACAAGCTCGGCGGTTTCGGGTACTTTTGACCTGACCCTTTACCAGGACGTCCTTAATTTGATCAAGATACGTTCGTCTAGGTCTTCCCACTCCGACCTTTCCCTCCACACTCTCCTTGTATATCTGCTTAGTCAACCTGCTTTCATTCATCCTCTCCACATGACCGAACCATCTTAACATACCCTTTTCTATTCCTGTAACTACATCTTCTTTCACATCACAACATTCCCTTATCACGCTGTTCCTTATCCTGTCACTCAATTTCACACCCATCATACTCCTTAACGCTCTCATTTCCACTGCATTTATTCTGCTTTCATGCTTCTTTTGCCATACCCAACTTTCACTCCCATACATTAATGTCGGGACCAACACGCCCCTGTGCACAGCCAGTCGAGCCTTTTTGGATAGTTTCTGACTGCTCATAAAGGCATGCAAAGCTCCATTCACCATGTTCCCCGCGTTCACTCTCCTTTCAATATCACTATCATACTTGCCATCTGATGTAAACTTTGATCCTAGATATACAAACTCTTTCACTTGCTCCACTTTTTCTCCTCCAATCAAAATATTACATGCTGTCATTTCTTTCTCCATTTCAAAAACCAGTGTTTTAGTTTTACTTACGTTCACTTTCATTCCTTTCTCTTTTAAAGCTTCATGCATACAGTTTACCATCTCCTGTAACTCCTCCGCTGATGACGCCAGTATAACCTGATCGTCGGCATAGAGCAGACATTTGACGAGTAACTCATTCATCCTTAATCCACTTTTAGACTCTTTCAAATCTGTCAAACAGCTATCCATAAATAGGTTGAACAGCCACGGTGACGCAACACATCCTTGCCTAACGCCTTTCTCAATCTTAAACCATTCAGTGTGCGCTCCGTTTATCCTGACACAAGCACTAGTGTTTCAATAATAAGTAATATTAGATTATGTAAATGGGGCAAAAATGTCATTACAAAAAAGAGAATTTGCGACGTTTTCATTACAAAAATGATAATTTGTGGTTTTACTTAAAATTATATAGCTTCAGGTTTTAAAAAAAATAGAGGCTATACACCAGTAACCATACTCACAATTTACGCTATCACAGTATAAGCTAAATAAATGATCAGAAAGATGCAACCACATTGATGATGAGGATTGGCTTTCTAACAATCTCTATACAATTAACATATTGGCTTGAGTTAGCCAAGCTATTATTACTCTGCCACGTGCCTCCAATCAATACTGAATCGACGTGCGTTAGTAAAGTATGAAGCTTTCAAACAACAACTTTAAATCATCTTCATCAATTTTCAATGTATTTTGATTTATGTAAGAGATTTTATCGTTAAACAACTAATATGATTGAACAAAATATTTATCTTTAAATTAAATTTTTATTCCCATCACACAAATTTTCTAATACGATGTCTGTTGCACCGGGAGTTAAAAATATACAATTTCCAGGAATAAGTTGTTGCGATGCTGAAGGTAAAGATACTGCTAAAATTTGTCGAAATGCTATTTTGATCTTTCCAGGTGGAACGTATCAGGCATTTTTCTTAAAAGTGTTGTTATAAATATCGTGCAGTTAAATTACGTTAAGTTTTATATTTTCAGAAATTGTATGCATTTGCACGCATTACTTTCGGAGTATAATATTTAAACACTAAATACCTATAAATCGGTAATAAAGCAAAATTATTAGAGCAATAAATATGTAACTCAAATTTGCACAAAAGGTATTTTTTCAAAAATCTAAATACCAAGTGAAATTATTTAGGCACTGCGCCAATAATGTGAAAAGACCTTGTTTCAGAATGAACGATCAATTTGTTAGTTATTACAGTAAGTGCTGGGTATGATAGTCCATGCTTACGCTATACGTCAAATGTTATTGATTGAATTAATAAAAAGAGCCACAAGAGCGCACATGTTGTCTGATCACGTGACCATGTCAGGTGTTCCGTGTAGTGTAATTAACATAGAATATATAGTATAATTAGACGGCCTCTGTGGCGCAGCGGTAGTACGCTTGTCTTTGTCACCGGAGGTCCCGGGTTCGAATCCCGGCCAGGGCATGATGAGAAAAGAACTTTCTCTGATTGGCCTGGGTCTTGGATATTTATCTAGTATCGTTGAGTTAGTATCTCGTAACACAAGTCTCGAATTTACTTCGAGGCTAACTCAATCAGTGTAATTTGTCCAAAAAAAAAAAAACATAGTACAAAATGTAGCATGTTTGTTTCTTTATAAGAATAATCAATATCTTTGTGGCATATGTTATACTGACGCATTTAAATTCGCTAAAAAATTGTTCGATTTTATCTGCACACACACGAGTATTAACTTCGACTTTGTCAAAAGATTATGAAGTGATAAATAATTTTTTTCATTCATAATCATGTATTTTTTCTATCTTTCCAGCAACCCGTCGGCATCGTGTCAAAATCACTTCACTGGAAAAGAGTGGATCCATCCGACCATCTGTATAACCCTGAAGATGCGGAAGCCTGTGCGGCCTAAGCGTTTTCATATAAATTCGGGGCACGCTTATTTAGTTGAGTAAAACTACAAAAAATCAGCATAGGGAAAAGCTGATAGCTGCTTTATGTTACACTCCTATAGATGAATTTACTTTGACAGCTTTGTGAGCTAGTTTTTAGAAGGCAAAGACCTTCGACGAGATCAACGACTCATTGAATGAGTTGTAAATGTAGTATATCTAAGTTACATTTCATCGTCTTTATAAAATCACTATGAAAACACTTTGTTATTTAAATTTTGGAAATTATTCTAAGCACTATATGTGATCAAGAGGTCTTGCCTTTATTGAAAAATTTATTTAACAAGCATTTTCTTATGTTTATATAATTAACCATCACATTTGATAAGAGATGTACACCATTTGAATGAATCGGCATGCCTTCGACAGTAATCGTCGACTGCGCATCCGGTTCCATGGTGTAATGGTTAGCACTCTGGACTTTGAATCCAGCGATCCGAGTTCAAATCTCGGTGGAACCTGTTCTTTTTTTTTATTCATTACATTTTTTGTCCATTATTTTAAAGCTTTTTTAAGTTGTATTTGACGCTAGATGAGTATTTTTTTTTATTATTCTGACGCACTTGATGTGAATTAAATGCAGTATTATGACTATGTATTATAGTAAAGCATATCTAATGCGCAATTTAAAAGGTTTATAGTACTTAAAATGTTAATAGGTTTAGTAAAATATTTGTGTACATACAAGGGCATTTTCCGACCTTGTAATTAATACCATAGTACCACAGAAATGATAAATATGTGCTAACACTCGTAATGTTACATGGCCTAGATTAATAACTCTGACTATAAAAAAAAATTGTTAGTCGAAACAAATTGGACATATTTTGTTTGAACATCAGATAATTATAAATATGAATAATTAATTCCAAAGTATTATAACAGTTTTAATACGTTTTACTAGTGGTAAAAAGAAATTTCAAATTATTTATAGACTTATAATTGTATTGACCCAGTTATTTTTATACCATAGACTTATTTTAATGTCTTATATAATATGTCTCAAAAATAAGAGCTCCTTTTAAAAATAAATCAATATTTTAACAAAGATAAATAAACTTAGGTTCCTACGCAAAATTAATTGTATGGCGCTTACGCTATACGCTTAACATACCTATACATATAACATAATATGATATTAAAAGAGCCCACCATTAAACCTGTTATCTATATTTTATCAATCTATTCTTATTTAGATCAAAATTTAGGAACTTTTTTAAGATTTAGTTATATTTATTTATAAAATAGACAGCAAATAAATATAATACATGTTTTGGAGTAGGGTGTTGGCAATATGTTGCCTACTGTACTAGCTAAAAAAATTAAGTTTGGTCTCTCATTATTTTGGTAAAAAAATGTGTTTTATTTATAAGATTACCATGATATCAATAAAAATAATTATAATTTACATTCCAAAATATTTGTGGAATCTTAAAATCATGTAATCCAAGATAAATAAGTAGTATCGATCGACTCACTTAATTAGTGAATATTATATTATGTATTAACCCGTCTTTTATGTGATTGTATTGTGATTTAATTCATTAGTAATATGAGCAATTGAGCACTTTTTACATTGGTATTGTTTTCTTATTTTCAAATAAATGCGTGTTAAAAAAAATATGGTAATTTTAATGCTGACTACAGAAGCCTTTTTAAAAAAAATGATCCCCCGGCAGGTTGAGCTGAGCAACCAAACAAAATAAATTACTTTAATATTTTTTATTATTTGTGCATGGCACATATCTTTTGTAGAACGTGTCTTTTTTTTTGCTCTTGCAGTAGTAATGTGTGATTGTGAGTAAATCATGGACGTGATAGCGATTAGTTCAGAGACGGTATAAATTTTCCCTTAAACTTGGGAAAAATATCGCTATCCTAGTAATGATAAAAATCTTTCCACAAAATGATAATAATGTTAACGAATTCCTTTTGTATAAATTTTTATAACTTAAAATCACCCATATTTTTAAATTGCACTAGATTTGTACATACTTGTACTCTAAGGACAAGCTGCATAAATTCATATAACTTGGTCCCAAAACTTTATTACAAAACTGTCAAGTTTATGTCATAGTGACATATTGAAATTGATTGAACTCTACGATTAAACTAAATGAAAAAAAGTAAATAAAACGCGTACGTCCTTGTTTGTCATTGCTTGCTTGCTTTCTACTTCAACTTTTTCAGTAAAATACCTGCTATTTTGTTTTGTTATTCATTTGAATTAACAGACTTGAAAAATATTGACACCAAAAGCAAATTAAACAATCATGTCGAATCAGGCACCGAATATGCCAACAATAGGTCAACTGAATCAAGGCACCATACAGTATGTGAACAACCCCATGCAGAGTCCTCAGTTGCAGTCTGTGCAGGGCTCACCGTCACAGCACAGTCCTATGGGCACTCAGGCCCAAGCGGGGGTTAAAGCAAGCCAAAGCGGAGCTGGAGACTCAACAACACAAGTAAGGCTTCCAAATATATTTTCATTAAGGCACCTAAATACAAACTTTCTTAAAATTTTATGATTTTTATTATCTACCAACATAATCTTTTGAAAGGAAAAGGAATGCCTTACAAATTCAGTGTCCCTATTGTGGTTAACAAATGTCTTCACCGATTCAAAAATAAATACATAAGGTCAAAGAGGCACTCTTATAGGTTGTAGTCTATAGCTAGTTCATACTAATATTATAAAGAGAAAAGATTTGTACTTTTGTTTTTAACAATAAACCCAAAAATGATTTTATATTTTCTTTATATTAAACCATCAAAAGTAATATACTGTATTTTATTATTATAAGTGGATATGATTGTGGCATGTAGAAAGATGTAGTCTTTGCCTACCCCTTTCAAGAAAAAGTTGTGTTTTTATGTATGTATGTATTTCTATGAAAGCTTCTACCAAGTTATGAAATCTGCTTCTTAAATTAAGTGAATATTTAAGAAATGGTTAATTATTTTCAGTTGCTTAGCAGACCTCGTCTCCAAGAGTTGGTACGGGAGGTTGACCCCACTGTGCAGTTAGATGAAGAGGTAGAAGAAATGTTGCTACAGCTAGCTGACGATTTCATTGACGCAACATTGAACGCCTCTTGTGCTCTCGCTAAACACAGGCATGCGCCTTCTGTGGAACTAAGGGATGTGCAGCTACATTTAGGTAGGTTGCAAGTTTGTGGACATATCAAACAAAAGCACCACCATACACCCACCCCACAACACAGATTTTGTATTCACTTATACACACATACAAATTGACACAACTATATGAGTTGCAGAGTAGACAGAGCAGTCTTAAGAAGACTGAAAGGCCATATTCAGCCTTTCATGGCTTATTGATGGAGTTGAGATTCAAATAGCACAGGTTGCTAGCCCATCGCCTACAATGAGGATTCCAAGTTTATAAGTCTTTCCTTAGACACCTTTTTCAGCATCCATGGTAAAGATATAAAGAGTGGTTCTATACTAAAGTGTCAGAAACTACAGAGAGAAATTTTGACTCATAGTATTATGCAAGTTATGAAATTTTTTTTTTAAGAAAAATAAATTTATTGTACCTAATATTTGTCATAATTTATGTTATTTTTTCAGAACGCCAATGGAACATGTGGATCCCTGGCTTTGGAAACGACGAGCTGCGGCCGTACAAGCGTTCGACGGTCACAGAAGCACATAAACAACGCATGGCGCTTATACGAAAGACTATCAAGAAATATTAGGGATTTCTTGAAATAATTACACTAAGTGAGCTATGATTATGAAAATAAGAGGGGGCCATATAAATCAATGCCTGTTCGCTCTAGGTAGGTAGGATTTTCACACCACGTCTGGCTGAGATAATTGGTGGACGCTGAGTGAACACACAGCCAGGGCCAGGACAAATGCCAGGATTATTTTTTCAAAACCAATTCAAGTTCAATCTAATTTTCCATATAGCTAGAGAAGAAATGTAAATATGAAATTTTTCATGATCAAAGTGCAAAAAAAATGCTTTTATGTAAACCAATAAAAGTAGTTCAGACTGTGTGGCTGTAAGTAGCTTCTCATAGATAAAAAAAATAACGAGATAATTTTGCTATCAACTTTCGGAATTTTATACTAAGTAAGTAAATCTATACTAATATTATAAAGCTGAAGAGTTTGTTTTGTTTGTTTATTTGTTTGTTTGTTTGTTTGTTTAAACGCGCTAATCTCAGAAACTACTGAACCGATTTGAATAATTCTTTCACTGTTAGATAGTCTATTTATCGAGGAAGGCTATAGGCTACATTTTATCCCGGATTTCCTACGGGAAACGTCAATGCAGGTGAAAGTTGAATGAGTCGGCCATCTGCGAGCTTTCCACGCGAACGCTGCGCAAACCAACAAAGATATAGTAAAACAATGTACTAAAGATGTGAAGTACTCATTTTTTGCCACAAAAAAGTCCGCGAGAGCATATATCTATCTCTTAAGGTTTACTTACAATAACCACTTTTATGTTCATTTTTTAAGATTATTTTTTCATTATAAACATAAGTTATTTTAAAACCAATTTTCTTTAATTCAGTATTAATCCTTATCCAAATAAATATGTTTATTACTTTCGGCTTTTCATGTAGACTAAAATTGCCATTTACAGTATATAAATCAGACGAATAGGTTTTGAGATATAGTCGTTATAAGCAATTTGCAGCGAAACATTTAATACGGTGAACAGCGTTCTTTCTAATACGCGACCGCCTGACCCCCCCCCCCCCCCCCTCACCCCGCATATTTCGATCGCCCTCCTTTGTATGTTTGTCTGTTTTTACCTCTTACCTACTTTTAAACTGAAGATAGGTATTACTATTTTAAAGTAAAGTAAAGTATCAGCCTGTAAGATCCCACTACTGGGCAAAGGCCTCTCATCTCACTATACGGTCTCCGTTCCGTCGCGGGTAATGATGTGGGCCAAGTCGTCGCCAAGTCGCATAACAATTAGCAGCTATAATTGATAAAGCCGAGGAGGATGTTTGCAAAAATAAATATGATGCCCAAAATAACTATTCCACGCGGACGAAGGCGCGGGCACTGCTAGTAAGTAAATAAAACAAATATTGAATTAAAAATCTAGTTTATTTAATCTACTTCATCCATATTTGCTTCATCGGATAGGTGGCCCTCATCCAGATCCATTTCAAATTTGTCCATTGGTATCAGATCACTCTTCAATTCTTGCTGGAAGAATTTCAACGCCTTCTTTATATCCCAGTCGTACGTTTTCAGGCGGCTGAAATAAAAAGTAATTTACTCTAAAACCTTATCTGAAAATATATAAAAGTCGAACGAATAATCGTAACTTGACTAAAATTTGATTTGCAAGGTATAATCTTACTGAGCTTGTTGCTAACCGATGCTCTGATGATGAGGAACATCGTGATCAAACCTGCATTGGTTGCTCTCCAGATACCAGTTAACATCGGAGCACTCACAGCTGGTTAGATTATGAGATGTTATCCAATCTCTTAAAAAGAATCCCAAGTTTACGATAATGGTTAATATAAGTACGATTTTTTTACCTTACTGCCTCATCTTTTCTTAACTGCGTCAAGTAACAAAATGCGTTGGTCACAATATTTTTTTCTTCTGGGTCTGGGTTTATGAGCGCGTAGTCGTATAAGTTTCTTGATGGTTGCTGTAATATGGGAAGAATATTTAGTAGACGAAAGAAAGAGATGTTTATTTAGTACAAAAACAGTATGAATTATAAAATGAAATTTTTTATACACAATGATGAATGGAAGGAAGCGAAGGAAATATGCAGAGATCATGGCAAGTGGAAAGAGGTAGTCTCTGCCTACCCCTCCGGGAAAGAGGCGTGATTTTATGTATGTATGTATGTAATGATGAATGGATTGATACAATAATAAATCCTAAGTTTAATAGTATGTCCCTTAGTCGCCTTTTACGACATCTATGGCAAAGAGATGGAGTGGTCCTATTCTTTTTCTATTGGTGCCGGGTACCATACGGCTATTCATTTAGATTCTATTTAGAATTATTAACAATTCTTACCAAGAAACTATTCTGTATCATTTCCGGGCTAGCGTAGTCCAAGTGTAACATCTCGTTTCTTATAAAGTAGCATGTCGTCGGATTCTGTATAGTCGTGACAAAGAGGAAAGTGCGTCTGAATCGGAAAACGTTTCTAGGGATGTCGGCCGTGACTTTGAAAACTCCGTCTATGATTAACAGCATGTGATTTATCTGTAAAAATTATTATCATCCCATGGATGTTGTAAAAGGCGACTTAGGGATAGGCTTATAAACTCTTTCTTTAGGCGATGGGCTAGAAAAATTGTAAAAATAAAGTCATCTGTAAAAAAATTATAAAATCACCTGTAAAAAAAATACAGTGTATATGTAACGAACTGCAGGCAGTTTCGGTTTCCCGCCTAAACCTAATTCTTCCTCCAGGCTATAGTCCCGATTGCATCCTCACCTCTCTGGAGAGAAGCCCAGGGTATACCTTTGACCATGGATCCTGGATTGGGTGAATCCTGTCTGACCTCCGAAACCTTTGCAGGGGAACTCATATTTTGGTTAGCTTTCACGCAAAATCTATTGGACAGGTTTTGATGAAATTTGGTGCACAGGTAGAAAATAACCTACTTTTATCGCGAGATAATTCCCACGGGAGCGAGGCGTAGCTAGTATTCTATATGAAAAAGAAAAGTCGTGCTAACAAGTCCTATTTACTTATAACTTACCAAGCACCTAGTTCTGTAAAGATGTATCTGTCAAAACGGCAAACTACACGCCAACAGATGGCGCTAGTTTGTACTGGGGTTTAATAAAAGAAACAAATAACGAAAAAAAGTGCCGTGTGGTTCCCGGCACCAATAAAAAAAAGAATAGGACCACTCCATCTCGTACCCATGGATGTCGTAAAAGGCGACTAAGGGATAGGCCTATAAACTTGGGATTCTTCTTTTAGGCGATGGGCTAGCAACCCGTCACTATTTGAATATCAATTCTATCATTAAGCCAAACAGCTGAACGTGGCCTATCAGTCTTTTCAAGACTGTTGGCTCTGTCTACCCCGTAAGGGATAAAGACGTGATCATATGTATGATACATACATACATATGATCACATCTTTATCCCTTACGGGGTAGACAGAGCCAACAGCCTTGTATGTAATAACGAAAAATACTCACATCTTTACTAACAACATCGACACAGAATGTGGTGGGATCGTGCACAGTCTCCGGGAACCTGTATAGCGCGTCTATCACTTGTTTCTTCGTATTGAAATATTTCTTATTGAGTTTCATCTCTTGTTCCTTTCTGTTCAATCTCCTGTCCATTATTTTGATCATGTTGCGACCGTCCACGGCGAAACTGGATGGTAGCAGTTTCTCGTCCTCGGCTGAAAGGTTAGGTTGGCAAACTAGTTATTAAATTTTAGGAATATTGATGAAGGACACGCAAATAAAGTATGATTATATATAGTAATAATAATATATCGTCTCTTTTCCTTACGGGGTAGACAGAGCCAACAGAGTCTTGAAATAACGTGACGTCTTCCCACTCCAAAATATCCATTCACACTATCTTTAATTTTAATTATTCTTAAAAATAAGTTTTAAGAATAATTAAAATTAAAGAAAAAACATACACAACATATACATAAAATCACGTCTATATCCCCTGCGGGGTAGACAGAGCAACACAACAGTCTTGAAAATACTGGTAGGCCACGTTCAGATGTTTGGTTCAATTATATAATTGAGATTCAAATAGTGACAGGTTGCTTGCCCATCGCCTAAAAGAAAAATCCCTTATTCATAAGCCTATACCATAGTCGCCCTTTACGACATCCATGGATAAGAGATGGTGTGGTCCTATTCTTATTTTTTTTCCATTGATCCGGGAACCACAAGGCAAAAAAAATGTACTTACGAGTAAAAGCTGTAGTGATGGTGAGGGATGCCGGCGAATTATAAAACTTGTCAATTCTTATTCTCGAGTGATCAAAATGCGAGAAGTACAGACTGAGAAACTTTTCTACCAACATTTTAGTGTGTCTGTCCGGAGTCACGGCGAAGTTCTTGATGAATGGCAATATTAAACCATTTTCATTTAATTTCACACCATCCTGAAATATACATATTTTTTAAAATTTAAATATATAACTTACAAAAATCCAATCGAAATTTTCCCAAATCATCAAGTTGTTTAGCGCGGTGTTAATGATACTCTGATGCACGGCCTCAGGTTCGCTCCCCGTGACGAAAAAGGAACTTTTTCTGCTTTCCGAGATTAGTGTAGTGTAGATTACTTACATACAGATAAGAGACAATACTGGGACTTCATAATGTGGTTATAGTGAAGTGAATTGTATTGTTGAGCTGGTATCCCAAAACACAAGTCTAGAACTTACTTTGGGTTTGGCTCAGTCTAATTTGTCCCATATACTTAAACTAGCTGTGCCCGCGATTTCGTCCGCGTGGAATAGTTATTTTGGGCATCATTGAAACCCCATAACTTATCCCGTTTTTTTCACATTGTCCATTATTTCTTCGCTCCTAATAGTTGCAGCGTGATTTTATAGTTATAGCCTAAAAACTTCCTCGATAAATGGTCTATTGAACACAATTTTTTTTCAATTCGAACCAGTAGTTCCTGAGATTAGCGCGTTCAAACAAACAAACAAATAAACTCTTCAGCTTTTTATTTTGTACCTACTTACAATTTCGGTTACTCTCGGGAATTTCATCATAATTTGTCTAATGTACGTCGGCGCGTCCATTTCTTCGCAAACGGGATTCCCCTCCAGCCAGATCTTCTCTATTTTACTACTGTATCTCTGCAGCTCAGATAACGATGTAATCTGTATTAGACAAGAAAGGCCCTGTTTAGCTGTTAGTCTTTATGATAGAATTGAGATTTAAATAGATATAGGTTGTTAGCCCGTCGCCTAAAATGGCTCCCAGGTAAAAACAGCGTAAAAAAAAGAAACTTTTGAAATTGACACACCCACTTCTATGTTCAAGTAAAGAAGCAAAATATATACGTATATAAACAAAGAGTATGTTTCAAATGTACGAGTATATGTGTTACTTACATTGTTGTTACTTAAATTAATACCAATAAGATTTCCTTTTATGAAGAAATTCAAAATATCCATTGGAAGTTGGCTGAAAAGCAAAATTATAATTTAACTTAATGTTACTACTTTATAGGTATCAATTAAAAGTTACAGATAAGACAAAGTCAAAAGAGATAGAAGAAAAACATGCGTCTTTACTAGAGACAGGCATACATAACATTATGCGTCTTTTCCGGAGCGGCAGGCACTAGAGAGAAAACTGATTTGGCTTAGCCATAGTCCAAGGCTTCCATATTGTAGAAAATTGGTGTAATAATTAACATTCTTACTTTCAGTCTGCCTGTATACTAATATGATAAAGAGATTTTCGTATTTTTGTTTGTTATAAATTACGTCAATATTGTGCCGATTTTGACGAAATTTGACACATATATAGAATAGACCAGGTATATAGATTCAGGAGTAACATAGCTAACATGGGAGTAAGCAAAAGCTAGCATTATAATATCTTCAGGCCTTGGAAACTTCACCCACTTACCTTAAATTATTCCTACTCAAATTGAGAAATTTTGTATCTCTTCCCATTCTTAGCATGAGTATTTTGAAAAATGATAAAAGGTTGAAACGGTAGAAACATAAACCCTTTTGTGAAAATTCTGAAATTAAAAAAAAAAATT
This sequence comes from Amyelois transitella, assembly GCF_032362555.1. Classification (NCBI taxonomy): domain Eukaryota; kingdom Metazoa; phylum Arthropoda; class Insecta; order Lepidoptera; family Pyralidae; genus Amyelois; species Amyelois transitella. Next base: position 6,404,522 of record NC_083523.1, read on the forward strand.
TTGTTTATTCAATTAATTGGAAGAATATAATTATATAATAGTTTTTGCTGACTGACATATCAACACGTTTAATGCATCATCCAATCTGCAAGGTCTAGAAATTTTATATTTATCATGTATGTGTTTCTTTTGTGGTCAAGGGTGTACAAAGAGAGGATTTATGCACAAAATGGAAAGTAACGGAATTTTTCATATTGTGCAGGCGAACTTACTAAACAACGCCTGACCTTAGATTGTCCGGGAAAAAAGTCAAGATTTATAATTTCAAAATATATATTCAGCACTTTCACTGTAAAAGCAAAATGTATGTATATTTTTAGACTCCAGTCAGATGAAACCTGTCCCGGGCACAGGTCCAATGTGTGGGTATAGAGTATAGGCCTTAAGAGAGTTTTTTTATTTTCATATTTATGATATTAGTATAGAGAAAATAACCTACCAGTATCATTGCACAGATTAGAGAGATCCAACTCTAATTTTTCATTAAGACGGTTGCTCACAACACTGCCAACAATATCCTCAATCGAAATCCAATTATCGAAGCAGTCTGCTGAACTTTTATCATTAAAAAGTATATCCATATTATACATATTACGTTCAAACGGAAACATGAAATCGAGTTTCATAATCTTTTGTATTAAAGACAAACTGCTTGTATAAAATGTGGCAAATCCATTTTGACTGGAGAACTGTATAGGAATGAACATAATTGAAAAGTAATCATTCAATACAGAGAAAAGCTGCTCAGGACTAGTTGGCCAATTGTGCACCTGGAAAGATTAGATCTAAAATTAGTTCTCCTGAGGCTATTGATCATAACCTTAACTTGTTAGTTCAACATTGATACTAAAGAACATTTTGGTTAAGTACTAACAAATTTATTGACAGTTATTAAAAAAAAAATTAAGATTATTATATATATATTAATCTTTCTTATTAATTCTTATATATATATTAATCTATATATATATTATATATATATAGATTACAAGTAAAGGTAGTAGTAGAATAAGGAGTTGACACTGAAATGAATGTAGAAACAACAAACAACTTACCATGATCTTGTGGAAAGAATAATGGTTAGCTTCATCGTCGCGCGCTAAACAAGAATCAATGTATTCAAATATTGGCGGTGATGTAGTTACTCTATTGAGTAAAAACTTTTTGTAGTTACTTAATTGTGCTTTTTTTGAGTGCATAATGCCACCAGCCAATATCAAAGTAATTAAAATCTGAATAAAAATTGAAGTAGTACCTAAATATTTCCACTGTAAACTAGCGTTATGACCATGTCATGACAAAGCTGAGTGGAACCTTTTTGGCAGCATATAAGTTAAAATAAATTTTTTAACTTGTATTTTATGAATAATAAGTTCTATATTTAAAATAAAATAATTTCTTTCAGATAAATTGTTTACTTCGTTTTGTAATTTTGTAAACAATCAATCGATTGTCATTGTCACTAAATTGTCTGTCAGTACGATGGCAAATGACAGTAGCATTTTTCATGCCATTATTTTTCATAATGTCAGTAGAGGCAAGGGAAACAACTACCTATACAGTTAAAAAATGTCAGTACAAAAATTTAAAAAAAATGCTTTGTGATTGCCATTAAATCATATTTTGGATTCTGGAGATCTTAATTTGTCTTCATAAAAAAAAATCATATCATCTACGCAAAATTTACTAAAAGTTGTCGAAGAAAATCGATGGTTGATTGAACGGTTAGGTGCCTGAATAAAAAAGCGTGTTGCATATGGGAGCTAGCTAAGGTAAGCCATTATAACCAATGTTGTCCCAAAAAGTCCGAGAAGGCGCGAAGTTAAGGATCAACGGCCACGCGATCATTTCATGATGAATATTATTTTTATCGAAGACTACATAAACTTTACGCTGGCAAAAATAAGCTTAGTTCATGAAGTTGTTACATTGCAACAACGAAAAAAAGAAAAAATATGTCAACTCAATTGACTGTCAGTCATGTCATTCATTGATGTGTCATTGAGAAGGTAAAAAACCTATGAAACATCGAAGACAAAACATTAATAATAATAATTTAATCCTCTAGAATAACATTTATTTGATTTATTAATTTTTTGAATATTAATTAAACTAATTTAAGTAAAAATGTCTTCGACTCTGACAGTTATTGTAAAAATTACACTTTTTGTGTTAGTGTTTATGAGTGTAATATCCCATGTTGTTCTTGGGAATAATGCTTCCAAAAAATTGCAAATTGGAGTCAAGAAAAGACCAGCGGAGTGTCCAATAAAAAGTAGGAAAGGTGACTTACTTCATATGCATTATACGGTAAGGCGTTCGTTTATTTCCTGTTACAATTATTAATTTTTAATTTTCCTCTAACTCATCAAAAAATTACATCCTTAAGTAGGTATATTACGTTCTAAATTACCTACTAATAATGAAATAATTAAGTACTTTTTTTATTTAATGTAATTAATCATGATATCAATAATAATTTGATAATTTACTTCATAAGTTTTCACTTTAAATTTCTTGTTAACATTTAATTATTTTTCAGGGTACATTAGAGGATGGCACAGAGTTTGACAGTTCCATTCCACGTGGGAATCCCCTGACATTCACCCTTGGTTCGGGTCAAGTTATCAAGGGGTGGGACCAAGGTCTAATAGGCATGTGTGAAGGAGAGCAACGGAAGCTTGTCATCCCACCAGAGCTAGCCTACGGAGAGGCTGGGGCTCCTCCAAAAATACCAAAGTCTGCTACTCTTACTTTTCACGTAGATCTAGTCAAGATTGATAGAAAAGATGAATTGTAATTCTATTTATTTTTGTATTTTTTGTATGTATGAAAATATTGACAGTAAAAAGTTGTGTGTGTACCTGTGTTGTTAATATTTTACTTATAAGTTTCAGACAAATTTTCCAGCTTTGCATACCTATTCATATAGATTCATGATTTATTTTTTAGTGATGTATGATTGATAATGAACATTCCAAGTAAAGAATGACAAATTATTATTGTTTTATTTTTTACTAGCAATATTCTTGGCTTAGCGTGGGTAGCATTTATATATATTAACCATTTTAGGGAAACCCTCTTTCTAACATTTTAAACAGGAACAATATCCGTCCACAGGTGTTTGAGATTATGATGGGCATACAGACAGAGAAAATAGGGGAACTTTAAAAAATTAAGGATAGGAAACTAGCTATTGCCCGCGACTTGATGCTTTTCAAATAATCTGACGCCTGTTTGCCTCCTTGGAGGGGTGGGGGGCGAAACTATCAGTGTTTACGTTGCACCAAGCCTCAGAGTAATAGTTTTCGGGTGATGCGAGTATACTATACATACAAACAGACAGAAATTCTAAAACAAAAATTTTTGGCTTCTGTTGGTCATAGAACCCCACATTGATTTTTTGGCCCCATCTTGCCCTTATGACTACCCAATTAGTGTTAGCGCATGCCCAATATTCACAAAGGTGTCTACTAATAAAAAATATAAGGTCAAATCAAACGTCAAAGTCAATTCTATCTACATATTGTCTATGGATACGTTACGTTAGTATTCATTCTCTTTATGATTTCTTCGGTCGACAACAAAATCCACGTTACCTACTTAAGTAATTATTTTACAAGAATAGACATTCTTTATAGGGATGTGACATTGCTGATAAAAAATCGATTTTTATATAATCGATTTATTTTTTAAGTATGAAAAATCGATTAACAAATAATCGATTTTTCTTAAGAAAATAATCGATTTTATTATATTGATAGATTTTTCCTAATTTTTCAATTTATGTCAAAATAAACGCCATTTACATTATATCAATAGATTTTTTCATTAAAAATAAACAACAGAAACAGAAAGTTCTTATAAAATCAACACAAATTAAAGTTTTTAACAATCAAGTTTGAAAATAATGAATAAAATATCACGATAAACGAATAATGAATAAAATATCAACCGAATGTCGGTAAAATACTGTTCATCGACTAATCCCATCTAGAGAATGTTTGATTAAATTAATCATCTAACTGTTTTATGTAATATTATGGAGCTATGATAGTATTCTTTGGCAGTTCGCGTTCCGGGCTCCAAGCCAGAAGACAAAAACGTAATGTTGGAGTGCATTTATTGTATGATTATAAAAATCGATTTTTAATCGATTATTAATTTTTAAAAAATCATGTATAAAAATCGATTTTTCTTTTAAAAAAATCGATTTTTAATCGATTTTTTCCATAATCGATTTTTTTTTCACATTCCTAATTCTTTATGCTTGGTAGTGTTGTTTGGCACTAAAACCACTAATCTGTGTGTTAATGTAATATGATCATCGGTAGTACTTACCAGTGCTTAACATAACCATGGTGAAAATATTATTTCTACATCCAGATCTCGGCATCGGCGGGGCAGAGCGATTAGTTTTAGATGCCGCATTAGCTTTCAAGGCAAGGGGTCATGATGTTGCGTTTTACACAAATCATCACGACCCAACACATTGCTTTGCAGAAACCAGAGATGGAACATTCCCTGTTACTGTTGTCGGAGACTGGATACCCAGATCTATTCTTGGTAGATTCAAAGCGGCCTGCGCCTATACTCGCATGGTTTATGCGGCTGTATATATGGCCTGGTATGTGATACCTGTTGAAGAACCAACATTAATTTTTTGTGACCTCATATCTTTGTGCATACCATTCCTGAAGATGGCTCGAGGACCTTTCAGAATTGTTTTCTATTGTCATCATCCAGATAAATTACTGACAACAGAAGGTGGCTTTCTCAAGAAGCTTTATAGGACCCCTCTCAACTGGTTGGAAGAGTTGACTACAGCAAGAGCTGATAAGGTTTTAGTCAATAGCAAATACACTGCTAGAGTTTATCAAGATGCATTTCAGGGTATCAAAGATATTCCTGATATTTGTTATCCATCAATAAACACTGAATTTTTTAATACAACTATCCCTAAACCTTTAAAAGAAATAGTACCGGTAGGTATGGATAAGTTTATATTCTTGTCAATCAATAGATATGAGAGGAAGAAGAATTTGAAATTGGCTTTAAAAGCTTTGGACCATTTGAAGCACATTGTAAATGAATCAGACTGGAGTAGAGTGCATTTAATTATGGCAGGAGGATTTGATCCTATAAATTTAGAAAATATGGAACATTTTATTGAATTGACAGATCTAGCTGCAGAATTAGACATAGAAGAAAAAGTGACATTCATGAAATCTCCCAAGGATGTGGAGAAAGTATCTCTTCTGTATAACTGCAAAGCTTTAATTTATACCCCTTCTAATGAGCACTTTGGGATAGTTCCTTTAGAAGCAATGTATTATAGTAAACCTGTTATAGCTGTTAATAGTGGAGGTCCCACTGAGACTGTAGTGAATGAAGTGACAGGGTTCCTTTGTGAGCCAAATAGTAAATCTTTTGCTACTGCTATGAGCAAATTGATGTCAAATCCAGATTTATGTGTGAGGTTGGGTGAAGCAGGAAGAAAGAGGTTTGAAACAAAGTTCTCATTTGATGCATTCACTGAGCAGCTCGATGGTATCTTGACAAGGGAGAGGCAAATAATATCGGAAGTACGAGCCATTGAGTATGAGCAGAAAAAACATAAATAACATAATGCTAACTCTCCTACAATATGTGATATTGTTTGAGAGTAACTAACCAAAGAATTGAGTGCGATATTTCAATGGATTACTTACCATCAATGTTAAACAAATTTTATTGTGTTTGCTGTCATCTAATTATTTCTATTGTTGCTGCTTTTTGGACTTAGTTGTGGTTTAGCACATTACACAGCAGTCACAAAACTGATGTAAACATGCATCAAACCAGTGCTGGATTGTTTGACTATCATTGTGTAGAGCTGACATTCTAAATTTGGCATTTTCTTATGATTAAGCAATTTTTGAATTTGAAATCCATGTATAAGGTTTGTTCATGAATGTTGGAAAGGTATATATTTTCACTTTTTGGTTACCAATTGTGTAAGATAAGCCTTCTCAATGTTTGTTTAAACCTAGCCAGTCAAGAAAGCTTTAGATTATATTTAAATATTTTCCTGTAGTTTCTAGGTACAATGTTGTAATTATTCTAATGTTTGACTAGTTATTAAAATAAGACAAATCTGACTTGAATTTAGTGAGGCGTTAAAGTACTTTTAATAAAATGTAGATGTAGGTTTGCTCCTGCCATGTTCATAAAATATAGAAATCCCAGTTGACTATGGTTGAAAAGCGTTAAAATGCATTAAGCGTTAAAAACTGATCATAAAATATACTCTTTTGTATTGTGCATTTTCTAAGATTCAATTATAGTCATGACTTTGTAATTGAATGGAAAATGTGGCCCACTAGACATCAAAATTATTAGATTTAGATGAGATAGAATTCCTGCAAGAAGGCTTGTTTGCATTATGATATCATTAGATACCAAGGGTACTAATTATGATTAAGATTTTCCTCTGACTTGACTTTGTATAGTAAATAAACATAATATAAAAGTTATGTACATAAATATGTTTATGTACTTATATTGTGATGTTATAATAAATGTTGATGACTTGATTAACAAACTAATTCTATATTACATAGACTCTCATTTCATTTAAACCTTAAAATGAATTTGCATACAGTAACTTAGATATTTGTAAAACAACTATGGTTATAGTGTTTTATATTTTTTACTTTTCTTCATATATTTATTCTTATAATCTTTTAAAAGGGCCACATGTTGGAACGCTACGTAAACTACACACAAAAAAAGAAAACGAAGGTAAACAGTAATAAAATGATTTATTTTTACAATAAACATCACTCAGTGATAGTCTTGTCTACATCGTACACGCGTTCAACATTTTCGCTAGGTAATGGGTCCAGCAGTTCGAACTGCAAGTCGTATTGTTGATCCAGGCCCATGTAACTATCGCTCATTATGTAAACTGTGTAAATAATCCTCCCTGAAAAGTGAAAAAATAAAATCTCATGGCAATGAAATTTTCCTGGTGTTAAAAAAAAATCTGTCAGGTTTTTTACCACTAGAGAATTGTTCGTGTAATTACAAACTGTAAATGGGTCAAGTTTGGATAATTTTATATATGTATTACATATAACCACGTCTTTATCCCTCATGGGCGAAGACAGAGCCAACAAGCTCTCAAAGATAAAGCCACATTCAGCTGTATAGCTTAATCGTGGAATTGGCATAAAAGAACCCCAAGTTTATTGGTCTATAGTCGCCTTTTACTATTACCTAGTCAAATCAAATCGTGTTCATATAGTTTCCAGTCACAAGTGCATCTGTCCATTTCCTCTGAAGGCGTCGCCTCTAGGGTAGGTGCGTCTGCATCCTGGATAAAACTAAGATGAAGTCGACTATATGTGTTAGTGGAAGAAGCCGCCTCGGGCTTTTGCACATTCTGTTAAGAAGTTAAATTAATAAATAACACATACCTGTATAATTCGGCGTATAGAACGTGACCTGAGCGGTGCCTTTCGGAGGTATCCTCTTCAAGGCATGGAGTTCCCCGTCGTCCACAGTTCCCACAGTGAGGAACCAGCCCTCGTTTTTCCCGCGCGGGAATCGGGGACATAACACGTTGTTAGGGTTCCCGCCGCGACGGTTCAGTTCTATCACTAGTGTGTATTCCTGTTGGCAAGAGATCGGTTATTAACTTACTTTTTCGTTAATATATTACAATTATGTACACAATCAAAAAATAACAAAATATGTTATACAGAAATAAAAAAAAGAATGTCATAGTAACATATTATAGTGAAAAAGTCCGCTCCGAATCGAATCGATGGGAAAGTCCTACCACACTGGCAGCATTCCCCCGCTGTATCGCGAGGGAGACGCGTTGCATCAGGAAGACTTAGCGAGAAAAGTTTTCGTGATATTATATTTTGCTCTAATTTGTGATCTGGTATATACTTAATAGAAATTAAAAGATACGAAAAAATAATAAAATACAAGAACCAAATATTAGTATGGAAGTAAATAAAACCTGGTCAGCATGGATCGGCATCCATTCCCTGTTCGGCGGTTGTTTTATGCGTTTGTCTTGCTCGCCATCACTGTCGAACCATAGGCCTCGAACGGATAGCTTTATGTCCAAAGTCGGTAGGTCGCAAATAGCCTGAAAATTAATTAATAAACTATCTTATGTGTTCAACATGAACCAGTTTGACGTGCCAAAATGATAAGATCCTACTATTACGAAAAAAGTACTTCCTATATAATCGAAGTAACTTAGTTTCTTCGTCTCCTTTCACATTTGGAAGTGTGATTTGATCTTACATGTGTAGGACCACTCCGTCTCATTTCCGATGAAGGATGTCGTAAAGGCGACTAAGGGATAGGCTTATAAACTTAGGATTCCTTAAGGCGGTGGGCTAGCCACCTGTCACTATTTGAATCTCAATTCTATCATTAAGCCAAACAACTGAATGTGACCTATCACTCCGTTCAATAACTATTGGCTCTGTCTACCCCGCAAGGGACATAGACGTGATTGTATGTATGTACATTTGGAAGAATTCACGTTCTACCCCCATGACAAACGTAAGGTACAAACACTGACATGACTACGAGAGAAATGTAGTGGCATAAACATACTCACTTTATAAATCTGCTCAATCTGGTGCTCATCAAACTCCCTCCTCATATACTTCGCCAGCAGCTCGTAGTTCCTCACACACGCGACTTTAAGCCCATTCAGCATCATGCACGGTTTCTTAGTCTCTTTGCTCATCTGTGAGAACATGTACAGATGTTGGGAGTCCACGTGCGGGAGAGTGGTGAGGGGGGAGTCGGCCGGCCATCTCGCTTGGACGATACACTGCATGAGTATCTGGCAGGACAGACAGACGGAGAGCCAACCGTTTTCTGCTGATGTGTCTATCATGGCCTGGAATAGAATGTATGGATGTTAATCAATATGTGTAATTTGTCCCGTATATATTTATTTAAAAAAGAAAAAAAAATGTCTAAAACGGAACATTTAAAATAAGATACGCAATTGTTGAAGACGGTTGAACATATACGTTTCCGAATCAAAAAAAAAAACGTTGCAACGTAACTTCTAATAAGATTAATGACGTGGAGCAAAATGTCCAAAAGTGGGTAGTTTGTATCCCACCGCTGTCACCAAAAAGTGAACGTCAAGATGTTTGGTTCAAATGAAAACCTAGATGATCAGTCAGAATCTTCTTGCATAAAGATATATCACGTAGACGTATACAATATGTTACCTGTAATATCCTGATGGTCTGATCAAGCACCGACTTGGTATCGGTGAGGTAGTCGGTATTAGGTAGCGGCAGACGCGTCATGTGCGCTTGTAGTAGCAGGAAAGCTTTCACGTTGGACGAGTCCAGCGATAACTGGTCGACGGGCAGGCGACATTGCTGGGCTAGTTCGCTGTGAAATACAATTGTCTATTTAAGAACAAGTCGTAATCGTCTTATTGGATTTAACGCCTTAATACTGGAGAAGTTGAACAGGTATAACTACGATCCTGGGGGGTCAGGTAAGTCAGGTTTTTTGGAGCGACTCCCATCTAATCTAACCCATAATGGACAAAGCTTATACATCCAGATGCCTGAATGTGCGGGTTTTGCTCAATATTTTTCCCTCACGGTGACAGCATCGGTTAGCAATCAAAACTAATGTACATTACTCAGAAAGGGGTCATTCGTGTCGTACTCCTCGGCGTCGCAAAGCACTGTCAGCAGCGCGTCACTGATGAGGTTGTTCAGTCTTGTGGGATAGGCAGTAGTGGGATAGAAATGGAAGGTTTTAGAAATAAGGGTACAATGAAAGGGAGATGTATAAATCGCGCGAAGGAAAGTATGAACAAGAAAGAAGTATTTAGTTAAATGGCAATTAACATAAAATTTTAGTCTTCGAGACTGTTGGCTTTGTCTACTATGCAAGGAATAAAGATGAGGTTTAAAAAAGGGGGTAGAAGTATCTTTACTTCTACCCCCTTTTTCGCGTGAAAGAAAATAGTTGCAGGAAAGAAGTGTATACTCTGATGGCAAGTCATAAAAATCATGACGGCCCCTGTGGCGCAGCGGCAGTACGCTTGCCTGTGACACCGGAGGTCCCGGGTTCGAATCCCGGCCAGGGCATGATGAGAAAAGAACTTTTTCTGATTGGCCTTGTCTGATCGTCTTGGATGTTAATCTATATAAGTATTTGTTATGAAATATAGTGTCGTTGAGTTAGTATCTCGTAACAAAAGTCTCGAACTTACTTCGAGGCTAACTCAATCTGTGTAATTTGTCCCGTATATTTTTATTTATATAAAACAAATTGAAAAAAAAAAACTAACACATTGTCCGAGTGGGAGAGTTATAGGAAGTGGACTCTCCCATTCTGTATATCCTCGTGGGAGAGTTATAGGAAGTGGACTCACCCATTCTGTATATCCTCGTTGTGCCGGACCGGCAAGGTGGCGTACTCCTCGACGTCGGCCAGCACCCGCAGCAGCGCGTCGGGCGCCAGGCCGCTCTGCAGCTGGCGGCCGAAGTGGCCCATGGTCCGGTGGGAGAGGTAGTAGTAGGACGCGATGCGGCCCATCCATGTGCAGTGCACTGTGCGTTGGTCCTGTTAACAAAGGTATGTTTGTATGTTTAATATGTTTCAATGAAGAAACGAATCTAAAATATAGCTTAGGGTTAGCAAAAACAGTGTTTGTTTAGTTTAAATATTTTATAACATATTACATATATATGTCATAAACATACATACATACATAAAATCACGCCTCTTTCCCGGAGGGGTAGGCAGAGACTACCGCTTTCCACTTGCCACGATCTCTGCACACTTGCTTCGCTTCATCCACATTCAAAACTCTCTTCATCATAAACATAAAAAAAAATTCTGTACATTGTATGTATAAATACATAAAAACAATAATAGGCGATAAAGAAACAGTAATAGTAGTACAGTAAGAACGATGTCGGGACGAAAAACACACAGACAAAAGCTGTTTATTTTTGTGTGCAACAATGTGCAAGTGAGAGGGCATGATTTTGGCCGCAATTTTAGATTCGTTTCTTTATTGAAACCCGTTATATTTGTCACAAGAATTTTTTTTGCGTCTAAACAGTAAACAGCTTATCTACAAACTTGTCTTAGAGTTTAAATCGGATTAGGCTAGAACCAGTTTGATCATCAGTACATTTTTATCACGAAAGAAGTCCTGTTCACGTACAATTTGGGCTACGACTGTGTACGGGCGAAGCCGTGGGCAAACCCTAATAAAATGTTCACATACACCTTTTTCTACAAAAGAAGGCAGATACTTCATCTTCTTGCCAAAAAGCTGGAAAAAATAATGGGAATTCTCACCTCCTCAATTTCAACACAGCCTGCGTTACATAACGCGTCCAAACTGGTTTGAACCAGATTAGACAGGTATCTGTTCACGTCTTGAGGCTCTAGGCTTTCCAGATTGTAATAAGAAGGATTCTTGAGCAGCCGTCGGAAGAAATAGGTCCAGGTGAGGTAGTCTAGGATGTCCTGTTTCGTTTGAACTGTGCCTGTGGGATAGAAATTGTTATTTAATCGTTCTGCGCCTATCGTGTGCCTGGGTTTACCACCCTAGGAGTTCGGGGTCTGCCTTTGACCACGATTTAAGAGTGGTATAAGTCAGTTATTAACAATAAGCGATTCCCGTCTGTGACCTTATACAATATGTTCTATTAGATTTGGAGTGGATGTCCATCCCATTTACAATATCTTAATTCAATGAGAAACCTTGGCAAAAGGTGAAATCTGATACAATAAAAGATTTGACGTACTACTGTCGAGAAAAGATCTTTAACGCCAATAAAATAGAATAGGCAAATATGAGAAAATGCGAGAATATTATGAGAAAATCTCTTAATATCTCTTTTTTTATAAATTTACAATGTTTCGTGCTCCTCAATAAATCTTTTGTGTACTGTGTATTCTTCCAATCTTTCATTTTCACAACTTAAAAAAAAATTCGCGCCATATTTGAAACATGAGTTAGAAATAGTTACCCGCAACGATTTCAGCGTTCAAGTGGTCAGCCAATACTTCCAATAAGCTAGATTCGACTGGGAATGGTTCGTACAAGAACTTCTTGTAGAAATTCTTCTTTTGGTCGTGCACCAATACCACCGCTACTCCTTCATTATCATACTGTAATTATTTATATAAATATTATTAAATTGAAAAAGAAATGTATTTTTGATTGTGACGAACTGAAAAACTGAACGTTTATATATAAATTTGGCAGAGGGACGAATAGTCAGAAGTATTTTTCTATAAATAAAAAAGCGAACGTGTAGAATTTGATATTTAATTATTTTTTTAAGCTAAAACGAGGAAAAGAGGGAGACCAATGGCTCTACCGTAGAACTATGGATTGGTAGACGTTTAGTTGTACTACCAACCTTCCAGTTATAGGACCCGAATCACACACCAAGTGCGCTGCTCAATTTTTCCTTTTTGATTCCTTATAAGTTATTATCTGTATTTTTTATTACAGTGTACGTTTTGTAACGCATTTAGCTATTACTCACTCCCTATTCTTTGTTCAACGATAAACGTTACGCCTCGCGTAGCCATCGCTACATCTGATATCCTAAAGACCCCCTCATTTTGTATTCAAATCCTGGTAAATTGTGCTGCCTCTCTCGTGCATAGAAGACGAATAACGGCCTCTGTGGCGTAGCGGTAGTGCGCTTATCTGTGACACCGGAGGTCCCGGGTTCGAGTCCCGGCCAGGGCATGATGAGAAACGGACTTTCTCTGATTGGCCTGGGTCTTGGATGTTTATCTATATAAGTATTTATTATAAAATATAGTATCGTTGAGTTAGTATCTAGTAACACAAGTTTCGAACTTACTTCGGGGCTAACTCAATCAGTGTAATTTGTAAAAAAATAAAATAAAATAACACAATACCTGTGGGCGGCCAGCTCTTCCCATCATCTGCAGCACGTCCGTGATGGGCATGTCGACGTAGCGTTTCTGCTTCCCGTCGTAGTACTCCGTGCCCTTGATCACTACCAGGTGAGCGGGAAAGTTGACGCCCCAAGCCAACGTCGCTGTGCATATTAGAATCTGCAAAGTAAAATAAGATTTTTATTTTGCACAAATCGACTGAGAACGTTTGTAGACTATTACTACAATAGAAAAAAGGATAGGACTACTCCATCTCTCTCCCATGGATGTCGTAAAAGGCGACTAAGGGGTAGGCTTATAAACTTGGGATTTTTCTTTTAGGCGATGGGCTAGCAACCTGTCACTATTTGAATCTTAATTCTATCTTAAAGCCAAATAGCTGAACGTGGCCTATCAGTCTTTTCAAGACTGACTTAATATCTTTATTGCATAGAAATTTACACAGTAACAAGAAAATAGTAAGTAATACTAATATACTAATACTGTTGGCCCTGTCTACCCCGCAAGGGACATAGACGTGATTATATGTATGTATGTCTGTCAAGAAATAGTGGTTTGTGTAAATCGTCTAATCGTCATTGTTCACTCGACATTCTCGAGTTCGCGTGTAGCAACAATTTTTTTTTTATTCAGTTACCTATAAAGTGAAAAAAAGTTAATCGACACAAGAATAAGAAGTAATAATCTAGAGCTGAGAATGCAAATGAGATTATTTGCTTTTGAGGGTAGATTGTAAAATATCTTTCTATGAATTTGACAGCTGTCATTCAATCATCAAAACATTTAAGGAGTACGTACAGTAACACTTAATTCTATATTACCTGTATCTTTTGGTTAATAAACAATTCCTCCACAGTAGTTCTATCTCGCTCGTGCAATCCAGCGTGGTGGATGCCGATGCCAAAAGCGAGGGTTAGTTTGAGGTTAGACTCTCGAATGTTCGCCAGAATTTGCTCCATTTCAGCTTCTCGCATGTGTAGCCATTGTTTAGGATTTTCTTCCGCGGCAAGGTATGCGATTAGATCGAGAGCTGTTAATCTGTAAAATAAATTAATATTCAGTTAAAATACACAATTGGATGAATTAGACAGGTCCTTGAACGTTTAGAAAACGTTTATTCACGTCATAATATATTTTAAAGGATCTGTATTTGCCTTGCAAATTCTTTAGTTGTCGGTTTCGGTTTCAAGACTGTTGGCTCTGTCTACCCTACAAGGGATACAGACGTGACTATATGTATGTCGGTTTCGGGGAACAGAAACGCGGGGCACTAACTCCGTATTTTGGCGGTTTGATCGTAAGTTGCGATAGGTGGGGGGTTATTACGCATGCATGTGTGGAATCTCTGCGAAAGGTTGTTGGAGCGTCAGGCCTTAACCTAAAACTGTCCCGCTGTAATAGTTAACGCCCCTCATGCAAACTATGTTCACATAGTCCAATAAAAAAATACATACTATGGTCACGTCTATATCCCTTGCGGGCTAGACAGAGCTAACAGACATGAAAAGACTGAATGGCCACGTTCAGCTATTTGGCTCAATGACAGAATTTAGATTCAAATAGTGACAGGTTGCTAACCCAACGCCTAAAAAAGAATCCCAAGTTTATAAGCCTATCCCTTAGTCGCCATTTACGACATCCGTGGGAAAGAGACGGGGGAGTGATCATATTCTTATATATATATAATGCCGGGAACCACACGGCCCTATGTGTTTCTCTATACGTCTCTGCGATCACAGTGACATGACGCGAGGCAGTAGTGGAGGGAGGGGGGGGACGGACGGACCTGGTCTGCCGCCGGCTGGACACGAACACGAGCGCGGGCGCGGCGGCCGCGTGCGTGCGGATGGCGTGGAACGTCGGCTTGTTCATCGACAGCATGCGCGGGCAGTAGTGGCGGCCCGGGTGACCCGATATGTGTACCTGTTCAATGGGAGAACGATCATTGGTGAGAAACAATTCTTCTTTTGATTCTCGTTTATAAATAATGGTGTCGTCATAGAAGTTGAAATTTCATAATATTATTTTTATTCACTGCTGGCATAGTTTTTTAAATAATTTTGAATTTTTAAATGAACTTACCCATCGTACTTTGAATAAATATAAACCTTAATATAATTTCATAACGTGTATTCTATTTTGTTATTAACTAATTTGTACTTTGTCATCACCTCTTTTGTAACTTGTCAACCAGCTGTTATACAAGTTCACATGATTATCATTAACACATTTACTCTGATAATGCAATATGAATGGAAAAATATTAGTCCTCGAAAGTATAATCTGCTGTCAAGCAAAAAAATAGAAGGATATTATGTAGGTAGTCAAAATTTTATTAATAAAATTTTATATTACCTCCAGTGGCACAGGACGAACTGAAGGCCTGAAGTTGTACAATCCCATTTCACCGATATTCAGCCAATTCGCGAGGTCTTTAGCGTTGGCTAGAGCAGTCGACAGGCCAATTATGCGCAGGCGCCGAGACGTGTGCGATTCTATGAAGTTTGTTCTGGAAATCAATTAGTTTACATTCATTTGGTATTTGCTGGTCAATTCTAAGGTTACTTTGTTAAGGATTATACTTTATTTTAGTACGAATAGATAAATATTCTTCACTACTGCGTAGGCGCTTCTTTCTCAACCGTTCCACCATCCTGGAATTTATCCCGGTAACGTTCTCCTCGTTCTGAAGTAGGTAAGTCAGACATCAACACGTGACTCCTATCTGACATTCGCGGCCCTGCAGAGAAATCAAGTACAACTCTATGGGTATGGAAATAAAATAGGGTTTACCTTGACACGATCACCTCCAAGACAGGCCCGCGATCCTCCCCCAGCAGGTGTATCTCGTCGATCACGATCAGCGCCACGTCCCGCACGTAGTTCCTCGTCTGCCACGAACGACTGATGCCGTCCCATTTCTCCGGAGTTGTGACTATGACGTGGGAACTCTTGATCGCTCGGATGTCGGGTGATACGTCGCCTACGATTACAAACAGTTTTATTTATCATTGTCCGATTGTCCGGTTATATGTATTAGGTTGAGGTGCGATATGAACACACAAATACATACATATAGTCACGTCTCGTGCGGGGTAGATATAGCCAACAGTTTTGAAAAGACTGAAAGGCCACGTTCAGCTGTTTGGCTTAATGATAGAATTGAGATTCAAATAGTGACAGGTTGCTAGCCCATCGCTTAAAAAAAGAATCCCAAGTTATATATATGAACACCAGTTTTACGAGTAAATAAGTCCTTCAACTACAAAACCGTATTGAATTTCTTTAAGAAATATTAGCGAAGACATTGATTCTTGAACCGGAATTCTAAAAACACAATAAAACATGAAACATTTTAATTTTTCTTTAATATCTCGTATAACAGTGATAATTCTTACCAGTCAACTCTACAACTTTTCTACCAAGTCGCTCCTCTATCCGAACTTTCCAATCTTTTATTCTTTCCTTGACGAGCGCTTTCAATGGTGCTATATAAACGACCTGTAAGGTAAATATCACATTAAAAGCATGTTTTATTTGTATTAAAAGGGATACTTAGATGTAAAGGATTCCGGATCAGAAAAGAATAAAAAAAAAATATTTGGCATCTTAAAGTAAAATCTTATATTAAACTCTTCCGTTGTTCGTGTTGTTGAGAAGATAGCCCTAGCTATCAGAAAAAATGTGTCGACATAATAACAATAACATCTTACTTAGCTTTAGTCCCGGTTGCATCCTCACCTCTCTGAAGAAGAGCCCGAGGTATGCCTTTGACCATGGATCCTGCATTGGATGAGTCAGGTTTAACCCAAAGTGACTCCTTTCTAACCTCCGCAACTTTTGCAGGGGAACCTAACCCGTATTGGATTGATCATGATTACACATTGCTAGAATGTGCAGGTTTCCTCAGGATTTTCTATGAAATGTCCAAAGAAGTAGGTTCCACGATATGCTTACCTTACATCCAGGGTACTGATTGAACACTCTGAACATCGCGAGCTCTGCCACTATAGTCTTCCCTGAGCCAGTGGGCGCTCCTAGCAACACATTATTATCCGTATGGTACAAACAGTGGAATATTTGCGTCTGTATCGGATTGAAGTGCGAGAAATTGTACAGTAATTCGTAGGAGGGGTTGTTTAACGCCGTCACGGGTAGAGGCTGTAGTTCTAGGAGATCTGTAAGAAATATATGTAAATGAGAAACATGTAAAATACATATATGTATATACATATATGAGAAACATATGAGAAAATGTAGATTAATGAAATAAGACAATGTTTTTTTTTTAAATATATGGTATCTGGTCAAGAGCATTTCTAAATCAAAAGCATACATTAAGAGTATTACGAATGTGGATGTAGCAATATAAGAGATGTAGTCTCTGCCTACTTTAAGATGTGTGAATTTTATTAATGAATGTACTGGTCCTATAGAAATATATCGTAGAAACAAATAAATAGAAAGAGCCAGAGCAATAAAAGGGTTAATACTTTACATTACGTTGCGTAAAAAAAAACAAGATAACCTGTATGAGGAGGGTGTGTCTCGGGCAGAATTAAATGTTGGAATGTTAGGGGCAGCACACTCTCTGAGCCCAACCATCTGAAACATCAAACTTAGTTAAAATACCATATTGCTAACACTAAAACAATTCCATGTAGTTTCCATTTGCCACGATACCTGCAAACTTCTGATACTGCCCACCCTTTAGGGAAAGAGGCGTGATTTATGTATATATCATCTTCAACACCATCATAGACACAAACATTAATCACGTCTATATCCCTTGCGAGATAGACAGTCAACAGTCTTAAAAAGACTGATCTAGTCTTTTCAACTGCTGAACGTGTGTAAAGGCTGAACGTGGCCTACTTTCAGCTTAATGATAGGATTGAGATTTATTTAGTGACAGGTTGCTAGCGCGTCGTCTAAATGAAGGATCCCAAGTTTATAAGCCTATCCCTTAGTCGCCTTTTACGACGAGACGAGACGAGGTCCTATTCTTATTGGTGCCGGAAACCACACGGGTATGTCCCGTAACGAAGTAAAATAGAACAATTTGTGTTATTATCAGTGTTTTCCAAAATTTTCATGCTGAAAATCGTATGCACAAATACACGTGAATACTACTCCTGTGTTTTTGATAAAGTAACGTAATAAAGACAGTACCTGTCTGAATACCAATAAAAAGTATAAGTTTCATTGCGTTGTTTCCGTGAGAAGCGAATTTGTTATACTTAATTAGAATATAACACATATCTTAAACCTTACCTTTCAGAGGTAGCTCTGATGTAGTACTGCGGCGGTAGTGGTTCTGTTATTGGTATTGTGATAACCAGCTCTTGGGGTTCTCCAGTCACCACCTAAAGAAAAAAAAAACTACTTTTAAAAGAAGATGCAATATTGTTTCCGACACTTTAGAATAGAACCACTCCATATCTTTCCCATGGATGTCGTTAAAGGCGATTAAGGGCTATGGCTTATAAACTTGGGATTCGTCTTGTAGGCGATAGGCTAGGAACCTGTCACTATTTTTTAATTCAATTCCATCACTAAGCCATACAGCTGAACGTGGCCTTTCAGACTTTTCGAAGACTGTTGGCTCTGTCTACTCCGCAAAGGATCTATATGTATATGTAAAAACTAGGTCAATATGAAAATGCCGAAAATGTTTTTGAGATAAGTGGGTAGTAAACGCCGCCCAAATGCTTACAAAGACTGCTCTTTTAAAAGATAAACTATTTTACAAACCACGAAGCGACAAAAATTTCAAGCTTTTTATAAGTAATGAACACACATAAGGTTTACATTTAATTTCAATTTAAACTCAGAATAGTCACCTGTTTCTTAGTGATGAGAAAGTACTCGTGGTAGTACATGATATCGGTGTCAGGATCCTCAACCCATATCCAGAATGCTTCGGGCGCTTTGCCGTGGTATTTATCGTTCCATCTGTCACATAGAGTACATATACAGGGTGATTCGTAAAGGATACTTTCACAGCATGATTCGAAGATTAAACTGAGTAGGTATAAATTAAAATGGATAGCAAAGGGGACAAAAAAAAATTTTTTTGCTCTCTGATGCACATTAATCGGATCTGAAAAGTATTTATTTTCGTTTTTTGCTTTAGCCTGGAATCCGGAAGGAAAGGAAAAGTCAAGTGATTATACAGAATGAGTCCAGTCTGTTTTTAGTTACTTTATTAA
The DNA here is from genome assembly GCF_032362555.1 of Amyelois transitella. Taxonomy (NCBI): domain Eukaryota; kingdom Metazoa; phylum Arthropoda; class Insecta; order Lepidoptera; family Pyralidae; genus Amyelois; species Amyelois transitella. The sequence continues at coordinate 6,423,688 of NC_083523.1, forward strand.
ACAACAGTAGCTGCTAGAGGAAAAGAGTGGTTATTTTATGTACGAGTTTCAATGTTGTGCATGTTTAGTGAAAATGGTTATTTCTTTAGTTGCCATTTCTTGTCGCTGATATGACATCGCGCTACAAAAACTATAAGGTTTTCTTTATTAATTAAAAAATATTTAAAGACTGAACAAAATTAGAGCTCCAGTGTATTCTGTCCACGTTTGTCATAGTTGCAGCGTGATGTTATATAGCCCAAAGCCTTCCTCAATAAATGGTCTATTCAACACGAAAATAATTTTTCAATTCAAATCAAAGTAGTTTCTGAGATTAGCGCGTTCAAACAAACAAACAAACTCTTCAGCTTTATAACATTAGTATAGATAACTATAAATTCTACAAAAGACTTACTTAAAATTAGGCGTGATAATGAGTCGTATCCTTAACACAGTCCGCGTGATGGGGTGCAGACTCGCCTCCATTTCCAACAGTGGAAATTCATCGGCGCACTTTTTCATGTGCCGCGCGTTCTTTGGATTGCGAATTAAGTCACCTGAAGAAATGTTTAATACGCTGTATTAGGTTTATTTATCAAAATATTACAAAATATTCACAACAGCTTCGTCAACATCAAGGTAATACAAAATAGAAACAATCACCAAACAAACAAATACATTTAATCAAAAATACCACCCCGGACTGCACCCGGCTCAAAAGTACCCATTAAACTTGCCGCATTCCCTCTTTGGATAGCTATGGAGAGCCTTTGCACCAGGTACCATCCCGAGCGGTAGTCATAACCACGTGCCCTTAAACGCCGTCCTATCTCACCAATAAAGAGCCTCGCCTGACCATGGACCGGCTGTTTCTACGGCCACCGGAACAAACTCATACTGAGTTAATTAATAGTCATAGTGCAACACATTAATATTTTTTTATATAGCTATAAGGTTACAACAAATTGGCAGTTGAGTGTAAGGTGGTTCTCGCAAACTTAACGCACGTTCACCCTTGCTTTTAAAATACCCCCTTAGGTACATAATTTGTGTATTTTTTCGTTTATAAGTGATCTTGAACTATTGACTTTTCCTTAAAAGTTTCGAGAAACGCTATACTTAAGCTATTGCTCTGTATTTTTTGACTGGCCAGAACTGATTTTAAGACTGTTATATCAGACTTTAATTAGAATATGAGCTAAAAGTGCAGTAAAAGAATTACGGGTCTGCTGGTAGAAATTGTATTTAATGAACTGCACGTTTCTATCTTTTTAATTCCCTTTTCTGTAAATATTTTAATTTTTATACAAAAGAAGTGGTAAAAACTCAACTGAGTCAAGAAGGGCCAAATACCTAAATCCACGGCCGTAAAACACATAAAACAATTAGAAATAACTTACCTAATTCCTGCCACTCCATCTCTCTTATCTGATCGGGTTTCAACATCGGATACTCAATACGCTCCAACGTCTCTATATTGAAACAGTTGAATTGTCTCATGTCGCTATGGAAATCCCACAACTGTAGCTCCAACATTTTGGCTATCTTCAAGTAAATCCCGGCCATGTATGCGTTGTTTTTGCGTAGGGTTATTTCGAAAAGAGCGCGCACTATACGGACTGCGTTCTAAAATTGGTCGGATAACATTAATGTTAGAATGTAGATAGTAATAAAATTTTGATATATAAAGGACAGATTGACATCATCATATAGCTCAAATTGATAGGTACGTCTAGAGATTTGAAGTTTGTTATGTAGATTACTTATGTGGTCTAAGGATATCCAAAAGGGGGTTGGAATGAACTGTTTTTTTTGTTTACGCGGGCGTACTATAGTAAGGTATATGATCTGCTATCAAAAGTCTTGGTCACTAGAATCTAAGCTAGATATTTAGAATATTAAGTATGAATAGTTGTTTTAATATAAATATAAGATTTTTACCAGGTATTCAAAGTTTTATTTTCTGTTAGGCAGAAAGAAAGGAAGAAAACGTAGAAGGAATTCTCATTATTTTACCTGACTAATATAATTGAGATCAGACTGAAGCGATGATCCATTGACGCGTCCTCTCGACAAGTAAACTTGCAGTAGTATATTAATCTTCCAATGTATATCTTCAGGTGGATCTTCTATTCGAAGTTCGCAATAGTGGTCTTTGAGTTGCCACAGTTCGGAAAGTTCTTCTTTCCTAACCTGTGGATGAAGAATTATTATAAGAAAAATAAATTAAGTTGATTAAAAATGAAAACAATAAAAATATATATATTATAAATCAGAACAACTGTTGCCATAAGTCATGTTTGATTAATGTTTAAAAAAATATCTATATAGTTTCTAATTCTATTAAGTTCCGTATTGTTTCCGGCACATCATGTCACGATGTCACTATTTGAATCTCTGAATGTGGCCTTTCAATCTTTTCAATACTGTTACAGACGTGACTATATGTATGTATATCGGCTTTCCACCCGGGAGAGAAACCTGACCAAACATATATATGTACGTAATATGTTTATGTCATAGGAGGGGACTGCGTGAAAAACTAGTTGAAATAGCTATGTAATATATATTTTTAAGATCTAGAAGGTTTTAGAAGATACCTTGAGCTGCTGGAAGTCGGAACAGCGTGTCAACATTTGCAACACTTCGCCCTGAGTCATAGACTTGCGCACCATAGAGTTGAACACTTCCATAGTCTCGCACGTGATGTAGTAGTGACTTGCGCTACGGCCAAGATCTAAAATATTTCTTATATTATTAATGTTGTTTTCAAGAACGGATTTAGATTTGAATGAATAAAATTCAGGGTAAAGGTGCCTTTCGTGTTTTGTTTTTACAAAATATATAGATCTTAAATCTAAACCATGGACAAAATGTATAAATTAAAATCGCACTGACATAGTTATGAATGTAGATGAAGCGAAATAAGTGTGCCTACCTACTCCTTCAGGAATGTGGCGTCATTTTACGTACTTTATGTTGTCAGATGGCTACGGACTGAAAACTTCACCGAGATGAGAATGATATTGGAAATAAAATAATAATATGTTATTGTGCTCTTGTCAAACTCAAAGAAGTTTGAAGTTTAAAGAAATTTGTAAAGTCTGATGAATTAATAAAATATATGACATAGTAAATATATGTGCCGTGTGGTTCCCGGCACCAATTACAAAAAAGAATAGGACCGCTCCATCTCTTTCCCATGGATGTCGTAAAAGGCGACTAAGGGAATAGGCTTACAAACTTGGGATTCTTTTCTAGGCGATGGGCTAGCAACCTGTCACTATTTGAATCTCAATTCTATCATTAAGCCAAATAGCTGAACGTGGCTATTCAGTCTTTTCAAGACTGTTGGCTCTGTCTCCCCGCAAGGGATATAGACGTGACCATATGTATGTATGTAAGTAAATATATAGCCCTTCTCCCATTGTAGCGCCCAACAACCTTAATTGTTCCTTTATTTTATAAATGATGACCTGAATACTGTACATTAAGGATGCAATAAATAAATTAAATTGAATCAACTTACCTGTAACATTAAGATCGCCAGTCCTCTCATTGTACCGTATCATTTGCGTTTTGTCCAACTGCATGGCGGCCGCTGTGATTAATTCCCTGCGTTTAGTTTCCAACATCGGCTCTTCTTGCACGTCGTTGTAGGTAAGGCCGTAAACCTAAGTCATATAAGTTAAGGTTATTTATTTAAAACTTTATTGCACAAAAAAAGTGTATAAAAGGCGCATTTAATACCGTTTGGCATTCTCTACTAGTCAACCAGCTGACCAAACAGAAAAAACTTTAAGTTGGTGGTGCAATAAAGTGCACAATAAAGGTTAATTAGTTTTTTAAGCTTACCTGTGGATTGATTCTCATTCTCACGAATAGGTAGGTGTAACTGAGCCACTCAACCGCCTCGTCTATGTTAGTAACAGTGCCAAGAGCGACCTGTGTAAGTAAGAGGACAAATAGTTTTATTTATATGCTTTATTTTCCTTTTTTTATTATGCTTTTTATTGATTTAATATACATAAATATAATCACGTCTTATTCCCTTGCGGGGTAGATAGGCCTTAATTGACCATTCACACTGGCCTCATTTATTTTCCTTGTTAATGTACAGTATTGTACAGTCACCTGGTGAGAAACATGTTTCTCTGCACATACAAATCAAAACTACAGAAGGTCAAGTTTTTCATCTTCTCAACTTTATTAAACCTGTATGATAAGACTTATGAGAGTAAAACTTACCTCAGCATTAAGATTGTCCGCCAAAAGATTGATGAAATTGCTCTCAATGGGAAACTGGTTGGTCATCGATTTTAGGTAATGTGTTAGCTTGTCATGTGTAGTTATAATGATACCGGTGCCAGAGGAATCGAACTGTGGTCTTCCCGCGCGACCGAATATTTGTAACACATCTAGTATACTTAAGTCCACGAATGTGCCGTGGCTTTGGTCGTAGATTTCGGTGCCCTATTTGATAAAAAGAAACTAAGTAAATTTAAATAAAAGAAAATAAGATATTGACTGTCAGTAACGGTTAAAATATTGTATTAGAGCTGTAGACTTAGGAATAAATAAATAAATAATACAAATAATTATAAGAAATAACAAAATCCAAAATAGCGTCGGAAGGCGCTATCTTCGCTCGTAATTTATAATATTACATGCCTACTTAATGTAATTTTCGATGTTTATAAAATAAAATAAAAAATACTTACCCTGATAATAACAGCGTGTGCGGGCAAATTGACTCCCCAAGCTAGCGTCGAAGTACACACTAGAACTTTTATGTATCCTTCCCCGAAATATTTCTCCACCATGTTTCTGCAATTATTTCAAGAAGACATCATAATGAATGAATGAAATTCCTCTTATTGCACATAAGAAAAACACGAGAAAGGTGATGCATAATGCAAGATTAGTATAACGAATACGATCTAATGGGAATATCAGGTGATTTTATGAAATACAGTTTCGATCATGATATGATCTCACTTACTCTCCTATTACAATCAGTTTGTAAATGTAATCTGACATTCAGCTTTACAGTAAATGAGATGGCAATCAAGACTATGGTATGATGAGAAAGAGAGAGTCAACAATGTTTAGAAGTGATATAAATCATCACTTATATTTCTCACGGGAGTCTTATCCCGAGAAACAGCTAGTCAGCCATCAGAAAACAGTGAGAAACAGAACATTAAAAGATTTACCTATCACTTCTCAGCATGCCGGCATGATGGCACGCAAAACCACACGCGAACAACTCTCCCAAAATCTTATTTGGACTTGTGCTTATCGCTTTTTTCGCTTTCAAAAAGCCACCAGAATCCTCCGGCTCGAAATGTTTCAAATGGCCCTTCTTCTGGGCCAATTCTTTGAGCACTAAAGCCGTTTGGTGTGTAGCGTTTCGGGCGTGAACGAAAACCATCACTTGGTGACCCTTTTGGACCATATCCGAGGCTTTTTCGTAGCATATGTCGTTCATTATTTGCATCTATGGTTCAAGATAAAAAAAGAGTTTAATCATAATCATTTATTCCTTTAATGTAGTTACAATATAGGTCTTAATAATTTTAGTATAGTTTTTGTGCACACATTTCTACCTCTCAAGGCGTCAGAATTATATACATATATTTTAAATAAGCAGCGTATAAAAGCTAGGCTCTGTCTAATTATGTCATTTGATATATGTTATCAAATTAGAGTCAGGAAATAAAATTTGTATGTTTTTCTTAAAATAAATTAAAAAAATAATACCTGTCTAAGATGTGCACCACCGCCGCTACCAACTTCTTTGACGCCAATAAACTGCTGCTCCAAAGGTACCGGACGGAAACGAGAGTCGAAGAAGAATAGACCGATGTTTGGGTTTACTCTTAGGAACCTGTTGAGTTTTAATCGATTTAGATTTATACCTTATGATTTCTGATAGAAAAGAAGGAGTAGGAGTCACCAAAAAATATTCATTTATTTAGTAGGTTGTCCACCGTAAAAAGTATCTAAATCTTTTCTCAAGTCTCAAAATCCTGGTCACGTCATCCTCAACAAAAGATTCTCTTATTTGAATTGTATAATGCTATAGCATAAATATAAAAATAATACCTAAAAACGTCAAGGTAATTGGGCAGTGTAGCCGATTGTCCGACTATGTACTTGTCTCAAAGCTATAATATGAGGCGCATATACATATTAAAGTTAAAAGTGTATAATAAGAATCACCTGGCAACGTCAAGATAATTGGGCAGTGTAGCTGAAAGTCCCACTATCCTGATCATGTTCTGAGTTGACTCCACTTGTCTTAGGGTCCTGGCCACGATAGCCTCGACTATGGGCCCTCTGTCCCCGTGGAGAAGGTGAACTTCGTCGATGATTAGCAGCTTTACGATTGACGCCAGTTCCGTGTCGGCTGCAAAAAGTATTGACATTTATATTGACTGTATCATTATTTTTCTTTAAAATATTAGTAAGGATTGGAACTGACTATATGTGTGTAACCTTAAAACTTTAACAAATATTTTATGCGAAAAGTGACGGATCCTCTTGCCTTAAAAGGTTACTAAAACAGCCCATTCAAACAGCCAAAAATTGGACCATAACTCCAGACAAAGAAAAACGTCAGAATGGCTAATGAAACTCTAAACTACTGAACTATTACCTCACGAACGGATATCCCTAACGTTTTGATACGATATTCCATATAACCTTCTAAATTTAGTTTTAGTAAATTAGTAAACTAAACTTACTAGCCCCTTTCCTGGTGACCACATCCCATTTTTCCGGCGTAGTGACTATCATTTGCGTCTGTTGGACCTCTGTTTTGGTGAGTTTCATGTCTCCTGTCAACTCCCGAACGGATATCCCGAGCCCTTTTAGTCGCCGCCCGAAGCTAGCAGTCATTTCTGATGCAAGGGCCTTCATCGGGGCTATGTAAATTATCTGATGGATAGTAAAGATAAATCATCACTCTGCTAATGCGTCGACATACATTCATAACTACTTGGTCTTAGGAAGATGAGATTTGGAGAAATGGTTTTGTAGTTTGAGGGGAATATTAAGTAAAGATAAGCCCTTTTAAAAATAACTTATTTTACGTTTCACGGACAAAATCTAATTTAATTAACAGCTTCAAATAAAAATACCTTAAATTTATTCTTCATAATGACGTTATTCTCTATATGCTGTTTTATCTGATGCACCACAGTCAAGAGAGCTATGTTCGTTTTACCCGCTCCGGTCGGCGCGCAAATAAGGAGGTTCTCATTAGTGTTGTAAGCAGTTTGGAACACCACAGACTGGATTCGGTTCAGTTCTTTTATGTTCTCGAACGCCATTTGGCCAATCTGTAAGTAACGTGAAACCAGATTTAAATTTTTGGCCGCAATATCAAGTTACCCAAATACACTGAAACTCCTTAGAGTTCCGTGTAAGGTAACTTGATGCGGCTGACCTTACATTCTGACGATGATCTAACATTAGAAAAGTTTGTAAAGACAAATCTTTCCTACTCGATAATTGCGTACATACATTTTGGTTATTTTAATTTTAAACAATGATTCTCCAGAAGTAAATCAATACAAATGGATACTTAATTTTGTTTATTTAATTGGAGTTTTGTTATTATTTCTACCCTCTCTTGTTACTAAGCTGTAAGTCTTCCAAAAAATATATAAAATCCCAAAATGTCTGTCATTAAAAAAAAAAAATCTGTTTTTTTTGGTAAGCTGACATACCTCATCTAACTCGGCAATCGGCACTCGTTTATTCCCGACTTCCAATGGTGCTGGCTCGTTCTTGGGTATGATGACCTCTTCGTACTCCTTGAGGTCTTTCCTCACTGCGTTTTCTGGTAGCATCAGCTTTAGGCCAGACACGAAACCTAAAAGATATATAAGTCGATAAATACTTACTTCAAGGCTAACTCAATTTGTGTAAACTGTCCCGTATATATTAATTAATTTATACTATAATTAATGCTTTCCAATAGGAAGGTGTAGAATGCATCTTTATTAAATCTGATTTGACTTTTGTGATTGCTTGATAAGATCAAAAATTGACTTCGATTTATTATCTTATCTAAGGTTGACTGGCATTGAATTAAGTTAACCTGTTGTCGTTATAAGGCTGAGTAAAGTTTTAAATAAATGTGGATGCATACACATGCAAAAAAAGTGTGCAGGGATAATAATTATCCTTCCAAAAAAGATATTGATTATTATGTGTGAACTGAAGGCTTTTGTCCCGGTGTAATCCTTCCATTATTTACTTCAGTTGTCTAAATTAATCTGTCTACCCAGTTCAGGTAAAGATATGATATATGTGAATAATATACATTAACATATATAGGTTCGTAATATTCTTACCAGCAGCGCCTTTAGCATCAATAGACTTATCATATACATTAGGATATTGAACTTTTGTTTGGAAATACGATATTTTCTGAAGAATCGGGTCAATGTTGGCAGCTGATTTTGACACTGAGAAGGGCACCACCGGTTTTGATAATTCTGCTAAGCTAAAGATTATAAAATCATTTGTTTAAAAAGCTATAGTCTTATAATTATAATAGGTATTATATTATAATAATAATTTATGGAACATTCATTTGGCTGCGTTTTTGGTAAACTGAAAATTTCGCCTTAGAACTGGATATCTTAAAAAACTATAACATTACATTTAATTTCAAATAAAGTGTGTAAAATATTTTTTTAAATTTAAAAAATGATGATTTTTTTTTATAAAATGCTTTATTTTTTTAACAGTGAAAATGGTCTTTGAACCAAAAAAAAGCTTAGTTACCGTTTTTCCCTCATCTGAGCAATATTGATTTCGGGTTCATCGTCTTCATTGTCGTTCTTCTTAGAATTTTTCGCCTTCTTCTCCTCTTTCCTAACTAACTTTGCTATTAACTTTTCTTGTTCTGACTGTACAGACACTTGACACAAATATTGAGGCATTTTATTTTCGGGGAGAGTGGCAGCCACTGGAAAACACATGGTGAATTGAGAACCTTCTTTTTTGAATTAGGTTCAAAAAAATGCAGAATAAAACAATGGTTGATCAATGGCTCAGACCTCAAGACTAAACTTTGCCATGTAAGGGGTGAGAAATTAATGTTTTCAGAGGTTTCTATGTTTTAGTGAAAGCACACTCAATCAAACTCAATGTTTCAAATTTGTTTTAATCACAGAAATTGAACATGTGACCTAACAATAACATTTTTGGGAACAAATAATGTTCTTTTCAACAAAATAGTTTTTTCATTGATACTCACATTCGGCTATAGTAGGTTGAGGTGGAGGCGCTTTCAAACTCTCCGTAATCTCCTGTCTATGCACCAACATCTCTTGAATGAACTCAAACTTATCAAAGCCAAGCAAATCGAACAAGTCATTTTGCAACTCATCATTACTCCGAGGGGAGTTGAGGAATGTAATGATAGATTGGAGTATGTCTGCGCTGGACATGCCACTGTCGTCACTGTAGAGTTCCTTGATTTTTATTTCCAGCCAGCTTTTGGTGAACTGTTGGTGGAATGTTTATGAGAAATATATTACACATTTTACTTTAATTCAAAAGAAAAAAAATTTAAATACATAGATTAGATGAACTTTACTTAGCCATTTATTCATAGTACTAGAAACTAAAAAAAAAAATTAAGGACATAAAATATAAATCAATTTTTAAATTACATATTTAATGAGAATAAATGACAACTTAAAGCCCAGAGCTTTTCTTTTTTTTATCAATTGAAAAGCTAAAAGCTATTTATTACCTTAGACGATGGTGTAGTTTTACCAATATGAGCTGCATTATTATCTTTGACACTTTTGTTTTTATACTTCATCGAGAAGTCAGTGACAAAAGAGCCAGCAGTTGCGGGTTTACTGATCATTTTAGCGAGCGGTTTCTTCACAGGTTTGTATGGGATGTAATTAATTTGTATGTGGTCACCCCAAAGTTTAACATTTTCTTTATTTTCACTTGCTTCTTTTTTGATATACTCTTTGGTCTCTTCAGAAATTTCACTGGATATTTTTGTGACAATCTGTAAAGGAGTTCATATTAATAATATCGAAGAATTAAATCATTGTTACATATTCTTTTCTCAAGTTTTGACATGAAATAAGATGACCTCATAAAATATATCCCTCAGCATTTTAAATAACTGCACATGCAGTTCTATAAGGCCCAAGTTTTATTATACATTACATTTTTCTTATTAGAATCTAGTCACAATTTTCCCAATACTGTTTTCAAGGATTCAATTTTTTATTAATTATATGATTGAGTGTGTATGAAAAAGTTAATCTAAGATAAATTGTGTAGTAGTACCTGACAAATCTTATTGGCGGTAATAGTTGTGACTGCTCCAAAAGTCTGTCGTAGCTCATTTAGATGCTTCAGCATTACAATATCATGGTCAAGGAACATTCTAAGGACCATCACTGCAGCATCATCAGCCATTTCATCAGACATATCACTGCTTAGTTCCAGACATGCATCTTTTAGGTTTTGTAGTAGTGTTATCAGGTCAATGGCATTAGGTTCATTTTGCTTTATGTAAGCACTGATATCTGCGAAGGATTTGAATCTGAAAAATAATTGATAAGTGTTTCCAGGTTTTAAAGAAATAAATTTAATTTTTAATCCAATTTTGAACAATTTAAAATTACACCATTATACCATAGATATTTAAAGAAACAATACTTACTTTTTCAGCTTCCTGGACCTGAGGCCAGTTGGTTTAGTAGGATCAGTGGGTTTCAAACAACGCGGCTTATCGAGTTGCGTGTGAGCCCTAAGGGCCCGTGTTATTCTTGGAAGCTCTATCATTGTTACAAACTAACGCCACCCTTAAAAATAACAAGATAAAATTAAGTTAATCAGTAACAGATGCAAAATAATATTGTGTAATGTATAGGGAAAACTTTGTAAATATGATGGTTAAAACATATTGTGAAATATTATAAAAGTACCTTTAGATAAAAGTTAATTATAGTTTTTTTGCTCTTTTAAGTAAGTACAGCAAAGTGGTTACATTTTAATACTACAGACAAAAAGCACCCACTAGAGACTTATTATCAAATTTAGTAAAATTTTATTAAATTGGTTTCCTCTGGAATGGTAAATTTTGCTTTGTTTTGACACATTTCTCGTTTTCTGATGTCACTGTCAAACGATGTGACTGTAAACGATTTTTTTTGTTAGGCATAGATCTGCATTGATAGTGGCAGAGTCGGAGTTGCATGCTTACAATTTTCTGTTTTTGTTGTGCCGTGTGGTTCCCAGCATTTTAGCACTCCATATCTTTCTCATGGATGTCATAAATGGAATAAGAGTGAAAAAACTAGCGTCTACATCTGAGACCCCTATAAATATGCGATTCATCAATCTCCCGGCTTTGCTTGTTCTAGCGTCCTCATTACTAAATTTATTATTATGACTACTTAGACACTAATTAGCCCAGCTTTTACTTGCAGCTTCTTCCGCGCCACCTAAGTACATAAAAATACAGGATTTTCATAAATCCCTCGGGAATAAAAATTTTTACCGGAAAGAAATATCCCCTTTGTCCCTCTCTAAACTTTCAATTATAAACTAATACGCGAATTTTAATAATATTGGTTCAGTAGATAACGTGTCAAGTGGTTGTTACCTTTTAACGAACAAATAAACTTACTATTTCCTTTATAATCCTCACTGTGTAGGAGCATAATTTCCGTGGTTCTGTCTATGTATAGTCAGGATATTCACGATTAGGAAGCCAGGTTCATAATAAATTTCCGGTGACGCCCTTTCATAGGGAAATTTAACCCAGCTTGGATTATGACACTATTTTTTCCCTTAGCTTTAAATGAAACAGCAGTCAATTTATTAAACTTGCTTTATTTTAGTGAAGCAATAATTACATTTTGGTACAATACATACAATAGTTAATCAGATACCTACCCGTGTAGGTAGGTATGTCTAAAACTTCGGCTTTACCTGCGTTAATGAAATACATGAACAACGGCAAATCGACTCTAAACCAGTTACACACATGAATATTTATATATTAAGTAAGTACTTCATTTTTTAGCATATAGTAAGTACACTGGATATGATTAATGTAAATTAAAATTGTGTGCCTACTTAATTACATTTAATACATAACAACTGTAGGATTCAAGATTATAACATTTTTTTTAATAACCATTCATAATTCAAACGTGAATTTCCATTAAGTTACCTAATTTTTCTATTTTCTACCGTCTCCATTTCCCTCCAAACGAAATGAAATAGCAATAAACTTCAGTTATATGTGGATAAACTAAACTAAGAAATTTGGTGCTATAACTACATTAATTTTTAATGAATAGTTAAACAAGTACTTAAGTATGCATGATGAATTTGTTCTTAAAACCATTTGATATTTTTATGCACAAAGTAGTATCAATTTATTTTCTTGTGGCATTAAACTCACACACAGCAGTTAAGTAAATTGTATTCCTATTTCTATGGACTAACATAATGTAAATTCGTTGTTGTCCACATTATCATAGGATAATTATAGTGGCCCTAGTAGTATGGCACGCGAGAAGCCGTATTTAAAGCGTGATAGTTTTTAACGCGATAAAAACGACATCGCGCGTGCCATACTACGGGGCATGCCGTGACTTTAAGGGGGTTGACATTTTTATCAAATGATTTTAAAATAACTGCTTGTTACGATATTATTAAACTTTTTGATATAAAATGTATCTATGGTGGGTGGATGTATATAACCGTGTGAATATATACACACGTCACGTATAGGTATATTTATCCCTATTGGCCGACTATGATAAGGTGTATATCTTATCATTACGAGAGGCCTCCATTGGAATTATTTCGGAATCTTAGAGAATATGGCTTTTCTTTTCACTACCTCTTTCACAAACTATGTTAGAGAATATAACATAGTTTGTGAATAGCTCATCTGAAGGGGTAAGTGTACAGAGTAAACTGGAAAATAACGATACTGCGCTTAGCCAGTAAGCACTATTCATAATACTGTGGTTTTTTACCTTTTTGTTTCGCTTTTTATTATCAAGTGAAACGGGATAGCGGTAGTGCCATTCTACGGCGGCAGCTCTCTCGTATAACTTTATGTAAAATGCAAATGTATTTTTTTTTCAATTCAAGGGAAAAGTTATCCCGTATTAGGTAAGAACTTAAATTAGACCAAGCAAACAAGTTTGTTGGGTCTTTTCAGCTAGTTATTTGTTTATAATTAGGTATAGGAAGATAAGTAATAATATCTTTTCAATGTTTGAAACAATTTTAAATGGCATAAAACAACTTTGTTAAATATAAACAAGAAAATAACCAACCCAAATCACATATACAGGATGTTTTAAAAATCGTAACAAACAGCGCTCTTAAATTGTAATAAGACTATCGTTGTTGTAAACTAAAGTTGCCTGCCTGAAAAGGTGAAGGTTCTTCTATTTGTAACAATGACAGATATATTATATTAACAATAGGTACTTAAACCTACTTAATTATTTAACTTACAATTCTGGTGTGTTTTTGTTTACCTTACAGTGAATCATAGACTAATTTTTAAAACACATTTTTTTATTATTGAGTAACGATACTTTTGGTATTAACAAAGTTGACCCAATTGATAAGCAGGCACTTAAACAATTAGTTTTTTGATAATTCGATGTGCCATAATAGGAATTTCATGCGTATTTTGGGCTAAGATATTTTAGTAGAGTAATATATTTTTACTTCTAGAGTTTTTTTTTACTACACTTACAATAATATCTTAGCCATCAACAAGATGGTTTTTAAAGGCAGTTAAAATTTAAATAACACCTAGTTGTTAAAAATAGGGTACCTTTTAACAACTAGGCATTATTTGAATTTAAACTTTTGTGTTTTAAAAATTATTGCGAATTTTTTTATTGTGACTGTTTCATACAGTAATAAATATAATATTATAAAATAAATTCCAAAAAAAAACGCGTTGGATGACTAATAAATATTATTAAGATGCGTCAAATAATTTTTGTGTTACCTAGCATTGTTTTTCTAATAATCTTAGCTTTAGCTAAGCATAAATTACAAGTTATACTGGCCAAACCTCCCTTTATAATAACACCAGATTTACATAGTCTAACTAGGAAGCCGTTTTTACATACACTACACACAATTAGCGATGTTTGGTTATTTTTTTAAGTTATTAAGCACTCCCATGACCAGCTGGATCAAACGCAAGAGGTGAATAAATTAAAAGTAAAAAAAAATACATGCTTAGTCAAAATTAATTGTTTATTGATTAAACTAACAGTGACAATGACAACAGTTTATGTAAATTAACAAATGATCCCTATATATTTTTTATTTCAATATTACATACTGTATGTCAACTTCATTATAATTACTGATTTATTGTTTCAAGGTATTAATATGTAATTTTATGGACAACGAAAAGAGGTATAATTATGTACGTACGATCCGCTGAACATTAGGTACTAGATTATAATACTTGTGTTAAAAAATTAAACCCATGTCAAAACAACAGATCTAAATGTAAATCATAATTCCTTAATTTAAACTACACGCTATTTCTTATTCATATAACAACTCGAATACGTACAAATCTTCGATTCAAATAGATATACTTAATGTTAATATTAAGTGTAACAGAAATTTAATTTATTTCTACATTAAAAAATAAAGCAATGCAAGTCAGCTCTCTAATTAAATTAATTCTTTGGTATAAAATGTGCAACTTTGAACTGTTTCTCTAAGAAATGAAAATAAGTTAAAATTTTTCTCATTATTTAAATGTGTTTTAGGAAATTTAGGCTGATATGATTATTTTGTTTATTGATATGGTTCCATTGAGGGGATATTTGGCATTTAATTAAAATATTATTGTTTCACATATTTTTATTTACAATTTTGCCAAAGCTAAGTAACTGATAAGTAGCGCAAGATAAAGAGTCTTGCTAAAGTATTTTTTAATATTAGGTTTCTGGAACGTAAATGATAGATTATTTTTTAACACTAAAAGCAGACCATATACAGTATAAATCGCAAGAGTCTAAAAAATAAATTGTAAACAGTGTCAGCTATTAATAAAAAAGTAGTTGCCTTTGCTTTGTGACTAGATTTTGCCACTTTGCTTAATCTTAAATAACTATTTTTACTATCATATTCAACATCTATTAAAATGACTGTATAAGTAACACAAATACATGCATACATATAAAATATGTTTGTATTAAGTGTTTATATCAAGATCAACGTTAAATGCTTCAGAAATAAAATTTTAAGAAGTTGATACAAAAATAAATGTTTAGTAATAATTCATTTAAGAAATGTGGTCCAAATTGAACGAAAATATCTTAGCGTTTAGGTATACGAACATAATCTTTGTTTTTTTCTGTTATGGCTGGTATCCATTGGCCTTATCTAATTGGTAGCGTATAAAGTGACGTCAACAAGGTAAATTTTCTAAAAGGAAAATTTGTCTAAAAAATACTCTATTTAATCAGGGGTTTACAGAAAAATGCGTGTTCCACACAGAATTCAAAGATGACTAAATTGATGATATAAATATGAGGATATTTTTGTTATATTAGTGATGTTTGACCTTTTTTTTGGATAATGTGTCCCATGCTGGTGTGAATACAAGACACCGAAACCTGTAATAAAGATAAAAATGTTATAAAATTTACACAGATAATATTTTTTATGTCATATGTTATATAATGTTTCCTTAAAAAAATTTGCAACACAAATTTAAATATTATATTAAAATATGTATTCTGTGTAAACTAAGAATACAACCTACTTTTGTACATCGTGGAATAAAATTATGTTTTTTAGTTTTTAAGTTTTATTTATCGTTTAAGCGTTAGTTTCGGTTGATTCCTCTTCCTGGGAGCCGAAGTCTATAATTATAATCCTGGGGATATTATATTATTTAATATTATATTTCTTGATGAGTTTTTCCTTCATTATATTAAAGCAACGGCTAGCAACCATTAAAATGTCCTAAACTTTTACATTTATGAGAAATAATTTCTGATAAATACCTGTTCGATGCTCCTGTAATGTCAGTCCTCCGGTATATTGTTTACAGACCTAAAAAAATTATACAATATTAATATTTAAAGTAAAAACAAACCTCTAATGTATGTATATGACAAAATAGTTTACAAAAGCGATAAATATGACAAATATTATTTAATTATGTTAACGAGTTATCATGAAAAGTTGGTAAGTACTATTTTTATATTTAATTTATAAACTTAATTTTGTTATCGCTTCTTCCCTTTTGTACATTTCTGCATCCTTTTTATCTTTCCAAATTTTTTATAGTGTGTCTAAACCGAAACAATCAGAAGTATTAAGTAAAATTTGAAATTTATACATTCTTTACATAAAAACTATATTTAATACTTTATTTCTTTGTTTTACAATATATAAATTTACATTGAGTTTAATATAACAATGAAAGTTAAATAAAAATGGGGTTGAAAAAAGCATAGCATTCTTGGGTAAATTGTATATATAGGTAAAGCAGTAAGTAGCAAATTTGTTTTAGAGAAATATCCAAGAATTAAATGTTTTATAAATTTAAAGCCCAGTTCTAAAGGAGTTTATTAAGGAACCATAGAAGTGACAGTTACATTTTGTAAAAAAGAAAAATGGAAACCTTCGTAAATAATATTAAATAATTTGTCACTTATATGGTCGATTTTTTGTTAAATTGGAATATATTTTTGTATAAAAATTATTTCAAATATTTATAACCAACGACTTTACACACAATACATAGACGTACAGAGTAAAATAGACCATAATTATTTATTTTAGTAAAGTTTTTCTCGTACAAAATAACGTTCAAATCAAGATTTTACAAACAGCCTGTATATAGGAGGCTGGAGTGACTGACAGAGACAGAAAGACGAAATGACAAGAACAAACAAAGCAACACGAATTATACAACCACAATGCCCACTTACCAAAAAAAGGCAATAACCATTATGTATTTTTTTATAAAATAACATAGGTTTTAACTATTAACAGTAACTTCTAAATTAGACTTTGTTTACCGAAACTTGTTCACACAAAGTTTGCTGGAAATGTTAAAAAATGTAATGGTTAGTCTAAAAATAAAAATAAAACTGATGATATTCTATCCCACAAGGGATATAGACGTAATACTTAGTATGTATTTGTATGTATGTATGATATTCTAAGGACATTAATTGTTAATATCACTTACCAATGATTAGGGCCAAAATAATGATTCCAATTACTGCGGCGATTATCATCATCTGAAATGAAATAAATTAAATTTTAAGTAAAAAAAAAATTTTACCATTTATACATTGTTATTGCGAGGTCTTCGTTTAATGTGTCAAGTTGTTAGATTAGTTGTTCAAAAATAACCCTATAATGCCCATTCGTAGCTGATCTTTGGTAACCAGCGGAGCTAGCAGGGCACGAGCGACGCTGTTTTTATCGCGCGAAAAACTATCACTGTTTCGCTTTTTATTATGACGTGAAAGGGGACAGCGATGGTTTATCGCGCGATAAACTATCACTGTTTCGCTTTTTATTATGACGTGAAAGGGGACAGCGATGGTTTATCGCGCGATAAACTATCACTGTTTCGCTTTTTATTATGAAGTGAACGGGACAGCGATAGTTAATCCCGCGATACAAACGTCGCGCGTGCCATGCTAGCCCGCATTTTATTTAAGTAATATGGTGGTAAGTGCCTTTTGGATTTCTCTAACTGGTACAATTCAGACTCGAACAGAGCGTTGGTTAGAGCGTAGGTGAAGGAATGAGTGACGTAAAAAAAATTGTGATGCACAGTTCCATTTATTTAAATTTGAAGAAAATAAATTATGCAACTAGTTGTGTAGCCATGATGGTTTACGTAATAAATTTTACTTTACTTTAAAGTCGCTTCGTGTAAAAACTTGTCTTAATCATTTTCGGACCATGGCTAACGAACATCGAGCTTCTCTCCCGAGACGTGGATCCGCCACAGGGACTAACGCCAGAAGGATTCTGATGGAGGAGACCACCTTGTTGGTTCTTTCAGGGTATAAGGATTTTCTCACCTTTAAGTTCTGCAACCAGAATTTGCTTTTCAGTTTGCCAGCCTGCTGCTCAAACTGTGATGCGCCTTGTTGTAAAGCGTCTGAGAAAGATGAAACACCGTTACCAATCTCTTGTTGAAATATGAAAAATTATGGAAATTGCTTGCTATTGCGAAAGGATACGGGATAAGTATTGTCTGAACAGGTGGACTCGTAGTCCCAAAACAGCCCAGTTTGCTAAATCCATAGATATCGGATAATAACATTCTCAAAATTATTAACTTAGTAGGAAATGATATTTAATAAAAACGGGCGAACAATTCGTATCGACAATATTTGGTATGGTATTTCCAAAGATCAAATATGGATACATACATATCAAAAGATTGATAGGCCACGTTTAGCTGTTTCGCTTAATGACAGAGTTGAGATCCAAATAGTGACAGGTTACTAGCCCATCGCCTAATAGAAGAATCTTAAGTGTATAAGCCTATCCTTAGTCGTCTTTTACGACATCTATTAGAAAAAGATTGAGTGGCCCTATTCTTTTAAATTGGTGCCGGGAACCACACGGCACATCAAATATGAGTATTTCCTCAAAAACTTTACCTGCTCTGTCATCGAGCTCTGACAGCTTTTGATCTCGCTCCAACACCTTCTCCACATTGGTTTTCATGATGTCAACCACCTGGAACACGGTATTTTAAAATAAGTTATTACATATCAAACTTAGTTTGGAGATGATAATGTACCTGCTCGTAGTTGGTTTGGCTTATGAGAACGTATTTGAAGAACTCGATTCAGAACATCAGTATTCAGGTATTCGACTGATCCTTATGAGTTCGAAACCTCCTGCGACCATGGCTCTTTTCTGAATTCGTAACGTGTTCACTTACATTATTGCTAACCGATGTTCTTAGTTACTTTGCTAGGTTGCAAAGCTCGTGGTTTAAGTGTTAACTAGTCAAAGTCGTGGTAAGCGAGACTATCAGCAGGAATATGACGTTCGATTAAAAATAAATTAATATCAAAGCTTTCTTCTTCTTATGCGTTACACTCTTGTCAGAGTGGTCGTGGTCGTACAGAAGGGTCAGTGGCTCGCTTTACAATCCTTCGCCACTCGTCGCGCATCGCTGCCTTTCTGGAGCATTCACAGAGAGGGTCACCTAGTGCTGATTTTATTTGATCTGTCCACCTCATGGGGGACCTGCCTCGAGGTCGAGTACCCTCAACTCGCCCCTGCACCACCAGTCGTTCAATGGATGCCTCGTTACGACGCAACACGTGCCCGAAGAAAGTGAGAATTCGAGCCTGCACTAAGGAAGATAAGGGACGCTTGATTCTGAGTTCCTGGAGAATGGACTGGTTGGTGCGAAAGTCTGTCCATACTACTCCAAGCATTCTTCTCCAGCACCACATCTCCAGGGCATCTATGCGTTTTCTCTCAGTGTCTCGTAGGGTCCACGTTTCCGCTGCGTAAAGGAAAATTGGGAAGATCAATGCACGTACAAGCCGTACTTTGGTCGCTTTTGTGATTTTCCGGCTCTTCCAGATCTTCCTCATCCTATCCATGGCAGATCTTGACATGGCCATGCGTCTCTTTATCTCCTCGTCGCATCCTCCATTGTTGGTGATCAACGCTCCCAGATATATGTATGAATGAACAACCTCACAACCCGCAATACTAGTGACTTCTGGCTGGTTGTTATTGACACGGTCCACAATCATCACCTTAGTCTTCGACCGGTTGATCTTTAGCCCAAACTCCTTACTAACCGACTCCATTTTATGCAGGAATGTTTCGATATGTCCGGCACTAGTAGCAAACAAGGTGGTGTCGTCCGCATACCGCAAATTCGATATTTGCCGGCCTCCAATCGAAACACCGTCCTTCCAGTCTTCCAGGGTGATTCTCATTATTAATTCCGTGTAGATGTTGAACAGAAGCGGAGAGATAATACACCCTTGTCGCACTCCCGCAGCAGGATGGAAGCTGCTAGACATCACTTCATCGGTTCTAACGGAGGCTGTCCCATCTTCATAAAGGCGCCTCAAGAGATGTACAAGATGCTTTAAGGTGCCCATCTTTAAAAGAGTCTCCCAAAGTTTCGGCCATTTCACAGAATCAAACGCCTTTGAAAAGTCAACAAAACATACGTAAACCGGTTTATTGAATTCTCGGGCCTTTTCTACGATTTGGCGTACTATCAAGATCTGTTCCCGAGTGAGTTACCTTTGACAAAACCAGCCTGTTCGGGGGCAATTTCACTAGATAGGTACGCCTTGAGACGCTCATTCAATATATGCAACAGGATTTTACTTGCATGCGAAATGAGTGCAATGAGTCGGTAATTACTACATCTCTTTGTAGACCCCTTCTTGTGAAGCGGAATAAAAACAGTGTGACACCATTCCTTAGGCCACATTCCCGTTTGCCATACTTTGTTGCACAGTACATGGAAGATCTGAACGCCATATTCACCAGTAGCTTTAATTATTTCGATTGGTAGAAGGTCTCTTCCCGTCGCCTTTCTATTCTTGAGGTGTTTGATTGCAGACCTGACTTCGTCTTTTAGAATAGTTGGTTCTAGTTCAGTTTCCATAGGTTCTGTATTCTCAAAACAGTGCGACTGCGGATCTAGATATAAGGATTGACAGTACTCCTTCCAAGTTTCGGTTATAGCATCAATTTCCGTATCAACCCCTCCACGAGAATTCTCGATTGCCCAGGTTTTAGAGGTAAATGATTTCGTGATCGCTTTAATTTTCTGATACAGATCTCTAGCTTCATGCTTGTCTGCATGAGCTTCCACTTCCTCGCAAACACTTTTGAGGTGACGATTCATATCTCGGCGGCAGGCTGCTTGAATTTGGGCCGATTTTACGTTTAGTGTCCTTACGTCCACTCCCAAGGATTTTAGTTTTCGTCTCTCCTCCACAAGTGCCAATGTATTACCGCTCATCCAATGTTGGCGTTTGCGAGTTGTCTGAGCATCAGTTTCGGATGTTTTAACTGATGTTTCTATCAGCTCACGTGATCGTTCCCATAGCTGATCCGGGGTTTCTATGCCAGCGTCTACATTTGCCCATTGCATCCAGTTTTGCTCCAATGCAGCCAAAACCCTCGAAGGGTCCGTTGTTTCCAGTCTTCTTTTGCGTTCCAATTTCCTGGCCGCTCTTAGTTTCAGCCGAATTTTAGCAATAAGCAGTTGGTGATCAGAACCGCAGTCGGCCCCGGGAAGGGTATGTGTTGATCGTACCATCGTTTTCCATCGCGCTTTCACCATGATGTAGTCAATTTGGTTTCGGTAATTACCATCAGGCGAGGTCCAGGTGTATAGCCTTCGGCGATGGTTCCGAAAGAAGCTGTTCGATATTACCATGATATTTTCCGCCGCAAACTGTATCAAGCGCTCTCCTCTCTCGTTGCGCTGTCCAAGTCCAAATTTCCCGACACAATCACTAAGCTGATGGGCATTCGCACCAATTTTTGCGTTAAAATCGCCAAGAATCAACAGCAACTCTCTGTTAGGGATTTTGGACATTAATGTCTCTAGTTCCTTGTAGAAGCTTTCTATATCCGCGTCGCTAGAGGTACTGGTTGGGGCATAAGTTTGGATGATATTTAGGTTCACTGGCGTTGATCTGAGCTTAATACTTAAAACTCGATCGCTGACAGCCTCGTATCCTATCACAGTATTCCTTAGGTTTTTTGGAATGAGACACGCTACACCATTTCTACTGCTGGTTTCATTTCCTGAGAAGTAGACTGCATGACTCTCTGTGAGAAAGTGACCGTTACCCTTCCAATGGGTTTCGCTAAGGCCGCAGATGTTAAGAGAACACCTTTTAATTTCTTCCTCTACAATTTTTAGTTTCCCGGGTTGGAGCAAACCTCGCACATTCCACGTACCAATCTTTTGGATATGCGCCATTTTTATGGGTTTACCAGTCGCATATTTTCCATGTGATGCCTGGTTCACCACATCAGCACGGCCGGTAGCCAATTTCTCACCGTCTGCCCCGGACGCAGTACGGCGCCGGTTGCTAAGCGGGTCGTCAGGCCACGTTACTTTCATTATTTTACCCTTCATAACGACTTTCTTGGGAAAATAGTGCAGTGGTTTCCCGTTGCCTTCTGCACCAGGCATTTTAGACGTTATTTAATACGTCTAGGTCGCTGTGCCCTCTTCCAGTCTAGCCGACTGGGTGAATGGTTATACCGCCATTAACTCGGTCGCCAGAGCCTCGTCTGTTGTCTAGCAGGGAGCACCGCGACACTAGGATGAGGGCCGCCGCCCAGTTATTCATACGAACCACCAGACGCGAGCAGGTGAGGTTGACTATTGGGTCGGATAAGTTGTTAGTTCCGTTCCCCCTTACTCTCCCCTTTATCAAAGCTTTACATATCGTAAATATCAATCAAAACAATCTATCTAAATATCGCCTTCCAGTCTTGTATCTCTGTTTCCGGACGGGATAAAAACGTACTGAATATGTAACAAACACGATCCATTCTAACGTGGTTTGCCTTCCTACATCAAAGCCGTTGTATTCCGAATTTTCCCGTTCTAATAAACCAAACATATTGTTAGAAGATAGCATATTGGGTTCAAACAACCTTCGAACAATTTTCCGCTTTTCGCTATGACGTCAAAGCATTCCTCCGTGAGGCTTAAATGCGGTCAACCGTTACGTCTTTCAATTCTGATCTTTATGGTAAACATATCAGAGATCAAAGTTGGTTGTAATTAGGTAGAGAATCTCTTAAGTTTGGGATATAATTTAGGGATGCTGAAAATCTATGGCATTTATGGCGTGATGTGATTGGCATTAGGGAATAATGCCAGTTTAAGGTACCGGTTTAATACAATTGGTTTTATTTGCTCTTTAGAAAATGATACCTATAAAATCATTGAGTAGTGGTGGAGTGGAGAGTACAACTTCTTAAAAAGAGCGAGTGAAAGAGACAATAATACCCTATGCTATTTTCCAACGTTCAGGGTCCGATACTCAACTCCTTCTCTCTCCACTTTGTTCTGTCTTTGCACCGGAGAACCAAATTATTTGCTTCTAAGGTACTATATTTATATCATTTTGTGGGTATAACTATCTCACACCAAGAATAAGGAAACTACATAGGGTTATCTTAATTCAGGCGGGTTGTATAAATATATTTATTTTTATTACACATACGCTAGTAAAAATATCCGATTTAAGACATCTTGTTCATATTCGTGAATAGCTTCCAACCAACTTCCAACTCGCCTCTCCATGGTAGCATCGTATATAAATGTTATTAACAGACTACAAAAATCAGAATAAAGATAAACACAATTAGTTATTTCATTCATACATTTTCACTTATCAAGATAAGGTTTCAGGATTATCTGACGAACTTGGGCCATTCACGTTATTTGTATGATATACTCATGTATGAGCATTAGGTATGGATGAATTATATTAGCTATTGTAAGTATGTATAATATTATTTGCATAAATATTGGGTTTCTGGGCCTGATAATATGGACAATTTTATGACAATCAAGTAGTTATGTATCAATATAAGACTTTCCTGTCCGCTGCCATCTAAACAACATACAATGGAGTCGTAGAACGTAGTTTTTACATTTAATTTATCATAAAACAGCAGAAAAGACAGGAAGTAAGCTTATACTTATAAGCACACGTACACTTAAAATAGGAAGGCCTCATGAAATTTCATAGATTAGATTTGAAAAATAATCGTTATAGGCCTTCAACTTTGACCGCTTGTTATAAAGCAGCAACAGTGTTCACAATAATAGTATTCGTTTTTAAAATTAATTGACATCAAATGTAATATTTTTTATTCATGATTGACTAAAAAATTAAATATTTGATGATATAATATTTGCCAAGATCTAACAACAACAGTCATAAATTATTACGTTTTGTGTGGTGGTTCATATTTTTTGGGAAGAAGGTTCTTATAATCTTACAAAAAAAAAAAGAAATCTTGCGGCATCTGCCAAATCAGTTTAAAATGGCCAAGCAAACGCGTAAGGCGGACGGTTGAAAATTTACAGTCAATAGTGGCGACTTAATAAAAATTTAAAGGTTAATTAATTTTAATTGGATTCGACGAGTTTGACGTGGCACAGTCACAACTTAGAATGTAGCGGTTACAAATGTTTTAAACCGACCATACGTTGACATTTAATTTCCACGTGTCTCCGGAATATTTGCTAAGCTCGAATGAGCTGCTTTGAACGTAAAATGGCTCGAATAACAACTTTGACTTTACTTTGTTTTTAACTAAGTTTTTAGTTTAAAAAGGGTTTAATGTCTTGAAGTCGGCCCAGTTATTGTTTTCATTTCAACTTAGAGTATCCTAGAACATAAACTTAATTATACAACATTTTATTTAGTTTTGTTTTCAATATTTGAGTAGATGAATAAGCGCAGGGCAGAGTATTTATAAAATGTTTAATTATATAAAAAATGTAAACAGGAATTGTCTAGGATAATAATATTGAGTTCGTGTGGGTTCGTTCGTGCGTGAGAGAATTTGTTATACGAACAATATTTCACGATAGAGTGGTTGTTCTTTTTTTTTAGTTTGTAGATAGTCCCGCGGGAATTTGAAAATAGAACTTATATTTTTTTAATTAGAATAAGTCACGTTACCATTGCCATCTGCAATTTGTGGCATACACGATATTTTTTAAACATCGAACGTTAGCAGTTTTTTTTTATTATATTAGGTAGGTATTTAAAAATGGAATAAAAACGTACCTCATCGACTTGTGCCTGCGTCTGCTGAAGGCGCCGCTGGGCCGCGATCTGCTGCGGCGTCTTCGGACCGCCCACGGGCATGTCGCCGTCGCCGGCTGGCGCCAGACCGCCCTCCGTCGCCCTGTGAAGGGTTGACATTAGCCGAATTGTGGAAGTAGTCTATGGCTAGCTAGTCATGTAGTTTTAAAAAGGAGGCACGTATACACACAATTATATAAATGCACACACCTTAGAGTATCTACTTAATTATAAATAATAACACACATATCTGTAAAGTGCCGTGTGGTTCCCGTCACAAATATAAAAAAAAGAATAGGATCACTCCATCTCTTTCCCATGGATGAAATGCGATTAAGGGATAGGCTTTTAAACTTGGGAATCTTCTTGAATCTCAATGCTATTATTAAGCCAAACAGCTGATCGTGGCTTTTTAGTTTTTCGAGACTGTTGGCTCTGTCTACCTCGCAAGGGATGTGGACGTGACTATATATGTATGTACATATTTGTAACCTATAAATGAAATGTAACATCGAATATCACCGCCTCTGTCGTCCTTGTAAACGTTAGCCAAATTTCTAGGCTATTGCTGGTATGTATATGGCTAGTAAGTCTAAAATTAGAATAATTGCGGTTTGTAATTTTTTTATAATACATTTTTCTGTAAACTGTAAATTAAATGGTAACATCGACCAACACATTAGCCAAATTGTGGGAAGCCGGATTTAATTGCCTTTTTGTCTTTGGTTAAATACTTTTTAAATAAGGAAGAATTGTCAAATCTGTAAACTGTAGAAATGAAATGTAACAAATTGTGTTTTTTCATCCGAATTATTGAATCGCAGTCAGTTTTATTCATTATTTTCCTACGGCTGTGTTGGGTGGCAGATTTCGTAGCATCAGCTACGAAATGCTACGGGTGGGTTTTATTCCCCTTTTGTCCCCTGACAAAAAGCGGCATGTGTATTAATTTACATTTATTTCTGTCTATCTGTCGATGGCATATATAATTAGGCCTTCAAACTTATTTGAGTTATTTGTTACTTTTTAAATGTTTTCATTAGAAAATGTTTCGTTTAACCTACACTAGTTTAGCTATGCCTTCTAGATAATGACAAATAAAATCTATCTATACATATAATAAAATTGTAGAAAAGTGCTGTCTGTACATTGAAAATAAAAATAAAAAAATAGCAGGGTTTATTGTTATGTCGATGTCGAACCCAAAAATGTAATTAACATTTTTTTGTCTGTTTGTCTGTTCACGCTAATCTCAGAAACGGCTGATCCGAGTTGGATGCGGTTTTCACGAATATATTGTGGTATGCATCAGTTATGCTTTAGTGTTTGTTTCATGTCAATCGGTTCATAAATAAAAAAGTTATGTCAAATTAAAGAATCACGTCGAACACTATTCGATGCTTATACATAGGTACCATTAATCTCCGCATATTTTAGAGCCTGGCGCAACATAAAGACTACATTTTACCGCGGGAAAACTTCCGTTTCCCATGGGAATCGGTTGTTTATTGTTTTTTTAACGCCTGTTCCGGTCAACGAACGACGTCGATCATTGTTACTAGATAGGTAAATTACAATCATTAATAGAATATGTTATAGCTACTTATTACCTTGGAATTGACTGGATTACCATGGGAAAAAAATTAAAAGGGCTCATCTAAATTCTTTCTACTTAAGTTAGTTTAGGCTGATATCATAAACAGACCCAAAATGACTGTGATTATGATCCAAAATAAAAATAAGTATATATTTTAAAAAAAACGCTGCTCTCCACGCGAACGAAGTCGCGGGCATAGCTAGTTACAAATATAATTGAATAATAGAATTTAATGGGTTGTTAAATTCTGACTATCGTGGCCGTCAATATAAAACGTGGCCTATCAGTCTTTTTAAGATTGTTGGCTCTGCCTTCCCCGCAAGGGATATAGACGTGATTATATGTATGTTTGTATGTCATTTACCTGAGGCATTGCCCGTCTCGTGTCGTGGACCCGTAGTTAAACAATACGTATTAACAATTGTTAAAGACATATTTTATCTAAATTTCCATCCCCATTTTCATTCTTTTTAAATTCATATACCGTAAATGAGTCCCGAAACTCAATTTTCCTTGAAAGTGTGCAAACGGGTGTTTCCCAAGGTTCTATAAAACAATTTTCTTTGAAGACATTTTCCTTAAATCGAAGTGTTTTATAAGTATTTTTTTGCCATTAATGTATTTTATTTCGAGGGGTGAGATAATCGCATTGCGTTTAGATCGTTGGAGTTTATGAATAAAGTATACTTATTGGCATAATAAAATAACATGTGAACCAATTTTTACTTGTTTGAAGGTTTAAAACCTTATGTTTACTCGATGTACTTTATAATCGAGTAAACAGAGATAAAACCTTATGTTTACTCGATGTTCTTTATTTTAAAAAAGTATTTTATTTATTGCACATACATAATAGCAGCTGTACTAGCTGTCCCGGCAAACGTTGTTTTGCCATACAAATATTTTTTAAGTAATTTGTAATCAAAAAAATGTTAAGGGTGGATAACCCTTATCACTAAGGGGTATGAATAATAGATGTTGGCCGATTCTCAAAGCTACTACTCAATATGGTCAAGCCGTTTCGAAGGAGTACGGTAACAAACATTGTGACACGAGAATTGTAATAATAATATGATATTATAGAACAGAATAGAATAGATTTATTTTCGAAATTGGATACAAGGTATCACTTATTGACGTCACATCACTTAAATCTAATTATAACTAGTACCGCTTCCAAAGCGCATGTGTAGAAGAAGCGGCGGAGCAAACTACACTGCAGCATTTTCATCGGACGTCAATATACAAATATAGATCTCTTAAATCTAAATCATGGACGAATGCACATTGTCTACATTAAAAAACATGAATGAATGTAGAATTAGGTACTATTATATTGATAACAGGTGATATGTCATCTCTAGGAATAGTCACAAGCGGGTAGGAGTCTTTTAACCCATTACAATGTTTTTAGGATTTAAATCGTTCATTTTAGTAACTAAACGTATTGTATTCTGCACAACCCTTCTTTCTTACGCGGAAGTACGTCATAATGTGTGGATGTTTGTGTGTTTGTTACTCTTTCATGAAAATCTACTTGGCATATTTTGATGAAATTAATTGCACGGAATTGGATTAATATTAGGGTGCTTTTTATTTCGAAATTCCCATAGTAAAGTATAATCAAGAAATCGCACTGTAACGTGTTATCAAATGGATATCACAATATAATGGAAATATGGGTTCTCAAATACATTTTTAGTTCCCATATACAAATGTCAATATGGAACCTTAAAAGTTTTGTCATGTTCATCTGTTCATCCCCTATGTACCCCCGCCCAGCAATAATAACTAAGTGAAAAACCTTAACGTTAAAATAACTAAGTGAAACACCTTCATAGTAGGGCAGATCTCAGTTTCTATATTATTGAAAATATTTAGGTGTCCAAGATAAATAAAGTAACACGACTTTGAGTAACATCTTGATTTGACTACATCAAAACCAACGCCTATGTTAATTTCACGAATAAACCTGTGTTAACGTATTTTTTTTTACGGACATGTGTAAAAATGTAGTTTCAAAGGTAGGTATACTTTCACTACGTCATTTTATTTATTATCAAAAATACAGTAAGTAGGTACTTAATACTAGTAAATAGGCATAATGTGTAAGCTAAAAAAATAAAATAAATGTTTTGATTTTATTTGGAAAAGTTATAATAAAAAACATCGAAAATTTAACGTCTCTTTTAACGGCATTGATCAACTCATAATGTAAAAGTGAAACACAAATAAAAAAACTATAAAAAAGAAACAAAAATAACTTACATTGTGATGCTGTCCTCTTTTTTCGTGAACTGTAACTTCAGAGGTCACCCTCTATCGATTTATAGTTACACAATTGCAAAACCTCAACAACTTGTTTCACTAGTTTATATTTTTCACTGCTCGATCTGAATTACTTCACAGACCGACACCAAATGACTCTATTTTATGAATGGGAGCTCAAACTAGAACTTCCAAGTATGCAGGGAACCCTTCTATTTTTAGTCACACTTTTGCAAGCGAATATTTTATTAGAACTCACTAAATTATCACCATGAACACACACGATCTCCAAAGAGTATTTATTAAGGTAAATCGGTAAGAACAGTGCTTTTAAAACGTTGATTTTCCGAAAATATATTGAGAGAAACCTTCCGCGCGTTGGTTTCCCGATTTGTATGAAAGAGGGCGCGTCTGTAATAGCATGTATTGTCTAAAAATATCATAGTTCACAAGTAAATATCGAATTAGTTCCTTATATACCTACACTTAGGGTACAAATCAGATTTGTTAGAAGTGGTTATGTGTGAGTGTTTTCAGGTTGAGTGTGTGCGTGAAGATATTGGCGCATGCGTAGAGGGTGGTTAAGAGTGGCGACAGAAATCGATTGCCTTTGGTATGTGGGTGTTACGTAATGAGAAGACATGTTGGCAGCAATGTTGGTTTATCCTAATTGGGATTATTATTACTGGCATACTTAACCACATTCATTATTCGAATTAAAAAGAACAAGCTTGATTTTTGTCTCAATAATAATAAGTACTGTCTTTCACTCTCTCATCTTTGCGTGTTCCCATTTGCACCCTCTGTCACTCTTTCTAAGTTCTCTTTCCACTTTGTTCGGTTAATCTTCTGTTTAGACCATTGTTTTGAGCTTTGATATTTCTTTTCTAAAACGCACCAGCCTGTCTCTAAGCGCGTGTGTTGATTGTAGGTTTAACTTATTTGTTATTCTGATGTTTCAGCTTTATTCTGTAAAGTTTCATCCAAATCGGTTCAGTATATTTTCCGCGGAAGACCTACAAATAAACATACATAAGAATGTTTTCACAGTTCACATATTCTGTATATATTATAATACGCGTACATAATAGCAAACGTTGGCAAAATTGTACATACATGGATTTTATAGGTGACCTTAGAAGATAAGTAAGTATAATAGTATTTATAACTATTAATAATTCTATGTCAATGCTACAAAGGGCGATGCTAGCAAATGATATATTGCCTATAATTGCGTAGGATAGAAAAAAAATCTTAACTCAAATGTCGTCCTATGATAAACATAGAGTTGGGTTGACATTTACAGCAAAAAACTACAGCTTAATGTCGTGAACTCTCATTATACAAATTATTATGTTTTTAGTGAATGTATAACCTATTTAGTTAACCTTTGGTTTTAATTAATTATATTAACTAGACTTTGCCTGACTGCCCGGGGCATCGCTCCCGTAGGATTTTCCAGAAATAGAAGTATGCTAACTAGGTAAGTTACTTATGAAAGTTTGAGTCTTTCAATCTTTGTGCCGAATTTCGTTCAAATGAGTCGGTATTTTTGAGCATTTATTCTACTTTCTATATAACTTTCTTTTACATACCTACCTACTTTTTCTAAAATAGGTAGGCAGAGACTACATCTTTCCACTTGCCGTGATCCCTGCATACTTCTTTCACTTCATCCACATTTACTCATTTCATGCAAGCTAGCGATCATTAAAAACATACCTAGAGTAGGTATGTGCCAACTGCTTCCTCCTACACTATTTGAACATGGCTTATAGTTTTTGTGAGAATATAGGGCTCTGTTCACCTTGTAAGGGATAAAGACGTTATTAAATTAATGTGCCAGCTGTTTCTCTTCCAGTGTGTTAGAAATAATTTATTTTACATAAGTTTTATATGTTATTTATTTTGCAAATCGTTTCAACATATATGTTGTATAAGTAAAAGTTTTAATAAGTATATACTCCATTATCGATGATTAATATTGTTTTTGGAAACCGGCCTTTTTTAATTGACAATGGAATCATTGTGCTGCTTACATTGATTCGTGAGAATCCGTTTTGGTTTTCTGTTCAGAAAATAAATCGATTCATATTAAATATTTGGTATTATATCTGCTTACTTCTTATTTAAGTATTTTTAAATATTATTTGTAAAAATCAAATCAATCAAGGGAAAGTATGATTGTATTAATGTACTACAATCAAATAAAAAAATACTCATTACATCATGAATTAATAAATATTGATGGACATGTCATTATAACATACAAACATTATGAGCAACTAGACGGAACTAGCGCACGCGATTGGATTCGAACCCGCTTACCTCGCCGCGACATTGACCGAGCATTGATCTCTCTTTCCGGACGGTCGGTTAATCGCTTCCGATATTATGGGGAAGTGTTGTTGCAAATCACACCGGTGATATTTTCCGCCATTTTGGGCGATGAATGTGGGCAGGAGAGTGTGGAGGGAAAGGTCGGAGTGGGAAGACCTAGACGAACGTATCTTGATCAAATTAAGGACGTCCTGGTAAAGGGTCAGGTCAAAAGTACCCGAAACCGCCGAGCTTGCATGAAGAGAGTTATGAATGTGGATGAAGCGAAGGAAATATGCAGAGATCGTGGCAAGTGGAAAGAGGTAGTCTCTGCCTCCGGGAAAGAGGCGTGATTTTATGTATGTGTGTATGTATTTTGGGCGATCGTGTTGGTAGCTATGCGAAAAAAATAATTCTTCTTTTAAAAGCAATCCTGCTCGTCCTGGCGTTAGTTCTGGTTACATCCCCTCTCTCTGAAGACGAGCCTGGCGGCGTCTTTTGACAATAGTCACGAATTGAGTAAGTTGAGTATTTACACGAAGCGCCTTCCGTCTGACCTTTGCAACCTTTGCAGGGAACCTAACCTATATTGCATCATGCATCATCACCATTGAAATGGAATTCCATAGTCTCTGCCTGCCCCAATGGGAAACAGGCATGATGGTATATATGTATGTATCATCATCATCAAAAGCTGCGCTAGATGCGTGACTATTTGTTTTATCGCCTTTAACGACATCTATACATATGTAAGAGATGGCGTACTCTTATTATAAAGTGCCGGAAATTACTTCTTTCTAACGCGATTTCAAATCTCAAGTCCAAATTTAACGTGACGTCGAGTCTTGCTACTATTGGCTTTGTAAGTATATCTATAGACGTGATATGTTGTATATTTGTACGTTAGTGTGCCGCCGAAAGTACTTATTACTGAGTTTTTTGAGGCAAAACAATACGAGTATGATATCTGCAGTAAATAATACGAGTACCAGCCGAGCAACTTATGAAATCTGTACTAATATTATAAAGCTAAAGAGTTTGTTTGTTTGAACGCGCTAATCTCAGAAACTACTGGTTCGAATTGAAAAAATATTTTCGTGTTCAATAGACCATTTATCGAGGAAGGCTTTAGGCTATATAACATCACGCTGCAACTATTAGTAAGCGAAGAAATAATGGAAAATGTGAAAAAAACGGGGAAAATTATTCATCCTTGAGGGCTTCAATGATGCCCAAAATAACTATTCCACGCGGACGAAGTCGTGGGCAGAGCTAGTGTTTGATATGCACTAAGTGTAAAACAAATCGATTTCACACTTTATTGCACACGTTTTCATATCAGCAACTCAACTCACTAGTAAAATAAATAAATACAGGATGGAATTAAATAATGATACGGCTATGTATCTGTTTAATAGGTAAGGATTCTTAAATTTTACTGCAATTGCAATGTAATGGCAAAACACTATTTATTAGGAAAAAAGTTATTTTTTTACATCATGACCTAACCTGATCATGACCTGAAATTTTATTAAGGAATATCAGAAAATATACCTATATAATTTTATACGATAATTGTAAACGACTAAATTAAAATTTATTTCATTTCAGTAATTATATTTATTCCGTGGCCATCAACTCAGCACTTTATTTGGGTAAAAAAATTATTGTATAGGTATTTTTTAAGTTAAAGTTTTTATATTTAACAGTATTTTATTGTATCTGTCTAAATGTACACGGGGCTACTAAGAGATAACCAGTTTCCCCAAGTGCACGAAATTATATGTATATATAAAAAAAGTTATCATTGTGTTGTGTGTCATCATCGTCATATAAATATAAATTTAAATGAGGCCAATGACTGAAAATTCTAATCAAAGTCCAAAACCTTGCTCATTTGGTATAGAAATTTGCCATGTAGGTTACTTACGTAGACTAGGGGTGTACTAAGGGAGGATTTTCAATAATTTATAAACTTTATTGCACAAAAAAATGTACAGAAGGCGGACTTAATGCCGTTTGGCATTCTCTACCAGTCAACCAGCTGATCAAACAGAAAAACTTTAAGTTGGTGGTGCGATAAAGTGCACATGTATACTGCAAAATACATTCATTACAAAAAAAATGCATAAATGCATACAAGATACATGAAATACATTAAAAATACATATACATACATAAAATAATAAATTAGAAGACCCATTATTGATCTGCCGAAGGAAGAACCCATTCACAGCATGTTTGAACGCAGAGCGACTAGGAGCTCTCCTAATTATTTCAGGAAGAGCATTCCAGAGTCTTACAGCCTGTACCTGGAAAGATTTGTCAAAAAAAGTAGACCGGTACAGTGGAGTACGCAGTGTCAGGGTGTTTGAAGAGCGAATAGTTATGTTCCTTAAGAACCCACACTTCACTACTAATTATGTGTCTTGTATATGTTGGTTGTAATTATTGAAGTTGGTGTACAAAACCATTTGGATTGTGTTAAATATTGCGACGTTTCTATAGTAAGTGAAATGTTAAAAACATGAAAGTTAATTAATAAGTGTACTTAGTCTCAAGAGTCCACGTGTTCGCCCACGCTTCGTTGAAATAGAATATTTTATTTCAAAACAGATTAACTTTTTCTAGAAGAGAAGATGTTTATTTTATGTAAACTAAATTAATGCCATTTGATTTTCTTTTTTTCTCCAACGTATACTGTGTATACTACTAGTACTGTATTTAGTTTATTTGATAAGTTGCGCTTTTATCACATAATTCACCTAATTATTAAGATTTAAAATTTCTATGATCTTCACTTTATTGTGTATAAACATTGTTCTATTTTAAACGAAAGGGAATTATTTTAGAACAAAACTACGAAATAACGCCGAAATCAGTAAACCTGTATGTGTTAGGTATATGTTATATTATACCTAATTAATGTGTTGAATGTTTTACTCCAGGCACAAATTGTAATTACCTACACTTTTTGTGGCTCAAAGGTAACGCGTGCCGACTTACCCATAATCCTCTTCTTTTGTGACCTAACCATGAATGAGGAAGGTCATTCCCTTCCTCTACAGCTATTCCATTAAAATATGCTCTCGTTTTGGGATTTCTACCGCTTTCAAAGGTTGACTTAAAATGCTATAAGCATAAATAAATATGGTGCTTAAGTAGTAGTCCAATGGATTTCTGTGGAATTCGTGTAGTTAGATATCCAGCTTTATTTATTTATTCATGTACACAAAATTATATACAGGAGCATTCAATACAGTTATTCTAGTACAAAGGTGCTACTTATTTCAATAGAAATCTCTTCCAGTAGATCCATGAGAGGAGAGATGAATTTTGGAACGGTATGGCGTGTTTTGTTTTCTGTTTTTATGTTTTAAAACAAAAAACCTAGGCCCTGTCTGCTGTTACAAATCACGTGTAAGTTACAATATAAAATTCCTGGGTCAAAATTAAATTAAAGTCACACCCAGCGTGAAAGCAAATGCATGTATGTTGAAGTTAAAGATTATGATGTCATCATGTGGGTGGGTTTCGGATGGGGCTGTCTGGTGACGCACTTTTGTGCTATTTGTGACATACTCGTACTGTAAATAACATTAACAGGGCTGTTAGTATTGCAGTATATAGGATAGTTCGATATTTATGATTGGGAGTGGATATACCTGTGGCCCTGTTGATAAACTTACTCTTTAACTTTGTACCTGTGTTTTTTCTGATTTTCTTTTTGTTTTGGTACAAAAAAGAGTTTATCTATCTATGTGATAAAGTTCAAAATATTAATTTATTTTTTAAACAATTTATTTATTTATTCTTTATTGTAACAATTACAATTTGTAAAGTACAATAGGCGGACTTAATGCTAATAGCATTATCTAACATTTATGTACAGAGAAAATATTACAGGAATGATAAGCACAAGAATTGGTACTGGTTAATATCCTCTTCATCAGGACTCCCTCATCTAGCTCATCTAGATGCGTGATCTCAGTCGAAGTCACTGATAGATACACGCTTGTGGTCCACGATTGAGATAAAAAATAACTTGGAAATAATCTAAATAAGTTCGAACGTTCTACTTGTATCGCGTGGTATCTAGCACTTTAGAATAGAACCAGTCCATATCTTTCCAATAGATGTCGCAAAATGCGACTCAGGGATAGGCTTATAAACTTTGGATTCTTCGTGTAGGGGATGGGCTAGCAACCTATATGACATTATTGTACATTATATAAACATGTTATTATTTGAATCTCAATTCCATCATGAAGCCATACAGCTGAACGAGGCCTTTCAGTCTTTTCGAGGCTGTCTACTTCGCAAGACGTGACTTATGTATGTATGTAAGTACTACTAGTTATATCGTTTTCCAGCCCTTGGACATGTGCATCTTGGCAGACATATGCAACCACACCTGGATCCCGGAATGCGCGCTGGAAAGGGACGAGGACTATTACAGGCTCTTCATAGACGAGTGTGACATGTTCGAGTATAACTGTGACAACCAACTGCGTAAGTCACACCAAACGCAGGTCAGAAGCAGTGCAGTCTGCAAGCGGGCCCGCACCTACTTGTAACACGACTCTCTCTCTCTCTCTCTCTCTCTCTACAAAACTCTTCGAATTCGTCACATCAAATTAAAACGCGCGCCTGCGCGTTTGAAGAGGTTCAGCTTGGTGTGTGTGCAGGTTGATTTATATGTAAAAACTATGTGAATCATGCAAATAAATTATTGTGGGCAAGTTTTTAATCAGCCCTGCTACTGATGTTTGTTTGACGTGCCTGGCTTTTATGGGAGATACTTCACTTCCATCATGTGCGCCATCTATTTGTCAGGCTTTAAATTTGGTGCATTGTTTATTTAGTGTACATCGAGTACCCTCAATATTTAATGCATAAGTAATTTCTATAGACAGTAGACTTTTTTCTGTACATGACGTTTATTGTCTGTTTCTGTATGTTTGTTGTATTATTTGCAGACTTCGAAGTAAGAAACTATTCGGAGTGCTTCTCTCAAGGTCCTTGTCCACCAGCGAAATGTCCTCCCACTAAGCAATGTCCAAGTCACCGTCGATTTCATGGAAAGGACGATGGTTTCCTGTTTTATAGGAAGTCTTTGAATCCTCCAACAAGGGCCACTCCACCACCAGACCTTCCGAAACACATGCTCCACGGCAAGAGAAGATATACTCCAAATAAATACAAAAAGAAATTACGAATAGAAGATTATCCGCCAAACCTTTTGCTAATGTTAAAAAGACAATTGGAGAATGATGCAAAAAAAGCTAAAAAGCAAGAAATGCAGAAATATAATAGAAAAAGTCCCATGCGAGCGTTGAAAACCAATACTAAGGCTACAACCAAGACTGCATCAAGGACTCCGAATAAGCCTAAAACGCGACCTACTACTCGTGTGGTCACTGGATTAACCACTAGTTTGTGGATAACTAAGATTATAAAGACGAGTATTTTTATAAAAAATGGTGTGAGAGTCATAAAGATATTCAAAAGTATCAATAGACATGTCAAATCTACGAAACCGATGAACACTGAAGATTCTGATTACTTACAATGAAAACATGAAAGCAGCTTTTTCAACTAAAGAAATTACTTTGTTATTATAAATTTATTTATTTATTTATTTATGTACAACAAGAAAAATTAGCAAAAAAAAAAACTTAAAATAAAGAGAAATTCAGTACAAGGGCACTACTTATTTCTAGAGAAATTTCTTCCAGCAGGCCCACGACAGGAAAGTGTAAAGAAAGGCATTGGCTTGTGTACATACCTAATATTTAATATATAAACTTACATAAACTTACTGATATTAATAGACCTAAAACATATTATCAAATAAATGTATTTTTTATTGTGTTTTTTCTGGAGATACATATTTAAAATCGATCCAGTGTGAAAGATTAGGTGACCGAAAAAAAAAACATACATATACCACGATTTTATTTTATATAGAGTAGATAGAGTAGACGAGGCAGCAGGCTCATTTAAGCTATATGGCTTTATGATAAAACTGAATTTAAGATAGTGACAGTTGTTTAGTTCATGGCCTTCACTTGATCGACTTTAACAATTTATATGGGAAGAGAAAATCATAAACACTGGTTTTTGTTCATGATTAAACTAGCATATTAGCAAGAAATAAAAACACATGGCTTAATGATAGAATTGAGATTTAGGGATAATGACACGTTGCTACCAACATATTGAAACTATATGGGGAATCCAAAGTATATACAATACAACAATTCTTGTTGATCAAAATAAATCACAGAACGAATCCATATTTAAAAACAGCGAAAAAAAGGTAACTTCAACAATTAACTATAGACATTTATTAGGATATAAATTGCTTTAAAAACTTTCTTTAGAAAACACAAATCTCTACAGCACGTGACGCGATATAGGCGCTGGTCTTTTATTTTCTTGTGTTACACAATAATGTTCAGTGTTGTAAAGCGTTAGTACTCCTTGTATATTTTATTATCACACGACATAAATTCATGGTTACTCGTAATATTATTACTTCGAACAAAATGTGATACTTAAGAAACTAAAACAAAAATTATGTTAGCAGATAGTGCTCTAAAATATGTGATTGTAAATTTGGTTTGCTCCGTATTTTATACGATACCAAGACCGCATTTTGAAGCGGTAAGAAAGAACAATATTATAGAAAATGCAAAATGTTATTGTCTGTTTGCTTTATAAATATTAAAAAAAAAAATATGTGTAGTGTTGTCAAAAAACCTATAAAATTTTTCTACGAACTCACATATCACTTCGATTTTTTTAAACAGAGAATCGAAACATTTCTTTACGTTTATGAAGCAAGTTAACTCATAAAATATCACAATAGGTTCCCTTACTCGGTACTTGTTGTATCGAATGGTGTATTTTTGATTTTTGATCACAGGTTTCCAATTCCTCATTTTCAGGTCAACAGTGTTTGTTATCTGTCAAGCATCTGCAATCATACGGGTGTCGTTGTATGCGGGATTGAAACCAGATCATTGGACAGAAAGTTGTTTTTGGACGAATGTGATATGATTGAGTATAACTGTAATGATCGCAAAGGTACAGTTAACATTTTGAAATACACGTATGTTCTTTCCCTTAATTTTACGTTTAATTTACTTTGGATAACGGGATAAGCGATCCGATTATATATTCTCTTCACTTTTAAAAAGATTTACTGTTTAAGTTACAGCGGTGTACAGATAGCAGGCAGCAGTTAGTCTCTGCACTAGCAAAAAGTTTATTTATGAATATAGATTGAAGAGGTATATGAAATATAAATGACCTTAAATGGAAATTTGTGAGGCTAGTCGATGGTAGAAATATGTTGAGATTTGTTCCATTCATAAAAATTACATCAAAATAATTTATGATATCATTCATATTTCAGCATACAAAATCTCTGAAATGACAAAATGTGCATCACATGGAAGCAGAGAAAATGACGTGTTGCCTTCGTACGCAACCAGCTTATTAACGACACAGATGACCACTACACTAACTTTTACAACACCTAGTCCAAGCGAATCTACAGAAACTTCTCCTACTACAAGTCTTAGCACTCCGGAAATCATTGTTACTACAGTAACTGCAACTATTGGCACTAAATCAAAAACTTCTACAAATACTGAACCGCAAACAATTCTTACAACCACATCAAGTACCGCAATGACTACAACTATTGCACTAGAAACAACAACAACCACATCTTTACCACAAACAACAACAACATCATCTCTACCAGGAACTACAGAAACAACACAAACAGCGCCGACTGAATCAACTCATGCCCTATGTTCTTGTACTTGCCATACAACGACTGAAGCGATGACTGATACATCTTCTACAACTACGACGGCATCAACAACTATGACGACGAAAACAACAAGTGAACTAACTACAAGTGAAGCGACAACTATTTCAACAAATCATTCTCATGCGCCTGATTGCTGTACTTGTACGCCAGCTACAATTTCTACAGTAACACCATCCTCAATAGATGTTCAAACTAAAAGTGTATCAGCAACAACAACTTCAAGTAAAACAAGTGAAATAACGGCAACAACAGAACTCACGACTACAAATACTTCTGCAGAAGTTGATGAACTATCTACTACGGTTGAAACCACACTAATTATAGATGATGATACAACACAGACAGAAAATACACATACTGTTAATGAAACATCTAAAATTATATCTACAATAGAAGCTTTAAACGTAACAGAGACCGATATTGAAACATCAAAAATCACATCGATAAAACCAATAAAAAGAAATTGTTCATCTACATATCCTGACGACTGTGAAATACCAACAACTTGGGAGACCACTGCTATGGGAGAGAGAAGAGATTTTTTCCAAATACTTAAACAGAAATTTGGTAGAAGAGCAAGATGGTTGAAAGATACTACACATTTTCCTAGACGCAGAACGATTTTATTGGAAAAGGAAGGTAATGGATTTCGATTCGGGCATCACAATGAAAAACTTTCTGTTGATAAAGAATATTTATGAAGACATACGAACTGAAGACCTTTAATGAACACATACGCTTCTGATTGTTAAAGCTCGCGTTAAGTTCTCCTTAAACAAAACAAAGGCATTACATTGATTGAGTTCCACAAGTACTTATTAAGATCATATTATTTTTATTCTAAGCATCCTGGTTCCATTCCATTATCTAATCTTTATTTTTTTTCATCTTTTATTTTTTTCATTATATAATCGCAGTCAGTTTAAAAAACTTTTTTTAGTGACCTAAAAAAAGTTTTTTAAAGATTCGACTGCGATTATATGGCTGGTTACTTGCCCTACGTTATAGTCCTCTCCTTTAGAAATATTGCCTATGGTCAAGGCTATTTTTAGGAAGGGACTGCAGCGCGACAAAGCCGCCTTTTCTATTTTCTTTTTGTAAATACTTGTTGCCCTATATTTTTTTTTCGTACAATAATGTGTAAACTAAACTAACACACTTAAAAGGCTATGTAGTTTCTAGTGGCAGAAATACACGCCGATTATGTGAAATCTGGAAATTTATCCTTCATTCAAATAATCTCACATACATCCATTGTCATAATCTTATGATCGGGTTTGATGTATTATTATATGCCTAATTACGCCTTTACAATCAATTTGCTGGCATTCAAAACAAGATCCTAGACACAGATAGTTCGGGAGCAAACATTATAGTAATGTCAAGGAGACATTGTGTATTAGATGGTTAGATATCGCAGTAACGAGATGTAAGCATTTTTGTGAATCACGTGAGTATTTTGAAACAGTGCTGTGATATTGCAAAGACAAATTGTCTGTCGGTATTCGCCCTTCAATAAGTTGGACATGAGTGTCAATTGCGATTTGTGAAATAACTGTTTATGATTTGTCAATTTTCAATACTAATAGGTTGTACACAGTTTGTTAGCACATATGGTTAGCCTTGTGGTTCCCGGCACCAGTACAAAAAGAATAAGACCACTTTATCTCTTTCCCATGGATGCCGTAAAAGGCGACTAAGGAATAAGCTTATAAACTAGGGATTTTTTTAGGCGATGGGCTAGCAACCTGTCACTATTTGAATCTCAATTCTATCATTAAGCCAAATAGCTGAGCGTGGCCTATCAGTCTTTTCAAGATTGTTGGCTCTGTCTACCCCATAAAGAATATAGACGTGACTGTGACGTGCTAACATACATACATACATACATACATATGCTATGTATGTAAGTATGTATGTTAGCACAGTTGTGTTGCTCTGAAAAGTGGATATTCAAACGTGTAATGAACCTGCTGCGCAGATTTATACTTAGATTGATAAAGGTAGAGGAAAAGGAAAATTATAACGTAATAAGCTTTTATCAGCAGCTTCGTCCATGCG
Source organism: Amyelois transitella (assembly GCF_032362555.1). NCBI lineage: Eukaryota > Metazoa > Arthropoda > Insecta > Lepidoptera > Pyralidae > Amyelois > Amyelois transitella. The sequence goes on from NC_083523.1 coordinate 6,464,660, forward strand.
TATTTAGCGCCTACACACACGAATTTAACGCCACCTACAAAAGATTTGGTTCAGTACATAATGCGTGAAGAGGAAACAAACATACAAACTTACTTTTGCATAAGTACAGATATATGTATACTTTTCTAAATCCAGCCTTGGATGGTAGGCGGAGATTACAAAGGATCCCTTTTTTCTCTCTATGCACGGAACCTTGGAAAACGCATCAAAACAGCAGAATTTTTGAATGTGGACAAGGCATATGTCATAACTTCTCTCTAAACGTATCGCTGAGTGACACCAATGACATATTTTTTATTTAATCTATAATTTTGTAATTTTTATTGTATTTAGTGTGTGTAGCAATTCAAATAAATGCATTATCTATCTATTTGTCCATTGTTGAGGTTTACCGAACTTGAAGAAAGAGAGGAAAGACAACACATGTCTTCGTGAATGACGCTACGCTCATTGGTGAAAGCCTAGAAGCGATTGCATTTTTATTATTTGTAATACAAGTCTCGAACTTACTAGGCAAATTCAATCTTTGTAATTAATGACTTAGATATTTATTGTTATAATTTTTTTTCGTTAAAAGTTGCTGACAAAAATAGCATTATCAGATTTTTAATGCTCCTGTTCGCTCAGGGATTAAAACAACATCAAATTGCTAATAGAACAATCTCTATAATCATTGCGACACCATAATGTCGTCTAAGTAGCCGTGTGTTGCCTAACAGATTGCAATGAACTTGACCATGTACGGCATTTAAATTGATGACGATGATGCAATGACATCGAGATAATGAGGTGAGTAGGAAACCGTTGTAATGATGGTTTGGTAACGTTTTCTTCTTAAGAGTTATTATGCGGATGTGTCTTTAAATCATTTAGGTAATGATGGACACGAAATATTTTTTGATGAAAATTTCACTGATTAAAATGCCATTCCGTGCCGAATAAATGACGTTCATTAGTTTGGTTTAAATTTTGTGTAACTAGCGACCCGACCCGATTTCACATGGGCAGCATTTATTGATATTAACCTTCTCCAGAAAATTCTCTGTGCAACATTTAAAATCCATCCACAACTTTAAAAAAATAGCGCGTACATACAGAGAGAGAAATAGGGACTTTATTAAATGTAGTGATTGATAAAACCAAAACAAAGGGAAGAGGGCGAATTAAGCAGATTTTTTTTTTATTTTGTAATCGTAAAGAAACTATAGTTAAAGAAACGATATTAGGATTAATATATGTACTTACTTTGACCATTTCACTGGTCTTTTAAAAGAATATTTAAGAAGAATTTTAAAAAAATGTTTTCATTTTATATAACAAAGAAAAATTACTAAATTAAACTTACCAGCGATTAAAAATATTAGTAGTAAATTCGAGATTTACTAAATGGTATGTATGACATCAAATATTACTCAATATATAGGTTTTTTGCCTATACGGCTAAAAATGTCCTTCTAGAAACTTTATAATTTTAATCCAATGTAATTTATTTCCGCATTACTATGGAAATGGACTCGAGAACTATTCCCAAAAGCCTTTGCTTATGTTAATTGTTCGCGGCCTTCTGTCGGGTTTAGTATGTAAACATTTATAAACAAATAAACAAACACTGCGTCATGTCCAAGGGTAACGCATAACATACGAATTTAAAAGGGTAAAGATTGAAGACACATTTGCTGCAGTTTCATAAGCATAATAGCTTTTGCTAGGACAATGATAATGATTATTACGATATTTATGGCTTGATGATGGAATTGAGATTGAAATAGTGACAGGTTGTTAGCTCAGCGCTTAAAAGAAGATTCTTAAGTTTATTAGCCTATACCTTAGTCGCCTTTTATGGAAAAGAGATGAGATGAGAGATGGTCAAAAACCACACGGCACTTTAGAATAGAACTATACCTATATGTACTTATAGCAATAAAGATGCGATATTTGTGTGTGTGTATATACATTCTTATCTTATTAACGCACGACAATGTATGAATGTAGGTACCTGAGTAGGTCTCTCGTGGTTAGAGTCACATCTCATGAAGGCCACACTGCCCTTATTTGAGTACAACGGACCAACATACACTGTTTATTTATAGATTGCGACATATCAACAGAATAGTACACTTAATTGGTTCGTAGGTACAGTGGAATAAAAAGAAAGGAGTGTCGCAGTTAGGCGATGGGCTAGCAACCTATCACTATTTGAATGTCAATAACTAATAAACGAGAGAGAGAGTATTCTCTCTTCTCTGTCTACCCCGCAAAAGATATCTCTTGCGGGGTAGACAACAGTATCAGTCTCTTCAAGACTGTTGGCCCTGTCTACCCCGCATGAGATATAGACGTGATAATATATGTGTATGTATGTATTTGCTTTTCCATAAGATCTTTTTAGTCTTTATCTTGTTTTATTACAAAAGGTTGTGAAAAATTAAGTAAAAGCTAACCTATTGACTACTTGTTTAACTTTTATGAAGCGAACGAGTTATAACACGCCTTATTCAGAAGTTATCTTGTATAAAGCAAGCACGTGTAAGTTTAAAATCGCGTTAAAATTAACATACATTTACTCGTATAACTTAGTCTTGACGAATTCACCTAGAAAGGTTTTCAAAGATGTCTTTCTCCCGATCGGAGTTTTATTGTCTTTATTCAGCTAGCTAACGTACTCACCTAATATACCATTACACCTTTATAGCACTAATACGTATTCTCATAATGGCGATAAAGTTAATAGACAAAGTTACGATGATAATAAAGTCTTGCTTGATCTAGGAAGGTTATGACCTATTAAATTTGAGCTACCTATGAGGAGAGTTGAAAAATATCGATATCGGGGATCGTCAAAAATTTAGTTTTTAGAATTTCCGTCTGACTTTTCCAGCCATAGTAGCTATAGTATTTTTTTCCTATTCTCATTTTTAATCCTGTACAAGAATCATCGCGAATCGTGGAAGACATGCGCGTACGCATTTAATAAGTGTAAAGGAATTATTAATTATGGATACGTCATGATCAAATCATCATTTAATACATACATATATACATATGGTCACGTCTATATCCATTGCGGGGTAGACAGTGCCAACAGTCTTGAAAGGACTGGATGGCTACGTTCAGCTATTTGGCTTAATGATAGAATTAAGATTCAAATAGCGACCGGTTGCTAGCCCATCGCCTAGAAAAGAATCCCAAGTTTGTAAGCCTATCCTTTAGTCGCCTTTTACGACATCCATGGGAAAGAGATGAAGTGTCCTATTCTTTTTTGTATTGGTGCCGGGAACCACACGGCCATTTAATGGTATATTTATTTTAAATTAATTGCATCTAAAGGTACCACATCTAGTATGTACGGTCGATTTAGTAAATAGATGTAGTCCCCAAGCATCGGAATTGTGAAATCTAGTCAAGGATTCGAAAGGTTTGTCTCAGGACATTACATAAAATGATGCATTATCAATGCAAAATAGAACGGTACACGGTATGTAGGTTTGTTTTGCAAAGGCCGTAACCATTGTCATTTGATTTTTATTTAAAATTTTATTATAATAAAAATAACTGCTCAAAAGATAATTGACTGTGGATAATTTTTTCTGTATGAATATTATTCAGCTATATTTTGGTAGAGTAGAATATTTGGGAGAGTTATTAGTTAAAGTACCTAGTAAAGCATTGGCTAGATACTGTTCCGTGTGGTTCCCAGCCAGTTAGAATGGGACCAATCCATCTCTTTCCCACGGATGTCGTAAAAAGCGACTAAGTGATATTAGCCTATCACTTAGCCGCTTTTTAACTTGAGATTCTTTTTTAGGCGATGGGCTAGCAACCTGTCACTATCTTAATCTCAATTCCATCTTTAAGCCATACAGCTGAACGTGGCTTTTTAATCTTTGTGAGACTGTTGGTCCTGTTTACCCCGTAAAGGATAAAGACGTGATGATATGTAGATATGTATGAATGTAGTGGTTAGAATTGGTTAAGATATACGACTCAAAAAGTGTACTCAATCCATAGTGCACCAGTTTGAATCAAACTATGCTCATGTATCAAGGCCTCTTTAGTGAGTACGTACATTAGTTTGATTCTTCTTCTTCTTGCGTCGTAAACCTCATTACTGAGGGTCGTGAACTCCCCGGAGACAAGTCAGTTTAGAGCGCACCACGTCTCTCCACCTTGCCCGGTCCTTAGCGGTGTGGAGCGCCTCATGTAGGTCCTTATCCAGAGTCGAACGTATCTGGTCAGTCCATCTAAGTGGGCTACGTCCCCTTGATCGTTTCCCCTCTACCTTGCCGGTGATCATCAGCTGTTCCAAATTGTCGCCATCTTTGCGGGCTATGTGGCCAAAAAATTCCAGGATTCTTCGTAAACAGATGGTGGAAAGCCTAGTTTGGATGTTGAGTTCACGAAGAATAGACCTGTTTGTGCGAAATGCAGTCCATGGAATCTGGAGCATCTTTCTCCAGCACCACATCTCGAAAGCATCAATGCGGTTAGTTAGGTTAGTTATTAGTTTGATTACCAACTTTAAAATAAGTTTTAATTTTGTATAGTTTTGACCAGTCCGTTTTCAATTGTAATGTGAGTCACGTGTGTAAGTGATGTAAAAAGAATTGCAGAAAAGCACCCGTACTGAATAATAAAATTGCAATGAAATGTAAAGGAAAACTTTTAAGGTTGAACTACATATAAATGTTAAATAACTTAAAAAAATAGATTTCCCTTTTCGTAGAAATTTTGGGAAACCCTTTCTTTGTACCACATAAGAAATATGTCTATTTTCAAATAGGTATCTGTCTGTTTGTCTACGTTATCGTATCTCCCGAATGGATAGACCGCTTAGATTTTGATGGTTTTTTTCTTTGAATGTCTAGACCCAGTGGTTTGGGCTATGCGGTTATCACTTCAGTAAATCAGTGTCCTTTTTGAAAAATAAAATGAATATGATTTTTATATCTTACCACTTATTGTAACTTATTGTTATCATTTACGAGTATAATTACTGTGACAATATTTCAATGGAATTAGATCATATCAAGTAGATCACCTCGTCTGCTTCCGGTTTCCGGACTTCCGCTTCTTCCGGTTCTTGCTTGAACTTTTGTAACGTGATCAATTGATGCTGATTGAAGTGCCTTCATTTATTAATCCAGTTGTAATTACATCACAAGGCTTATTAAAGGCGACTAAAGGAATGGGTAATGAACTTGAGATTCTTCTCGTACGGAATGGGCTAGCAATTCCTGTCACTATTTGAATTTAAATTCCATCATGTACAGCTGATCATGGCCTTCAGACTTTTCAAGAGTATTGGCTCTGTCTACCCCGCCAGGAATAATATTAATATAATGTCAATATATGTATGTATATATGTACGTATATGTAAAAGGCTTGTAAAGACGATGGTGATCGAATGGTTAATGCACCTGAATAAATAAAACGTGATGCTCAGGTTCAAACGGTAACGGCCATTTAAACGAATATTAGTTTGATTGCTAGCCGATACTCTTAACTCCTGCCAATAGACAACTTTTTTAAAACTTTATATAACTTTATATATATAATGGCACATTCTATAACTAAATAGAAAACGCGATCGGAGGAATAGTCCCGGAAATAAACAAATTTTAATAAGAGAGAAAAATTATCTCTTGGTTAAGTTTTGAGAAGGTTGATTTGAAAATGGCAAGGCAAGACTAAATTAATAACATCAACTTTGTCTCTTGAATGACCTTTTGTCTTGGAAACCAAATAATTCCATTGTTGAAGATAGAGAAGTATATCAAATACTTTATCGATCCCTTACTAATATTATAGTCTTTTCCTCTTTTACAGTTAAACCGCTAGATCGATTCGAATGAAATTTGGTATGCATATAGTTAAAAACGATCTTACATAGGATACTTTTTTTTTAAATTCAACCCTAAAAATACTAAAATGGCGGTGAAAGTTTGTATAAAAATCTAAAATGCTACCCGTGTGCTAAATAATTAGGCGCTTCGTGGTACTCAGCGTAATACCACGGATAAGAAATAGAATAGATTTATTTTCAAAGTTGGATACAGGTATCACTTATTGACGTCACATCACTTAAATCTTTTTATAACTACTATCGCTTCCAAAGTGCATGTGTAGAAGAAGCGGCGGAACAAACTACACTGCAGTATGTAAGTACTTAATGATTAGTCTAAGGTTAACTACGCCACGTTAAGAAACGGCACGAAACAAGGCGATCAGCTGAGATAATTGATTATAGGGGAATATAATTTGCAGCAATGCAACATGTGGCAACACTTCAAGGTGCAGGAGAATCGATTAATGGCGTACTAGGAGAAAAATCGATTAGATTTTTTTTTTAATTCAAGATTTTATTTTTTTATTTAGCTGATGCCAAGCAATCAGTTGTTAAATACTCATTATACTAACTCCTAAACTTTATTTTTTGCGGTTATAAGTATTGCTTAAGTATAGCATGTCAGTTCGAAGCTTCTAAAGTTAAGAAATGACAATGCTTCAATTTTTATAAAAAATAATTTCTTTCTAGAATTTTATTTATCGATTTAATGATACCTATATTTTTTCTTTTCGTATTCCAAATTGCACCCTCGCAATACTTTAGAGGGCCTTAGCTCCACTTTCCATCATCCATTTTTAAGAGCATTGGCTCGCATATTATCTTTTGCGACGTCTAACCAGGATTTCTCCGGCCCGTTTTACTTGGGATTGGCAGAACCAGCATATCCATAAAATTGAAGGTTTCATTATATGGATATGTATATATTTAATCAAGTTCATAAGGATTGATTGATTGATACGTACGAAATAAGATAAATTTTATTACAGATACGCTTAAAAAAGTGAGGTCCATCGTGACTCCATGAGAATCTTGTCCCGGAAGCAGGCAGAAGGTTACTTGTTTCTATAGACTATAAATTCGTAGCATTGCATGCGCTCGCGCAGTTACCTGACTAGCGCGCACCGCACTTGTGTACTGTGACCGTGAATTTTGAACGTAAGTGACGTTACCATTCTAGTGAGATCGCGCCTTTGTTTTTGAAATTGGAATGTGTCTTTTGGAAAATGGCGGGTGTAATAATTTTATATCAGTGATGTGTGTTGATGGCCAGTGTCATGGAATAGTTTTGCATAAGGGTGTTTTGACAGTTCAGTCTAAAAATATAAAGCTTCAATAAGATGTTTAAATACTAACTTTTATTAAAAACAACATTTCTTGATCTATTTATTGACATGTGTTAAGAAAGTTTTATATTTACACTAGAGGCCGCCCGCGACTTCGTCCGCATGGAAACCCTATCAATCCCGCGGGAACTCTGGGATAAAAAGTAGCATATGTGTTATTCTGGGTCTTCAGCTATCTACATACCAAATTTCATGGTAATCGGTTCAGTAGTTTTTGCGTGAAAGAGTAACAAACATCCATACATCCATACAAACTTTCGCCTTTATAATAGTAGTAGGATTTTATCCCCAGATATAACGAATCCTTAACAGAAAATTAAAGATATTGTAGAGCACTTAAACTTTTTTATTAAGTTACTGATCAACGTTTTTTGGTAAATTTTTGGCTCGGTCAAATTTGTTAATGTTGATGACTGTACATAATTTCTTATAGCATTCAATTCAATGAAGTGATATATTCTACAAATAAATATAATATGTACTGTAACCAGAAAAAAAAACTCATTTCAAAACTCTTGTTTAGGTAGTCCTTTGACCTAAAATTCAAAAGATTCTCATAGTCATGCACGTGTTTAAAATACTAAAGGCGATAATTGCTCACGCCTTCCCTTGCGATTGCTAAATATTTTCGCTTTTCATTGAATATTGCGAAAAACGAACTTTCACTTTGTTTACGTCGTTCTATAAATGTCGTCTGGAAAAATGTTGCAACTTGATAAATCAGGAAAACAAATGACGGTAGCGCTGTTGCGACACTAATTTGAACTTGACTAGTTCGGAGACTATTTTCTGAATAGACGATGGGCAGCCGAGTGGTCTTTTGTCTTTTGGAGACTGTTGGTTATTTTTATTTGGTAAGGGATAAATGTAGTACGATGATGTAGGTATGTGAGCTAGTTTCCTATCCTTATTTCAAAAGTTTCGCAAGCCTTTATGAAGCTAAATGTGTCTTTTGTTGAAAAATTGAAGGATTTTTCTACCACTAGTTAAGACGAGATGATAAGATAAATATTTAATGTAGATAATTGTGAAAGTTTCATACTGAAAATACATATAGGTGAAAACCATACGTACGAAGGTGTCGTGAAAAGGTTCATGAGACTTCCAGAAGATTTTAGTTCAAGTACTCAGCTGCGATAAGGAGGCTTATAAATTGGGTATTGTTCTTTCAAGTAATGGGCTAGCAACCTGTTTTATATCAAAATTCTCAATTCAATCATTAATCCAACTCTTATTACTCTGTCTGACTTATAAGGTAGTGGATGTAATACGATTATTTGTGCGTGTTAGCTGAGAACGGATCTTTCAAATTACACCGCATAAAACTTTGGGCAAAAGTTAATCAAACATTGCATAAGTAGCTTAGTGCCTATTTGCGTGATCTTTGTCTTGAAAGTAGCCTATGGCGTCCTTTGAGATTTTAGGGTCAAAACGTTAACGTTGAAGGTCATATGAAATTATTATAATCATAGCCTATCCTCTACAGAATAATAGAATGTACTTTACTCAGATCGTAGCATTATTTTGTGTCTCAGTATACAAATTCGGAACAAAGTAAAGGCTACTTAATTATATATTTTTTTCTCCTACAGAAAAAATGCGTCTTATCATCGCAGCGGCTATCTTAGCGGTGGCTCAGGCTAGGCCAGCCCTCATCTACACACACCCACTCCTACCCCTGGGAGTGGAGTACGCCCATACTTCAGTCCCAGCGGTGCGTCCACATCCAGCGGTGGAACGGAACGCGGCCAGAGAGGCCCTCTTACCAAGGGATTTACTAAAGTCCAACGATTTTTACGATAACCCATCCATTGCTGCCGGACTAGCTAAAGAATCCTGGTTCACCAACAAAGAAATGCAAGTAGTGGAACGGGAAGCTGAGAAAATACCACGCGAGAGAATCTACCATATCGTCAAGAGCGCTGGATTTTTAGACTAGATTCTAATTTCAAATGAATATTTTTTTATTGTAAAAACGAAAAATGACACCTAATATTATTCAGACTTTAATTTTATGTATTATTTTTGTGTCTAAAATTCTTTGTAATTATTATTACTATTTAACAGTAATATGGCATGTCGTTATGCGCATGCGTGTGTATGTGTCCATACTATTTAAATATTTTCTTTGCTGGACTCCACTTTGTAATATTTTTAGGTTAATATATGAAGAATACGTTTTGTTTGAAAGCAAAATTATGAATGGTTGATTAAGATTATATTTATCAAAAAAAAAACACTTGAAAAAATGCACGTTTAAGAATAGTTTAAGTTATTAGATTTTACTATTTTCGTACATACATACATCTAAGTAATTAATACAATATTAAGTTCACAAACTATTTCAATGCTGTATAATGTATTTGTAGAGAAAAATCGTCACCTTGTGTATAAGTGTAATATAGTGTAAGTGAATCTAAGTCATAAGTTCGTCAATATTAAAGGTTAATAATATAATTTGTACAACTATTTAAACTATGCATGCAATGTATTTAATCTGTGGTATTTATGTAAATATTAGGAAATTATGCGCGTAATTTCAACGAAACCGGTTAAACTAAGTTATTATAGCTACTAGTGGATATTTATACTTGAAATTAAGTTATAATTAAGTGCAAACTGTGATCTCGGACAATAAGTGCTTACGCAAGTTATTGCTCCATTGTTGTTATTAAAAGCAATTGTTTTGATATGTTTGGCATTTTTAATTTTAAGTAGAAACAGGTTTGAAAATCCTCACATTAATTTATTGTACTTTGGCGTTGGTTTGCCTTGAGTAACATCGTTATACTCGTACCTACGTAGTTATGTTTGGACCCAAACCAAATTTGATAAATCATACTATCCTTAAAATTCGATTTTCTGTTTCTGGTTTTCTAGTTACATTCGGTCTCCCCTTCAGAGATGTGAGGAAATTACTGATACAAAAACCTGGAGAAAAATCGAAATAAAGAAAACAGGAGATTTTTTTTGAGTTAAACACTTTGGATTTCATAGAATCTGGGCACAGAGATAGCCAAAATTCTGAGGAGTAACATTGTTTTATTTTTCGAATTCCCACGGTGGTACGTCCCAGGTGAAAGTCAGGGATATAGAAACCTAGTGATACAAAGCAATATCTAGCTTTAGACCAGATCCTTAGTGCATGGTGAATTATCACTAGGAGAGCCGACCAGAATTGTTTGTTCCAAAATTAATGGGAAATGCGAAGAAAACAGAGAAAGAAAGCAAAGTCCAGCAAAAGGGAAGCTTAGTAATAATTTTTTATTTAAACTAGGTTTTGTTTGTCACAGTCAAGTCCGAATTCTGTCTTCTTGAAACTCCTGCCTCGTTTGCACGTCACCCAGCATTCGTGTTGTGGTTTTTGGACAAAATCTGCAATGGAAACGTTATACGTTATAATATAATACGTACCTACGTAATAATGTACCTACATTATTCACGTATATATCCCTTGCAGGATAGACAGAGCCAACAGTCTCGACAAGAATAAGAGGTCACATTCAACTAAATGGCTTAATGATGGAATTGAAATTCAAATAGTGACAGGTTGTTAGGAAAAGTCATCATCATCAACAAGGAAAATCCCAAGTTTATTAATAATTTTCTTAGCTGCCTTTAACGATATCCATATACATAAATATATTATCATACATACACTAAAATCACGTATCTTTCCCGAAAGGGTAGGCAGAAACTACATTTATTCACTTGTAACGGTCCTTGCTTATGTCGCTTCGTCCATAATTCTCTTCATGCAAGCTCGTTAGTCTAGGGTAATCTTGGCCTGACCGTTGCCAATGATATCATGGTGCCAGTATCTAGCAATTGTCCTATATAAAAACCGGTCCGGTTCGGTTCTCCTGCAAACGTTGCGGAGGTCAGACGGGAGAAGCTTCGTGGGAAAACCTGACTTCCCTAATCCATCTAATCCGTGCATTTTGCCCCTGCTACCCCATAAGGGATAAATATATTATGATGGTATATATCTGTTGTTCTAGATAATCATGCAATTTTCAAGAAAAATACAATATCATGACCCCATTATATCTTGATAGAGTTATATTACTGTAGTTATAGTTTTATTTCGTTCGCTTTGTTGTAAATTTCTGCGTGGGTGCGTCGTAAATTATCTTCTCAACAAGCAAATTCAAAAATCTTTTGATACAAGTTCATTAATATAATTGTGAAATTGAATAATTATTTGATGCTAGAGTACGCCTGTGGCCCCGCCCGCATAGAACGAAAATTCCCCTATTGTTTCCGTTCCCGCGGGAATTCTGGGAATTTTCTCTTAGTGTTTGACCATGATCCTTGATTAAGTCAGGTTACGAAGCGACTCCCATCTGTTTTCTGAAACCTAACTTTACCAAACTCATATTGGACCATGGTAAAAGCTGAACTGGGTGACTTAGTCTTTAGTCCCTTAGTCGCCTTTTATAACATCCGTGGGAAAAAATGTGTGAGTGATCGTATTTCAACATGTAGGGAACCAAACAGGTGTACATTATAATCATTGAAATTTAAATAATGTATTACATTATACCATAATGTACGTAAGGGATAAAGATGTGAGTTTATGTATGTTTTATTAAAATTTCTATAATTACAACCTTATGTAAGAGATATTCCGCCTCTTAAATTGTTAGGTTTAAACTAAATAATTGACTATGAAGGCTGAATCTGAGGAGAACCTCGTGTAAACTTGCCTTAATCCCCACCCAGTCTCTGGCGCCAGTGTGTGGGCGGTAGAATAACCATCTCAGTATGACCTATGCTGGATAAAGGTACTATAGGGATTGCAACAACGTTTAATTTTATACTAGCTGTTGCACGCGACGTTACTCGTTATAAAAGTTTACTAACAAGAAAGTTCTAAAGGAAGTCTTTTGAAGTTATACCTAGCCTAACGTATCTACTCGTAAGAAAACCGCATTAAAATCTGAGCAATAGTTCTTGCTTGATGCAAGTACAAACATACATATAGACATACATTCTAAAAGTCACATTTTTGACTTTTATTTATTATGAATAGATTTTTTGTATGTTTGTATCTTTCAAGTACGGACATCGGTCAATCAAAAGTTTATTATATGCAGGTATGGATTTAAAATTTTCCAATACAGCAGGGGTTGAAAACTTTTTATCGAGTTTTATTTTTATTGAGTGAGAAAAGGTTGACGCAAAAATAACTAGGTTTTCTTCGAAGTTTCGGCCCCGAAGCAATTTTCCAAAATCCCTTCGTTGGATCCTTACGTAATCATAACTTTTTGTATGGCAAATTGTCTCGGTATACCTTTTTTTTATTTCTTACTAGAGGCCGCCCGCGACTTCGTCCGCATGGAAACCCTATCAATCCCGCGGGAACTCTGGGATAAAAAGTAGCCTATGTGTTATTCTGGGTCTTCAGCTACCTACATACCAAATTTCATGGTAATCGGTTCAGTAGTTTTTGCGTGAAAGAGTAACAAACATCCATACATCCATACAAACTTTAGCCTTTATAATAGTAGTAGGATAACTTTATAAGATTGAAATATTTTTTTTTTCTAAAAGCAGGCTCTCAGTACTCGCACTATTTAGTGATTTATAAAGATTTTAATACAAAAATAATTTAAATTGAAATCTGTTCGTAGTTTTGTGTACATTAACTAAACCAGTCATCATTTTCTTCTTAAATAAGTTTATTTGTTCTTGATAAAAATAGTAAAAAACAATTTTACCAACTACAAACATCATTAACAGTTATATGAAAAATCATAACTTCTAAAAGAAGAACTTTTTGAAGCTTATTGGATTCCATCGGATATTTTAACTCAACGATTGAAACCGCAGGAAACACATAGTACGTACCTAATAAAGAAAATCTTTAGTCTGTAACGATGGCGCGTGGGCGGATAACCTTTGAAAATACCAAGTTTAATAAACATTTTCTTTCATTAGCAATTCATTTATGTTTTGCGGCAAAATTAATTTCAACTTTTAGGTATTTCGTGTTGAAAAACGTATGATGAATAATGATTAATAGGTATAAGTAGACTTTACAGTTAGTCAGTGACTAGCTTCTAGTTAGCATTTCTCTCTCATTCGTTTTTTGCGTGGGAGTGTGGAGTTTGTTTGTTTGTAATATCTTTATTGCACAGAAATTTACACAGATATAAGAAAAATTATATAAAATAGCAATAAATAAATAAATTCAGGGATCTCTTTCAGTCAACCGGCGAACAATAAAGGAACTAGATAATTAAGTAAAAAAGTGGCAGGTACTTACTAGTAAGAGTCGGCAAGTCTGAGTTTTTGAATGGAGAGTAGGGAAACTTACTGGAAATGGCTAGAAGGATTCTTAAGGCTTCGTGTAGCTAAAGTACCTATATTCTTCATTTAGTACTTAATCATCAAATCTTAGCATTAGTGCTGATTTCGATTAACCCCAGGTACGCTTAGTGACCGTGATGCTGGAAACTAGAACTAGGTACTAAGTTAGAGTCCAAGCTAAGGGTCAAAAATAAAATTTACTTCACGTAAAGGCGCACATGATCACAGTTTTTTGGGGTTCCGTACTTAAAAAGTAAAAGTATTATTAAGCCTCCGCTGTCCGTCCATCTCGCACTTGGCTGGTTTTATTCAATATATTTCTTTTGCTAGCAAAACTTTTTAAGGCGCCATACTCAATCGATGTTAAGCGTCATGTTATAAGTACTCTTACTTTCTGAGAATATTATCGAGAATAGGACAAGATGAGAGAATTAGATATTCAGAGAAGCGGAGCTCTGATTATCGAGAATAGGCTAAGACGAGATAATGAGAAATTCAGAGAAGCCAACTATTAACAAGTTAACCAAACTCTATCTACCCCATGAAGATGTAGGCGCGATTGTATCGACCTTTCTTCGTATTCTGTCTGGCTTATTTTAGGATAAATTAAATAGTGACCTTGATCAAATATTAGGAAATCATAAACTCACGCCCTTGCGTGATGAATGTGGGTGAAGCGGAAGAAGTATGCAGGGAGCAAGTGGAAAGATGTTTCTTCCTGGCTTAATTTTTATGTATTCATATAATCACGTCTACATCATGTATTCATATAATCACGTCTACATTTTTTGCAGAGCCGTCAAGCCAGCAAGGGATATAGACATAGATATAGCAAGCTAAACGTGGCCTGTAAGTCCTAAAAGACTTACAGGCCACGTTAAGCTGTTAGGTTTAACGATAGAATTGAGAATCTCAATTCAATGTATATATGTATATTGTATACCTTTCTTGCTATCACAGTTGAACTCGTGCATGTCACAGGTGTCTATAAACGTCCTCATTTCCCCACAGGAATCGATACCGCAGATCGGGACTTGGTCGTGTCGGCAAATGTCCGCTATTTTGCATTCCTCTTCTAACTGAAAGTGTAAAATATTGATAAAAAAAGCAAAGCTAAAAGAAAGGATAGTTTGTAATTATATATAATAAATGTATGTGGGATGGTCTTAATTCATATTATTTTATCATTCAAAATAATATGATTTTAATATGATATTTTTAACGTAAGAGAAATGAACAGAGGGAATCCTGTGTGGAATCAGTACCAAACTGTAATTATTTTGACTGTTATAATTATTGTACCTAGCAATAAAACAATTTCATTTTAATTCAATACTATTTTCATTTGAGAATAAATAAACTTAATTGGTTGTAATATAATAGCAAAAAATATCTTTGACGCCATTAATACACCACAAATGTCGTTCCCGTGGGAAATAATATTAAATCCTCTCTTAGTAAGTATTCGTCTCTACGCAAAAAACATATACATTTACACTTAAATTGTGTCCCTACAAACATAGTTAGTGTTGCCATAAATACTGTTCTCATTAAAAACAAACATACATATAGTCACGTCTATATACCTTGCGGGGTAGACAGCAAGACAGAGCCAAAAATCTTGAAAAGACTGATAGGACACGGTCGGCTGTTAAGCTTAATCGATTTGGGATTCAAATAAATAATTATTTTTTAAATTTGGAATGTATCATTTTTATATGACTGTTTATTGTATTTGGTGAGTTTCTAGTCAATAATCTACGACTCTCGTACTAAAATGTCTGATATTAGACAAAAAATTGGGCCATTATTCGCGTGTTCTCATGGTTGCACTCGAAATCCAGGGTTTGAAAGGTAAAAATAAAGTTCACTTACTTTGGCGGCTTCAATATGTCCGTAAGTAGTTTTAAAGATTGATACTAATATTATTGTAAAAAAGTAATACTCGATCATGTTATTTAAACAGTGGTTTGTTATTTCAAATAAATATAATTTACTACATTTCAACAGATTTTTATTTGCTGAAATATAGTTACGCACTGTATTTACCTACTGAAGAAAGTAATAAAATTGTTCCACTTTTGTTTTATCAATTTATTGCTCCATTTACCTTCCGCCGGCAGCTTCATTCGCGTGTAATTTGTAGTGTATTAGCTTTTGAATTACGTAAACTAAGTTACCATAAAATTTCATCGCAAGCCGTTCAGAACATTTGGCGGGAATGAGTAAACATATGTACGATCGCGTTCATATCTGCAGTCATAGTTTTAAAATTCTTACGGGTTAAAATAGCGTGCACTGTGGTTCCACTAGATACACACACACATGCATATTTAAAAAGAATAAATATTCCTTCAAATGAATACGGTCTTTAATACCAATGATTACTAAGTAAAACAGTTTATTATTCTATGACATATAACATAACAAAACAAAAAGAGAGGGTAATCAACGATGTCCGAACTGGGCCCGATAATTGTCGATCGAGATATCGTCGTCTCTCATTATTTGCATAAGATTTGCCTATAGAGGGAAGCCTGCGACTGCCAGACTTATGTCATTTCAATAAAGTTGAAAGTTTGTCTGCACACGACCCTAACATAGGTAGTGGTTCCTTTGAAAGTTATTGGGTTGCAATTTTATTACTTCGTTTGTGCAAGTGAGATCAAAGATATATTAGATAATCTCGCTTGCTCACACTCGCTTGTTCTAGTTACTAGCGGATTCCGAAGTTATTCAAGGAATTTCTGTCTATTAAAAATAATAATATATTGTTACTGACAATTTTTAATGTTTCAAGGTGCCATTTGAACTAAGTAACTGACTGACTAACTAACTAACTGATATCTAAGAATTACGATACCCGTGTCTTCAAACACGGAAATCAGCAAGAAATATTAAACAAGAGGGAGCAAAATAAAACATTCAATAATTAAAATTAGTAAATTTTATTGAAACAGTTTACCTATAGTTTTGTTTACATATTGATGATTATATAAAGGTATACATACAGCATATTACACTAATTTACCTATCTCCTGTTATTAAGGTTACAGCTTAATTATTCGTTTTCATAAAGAAAAGATATTGAAGCTGTCCTTAAAATACTATCTAAGTAGTAGTTTTAATATAAACTGGCAGAACCTTTCACGCACTATATGGACTCGATACACAGGGTAGTTGTCTTGCACAAATGATATTGCATATCATCAATCGGATAAATACACCGCACAGTTGGTAACATGGTTTCTTCCAGCACTTGCACATAATGAGCAGCTGTAGCGCGTCCTGCTATCCACATCTGTTCTCCAGGTCCAGCAGCACTCATCCAGCCCCACATATTTACAGATATGCGTCCAGACTCCATATTTGGCACAATATTTTTTTCTTCATACCGAGTTGCATTTCTTCGCCATAAATGAAGCCTACCGTGTTGCGATGACGTAAACGAACTTTTTGTCCGTAAATATCGCCGTGTTCCAGTCAAAATCCAAATACTGCCGAGCAAATTCTAAATGTTTTTGCTTATTTATTTCGGATAAATACGGCTTTCTTGCTGGCTGTCTGTGGAATGTATGTGGTCCCTCACGGTGCAAACTCGACGAACAGTAACCACTGATGTGTCAAACTGTTCCGCAAATTCTGTTCTGGTCGGTATGAAGCCATTATTTTCGTACTGTTCCACCATGGATCTCCGCTGTGTGGCGTGTCGCTGTGTTGATTAGCGGACGACGGTCGCTGCCCGGTCGACTTTTTACACTACCCTCTTGATGGCGCGTTACCCAACGCTTAACCGCTTGTTGTTTATTGTGTTATTTGTGTGAATGTGTGAGTGACAGCGGTGACTGCAAGCTATAAAGTTTTGCGAACTATGACTGCAATTATGAACGCGACCGTACATACAATGAACTTTCGCTATAACGATATAGTGGAGAGTGAAATAGGCAAGGTTATATCAAAACTTTCATGCTGGTCTGATAGCGAAACCATAGATGCTTCTCTTTCCGTGCAGTTTGTAAAAGTCAGTCAAGGGAAACGCTATTAAACTTGAAATTCTTCCTTAATGCAATGACCTAGCAATCTGTCACTATTTGAATCTCAACTCCATTATTGCGCTTTTAAAGACTGTGGGTTTTGTCTACTCGTAAAGAATCAAGTTGTTATTTATTTATTTAAAATTTTATTGTACAAAAAAATGTACAAAAGGCGGACTTAATGCTGTTTGGTATTCTCTATCAGTCTACCAGCTGACCAAACAGAATTATGTCCATCCGAAAACGCCACAGTAAAGCGTTTTATATTAATGGTAAAAACTACAGGGAAAAATAAATTGGAACATATAATTTCTACCTTAAAATAATTTATTTTAAACTCTATTATTTTTGATGTTGATGTTGCAGTCAGTTCTATATTCCGGCTTTTTGAATGAACGTCCTCTTTTGCAAGTCACCCAACATTCGTGAATCGGTCGATTTTTGAAATCTAGAACATAAATTTTATTTTATTTTGCTATTATTCATGCCAGTTACAAAATAATGGTGGTATAAAAAAGTTTAAGAAAAAAAAGGAAGCGGTGAATTAATCCGTGAGCCAATTTTTTTTGTACGGCATCCTGTAATATTGAGAAAATGATATTTCTTTTAGGCACAAAACAGAATGATAAGTCTACAGGGAAAACGTATTTCATCATATTGTAACTGAATACAAACTGATTGATATAGATTACGTACTAAGTATTTATTTTCGATAAGTAAATAAGTAAGCATATACATATATGCATCAGTATGCAGTAAAAGTCAATCAAGGGAAAGGCTTACACCTGGGATTCTTCTGAATTAGCAACCTGTCACGTGATCTTGGCAAGTGGATAGATGTGGTCTCTGCCTACCCCTCTGGGTAAGTGGCGTTATTTTATGTATGTATGTACCTTTCTTACTGTCACAGTTGAACTCATGCATATCACAAGTGTCAATAAAAGTCCTCATTTCGCCACACGAATCTATCCCACACATCGGTACTTTGTCGTGGACACATAAATCTGCTATTTTACATTCTTCTTCATTCTGTGAACGTAAAGAATTAGCTTTTCTTACTTATCTATCAATATATTTTAATGCAAAAATCACCTATTCACTAGCACTCTTTGAGCATTTAAAGATCGAATTTAGCAGGTACCTGGATAGATTGTAATAATTAGACGTCCAGTAAAAAAGCCGCGGGAACGGTGATAGAGGATATTTTCGTTTGACGCGGGCGGAGCTGCGGGCCTAGGTACTCTAGTCAGAATAAAAAGCAAGCTAGTTTGTCTTAAAAAAATATTGACTGTATTTGATCTCGGTTTTTAGATTCCCCCTTCGATTACTCTTTTTTAAGTGTATTACGAAAAACGTGGCGAATGAATCACTTGAACTTAGATTCAAATTTGAAGTGATAAGAAGGTTTTAACTTATCAAATTTATTATCTATTGCCAGGAAAGAAGTAAAGATAACTTTTTAATGTATAAATATTTTTTATAACAAACAGATACTAATAAAATACAAATAAAACAACACGGTTCAACGACAAGGTTCAAGTATTTTTGGAATGTTTGTTTGAAAACTAAATATTTGGTAACTTTAATAAATACTTACTTTAATAGCTTCACTGTGGCAATTCGCTGATGAAATCATATACAAAAGTAATCCTGAAAGATTTGAATTTTATTATTTTATACAAGTAAATCGGTAAATTTAATAAAAGAAACGTTATTTGTGTTAATTGAAAATGAAAATGGATATTATTTTATTCATGTTGAAAAATTTTTTTTCACGCGTTATTTATACAAACATTACCAACCTACAGTTATCTATTTATGCGCCAGACAATAATATACTTAAAAAACAACGTTTTTTTAAAGAAAACATTTTTGTACTGCACAACATGTTAAAAGCGGAGACGTTAATTCAATGCACCAAGCGAACAGAGACATGACACGTCTTTTTTATGGTACGCCGCCGTTTTAAAAAAGTGCCACGAGATGGCGTTGTACCGTATTGAAACGCGGTATGGTTTTTCCCATGCAATATAATATAAGCTTCAAGCATTTTATTTGAAACCATACATACATATTAATCACGTCGCTACTTTAAGTGGCAGAGACTTTTTTTGTAACCTCATGACTCTTACTTAGTTAAGAGCCAAGAGGGTCATATCACCTAATATTTACTTACAGTATTCTAGTCAGTCATTGTTATAGTTTTCTACTTCCTTTCCTTTGCCTGCCTTCCTCCTACCTTAAGCAATGCGATTTGTTGGGGATGTATGCATGTTTATTACTCTTTTACTTAAAATAGAATGTAATTTTCTTTTTTTAATATATATGGGTAGAACGGATATTACGTGCGTACTTTCGGTACCGTAAAACGGGAGTGGAGCCCTCGGGCGTAGCTAGTTTTAATAATTGATGAATTAAGTTTCGTAATTTTTAAGCAAATTTTTTACATTATTTTATTATTCTTATTATCCTGGGGATTTATTAGTATTTTCAAAATATCTGCTGATCTAGTAAATAATAATACAAAAATTTAAATCTTACCTAACTTACAAAAATTTTTAAAATGCCACATTATAAAACATTTTTGTGAACTAGTTTTCGCAACATTATTTTTAAGTGTGTAACTTTAATAGCAATGGGTCCGATATTTTTTATTGTTTTATTTTATCGAAATAATATAAGTTTGGACTTAGTTTTACATTTTCATGTTTTTAATCTTTTTCTTCACACCGATTAATTTCTAGGAAAGGCATTCCTTCAGTTCAATAATTAAATTCGCCAATACCTGATCATGTTCTTTTTAACACTAGGCATTGCTATACGTTTAAATATTATAAAAAGTAAATCAATCATAAATATTTGAAAATCGTAGAAGTATTCGATTGATACGTGAAGTTTAAATAACTCAATAAAAAATAACGTTGTTAACTGATTCAGGCCAATCGCAAAATTTAATCAGCTTTGGTAACGTCATTAAAAAGGCATATAATGATAGGAGTAAGAACCTAATTAATTGCATAAACGTCAAGCGTAAAAAATTGCAATAATTAATGCGCAATTTACCCGGAGGGCCGTATCGGCCGCGATATTCAATCAGGCGCTGCTTAGTGCCAATAAATCTTATTCCAAGAGGGTATCTATGGAATAAAAGATCTTGATATTTACAATAATAATTAGGACATTTTTTTATTGGTTAAGGAAATTCTTATAGCATATTAGGACGATGAAACTGAGTAGGTTTCCATAAGTAGAACATAAAAATTTAATAAATATATGTGGGGACTCCATTACAACTAATGTATTTATTACTTCTTTACCTCGATTTTGCTAGCGGCAATGGCGCGCGCTTGAAATATTTCAAAAACCAGTAAATTTCGCATTTGTATGTTCATATGGATAATGAATGGTACTGAACTCTTCGTCCGCGTTTCTGACTCGCACTCGGCTGGTTTATATTACACATTTTTATATTCATATTTTTTTGATCTTACTCAGTAGTTATATTGTTTTAGATGGGACTTAGTGAAACTATCAAGATCATTTAATGCCGTACACAATTACCGACAGTATAAGTGGCTGAAGCGGCGCGTCCCGACCTACTTGTTGGGCGTCCCTGATCCCAAGTAGATCACTATGGAGCCACTAGTCTTTGGTGAGAATAAATCCTTAAAGCCATCTCTTAATATTATAATCACTTACTCATGATTAAGTGTACATGAGAAAAGTTATAAAACATACTGAAAAGAGGTTTCTTTTTTTGGGAAAATGTTGTACTAATTTAAATTGTAACAATTATCTTTGATAAACTTAATTCTAATTTCAAAGATTAGAACAAAATCAAACGAAATATCATGCGCACTTTAAACGCTTTTAATTTTTTCTAGGATTATGTGTATGGCTGTTACTTCATATATCTCAACAGTCTCCTGCGCATAAAGATCAACAAACACGCAGGGTGAGGATTGTTTACTTGAACATTTTATTTACATATATGAAATAGATTGCTTCGGACGCCGATCTAATTCCAGAGAGATTAGAATGTAACCGGAGTCACCACCAGAAGAAAGACCCGTCTCCACATACTTATAAATTTGGCGAATGTTTAATTAAAAGTATTATTTTTTATTATTCATATAAGTATTATTTTTCATATTATAAATAGAAGCGAAAATAATTTAAGAAGAGCAAAACCTCCTTAATTTAATTAAATTTGTCTGAAAAAGTTGTTTTGTAGGAGGTCTATCTACGTAGGCAAATTTACGCCCCAACAACTCGATATCTATTAGTAGACATTTTTCAGTTTTGATAATTACGTGGTTTAACTAAATTATATAATCACATCTATATCCCTAGTGGCGTAGACAGAGCCAACACTTTTGATAAGACTGAAACCACGCTAAGCTGTATGCCTCAATAATGGAATTGAGATTCAAATAGTGACAGGTTGCTAGCAAATCACCCAAAAGAAGAATACCAAGTGTATAGGCAATTACTCGCTTTTTAAATAAAATTATATTTTATAGGCAAATCGTAGTGCAGTTAGAGGGTTCCTGGAAGACAAACTTATTGAGCACGGACAGGCGCTGGAAGAAATACTTAAAATCGTTCAAAAGAATGAAGAGCTTACAAAGAGAATTATAGACAACTTTAGTATGAAACTGTCTCCGCCCAAAATGCCTGAGAAGTTAGAAGGACCGACAGAATCTGGTAGAAGGAACTTAGATGGATTCACTTTGCATCCGGTAGAACAATTTGCTAATATGGTACCAAGGTTTGGGAACTTAGTGAAGAGTTGGCTCATCACCCAAATGAAATATCAAGCGAAGGACCCAGTAACTTTAGTAGAACAGGATTTCGAATAACATTTTTTTTTTAATTTGTTTATGCGTAGGTGCAAGTTCCATTTGAATTTTTAACCAGCCAGTGATATTTTCGTATTATTTTTTATAGCCAGCCAGTATGATCATTCATCTCCAGTGAATCGAGAAAAATATGAAACCCCGTTAACGTTTTAAAAAGTTTTGTTATTTAATAAGAACTGCAGTTTATTAAAACAGATTTTTTTCTGATCGTCACAGGCTTTGCACTGCAGTCAGTGAAAGGCTAGATTTTTTTAAGACTGTTCAGATTTAAATTCTGTTCTATATTATGTCTATGATTTTTCTAAGTGCGTGTTTGTAACAAACTTAAAATAATTATTGATATTCTTAATGTGTGTGAATGAAATTTTCATCCTAAATCACAATACATGATTTTCACTCTAATTACAAATTGCAGTAAGTAAATACTTTCAATAAATAATTTATTTAACTTTTTTATACACTTTAATTTTCATTTTTTTTCAGGTGCTACTAAAGATTGGCGTAGATAAGCCATATATTAATGGTACAAGAAATAAGCCTTCAGAGACAAAAGAGGTGGATCCTTGGTGCCGTAATGCTGTACTCTGTAAGCTGACCAATAAGGACCCTGTCTGTGGCTTTGACGAGAAATTTGGCTACGGGAAATTTGAAAATATCTGCCATATGCTCTACGTCAACTGTTATTGGAAACATAGTGAGTATTTTCTGCTTTTACGTAACTCATCTCTCATCTTCAAATAAGTTTTCCGATTACTTGAGGTAAAGATTCGTTTTATTTTTTTACCTCCGATGTTTTGTAACCCGGGGTTCGCTTAATATAAAACTATAAAGACCGGTATTTTATCGTAAATTTTGACAAAGGTAAATTCTTTTGTTTCAGATTTCACACTTGTTCCAAAATGTAATCAGATATAAGCGTCCACTTTTACAATTATACTTAAGTATTAATTATTATGGATGTTTTTTATTCCTAATTTGTTTTGTGAAAAATTACTCGTTTTTGACGATAAAGTAAAACGTACAGTCATTTTTTTATTAAATCTTTCTTTCTAATAAAAAGTGAAAAGAAAAATATACCTAACTAGTTGGTGGGTTAGAAAAAGGAAAAATAAAAACACAATTTTTTAAGTAAAAACATGATTTCGACATTGATCTACATTGCTCTGTTGAGATGATTTATGAGATGTTTGTTCTACATACATATGTTGGAAGTCAAAATGTTTGTCTATCCTACACCAGCTCCCAATTCCTTCGGGTTTGGACAGGTCTCGTCTTCCTTGACGTGGCGGAAAACTGAAATTATATAATTTTTGATAAAAGAAAAATAAGAAATATGGCACCTACACAATTTAAGTTATGAGTGTATTCAATTTTATTAAATAGGGATGTCATTAATTATTCAGAAGCGTCGGTGGACGAATCGGCTTAAAATGCGTGATGCGCAGAAAAACACCGATTCAAATCCCACCTCGGCCAAATACCAATTACTATTTTCGGAAGTTATGAACATTAGTTTGAATATTAACCGATGCTCTTTCGGTGAGGAAAAATATTATGAGAAAACCTGCACATTCAGAAAACTGGATGTGTAGCCATGTTCGATGGAACTTACCCATATTGTATTCACACGAGTACTCGTACAAATCACAAAGGTCTAGAAATGTTCTCGCCTCGTTCACAGATTTGCCACAGATTATTATTGTATCGTGAAAGCAGGTGTACGCATGATCGCATATCTTTTTAAGTTCAGTCTGAAATTTAAAAAATTAATTAGTGATATAAAATTGACATAGTACAAAATATGCCCATGGTTTGTCAAATATTTGTATTTCGAAGATTTTCCATTATTTTATTTTTAAAATTTCGCCTGAATCAAGAGCCACGCAAACACCAGACCGAAACATATTATTAATTTCTTAAGTAATTCAGTACAGTAATAATTCTCTCCTTTTTTTCT
Organism: Amyelois transitella; assembly: GCF_032362555.1. Lineage (NCBI taxonomy): Eukaryota > Metazoa > Arthropoda > Insecta > Lepidoptera > Pyralidae > Amyelois > Amyelois transitella. The sequence goes on from NC_083523.1 coordinate 6,489,019, forward strand.
GCAAATCACAGACAGAGGTAAAATGTTGATATAAATCATGAAACATTAATAGATATTCTGTGAAATATTATGAAAAGAAAATGAAATATGAGAATCGGGAGTCATGAATTATAAATAGAAAGCTCCCTGAAAAAAATATGAGATGAAAAATAAAAGTTAATCTGGGGTTTGATAACTTATTTGTAAGATATTGAATTTCTCTATAAAAATAGAGAATATGATATTTTCGTAGACACTTTTTCTTTCGCGGAATGATTCAACATTACTTACTCAAGAGAATAATAATATTTATGTATGTTATATAAAACATTTTTATAATTTTAGATCATATTGACACTTGATAATATTATCGATTTGCTATTTTCTAATGGTTGGTTGTTAGATAATGCTATTAGCATTAAGTTCACCTATTGTAATACATAATAAAATAAATAAATAAGACTACTGACGGAATAAAAAAAGTCGTAAAATTTGCGATATAAATATAGCTTATATGATGGGTCTCTATAGAACACATATTTATCTTTATTAATTATACTTACTCTTATTTTTGTGATGTGAGTGAAGAGAGTGCTGTAACAATTCTACCACACTGATTGTATTTCATAAAATAAAGTATGTATATATATATCTTTTATTTCATTATAAGTGATGATGGATTAATCTATTAATTTATTAAAATATATTATTTAGTTTGTCATCCATTTTACGGCAAGTTGTATTTATTTATTTATATTAACTTACCAAACGAGCTTTATCCCCGACTATATGACTACAAACATTATTAAATAAAAGGATTATAAGCAGATTTTCGAACAAGCAAGTGATCACAGACATACTGAAGGCTTGTCTCCTATAACTGAATAGAAATTGTTGCCATTCATAGAATGGTATTGTTTGCCTACACCTTCTCAGAAATATTAGATTCTTAGAAAATGTACAAGCATTAAACTGGATCGGTTTAATAAAATACTGTGGTACCTATCTACTTTTTATTATTTTGTATATAAATTTGAACGTATCCTTCAGTATTTTCAAGACTGTTGGTGCTATCTTTAAGGACACGATTATTTGTACTACAAAATGGTTAAATTCTTAAGCACAAAAGAAGAAAAAGTCCCCGGTCCCCGTAACATAACATGTACATGTCGCATTATGACGCGAAAAGCTGTCACTGTCCCGTTTCAAGGCATAATAAAAAGCGAAACAACTATAGTTTAGTGCTATAAAAATTTAGTGATATAAAAATCTGTAGCATAGGTAGTCTATGAATACTACCTATCATACAGAATCAATACTATTTTTAAACAAAACGAAAATTGTATTTACATAAGTAAGTAACTTATACGTAAAAGGATATATTGTAGAGACGGTCCAAAATATAAGCAGTATTTTGTTCTGTGGATTATCCTTTTATCTAGAAATCGTTCCATTTGTCCCACCATGAGATGACTCCATGGAGTTATTATGATAGACGGAGTTTTTATTATCCGAATGGCTAAGGCTTTACTATTTAATCGCCATTAACATCTTTCTTAAGCTAGGAAGTTAAAATGACTTTATGTAATCTTCTTGATGAATTTGTGCCGTGTGGTTCCCGGCACCAATACAAATAATAATAGGACCACACCATCTCTTTCCCATGGATGTCGTAAAAGGCGACTAAGAGATAGGCTTACAAACTTGGGATTCTTTTTTAGGCGATGGGCTAGCGACCTGTCACTATTTGAATCTCAATTCTATTACTAAGCCAAATAGCTGAACGTGGCTTTCAGTCTTTTCAAGACTGTTGGCTCTGTCTACCTCTCTAAGGGATATAGACGTGACCATATGTATGTATGTATGTGAATTTGATTGAAGGTTCTTGCCTTCTGTAAATTCTCCGATTGCGTAAGAAGCTGGGAGTTACAAGGCATTAAAAATAATATTTCATGTCTAACACATAGGATCAAGCTAATTTCTCCAGAGATTCGAAGCGTATTTGCTATATTTGCTCGACTATTTTAAGACATTTCTATTTATAGTCTCCGGCAACTTAACGTTAGGTCGGTCGTTTGATATTTATAAATAAGTTCTGTGCTATAAATATCCATTACTTTAAGGAGCATTTATAAGTAAAAGAAACTTATTTTTTATTTGTAAATACCTACATATGTTTAGTTCAAGTTCGTTCAGTAAAAATAATGTGTAGGTACATTCTTTGCCTTGAAAAAATCTTGTCTTCTTTTGCAAATTTTACCAGGTTTTGTAAATATTATTATAAAAAACATTTCCCAACAAATAAAGTAAAACTAATGAGGTATAGTATAAAATAAAACGAAAGAACTATCCTCAACAAATACATATAATGTTTTAAACCTGTTAACGATTTCGACTTAAGAAGGAATTATAATGAAAATACTCATTATAAATCACAACTTATTGTGTTTATTGCCACTTAAAATGATAATAGTGCAGTTATGCTTTTTAATTGAAATGCAATGAATAATAATAAATTAATCATCGTAATAACTGTTGGTGGGCCGGCGTGACACACTCAGCTGGGATTTGTCTTCGGGACACCCTGTTTGTTTGTAATCTGTAAAAGATGAAAATTCATTATATTATTAAGAAATCAACCAAAATAAAATGAAATACCTTCTTATCCTCCTCATCATCCTTCGCAGGAGTATTTATTTATATTTTGAAATAATTACAATTTGTAAAGTACAATAGACGGACTTAAGGCTAATAGCATTATCTTAAAGTCATTGGGTTAAGCAGAAAACCTTTGCGTGGGTGATAATAAATAATCTGTTTTAAACATACTTACTATACTATATATACTATAAACCTGTACTAAACATATACATACCTATATAGGTAGCATATTATACGTATGTAGTTTGTCCCGCTTCCGTTCTCACCGTAGATCATCAGGTTGCCTATTTTGTTAGAGAAAATAAAGGATGAAATAAATTTATTACTTCTTCTCCTGATGATAGTCGACAGGTCTGGAAAGCCCATGAAGTTCCACGTGGCACCGCGTACCAGTGGTTGCTTTTTTGTTACATAATAGATAATAAAGAAAAGATTTCTTTTGAAATAAGCAGAACCTTTGTAATTTTGTTTCTTGTATTTATCAGTCTCGATGCTTTCTGTGTACATAAATTAATGTAAATAAATAAATAATAAATAAAGAAATAAATAAACTTTTTACTTCTTCTCCTGATGCAGTTGAAGTCGAACATGTCTCGGAAGCCCATGAGGTCCCCCGCGTGGCTCACACCGCAGATCATCAGGTTGCCTATTTTGTTAGAGATAATGAAAAAGGAAATTAACTAATTACTTCTCCTCCTGATGCAGTTGAAGTCGAACATGTCGCACAGGTCTCGGAAGCCTCCGAGTTTCTCCGCGTGGCTAAAACAGCAAGCCATAAAGTGGCATACGTTTTTAGAGATAATAAAGAAAATCATGAACTTATTATTACTTCTCCTCCTGATGCAGAAGTCGAACATACCGCACAGGTCTCGGAAGCCTCCGAGTTTCTCCGCGTGGCTCACACTGCAAGCCATAAAGTGGCATACATTCATAGAGATAATTAAGAAAATCATGAACTTATTATTACTTCTTCTCCTGATGCAGAAGTCGAACATACCGCACAGGTCTCGGAAGCCTCCGAGTTTCTCCGCGTGGCTCACACTGCAAGCCATAAAGTGGCATACATTCATAGAGATAATTAAGAAAATCATGAACTTATTATTACTTCTCCTCCTGATGCAGAAGTCGAACATACCGCACAAGTCTCAGAAGCCTCAGAGTTTCTCCGCGTGGCTCAAACAGCAAGCCATAAAATGGCATACTTTTATAGAGATAATTAAGAAAATCATGAACTTTTTATTACTTCTTCTCCAGATGCAGTTGAAGTCGAACATGTCGCACAGGTCTCGGAAGCCCATGAGGTCCCCCGCGTGGCTCACGCCGCAGATCATCAGGTTGCCTATTTTGTTAGAGATAATGAAAAAGGAAATTAACTAATTACTTCTCCTCCTGATGCAGTTGAAGTCGAACATGTCACACAGGTCTCGGAAGCGTCCGCGTTTCTCCGCGTGGCTAAAACAGCAAGCCATAAAGTGGCATACATTCATAGAGATAATTAAGAAAATCATGAACTTATTATTACTTCTTCTCCTGATGCAGTTGAAGTCGAACATGTCGCACAGGTCTCGGAAGCCCATGAGGTCCCCCGCGTGGCTCACGCCGCAGATGGGCACGCGGTCGTGGTTGCATACTTTGGCCATGCCGCACCATTTGGCTCCCATCTGTGATTGGTCATGTCACATCTATATTCTATACTAATATTATAAAGCTGAAGAGTTTGTTTAAACACATACACATGATCACGTCCATATCCCTAGCGGGGTAGAAAGAGCCACCAGTCTTGAAAAGACTGATAGGCCACGCTCAGCTGTTTGGCTTAGTGATAGAATTGAGATTCAAATAGTGACAGGTTGCCAGCTCATCGCCCAAAAGAGGAATTCCAAGTTTATAAGCCTATCCCTTAGTCGCCTTCTACGAAATTCGTGGGAAAGAGATGGAGTGGTCCCATTCCTTCCCGTAATAGTGCCGGGAACCACACGGCACAAGAGTTTGTTTGTTTGAACGCGCTTATCTCAGAAACTACAGGTTCAAATTGAAAAATTATTTTTGCGTTGAATAGACCATTTAATTTTATTCCACGAGGAAGGCTTTAGGCTATATAACATCACGCTGCAACTATAAGGAGCAAAGAAATAATGGAAAATGTGAAAAAAAAGGAGAAAATTAATCATCCTTGAGGGCTTCGATGATGCCCAAAATAACTATACCACGCGGACGAAGTCGCGGGCACAGCTATTGTAATATAATACCAGCGTATTCTCTTTTAAGTATCAAAGCTCTTCTCCTAATTTACTAAGAAAACGTTGAAAAGGGAAGGCGGCGATTATTTTCCAAAACGGCCTTTCTTAGAGGAACTTAACATGAGAGGATACTGTATTTTTTTTTACTTTGAGTAATCTTACTCCAATATTTGTATCACCTGTAATTTTAAAAACGAAAAGTTTATCTGAAAAACCTGGTTACAGAGTAACAGCGGAGCTTTTACTGTCGAACTTCAGAAAAAAAGAGATAGTACATATAATAGCACGCGTGACGCCGTATTTATCGCGCGAAAAACTATCGCTGTTTCGCCGTTTAATGTCGAGAAACGAGACAGCGCTAGTTTATCGCGCGATAATAACGACGTTGCGCGTGCCATACTATAAGGGCTGATATCAACCTTTCTTCCCATTGTGATATCCTCGTTGTCCCGTTCCAATGGGGGTCCATGAGCTGCCACGAGAGTAACCATCATCAATACTGAAAAATGAATAATTTTATACATCCGAGCGTGGGTAGTCGATAGGTTGGCGTTGCGCAGAGTGAAATAAATAGATGCTTTAACAAAATATATACCTATAAATAAAACATATAAATACATAATAATGACATATACTTAGGATAGAGTAGAAAGATAATGAGACTTAACGAGATTTTTTGAAACTATCAATAGTCTGGACTTTCCTGTTATCGACAGGGAGGGCATTCCATAGACGGACAGCCTTCTTTCCATATCAGTAGTACAAGATTCTAGACTTAAACTATTCATCATACCTGCTATCATTTTGGCCATCCTCAACTTACCGGCTACAACTAGCAACTGATATCCTCCAAATAGCTCGTGGTCTATGTTTACAAACCGCTCTATTGTCTATGATTTCTCGCTGCTGGCCATCCAGAACCGATAGTTTTGTAAACATCATAAAGGAGGTACATGGCTGCATTTCCCCGAATCAGCTATTATGAATTCTGAAAACGATCAAAATGTTTACATTATATAGGTGTCTGTTTTAATTTTAGAAATTGGAATGATTAAAAAAAATTGAAGTTGGGGAACTCCTTAGTCCATCTGTTCTACTGAACAATTTAAGGTAGAACTAATGGTATTTTCTTTCTCAGTAGTCCTCTATTTAAAAGTTATAGAAAACAACTCAGGTTAGCGACCGACCGAGCGCGACGAAGCGACCTTTTAGAGTCCGCAATCCAACCCCAAATTAGAATCACATTGCATAAAACACTAGCAACCTGGCTTGAAGATGCATCAAATAGCACACAAACCAGGAAGCTGCTTTACACATGTGATCAACAAACTCAGAGTGACAACAAATAAAATAAATAAAAAAAAAAAAAAAAAAAAAACCCCAAATTAGATCATGATTACACGTCAAGATGCCCGAATGTGCAGTTTTTCTTTCTTACAATATTGCCCTTCAACTTAAAAACATTGTTTGGCACTCAAACTGATGTACCTACATAACTCAGAATATCGTCCTATCCTGACGTTTAAATTATTTTAATAAAGCGTTCCGAATTTTATGGTTTAACTAGCTGCAACTTCGTCCACGCGAAATAAGCGACACCTATATTTTTTACCGGGATAAAAATTACCCTTCCTCAGTCTATTAATATTTTATACGCGAAAATCCATATTATGGTATTCTGAAAGATGATTCGTTCAGTGGATAACGCGTGAAGAGGTAACAAACAAACTTACTTTTGCATTTATAATATTGATTGATTGATGACTTTCTGTTTGTTGTTGAATTTGGTACATTTATTTTTGATGTTGTTCTCCAGATACAAATACTTTATTTGCTATAAATGCGGTACAATTGTAGGTGTTACAAAGCATATACATTTTGCGCATTTAACCAGTCATGGCATGCAAACATACAGAAAATTTAAATTTTAATCAGGATGATTACTTTTCCAAAGCCAGTCTAATTACGAAATTATTTGGAAAGCTTACTTGTTTTATATTCACAGTTAAACTCCAATAAATCGCACTTGTCCAGGAACCAGCGAACCTCTCTAGTGCGGGGTTCAATCCCGCAGCGCCTTACTCCGTTGTGGACGCAAAAGCTTGCGGTGTAACAAATCTGATGAAGTTTTGGAAGGAGTCGTTAAATTCATTAAAAAAGTTATTTTAAAAAAAACAATGATTTACATCTTAATTCTTTAATGCAAATATTGTAAATTATACAATTGGTGTAAATATAGCCTATATATAATATTATATAATATAGCGTATACTATTTGACTGATTTCAGACATGCCACTTAATTGATTCTACTAAGTAATTCAGAATTTCAAATAAGTGAAATAGTTTTTGTTTTTAAAAGGATTTTTTTTACGTTTGGTTAATAGAGAATATATATTTAAACATCTAAATATTATAATAAAGACTTACACTCTTAGTTTGACATTCAACATAATTAATGATTGACACTGAAAATACTAATAACGTTAAATATACTGGTAAAAAATTTATATGTGATTTATAAATGAGGTTGTACATTAGAATTTATTCTAGCGTTTGTTGATCTCCACAATTTATAGAAAACTACTATCACTACATAGTATAAAACAAAGTCGCTATTTTAGTCTGTTTGTCTGAATGCTTAAATCTTTAAAATTACGCAACGGATTTTAATGCGGTTTTTTGTAACAGGTAGAGTGATTCAAGAGGAAGGTTTTTATGTATAATTTTTTCCAAATTTTGTACCCGTGCGAAGCCGGGGCGGGTCACTAGTAATTATATAAAGGTGAGTGCAGACATAACGTATAGAATGAAAAATATTATGACTATTTTTGTGGGTCCAACCTTAAACCATATAAATGTAAAACAGCATGGAAATAATACAATATATGATGTTGTAAGTTTAAAATATGTTTGTTTGTCCCTCCTGTTTGATAGATAATTTTTATGCATTCATCTGATCTCCTTTTGTCCTTTAGCCATCTCCTACAAGTACAACACAGGAAGGGTTTGAAGTTGTACTATTTTACTGAAAGAAACCATAAGGTATACAAACAAAAATAAATATAAAAAAACTTTATAACACATCCTTATTTATTTACGACTTTGTTCGAATACAGATTTTGTAATAAAGGAAAGTAGAGTTAGGCATAGAGTTAAGCTATCAAATACAATTTTTATGTATATCGTTTTATGTAAACTTGCAAAATGCATTGGTGGTTTTCGATAACGCTTATAGGTTAGAGTTTTAGACTATGATTAAAATCATCGAAAATGATTTAAAAATCATTTTCGATTATTAGCGATTATGAAACTATGTTTGAAAAAATATTTTATATTTCTTTTATTTCAGGACTTATATTAAATGCAGCGACTGCTGCAGTGTCTTCAAATGCAGTAGTAAGTGTACATTTAATTTATCATTATTTATATGAAAAATTAAAGCCAAGACGAATGTACCCTAAATGGGGATATCTTGGCAAAGTACTATTCGTAGGTACCTCAAATCGACCTATAAAATTATTGCGCGTAATTTTTTTAACCAATGCATATTTTATTTTTTGTGGCCAGTGTTTGTCTTTAATTGACTACATTAAATTAATTATGCCTTTTATAAGATAAGTAAAACGGCTTAATTTATGTAAATAGTTACTTACATGACCATTTTTTGATAGACTTAAAAATTAGAAACGTATCAATAGATTTTAGTTTTTTCCTTGCTTGCTTTCAGGCTTGCTACGAAGCTAAGACCTGCATACACAATTCCAACGAGAAATGTGGTGAATCTCCATCAGGCGACGTGAGAAGATTCCTAGACTCCTGTGATTTGGCAGAATATAATTGTTTGAATTATGCATGTATGTAGTTTTCATACCACTTATAGGTTGATACGCCAATGTGTGTGCAGAAAAGTGCCAGTTGACTGTTAAAACTTTGTCAAATCTTGTGGTAGTTGGAAAATACTTAGCGCAGAAAGCTATGTTAGAAATATGTTATATGTGAGAGAGATAGAGAAGGTCGTACACCACAAATTTAATTTTACGATCAATAAGGCTGTTCAATGTTCATGTGACCCGACACTTTATAATAGGACCACTTCACCTCCTTCGCGACATAGGGAATAGGCATAATCATCTTGTGCAGCTTTTAATAAGGTTTTACTGCTAAGGTTGCGGAGTTCTGACGGGAGTCACTTTATATAAAAACATGACTTAACCAATACAGCCCCCGTAGCATGACACGCGCGATGCCGTTTTTATCGCGCGGGCCATGCTACACGGGGGCTGGTTCATGGTCAATAGGTGGCTTAAGGTATTTTCCAGAGAGGTGAGGATTAATTTAAAAACGTCCAGAAGGAAGAAGGTCTATCTCCTACTCCTATATATTTGAAAATGTGTATATTATCTTAATTGTCTTTTTTAGCATTTACAAAAACGGCGATGGAGCGGTGTGACCAACTGGCACCAATTGACCAAAATATAGCTCGGAAATCATGATTGACGATTAATGGAGATATAAGTATTAAATAAATGATGTATAAGAAAATGTTATTTTTTATTAAAACTTCTTAAATTAATATTATGAGGATCATACCTTTGTCTCAATACATTTATATGAAAATAAATCTGTTCGATGATTCGCTACCCTAATAGTTTGGTTTAGGTATATCTGTGACAAGTATATTATAATAGGCATGATTATAAATGTTATAAAGGTGTTTTACCGTGGATGTAAGTATATATTTTGCGTGGAAATGAATGCAGAGTGGATAAGATTATGGTCAACCGAAAGAAGATGGTGTGAGAGTGATCATTAGCTAAGAATTCTATCTTTGCATGTTTCCAGTTGCTTAAACTAATTGTCTGAAAGAAATTGCTACAAGTAATATTCATTGTTGTTTTGAAATTACTTATTCTTTACTCATATAAAATTGCGATCAATAAAAATTATTCTACTGATTGCTAAGTAGGTTCGTTTGTTACCTAATTTTGAAACATAAAACTATAAAAAGTAACAGCTGATAATAAAGACAGAATGTTGGGTTTATACCAATAGTGCTAGGTCCTTCAACACTCTCAGTTTTCAGTCCACTGGCTCTCACATGATCACTGGTTGATACTCTTTTATATAATATTAAAAAGTATATGAAAGGACATTAATATATTTCGATGGGCTAGCAACCTGTCACTATTTGCATCTCAATTATATCATTAAGCCAAATAGCTGAACGTGGCCATTCAGACTTTTCAAGACTGGTGGCTCTGTCTACCCCGCAACGGATATAGACGTGACCATATGTATGTATGTATGTTGTAAGTTTGATGTTTAATATTTATTTTCAGTACTGTTACGAGGCCGACCGGTGTACTCACAGTCAGAATGAAAAGTGTGGGATAGCCAAGCGAGGCGTGGTCAAAAGATTCAAGGATAGCTGTGACATGGTCAAATACAACTGTGTGCATAACGAAGGTATGTATATTTTACTTCCCACCATATTTTTCTATTCTTAAACAGTAACAAAGCATGCTTGAAACATCAAACAATGCATTTGATTGGAATATTTCTTAAAAATCCGATATGTTCCTTATTTACCATTGCCGTGTCGTCCCCGGTATTTTACCAAGACAACTCCATATTTTTTCCATGGATGTAGTAAAAGGTGTCTATGGAAAAGATTAATACTTGGGATTATTCTTGTAGGCGATGGGCTAGCAATCTGCCACTATTTGAATCTCAATTCCATCATTATGTATAACTGCACGTAGCCTTTTAGTCTTTTCAAGACTTTTGTCTCTGTCTTCCCTGCAAGAGATATAGATCAGATTATATTTATGTATGTATTGTCATCTTATGTTATTGGACTGTTTTAGATTTCGGAAAAGCCAATATGAGTTTATGTGAGGAACTGCCACCTTTAATTAAAAAGAAAAGATTCACCCAGCCTTGGGAAAAACATACCACTGTTATTGAAACGAGTACATACTACAATACCTATGGTACACACTCGTAGAAGTATGTAATAAACTGATAAAAACCGACAAGTATTTTTTTATACCTTTGCTCGGTACGTCGGTAATTTTGATAAAATGTCACAAATAGCGGATTTAAAGCCTAGAATTTTTCTACCAGATTTCTATGGTACTTCTTTAGTAATAAATCAAAAGTTAATTTACGATGTAATGGTTTTCTTCGCTGTCAAAGCAGCGGAGTAACTAAATGATTGGAAAAAACATATAATATAATTATTATTATAATATAATTATTATATGTATGTTTTTTCCAATCATTTAGTTACTCTGCTGCTTTGGCAGCGAAGTGAACCACGGACTGATGCTTCTCAAGGAAAAGTTTATTGGGATTCTTCCTTATAGGCGATAGCCGAGCACCTTAATAATATCTATTTAAAATTTTATTGCACAAAAAAAATTTACATAGGACAGCCTTAATGCTGTTAAGCATTCAGTCTACCAGCTGAGCAAACAGAAAAACTTTTAGTATATCTGAATTTCACTTCTGTAACTGTCATCTAGTTAGACGTGGTATTTGAGGTTTCGACTATCGGCTTTGTCTCACCTTAAAACAATAAAATCGTCATGGAAACGCCTTACATTTTAAGAGGATTCTTAAAAAAAATTATAAACTTTGAGATATTACCTCAGAGACACACGATGATCAAAATGTTTAGAATCGAACTTAACTAAGAAAAACCTACACGATTAATACTAACAGTTTCATGGTGCATTTTATCGTCCAAGCGACTAATTGTACTTAAAGTTTATACACTTAAATTAATTACTTTTACCGTTTTGCTACCAAAATGCTTATGTATATGAATATTTTCATTGGTAAGTTTATTTATTATTTAACTTTTACTAATTACGTTTACGTTCTACTAATTTTTGATTAATATAGTCTACCCCGCAAGGGATATAGACGTGATGATATGTACGAGTATGTATGTAATTTTTGATCGGAATTTCGTTCTAGTGGGAATCCTTACTTTTACAATTTCTAAGCTATATATTTCAGCAAAATATATCTCAGGTAGATTGTTTATTGTTCTGATCTTTTTTCTATTTTTGTTTTAGGTATGATGCTCTTAAACATTCCTTTATTATTATGTTCTGAAACCACTACAATAACGAGTGAGGTAAGACTCAGATACACTTACCTACATATTTATTTGAATCAACGCCGCAATGTAGTTTGTTCCAAGTAAAATATTTTTGTACGCACTATTCGTATACATATAAATGTATGTTTGTATATAATGACGTCTTTATCCGTCACGGAGGAGAAACAGCCAGTCTTAAAATACTATTATTGATAAGTATTTTAATTACTTTTTCAGGAAGTGAAACGGATCAAAAGAACGAAACGTTATTGTCATCTATTAAAAATATGTTCTCACTTCAAGGGGCCAATTTGTGGTCGTGATAGATATGCACGATTTTTCAAAACATTCGACAATATCTGTAAAATGTACGAAGAAAATTGTTTCAAAGGAACACGTTAGTAAATTGATTTTAATTGTAATTACAGTTACATTTTTAGTTATAAGTTTATATTTACATTGGTGTTAGTTGTTATTTAATTAGTATGAATTTCAAAACTTAATGAAATTTAAGACATCTCTGAGAGAGATATAAAATCAAACAAATTTATTTGCTGACAAAGAATATAAAAAAACTGTTTAACTTTTTCGTTCATATATAATTTGATACTTTCAATTTCGGGAAAAATTTCCCATGTTTATTTATTCTTTTCAGGGTATTACAAGATAGATTTCGGAAGGTGCCAAGCGAAAGAAGACTTCATGAAAGTACACGGAAACTCTTCATCTGATTGGCAAGCTTCCACCGACTTTGACATACCTTTATTGACATCCATTACTGATAAGCCTAAAAATAAACAATATACGAGTATTTTTGAAAGACCTACAGAGAAACTAGATAGTGAGGAGGAGTTCTACAAGAAAATACCAGGACTGGGTGACATGCTTAGATCTTCCAATAGTACTGAGAAAATTAGTTCTGTTGGCTAACTATTCTACTCATAATCAGTATCACTGATGCTGATTCAAAAATATTTTGAATAAATCTTTTTTGAAATGGGACTTATATGTTTGTTTGAAAAGGAAGGCGTTTCAGTTCTAAAGTCAAATATGTATAATTAAGTGAAATTGTCACAGAAACTATTTTTTTTAATACAAAATTTTCTGAATTTAATTAATTTATTATTTTTTTATTAAGTATATTAAACTTTCGTCCCAAAACTTATATTCCTATGCAGAGCTGTATAAAATTGGCTCATTTACGTATTCGGCTAGAACGACAAAGGGGTTGGGGGAATTGATAAAGTAAAAACTGTTCAGCAAAGAAAACTGATGTAATGGGAAGTCAGAGGCAGATATACAAGGTTCGTGTTAACGAGAGTTTGTTTATAATAATAAGTAGCCCAATGAAAGTGAAGATATAATGGCAATACTATATGACACATATTCAATTTATAAGTACGCCTAAGAAGTGTTGCCAGCTTATAAAGTGGCGTGACTTAGACATATCTGTCTGTGACATTATGTTTTGTTATGCGTGAACAGAGTTTAGACGAAAAATGCCAGAAAGCAGACCCTGGGCTCGAAGTAAGAAAGATATACAAAGAAGGGAAACAGATCAGGCCACATTATGATGACTAACTTCTATCCAAACCCTCATGCTAATATTATAAATGTGAAGTAGTAACCTCTTTATAGGTAAGCCGTTCTTTATGAAATTTGGCAAACATATAGTGTAGAGTAAGAGAGAAGTACACAGGGTCCTTTGTACTCAGTCGGGCGGGCTTAATTAGGATTGGAAAATTAGGTACATAAAATCAAACGAGCGAATAATTGAACACTGATTTTGTAATTATAAACCACTTTCAAACTATGTGTGTATGAAATCATATTTCATGTGTAATTTAGCGAAAAGCAAGCTTTATTATTGACATCTTTTAAAGAGACTTCAAATAAGGAAATTAACTTATTTGACTTAATTGTACATATGTTTCTTGTATAAATTAATAATAAAAAAGAAAATGATCCGGTATTATAAAATGGTATTTGGTAAGATTTCAAAACATCTCAAAATTTATATCTTCTTCTTAAATGTAAGAGCTAACTCTTGTCGGTTGAGTTAAGTAGAGCATCCTCCATTCATCTCTTTTATCTGTTATTTTTTTATTTGTTGGTGGTATGTTATAATTAAAAATGTTATCATGCAAGAATATTAATTCATACTAACATTACACATATTAAGCAAAGTCAGGCAGTTCCTTGTCAACTACCAACACACCTGTTCAATTGCTTAGCTCCCTTTACTTAGCGTCGGCTTTCGTCTTAATTTCGTAATAAAATATTATAATATTTAAAGGTGTTTTCCATGCCTTTATTTTACATTCAATACTTTCTATTTACAGGCCTCTTTGTTCTGTGTTCTCAGTATTTCTGTAAAGATATGGTGAGTAACGCATAACATAAAAAACATATGCAGAAACTTATATTATATCTACGTAAAAATCCGAAGTGATTGGAAAGTACTGATTAACGGAGAAATAAAAGTCTATTGATCAACCTGCTAAAAACTTGGGATTATTTTTTAGGCGATGGGTTAGCAACCCGTTATAAAAATATGGCCTTTCAGTCTTTTCAATACTGCTTGCTTTATGGTAGATAAAGGATGAAAGGATAAGGGATGAAGACGTGATTATATGTAAGTAGGTATTGAAATTGTGGTAATCTATGGTCTTAGTCTTACATTTTTCTTTCCACCGGTTTTTTTTATATAAATTCGAGTGTCTAAGGCTCTTCTATTCATTTTCTTACAGGAGCGATCTAAAGCACGCTATTGTACACAATTCAAAATTTGCTCTCCAAATAAAGTCCAAGTTTGCGGTTACGACCGTAACACCGGGTTTCTGAAAATGTTCGACAACTTGTGTATGCTCTATAAAGATAATTGTAATAGGGATGCAGGTCAGTTTTAAATCCTCACAATTTTTATACATACATTCGTGATTATATGGAATGGGAAACAAAGTCTTGCATATAATGAAAAGCCACGTTCAGCTGTATAGCTATATGATGGATTTGAGATTAAAAGAAGAATCCCAAATACTTAAGCCTTTCCCTAAGTCGCCTACGATTTCTATCGGAGAGATGAAGTTATCCCATTATAGAGTGCCTGGAACCACAGGACAAATAAAGTACAATTTTATTTAAAAAAAAACACAAAGTTATATAAACTGCTGAACAGTTCAAGACTTGATGTCAAACAAAGGCTACATTTGCTATAAGTCCACAGCTGTCTAAGTGTTAATGATGGAATTAAGATTCAGAAAAAGTGTCGCATTGCTAGCCCATCAGTTAGTCAAAATTCGAAATTCAATTTGAAGTGGATAGGTCATAAGAAGTATGCAGGGATCGTGACAATTGGAAGGATGTAATCTCTGCCTGCCCCTCCGAGAAAGAGGTCTTTGTAGCTCATATCATCATGGAAGCTTCTGTGTTTTATTATTTTCAGATTATATTCCAACTTTGAACAACACCGTGTGCACGGCCAGAGATGATTATATAAAGAATTATGGAAATTCTTCAATAGACTGGACTCACGGACATGACGGGTTTAACATTCCCTTACTCAACCTTACTAAGCCCATCATCATACGTCACTATCGTGGACATGACTTCTTCGAAATGGTACCGGGTCTGATAAAAGCAGCATATGCCGAAAACGCACAAAAAAATAAAACCACTGAAAAACGTAATAGAACGTCTAAAAGTGGTGTAAGTAATATCTTTCATACGATTCATATACTTGTGTAAGTAATGGCAGAAACTCGGCTTATACCAAGAGTATTACCAGGTCGTCAGCATAGAGAAACAATTGACGAGTACTTCTTTCTAAGTTTACATTAAAAAGTATTTAAAAAAAAACCGTCCATGGTTGGTAGGTTGAACAGTAAAAGTCACGCAACGCAACACAGATTTTAAAAAGTAAATACCGCTAAAAGTTGCAGTTTCTTAAAGTGATGTAAATGATATCTTTTATATGATTCATAGGGTTATAGAATTTGGGTTGTATGTTAACGGTTATAGTAATTGGAAATCTGATTTGTTTTTTGCACAGGTAATTCAGTTATTCAGTTATACTTTAACATTGTTTGTAAAAACTTTCATTAAGTACTTTTTTAAGTTTATTAAAAGGGGAAAAGCTACTGTTATTGACATTATTAAATAAATTTCTTCCTGCAATTATAAAAGGAAGTGACTGAAAAGTTAATTTTCAAAGTGGTGCACTTAATAGGTATTAATCACAAAATTTCGTCGAAATTTATATCTTCCTTCTGGCTTTAGTCCCGGTTACATCTTCACCATTCTGGAGAGGTGTCCGGGGTATGCCTTTGACCATGGACTCTGGATTGGGTGAGTCAGGTTTTTTACACGAAGCGACTCTCATCTGATCGACCGATCGATCAACCTTATTCGTATTGGGTCGGCTATGGTTACACATCCAGTTAAATAATGCGCAGGTTTCTCACGATGATTTTTCCTCACCATTAAAGTTCACCGTAATTTAAATATTTATTGCAAATGAAAGTGAAACTACTTTGTAAGAAAAATATTACTTTGCCACCCTTACCTCATACCCATATGAAACGAGATTTTTGACAAGTGTCACCTTACCTCTAAGTTCCCATGTCTAATTCCCAGACAGTCGTGACAGGTGGAAGCGTGGGTGTAAGTATGTTTAATCTAATCTCTGAAACAATAAAACAATTCTCACTCTAAATTGTCTGCACGCCGAAGGTTATGCGAAAATTGTTTTCACTTTAATAATGTTACTGTTTATATAACTGATGCAATTATGTAATTTTATATAATGAAAATGATACTTACATATATTAAATCGTTGGAAGTAGACTTTTGTACCAGCTAAAGGAACAGTAGTAAAATTTCAAAATATAAAAAAAGATAAACTTAAGAAACTATAACTTATTTTGAAATGAAATGGTTTAGGTAGACATTATGTAACTACACTGGGTGTTAACAAATTAATTAAAAACTTATAAAACTAACTTACCTATTAATAAAAAAGTAAAAATATTACTTACAGAAAACTGATTAAAATAAAATAGATTCTCTATAATAATATAATCGTGCGAAGGTGTGAAAATTCAAAAAAAAACGATCGCAAGTTTTCCTCTCACAAATTTTAAAGTTTCTTTTTTATTAGTGGCCAGTGATACCTTACATCAAAGTAAATCGATTTAAAAAAATCCAATATTAATACGCCATGGTGTGGTAAATATTCTGAACTGGAAATAAAAATGCAGGTGTTAATCTATGATGGGAAATCATACACAGCGGCTTAACAAAAAGAAAACATACAAAAGCATAACTGTACTTACTTCCTTCCCTTGGAACATCTGACAAAAAGGACCGAAAAGGATTATCGATTCATACACATAACGGTATAATGATAATATCGATTATAGCCTTTATTAAAACAGTATATTTTGTATCCTTTATATCAGATCGTCGGTAGTCAAACAGTTAAGTTGGCCGATTAAGCGTGATGCGTATGGAGGCACAGGTTCAAATCCTACCAAGGCCACGTGTCAATGATTCTTTTCTGAGTTATGTACATTAGTTTGAGTGGTAACCGATGCTTTTACGCTTAGGGAAAACATCGTCAGAAAACCAGCACTTTTAGACAACTGGTTATCCATGATAAATGAAAAACTATAACTTATTTTGAAATAAAATGGCTTAGGTAGATATTATGAAACTAAACTGGGTGTCTTGAGAGTGCTAACCGATGCTGTTACGCTTAGCGAAAACATCATCAGAAAACCAGCACTTTTAGACAACTGGTTATCCATGATCTATTAAGGTTTCCTTGCAAATGTTGCAGAGTTTAGATGGGAGTGGACAGTTTGTCCAGAGACATGGTCAAAGACTATGATGATGATGTTATCGGGACTAACGCCAGGTGGAAGAAGATTTCGTTTTCCTTATAATCGGTATCGAAAATTATTCGATTTAAATTCAGTCCGTTTCTTGGGCACGTGTTTATGAGTGCGTGCGTTCAAAACAATTTGAATTAGATATGGTTTTTGTGTGAGTAGAGAAGAATATAAAGCGCGCATTGGCCAAGCCGAATATTAGGATCGATTATGTTAAAATATGTCACGCATTGAGCATGTGATTTCTATATTTATTTATTTATTTCGTGAATAAAGTAATGTGTAATCAATATGAATTCAATATCATGATTATTCGATTTTTTATATCCTCAAATCCATTATGTCATCCATCAGTTTTTCGAATTTTCACAGAGAGGAAATTTAAAAAGTGCGTACAATACAATCACTTATTTTTGCGCTGTGTGGTTCCCGGCACCAATACAAAAAAAGAATAGGACCACTCCATCTCTTTCCCATGGATGTCGTAAAAGGAGACTAAGGGATAGGCTTACAACATTGGCATTCTTTTTAACAAGGTCAAAAAGGTGTCTCTGTAAGAAAAATGGTTGCCTTTGTAACTCAAAGTGCCACGATAGTTCGTCTTGTATATATGTATAAGCACGCCTGTACCTATCCCTTTCGTGGTAGACAGAGCCACCAGTCTCGAAAAGATAGACCACGTTGCTCTATATGGTTTAAGATGGAATTGAGACTGAAATAATGACAGTGATAGTGTTGCTTCTGTAAAAGTTATTCTTACTCTAATACAAGGGTAAATACTAAGAATAATATAGTTTACTAATTTCCCATTCAGGGTGTAAGGCGAGGTCGTGTATACGCCGTCTACACGTGGCGAGGAGCATGGAAATCGTGCAGTTGTTTGATGGGGTAGTGATTGATTGTAGAGATATCGATTTGTCGATACTTTTTGCTTATTATTTTTAGTATATTTCTCAATTTATTAATTGATTTGTGAAAGATGTGGAAGGACCCAAAACTCAGTGTGAAGTCGTCCCAACTAACTTAAAAGACAGTTTCCAGTGTATAAGATTCTCAGTACTCTTTTTTTCAATTTTAATCTAGAATGTGCTGCTAAAATTTCTAGATATGGTCCGTTTGTGATTGGGACCTACTGGTACTCGTGTTGGAAAATTAATTACGTGTACTTTAGGGGTTTGGGTATGTAGTGGATTGTTGTCGTTGTTTTATTAATAACAAATAGTTTGAACCCTAGGGTACTGGAGTAATTGGAATCTGTTTGTGTAGGATTTTGTTGAAATTTAGAGTTATGGACAATGACCATCATGATAAGTAATACAAAGTGTTTTCCTATTTTAATATACTTTTTTTACTGATGTGTGTCGACAAACTAGGAGTTTATATTTATTTTGTGTAGGTAAAGAACCAATAACGACGTATAAGTAATCAGTTTGGACCAAAGTTGATTTGGTGGGACTTGATGTGAATTCAGCTTCTTGACATTACACCTTGACTTGTCGGTGGCTATAAAATGTTTCATCAAAAAATCTTGCTCAAGAAACTTTTATTTAAAATTAATTTCTTGAAAATGTAGTAAAATATCAAAGTGGATTTAATTTAGACTCAATCGAATGTCTATAGTGGTTTCCTTAATATTTTTATCGTTAATCGATAAACTAATACGCACGTCACTATCACTTAAAGTCGTGCGCTACCCTGGCGATTGTTTTCAATATACTGGTTCATTTCGATTAACACGAATAAACGAATCGATTTCTTTGACGGCCCCACATTTGGTATTCATCTTATCACCTAAGTGGCGTCAGGACCTGCATTTTTACGCCCTTATTATAATAATTATGATTACCATTGCCATTGTTTTGATTCGATAACCATCACATTAATATGAATTTAAATTGAGGTGAATTTTATAAATGTGAAATTTATTGATTATCGTCAAATTAGATTTTCGATGCAGGTAACATATAAAGCCGTATTTGAGTTTAAAGATATTTCAAACAAAAAAATTAATCTATCCACTATCTCCTGCTTATCGACAAATGTTTAAAGTATTAAAAACTTTCAAAAATCTCATGTCATTCCCTTACCTAAAGTCTCTAATCCTTCATCACTTTCACAGCTTAGACCTATATCTATCTTACCCTTTTTATCTAAAGTTTCTGAGCTGATTGTTCAAAGGCAGTTCTCTTATTTTTTAAATCATAACAACATAATTAGTCCTTTTCAGTCAGGTTTCCGTGCGGGACATAGTACTGTGACGGCTTTGCTTAATGTTACCGATGACATCCGCTGGGCTATGGAAAACAAATCCCTAACTTTGATTGTACTTCTCGATTTCAGCAGTGCCTTCAACTCTGTTGATTTTGATATCCTTCTCGGAATTCTCCGGTCTATTAACGTGTCACCTGTTGCTCTTGCCTGGTTTTCTTCCTACCTTCGGGGTCGCTCGCAGTGTGTTCGCCTCGGAGAGATCTCCTCTGACTGGCGTGAGCTCAGTGCTGGTGTACCCCAGGGTGGTGTCCTTTCTCCTTTGCTTTTCTCTGTGTTTATTAATACTGTTACTAATATTCTATCTTCTAGTATACATCTCTATGCAGACGACTTGCAGCTTTACCGGCATTGCTTGGTTGATGAGGTTGAGACAACTGTGGCTTCCATGAATGATGACTTATGCAAGCTGAGTCGCTGGGCTAGCTCCTTTGGGTTATTAATAAATCCATCGAAATCTCAGGCTATGCTCATTGGTGGTAAGCATCTACGCAGTCGTATTGACCTGTGTGACTTACCCCCATTACTTCTGGATGGTTCGGTTATAGCTTTTGCGGAATCTGCGAAGAACCTTGGTGTTATTTTGGATTCTACACTTAGCTGGTCGAAGCACGTTCACGAGGTTAGTCGCAAGGTACACTATTCCTTCCACACTTTGAAGTGTCTCCAAAATTTTTTGCCCTTTCAAACTAAAGTTTCCTTATGTCAATCCCTCATTCTTCCTCTCCTCGACTACGCTGACGCGTGCTTTTTGGATGCTACCGAGGAACTCCTTGATAAACTGGAACGTCTACAGAATTTGTGTATCCGATTCATTTTTGGCCTCAAGAAGTACGATCACGTCTCGGAGTTTCGCAGGCAACTAAACTGGCTGCCCATTCGTTTGCGTAGAAATATGAGAATACTTTGCCTTCTTTACAATACTCTCTATAATCCTGCATACCCCTCATATCTGCGCAACCGCTTCTCCTTTGTTTGTCCTGTCGATACTCCATGCAGGTCTCATCGTAGGACCATGCTTAAATTCCCTACGCATCGTTCGGCCACTTTCTCCAACTCCTTCTCTGTCCATGCTGTTAGATTGTGGAACTCACTGCCTCCTGAGATACGTGACTCTAAATCACTGTCCCAATTTAAAAAATTAATTAAAATTTATTACCTCTCCAAGCCTTGCTAATTTGGTATATATTGTATTTACTTTATGTAAGTTTATTTTTTTTGTATTTATATATTTATTTTATTATATTTTATTTATGTATTTGTTTATGTATGTCTATTATTAGTTGTGTGAGTGGAGTACACGCCTGTCACCCTTTCCATCACATCTCCTGTCTCGGGTCTGCTGGAAGAGATTTCTTTTGAAATAAGCAGAACCTTTGTAATTTTGTTTCTTGTGTTTATCAGTCTCGATGTTTTCTGTGTACATAAATTAGTAAATAAATAAATAAATAAATAAATAAAAATGAATTAAACTGTTTGTTTAATAATTGTACTTTTTCCGTTGAATTATGAAAAACACTTTTATTGCAATAAATTATTTTCGACCGGACGGACTTATAAACTTGGGATTCCTCTTGTAGGCTGGCAATCTGTTTCTATTTTAATCGCATTTCCATCATGACATGATACAGCTGAACGTGAAAGCCTTTTCGAGACTGTTGGCTCTGTCTACACAGCAAGGGTTATAGACGTGTGTATGTATGGATAAATTTGTTGGTTTCGGATATTTTTTAGCAAGGATTGTGTGTCTAGTTATTTATTGTATTTCTATGGCAAATCAGTTCAATGATCCCCGCAAGGGATAGATAGATACGTGATTATATTTTATGTTATCAGTAATGATGCTGTGAAGTGACTGAAAAATCGATCTATTATTGAAGATCGATTTCTATGTTCGAAAAGCCCAAAAACTTTTTATCCGTTTGGAAAAAAATATGAATCCTAATGTCTTGTTCTTACTATATTTTGTTCTATGCGCACTTAACCATATATTTTTAGGTTAACATTAACATTATATTAGCAAATGTTATAAATATTACTTAACAACCAAAGACTAACCACAAGGAAGCTCTCACAAATGATATAATCTGTACGCGTTGATATTTTCCTATTTCACAAGAAACCAGGATGCCGGTTCGCATGATCGTAGAGGAAGGCCCTCGCAATAAATATTAATATTTATTATCTATAATCACTTTTTTATTCAAATACAACCTTTCTCTTTGTTGGTTTTGCAGCCTGTGCAGGTACGAAGGATTTTTTTTTCTTCTGGCTTTACTCTTGTCCCGGTTAAATCCTCACCACTCTGGAGTTTACATCTTCCTTCATCCATCCTTGATTAGGGATCCTGCTCCCATATCTTGGCACGCGCGACGCTGTTTTGATCGCGCGTAAAACTATCGCTGTTTCGCTTTTTATTATTTTGTGAAACGAGACAGCGATAGTTTTTCGCGCTGGGGCTGGTCCAGAATTATAAGAAATCACAAATGTTTCCTACTGATAAAAGTAGCTGCGCTCTCGTGGGATATTTATTATGTTATTTCAGATCATATTCAACCTATGTACCAAATTTCATCAAAATTCGCCTAGTAAATATTGTTTTTAAATGATCCGTGGTCACGAGTAAGACACTCGGATCATTGTAACATGATTCGAAACGTTCGAGATTAATTATACGTATGTTACGTGCACGTTTAATATCTTTAGGTATTATTTATAAACAGTAAATTTTGCACAGCCGACTAACGAAAGATTGTAAAATCTTTCGCATTTAAATAAATATAAATAAATATATACGGGACAAATTACACTGATTGAGTTAGCCTCGAAGTAAGTTCGAAACTTGTGTTACGAGATACTAACTCAACGATACTATATTTTATAATAAATACTTATATAGATAAACATCCAAGACCCAGGCCAATCAGAAAAAGTTCTTTTCTCATCATGCCCTGACCGGGATTCGAACCCGGGACCTCCGGTGTCACAGACAAGCGTACTACCGCTGAGCCACAGAGGCCGACAAAAAGTATAAGTAGGACTAGTAAAATATTATAATCTCTGTCCAATCCAAGTCCATGAAGTTATTAATTGTTCCCGGAAACTAATAAAATGGACGGAAGAAAGTGGCCGACGTTTTGATTGATACTTGGCGCTTATGAGCGATTGCGAAATAAATAAATCGTTCATTGTCCATTGTGTTTCCCTTTTTACATAGAAACCAGGATGGATGGCATATTTGCATGAATATTTAACATAGATGACGTCGGAATAAAATAATGTGTACACAGAAATTTAACTAGTATTGAGAAAATATTTTTTATGTTCGTTTGTTATTTTTTTTATCTATTTGAATCTCAATTCTATCATTAAGCCAAACAGCTGCACGAGGCCTATCAGTTTTTTTAAGACTGTTGGCTCTATCTACCCCGTAAGGGATAAAGACGTGATCATATGTATGTATGTTATTTATAGACATTAGGTATAATTAAGTAGAGTAGAATAGACGTCAACATTATACTTGAAAATAATTTCTTACACATAGACCCATAGAGTTTCAAGTTTATGTTAAACATACATATAGTCACATCTATATCTATCGTGGGGTGGACAGAGCCAATATTCTTGAAAAGACTGAAGGGCCACATTCAGTTGTATGGCCCAATGATGGAATTGACATTCAAATAGTGACAGGTTGATAGCCCATCGCCTATAAGAAGAAACGATTATCTTAGTCGCCTTTTACGACATTCATTGGAAAAAGATCCATTCGTAAATTAAATGGTAATTTATTGAGGAATTTTTTTATAGAAATACTTCTGTTATCCTCTGTATTTTATTTCGCCGGTTCGTACACGGCATTTAAATTGTTTATCTGATGTTTTAGTGTAGGTATGTGTTCGCTTTCGTGTAGTTAATGGGTAATTTTCAGTTTTATTGCTATTTTTGGTATAGATATGAGTAGTTTTAGAACATGTTTCTCGACATAGTTTTTAAAAAAGAAATAATTTTTAGTAAAAAAAAAAGTTAAAAAAAATTTTTTTTTTTACTAAAAATTATTTCTTCTCTTTTCTTTTCGGTTTCTTCTTTCCCACTATGGACCTGTCACTATATGAACCTCAATTCCATCGCTAAGGCTTCGAGCTGGACGTAGCCTTTCAGTCGATGCAAATTAGTATGTAAGGAACAGATATGGTTAAGAACATCTCTAGCCATTTCACGAAGCATGTTGCTGATATTTGTCTATTTTTTTTTTGTATATTATGTCACTTATTAGTAACAGATTTAATTACAAGTAACAAATCAATTAATTACACCAAACACGTTTAAACCATATAGTTAAATGAATTAAGACCGAGCTATTCCCACGGTGGATGTGATTAGAAATTTTACAAGGCATAATTTATTAATTTGTTTTCTGCTAACGAGCGACCATTGCAAGGCTTCTGAGTGGCCGTATGTTTAATGCAACAAACTATCTGGTAGTTACTGTAATTTTTTTAATTATATTAATTAGAATTCAGGTGAGTCGTTTGCGGCTAATGTTTGGGAGCTAATGTTATGTAAGGCGGTTTTCGAGATATTGACTTAGAGCTTACTATATCTCAATTCTTACTATCCCACCTAATATTAAAAAAAATGCGAAAGGAAGTTTATTTGTTTGTTATCCACTGAATTAATCTCCTAGAAATATCACGTATATTATCTAGTATATACCTAATTATGAGTCTGGAAAAGGACAAGGGTACCATACATCGGTTTTATTCATTTTCGATAAAATCTGTATATAGTTCGTGTGGGATATGCGAAAAACATTTCATAGTAGAAGGTGGCGCTAAATTCGTCACTTTTAGAAGGTAATGTTTAATCCGTTGTTTTTTGTACGTGGTAAAATAGTTCTTATTTTTAAGTACCACCGATTAAAGATCATTTAATAAGTAAATACTACGTCCGATTTCTTTAGCAAGTTGTAAGGAAATATCACGTATAAATAACGTACATCAATAATTCATCACAGTTGCAACGTGTCGGGCATGGCTGCAATAACAATGGATCAAAGCTTTCCAGAGCTTTTGTACTGGGCTTTAATTTATAAGCTAGTAGTTTTGCCTTCTGCTTCGCTCATGTGTGCTGTGGTTATCAATCATACTGGATTTTTTCCATTTGTATCCGCTTTGAGGCAGGTTAGTGGTAGTGTTTCTGACTCTAAACATTTGATCTTCTGGATTCGATACCCGGTCTGGTCATGATTTAAAATGATATCTTTTCTGATTGGCCTAGCTCTTATTTGTTTAAATTCGTATCGAATACTAGAGTACGCACAAGTTAATCAAATAATCGTTAATTTTCGATCCCGCGGGAAATTAAACCTATTTGCCAAATGTCAACTGTCTAGACCCATCGGTTTGAGCTATACGATGATATGCCAATGCCAATGTCCTCTTTCATACACATATCATCATTAAATTTTCATTTTATTCTGCCATTACATTTTGCATACATACTATACAGATTTACTCGCTCTCTTTTGTCACTTACGCTCACCAAATCGGGCTAAGCTTTTGTTTGATTGACAAGTATAGCGCCACCATTATACATAGACCTCCCTTGCCCCCCTCCACTTCCTCCCCCTCGTACTTCCATAGGGTATAATAAAACAAACTTGGGGGTATTCTTAGAATTGTTGATTTGATTACTAATGCTAACATCTATTAGAGCAAAGTACCGGGAATGTAAATGCGCATTAAACATTTAAATACGAAATTCGCGTAACTTGTTCAATTCAATTAGCACGGTAAGGACTTCGTGAATAGATTGGGTTTTAATTGACAATAGATATTTGCATTTACGGTAGTTTTATGAACTGTTGGATGGTGCAATGGTGCTGCAGGAAATCTGAATAAAGCAATAAAATTCATTTATTCATTCATATAATAAAGTCTATATCTGTTGCGAGGTTGACAGAGCCAGCTGCCTCGAAAGACTGACAGGCCACCTTCAGCATTATGGCTTAGTGATGGAATTGAAATCAGTTCAGAAAAAAAAGTTTCAATATAATAATATTCAAATGAAATAGTGAGATTTTGACGGTCTGTTTGGCCTGTTGTCTGGGTCAGTTGTCAAACAGGCCTAATTTTGCAGGCAGCTCGGTCTTACTTATTAAGGTTATTAAGGTACCTATTAATTCAGATTTAGGTCCCTTTAAATACACAGACAGTTGCAAAGAAAACACATTAAAAAGTTTTCTTATAATTTATTTCATCTTAAATTTATTACATCTTAAAATCGACTTAATAAATACAAATCAAAATTTTGTACAGATAACGATTGTATATAGGTATATTTACAAGAAAATATATAACTATTCCTTTGGAATGCAATGCACAACTTATTTGGACGGAGTCGTTTTCCATTGCTTTTTAAAATTAAACCTTATCACTAGAAAAATAATACTTAAATTCGAAATACTGAAATTCATGATATCGCCTTGAGCTTTCTTTAGGAACAACTTGAAAATGCATACTATTGGAACTTAGAAAATATATTGTTTTTGTTATCTACTTTTATAACTAGAATTTACTACTCATATCACGTCTTTTTCCCCTACGGAGTAGACCGAGCCAAAAGGCACAAAACTCGAAGATCTAAGTTAAACTTTTAATAGGAAATACCACTCAGTATATTTAAGGTAAATTACAGTATAAAGTTTCAACTGCGAAGATGAAATGGAAAAATAAATTTTATGCTTTATCCATAGTAAGGAAATTACGGAAACATTCGGTTCAAAATTCTATGGTATATATATATTTAATATGGTGTTTTAATCATGTTAAACCCAAAAACATGGAATGATGATATTTGTCTGATGTTAAAATTCGATTTGATATATCATATTTTTTGCACCATAATTTCAGTGGGCGGCATCATTAAATAATGTTAACAATTTGAGTGACCATTGCTCTTGTCGTGGGCGGCATAATTATGAAGTAATACAATGATCACCTACCATTGTAAAATTTAATTTTTTTATTAACACAAACATTATATAATTTATTTTATTCGAATTATATATTAAGTGACCATAGCCCTCTCGGTGGGCGGCATCATCATATGGTTGTAGGAGAATCTCTGTCCGTAGTCTGGTAGTTTGAGGGTGGTGTCTGACCAGGGAGGGCTGGGGTTCCACCGGTCCATGCCGTCGTCCTCCAGGGTCAGAGAAGGTGGAGCTACCCGCATCCGCTTCGGGCTTGGGTACTCCGTGGCTGTTGGAAAAGAAAACTCGTTTAATCCTACATCCATAGGGATATTTTCAGTTATTGTTATTAATTGTAGATACAATATTTATCATCATTTTCGTGGCTATAGTCCTGCTTACGTTCACTCTCTGGAGAGGAACCCAGGATATGTCTGCGATCGCTATCACGGAGTGAGGTTTTTACACGAAGCGACTCCCGTATGACGTCCGCAACCTTTGCTTTGGGAATTTTACCCATTTAGGATCATGGTTACATATCCAGTTGCCTGAATGTGCAGGTTTCCTCACTATGTTTTAAATTCAACATAGTGACAGGTAATTAGCACATCGCTTACAAGTAGAATTCTAAGTTATGAGCATTACCCTTAGTTGTCTTTTACGACAAATGGAAAAAACATGGTGTGGTCCTATTCCGAAGCGCCGGGAAACACACGTACCGTGCGTAATTCAGAAAAGAGATTTTTGAGAAAATTTTAAAATAATACCTTCTATAGCCGTGCTGGTGCAAGCTCCTTGCATGTAAGGCACCCTGGGGTACTGTTCATAGTACTCTCTCTTGGCAGGATGTGGGTACATGTACATATTGCTATTGACTACCACTTCCGGTGGAGCATCGTAGTGGTGGGGAGATCTGAAATAAAAAATGATGTAAATAAAAATGATGTCTGTCCCTTGTTATTAAAAATGGTAAAATATTTTAAATACGTACATACATATAATCATGTCTATATACCTTGCGGGAAGACGGACCAATAGTATTGGTAAGACTGAAAGTCTTTGTATCCCCCGCAAGAGCTATAAACTTTTTTGAAATAATTTTACACACACAGGTTTATAGTTTTACATAAAATTATGCGGATCGCCAAACCGTCTATATTCATCCAATCTGAATTAGAAGAAGGAAGACATGTATTTAAAAAAAAAATGCTGTATGCAGTTATGGCTAGGCTATTTTAAGAATATCAACAGGATATAAAAGACGACCTTGCTTAGTCCTTACCCTGAAATAGTAACATAAAAAATGCGTGAGAGTTTTACATTGTAAAAACTTTAGTACTGTATTTTACCCACAGATAAACCAACTAGGTCAAATTTAAACGACTTTAGTTATTACAAAACTAATTTCCTTTTATTAACTGGGGTCAAAATTAATAACTTCAAACATACAGCTAATTTCAGTGTCAAGATCTATGTGAATTAAATTGGTATAACACAGCCTTTACCACTTGAACCCTTTTCGAAATAGCCTCATCGTATTTGGTTTAAATAGCCAAATATAAAAGTAATTCAGAAAACAAGAAAGTATTCAATTTTAAACTTTGTTATCCAAATGATACGTCTCATAAGTTGTTTTGTAAATGTAAAATAACTTTGTAGTTTTGAGTTCACAATAAATATGGTAATGAAAGGTGTCAAATTACGCAGATGGACGTACTGACGGACAGGCGATGATTTTCTTATTTATATTACTACAGTGACGCGAACAAATTGTGTGCGCGACCTCGGAATGTATGTTTGTTTATACCGCCAGCTAATTTTCTGTTTGCTTTATAAATTTGTGGGAATAAAAAAAGCATAAACACATCGGTTTGTCTGTTACGTTTCGCGTATTATTGGTCTCTCCTATTTTGGACGTTTGAATGTTTTTGGTTTGATACTTATCGATATATCCTTTTTTGTACTCTATCTAATCAGGCGGGTTTAGTATTAATTTGATTCTTATATTCGTCAACACATATGAAAGTATATATGTAGGTAGGGCCTATCTGATGATAAATTATGTAGATTCATGACAATTATCACAAACTACCAGTTTCTATGCTATTCTAGTGACGATGAAGAAACATAGTGCGTGTCAGCTGTGACTCTTCCCGCACAGATTATAAATGTTTCAATTGTTTTTCAGGCAAAGGACTAGCAACTCATTTAAGTACTTCGGAGCTATTAACTAGGCTTTCGAGACCAATAAGATTTGGTATTCACCATACCCCAGACCCATTTCGTTTGTAACCGGTAATAATCGCTAACATGTAAAAATAATAACACTATGAACAATCCCTTACCTTTCTTCACTAATAGTAGACTGAGGCGAATGTGTAGAATAATCGACGGGCCCTCTGTCTGAATACACCCTTTCACACGCAAACTCTTCAGCGATCTTCGGCTGCACATACGCCGACACATGATACCCTGGGTACTCTAGTTCCTGGTTCTCGATGTAGTAGGGTTCTTGGTAAGGTTCCTGGTAGGGTTCCCGTCGGAAGAACTTCTGGCAGCGAGGGTCTATCATGCCGCAGGGCTGGTTCTGGTAACCATAGTATTGGTACAGCCAGGAGTTCGCCAGCATGATTGAAGCTTCGTCTTCTCTGTAAAAGGATTGTCGTGTTGTTAATACTACTCTTTAACTAACTTATCCCATTTAAGATAGGTTCAGAAGATTACAGTTCTTCTATTTTGCCCTGTTACTTGCAATTTCATAGTTTGTATGTATTTGCCTACATGTTAAAATTGCAGTTGAATTCGATTAAATAAAGCTAAACAAAGTGAATTATTTCAGTGAACAATGAATTCACATTGAATGAGTAAAAGTATAGTGAGAACATAAAAAAAGGGGAAATCGCAACGGTTGAATTTCGGCACCATCTTTTGTGACAGACTCTTTGTATTATATATTTTTTTTTAATTTTACAAGGAAGACTAACAACTAATTATATGGCAATACATAACAAGGAAGCCAATTATAGGTCTTCGTAAATAGAAATACAATAGTGATATAAAAGATGAACAAAACTAAACACGCCACTCGCAATCGAGTACAACAAGTAAAGCGGCTGACAAGCGCTTAAAAAGTTTATTATGTACAATACAGTTATTATTAAACAAACAAACAAAAAAGAAATAACAAGAGATAGAGATTCTTACGTTAATATCTGGTTAGTGCCCACTATGAATTGCCTGGGCGAATCAGCTGCGTCCTTCACTTGCAAAACTAAATGCACCCACAGGAACTGTCCACTACGTTGTTGAATCTTCACTAAGAGAATACAGCACTTGTCCTGCTCTGATTGCGTTACTGGAAAAGAGATGGATGTATTAATTGACTCTTTAGGTGTACAAACGCCAGGAGATATAGTGAGGTTGAGAAACTATTTTTATTGACGTAACGTTATATTAATTACAAACGAAATATTAAGGTTTTCAATAAAACTATCGTATTTAATCAAGAAGTAATTAGGAAACCTATACATTGTTGGCTAAACTTATGATAACGAATGCTACTACAAAATTTTATATGATCACGAACTTTTTTATTACATTGTTTAAATTAAGACATAAAATGTATATGTCAACGCTTTATTACCACTAATAATTATTACAGTAATAAAAATGTGTAATTTTTATCCGACATCATTTATTTAGGTATATCATTTATTTTTTCGGTTTCACTATTGTGGGAAAATGTACTTCAATAAGCTGTATGCCTTATTTCTCAAGAATATATATAGCCATGTTTTGATGAAGATCAGTTCGGTGATTTCAAAGTTAAAAGGGCAACTTGGGTAGTTTGTGGTATGAACTCATGTATTTCCAGATATATGAGTGATGCATGCGTATGCGCACATGTCCGTGTAGGGTATGAAATGAACGGGTTTAATTACTGAATTGAGTAAATTTTCCGATCTGAACAATTCCACCCTTAATCTATACTAATCTATACATGTGATCGTGGCCTTTTAGTCTCGTCGACACTATTGGCTCTGCCTACTCCGTAGGCGATATATCCCTTACGGGATAGACAGAGCCGACAGTCTCGAAAACACTGAAAGGCCACATTCAGCTGTATGGCTTTCACATTAAGGTGAGATATACTTACTTAGTCGATGTTTGCTCTGTGCCTCTCGCAAACTATCCCAATGCAGTAGTTGATACCACGAGACATCTGTTAGTTCATGTTTCTTCCAGCCTAAGTACCACTCGCCACTGAAACAATATTCATTTGTTTATTATATTTCCTATTCTGTCTACCAACAGGAGAAAGAAATACCTAGGGACTATTACTGCAAGCTTAACTGCACCACCTTAGACCTCATCTTGTTTAACATCGGCAAACTGGAATTGAACGCATAATAATAAAAATGCTTTCGGTCTACGCAAAGAGCTCTTTTCAAGGGGTCCAGCCTAAGATTACGTAAAGAAAGGCCAAGTGTGTGTCTGGCATCTCGCAATGTAGGTTTTCGTAGTTTACCATTATCGTAATCGTTTACAACGATACAACGTATTACCAACTTAGACGAAAAATGACGTGAGAATAATAAAATAAAATCTAATTTATTTTCTATCCATTTCGAAATTTCTTCATTCAAACTTGTTAACAGTTCGATAGCTTTGAATTCATACGTCGAACTTCAAACTTAATTAAAACTTAGTACTATTAATAATTCTGTGTTAAAACGAAATTTGGCTTAGTAAGGCTAATTAAAAACTCACCTAGCCAACTTTTACTGCTGGTACTTACTTTGAAACTTGTTAATTTTTTTCCTTGCAATTAAAATCATAATTTATGAATGTATTTTTCTATTATAAGACAGTTGCTAAAGTGTTCTAGTCATATTATTATTGGCATTTAATTAAAATGATTGATTATTTTGGCTGCTGGTTCTAACTAGAAATTCACTTTTTACTTAAGTGTCCGTTAGCAAATTATAAGTTTTAGATTGTTATATACCAATAACCCGAAAATGAATATAATATTTTAGACTGTGGACCGTGCGTTCGATGACAACATGACATAGGTATCACATACAGATACGGACACTACATTCATTAAGTTCTTAGTTTATTAGACGGCTTCTGTGGCGCAGCGGTAGTACGCTTGTCTGTTCGGAGGTCCCGGGTTCGAATCCCGGCCAGGGCATGATGAGAAAAGAACTTTATCTGATTGGCCTGGGTCTTAGATGTTTATCTATATAAGTAATTATTATAAAATATAGTATCCTTAAGTTAGTATCTCGTAACACAAGTCTCGAACTTACTTCGAGGCTAACTCAATCAGTGTAATTTGTCCCGTATATATCTTATATATAAAATTCTCGTGTCACAATGTTTGTCTCCGTACTCCTCCGAAACGGCTTTACCGATTTTAACCAAATTTTGCATGCATTCAGTAGGTCTGAGAATCGGCTAACATCTATTTGTCATACCCCTAAGTGTTAAGGGTTATCCACCCTTAACATAGGGTTGTCCACCCTTAACATTTTTTTTACTAGAAATTATTTAAAAATAATTTATATGGCAAAACAACGTTTGCCGGGACAGCTAGTTTATTTATAAGTTGGACTGTGGTACCCAATGTGACTTACTTAGCGTCGATGTGCAGTATCTTCATGTCCATGGCGTGCACGGTGGTGAACACGTTGGTGGCGCCGAGCACCACGCACTCGCGCGTCTCGGGCATGGCGAGCGGCGCGCACGCAGCCACGAACACCGGCTCGTTGCGGCTGCACAGCGGGAGGTATGACACGTAGTGACCTCTTACAAGAACTACCTGTGGGCAAGGTAGACGGGATATTAATAATGCAGGTTATAGTGACACAGAAAAGCAATTTAAAAACCACTGAAGGTAGGAGTTGCACAAATCTAGCAGCGTGTTTGATTCAAATCCAATTTGTATCTTTATCTGTGTCCTTGTAATATGGCCAACATGGCTTTATTAATATTTACAAATACCAGCTCTGAATGCTGTTAAATCGAGAGATCCATGTTCTTATTTCTAAATTATTATTGACGTGTAATTAGTAAAAAGCAGTTAAAGCCAACAATTACATGGATGACATATATAGTAACTTACTTTTTGGTCGCCGAATCTCATCTGTCTCCTAGCGTTTCTCGAAACGTTCATTCTACAGAAGAAATGCCTATTCTTTGGTTCGTTTTCAGTCTCTCCGTTTTCCCCTCTGTTCAGCTCCATCTGCACTGTCTGGTGGTCTTGTCTATCTATGATGTCGTAAACACTATCGCCGTGTATAAGTAGATCCTCCTAAACAAATAAGTTATGGACTATTTACTTTAAAGTTTAATGTTTCAGCATTTATATTGTCACTTGTACCCAAGTTTCTGTGGGAATTTCGGAGTTAAAAATTACATGTTGATAAAATCTGTATTCAATATTTGTCAAAAACATAGTTATAACATTTAAATCTATTTATAAAGGAAATTAATGATTAGAAACTAAAACTACAAAAGAAAAAAAACAAGACAAACTAAATTAACAAATTGTACATCAGGATAATTTTGTACATAAACTTTCATTATTATTAAATATCCTTATTCTATTATTATTAAGATACTATAGATATCAAAGTGCATATTTTTTATTAGTGACAAAATTAAAATTAAAGTCAACTGATAGTATTAAGCAAAACTTAAAAGACACAAAGAAAAATACAAACCATAGAGTGTCCTAAATATTCCGCGGCGTTTTCCGAAATGTACAGCAGTTTCCCATTCTGTGTCATCATCATCATAAACCCGTTCATTGCCTGAAAACATTGTAAAATTAAACACTAACTCCACTTTTAATGTTAAAACACTCGTTAAGTACGAATATACCTTTGAAAATCCAATATTAGGTGTGGGAGTCGCTTGTTCTTGATAGCTGAAGTCGTGACTCTTGAACACTAAAACAGAAAGAAAGACTGTATAATGTTTAGTACAGATAAGATAGCGAAGTAAATGCATTTTAAACGTCTTAATATGACGGTTCGTGACGAAGGTGAGCTGACAAAGTTTGGGAGACGACTGGACCAGATCAAGGATAAGCACGTGATGGGTTCAGAATTGGAGCATGAGAATGTTTTAGGTAAATATTTCACGATTTTAGGGTTGACGGTTGTTTTATATTCGTGTACAATTGTTAAGAAGATAATGTCAGTGGTGTGTGCCGCAGTTTTTTCTCAGAGCATTGATAAAATTTGATACGAAATAAACTAAAGAGAAATAATATATCATATATTTATCTATTTTATGTCAAATATGATTTCAGACTAAAGAAAATAAAGTAGATATGACTTTACTGTTAAAAAAAACGTGTCTATTCCAATGAAGATAAGGTAACATTCTGTAGTGGAAATTTTTGTGCCAATTATAAAATAACAGGTAGTCCTTGTTTGGTAGAGAGTATTATCAAAGAGATTCGGTGATTTAAAAGCAGCAGACTAGAATTCATCCATTGTCTTTTGTCATAATGTAACGGCGTCCCCGCAAGTGATAAAGACGTGATTATATGTATGATATACACATAATCACGTCTTTATCCCTTGCGGGGTAGACAGAGCCAACAGTCTCGAAAAGACCAATAGGTCACGTTAAGCTGTTTGGCTTAATGGTAGAATTGAGATTCAAATAGTGACAGGCCCATCGCCTTAGAGAAAAATTTAACGACAAAAAAATATACCTACCTTGTTGGAAATAGTTCATCTTTCTCACATAGACACAGACTAATGCCATTAATTGTAGCTGTGACAGTCTCTGGCGAGTGGAGGGGGGTAGTGGGAGGAGATCTCGGAGGTTCGAGATTTCAGCATTGATGAGGTCCCGTCGTAGCTTGCTGGCACCTTTTGTGGATTTTGTGGGTTCGAATCTGCTGAAAAAAAAGTAAGTCTGTTAAGAACATAGCTGTTCTGTTTTCTAGACAAAGTACCCACTAGATTTTTGGACTTGAAGATAATATACAATTTAAATAAACATATACACATACATATGCTACCTTTTCGGAAGGTAGGCAGAGATATATCGTCCATTTGCCACGACTCTTCTTTATTTTTTTGTTACAATCAATCATTAATCTTTTGATTTGTCGTTTGACGTGGCCTTCTATGCTTTGTTTACCCTATTTTAATTCCTGTTTACCCCTCCGGGAAATTGGCGTAATTTTATATATGTGGGAAGATAAACTACCTAATGACCTAAAAGATTTAAATTGTAAAATGTTTAAAAAAGGACTTGCTGAACTTTTAATAGATAAATGTTATTATTCTTTGAACGATTTTTTTTATTGATGATAAGCTATAGATTTATTTAATTATTTTATGAATTCACATTGTCAATTTTTTTAATTTGTTTTATTATATTTTCCTTGTCATTGAATTATTATGTATGGATTAAATTTGATTTGTTAATTTTTTTATAATTATAATATTTGTATGCTTTAAACAGCAAGACAGCAAACTATACTCGTATTATTATTCAACAACTGTATCTTTGTACCTATGTTTGACAAATAAATTGATTGATTGATTGAAGATTTTAATAAATACATACATATTATCTACATAAATGCAATTCATTGACAAAATATTGAGAAAAAAAAAACAAAATATAAATTTAAAATCGTATCCCTAACACGTGTCGCAAAACATACAATAATCGTATGCGCGCGCATGTTAATCCTGGATCATAGACGCCGACTTCCCGCCCACCTGTCCGGAACCATAGACTAGAGATCCGGGGGCATAGACAATATTATATAATCTATGGACGTGGCGTAACGTCCGACGGGAATAATTTGTTTTCATCTCTGGTTGTCATATTGGCATTATGAATAATTTTCAATGTTATTTGCATAGCATCAGTTGTATGTGATACTTAGGTATGCAACGCCAAGATATTTTTTTTTCTAATAGTATTCAACCGATACTACATATCCTGGTGGCAGAAATCCTGCCTTCCAAAACAAGGAATCCTTACTTTAGGAGTAAATAATAACTGTTAAAAGTTTCAAAAACTGTTATTAAATTTACCAAAAAAAAAAAGCGAATAATGGCAGTTACAACAAAAACTAGAAAAAAATAAATAATCTTACTGAGTACGTGTGAAAAAAAAGGAGGACGCCCTATTTTAAAATAAGATTGGGTATGAAACGTACTTATGTCTAAATATAAGCAATGTATATAAACACTTCACTATCATCATTTCTATTAACTTTGTCTGTATGTAAGCACTTATCTCAGAAAGGTGTGGATGGATTTTGTTCCTGTTCAAAATATTGAAAATAGTGTTTTATGAGGTAGGTTTAAATCTATAAATGCCACCCGTGCAAAGCCGGGATGGGTCGCTAGTAAGGCATATAAAATGCAAGTGTATAAAGCCAAAACAAGATATCATATATTTTTTTACTGTCACGTAAAAATATCTCCCGATGGCGATAGAACGAGCGTCAATATACCACACGCATAGCACTTGTTAATATTCTATAGAATCAGGAAATAAAATTAATTCATCATTAATACTCATATTTGAGGAAGTAGCAATCCGTTTGATGTTAACATTGACCGCGGGTTGGTAGGGTGACCATGCTGTGTAATTATTTTAGGAATATGAAATCCGTGGTATTTTTTCATTTTCTTTTTTTACAAAAGGGATATATAAGTCTGAAAAACATAGTATTAGACAAGTCATAAACAACAAATTTAATTTTGATTTAATATAAAAAGTAAAACTGTGTTTTTAAAGGAAAGTAAGTTGCACTGTATTCTATGTCATCTTAATCTTTATAAATACTTTTATGTGATCCGATTTTAATTTACTTACTTATTTTAAAATTAAATAAGATAAATAAGCCAAATTTTCTTACTTTGACGCGATCGAAAATTATCACGCAAATGGTCACCCTACTGCGGTCCTTTTATGTGTAGTCCTTTTCTGTTTGTAGTGATTAAGTTTTTTTGGTCGTTAAGCACCTTTGAGATGCCGATGATGGGTGCCCTGTCGTTCCAATATTAATTCGATTGAATCGCATCCATTTGTTTGCTTTTATGATTTATTGTTCCCCTGTTTGTATTTTGTTGAAGTGCTGAATGATATTGAATGAGAAAATGTACGTGCAAATGTTAATTAAAACTTAATAATCTCGTAATTTAGATTCAGTAGAATCCGCTGAAGATATTTCATTACATATATATAAAAATTTGTTACAGGCATAGGCCTATAAACTTGGGATTCTTCTTTTAGGCGATGGGCTAGCAACCTGTCACTATTTGAATCTCAATTCTCTCATTAACATAAAAGTTGAGTGCGCATGTCAGTCATTCAAGACTGCTGGCTCTGTCTACCCCGCAAGGGATATAGACGTGATTATAGGAATAATAGGTTAATAAATGAATTTAATTAGATAGATACATAGATATAGAAGAGTATTTCATCAATATTTTTTTTTTGACACAGGCACGCAAAATCTTTTCCAAATCTTTTCACAGCATGTTGTCTTTGGCGGAATGCTTTGGGGCGAGTGATTTAATCTCGTACTATGAGTAGTTTTGATCTAAGCGAAACAACTCTGGTGGGAATTCTGGAATAGGTGGATAGAGTACATACCTTTAAGGTGAATAAAAGACGACGTTGACGAACTACGAAATTAAATATTTTTTTGATAGTAACGCTTTTTAAAAGGGCAAGGCGCCCTAGTTTTCTTTCCAATCACTACTATTTAATCACTGTCTTTTCGATCAATTTCTCAGGCCCCAAACTCATCGGACAAGTTCCTTATTAAACAAAAAACCCAAGTGTGAGTACGAATCCTTAAAAAACGTAAAGGGTAAGGGCCCGGCCCATATTACCAGACCTAATAATTATTTTCCCATTTCGAACCAAATGTTCCTTGTTTTGGCTTCTTTTGCTGCTCATCGGCATAAATAGTGAGTTATGTTTTAGTTTAATTTAATTATAGGTTTAAATTTTATTATTATATCTTTTTCTTTTGCATTCTCACGCTGATAACAAATTTGGTAAGGCTAAAGGTGTAATTATTAGTTTTTCAGATCTTTGTAATAAATTGGTATTAAATTTGAATCTGTGTCTATTTCTTCAGGTTATTTTTCGAGTTTGGTTGTTCTATGACAACTTAGCCTAAAAGAGGCCTTTAACTCTATTTTTATAGCAATTTGTGACCAAAGCCAAAGATTTTTTTTTGTTATTTTCCATTATTATGCATAGACATTTTAGAAAACTTTATACGTTT
Source organism: Amyelois transitella (assembly GCF_032362555.1). Classification (NCBI taxonomy): domain Eukaryota; kingdom Metazoa; phylum Arthropoda; class Insecta; order Lepidoptera; family Pyralidae; genus Amyelois; species Amyelois transitella. The sequence continues at coordinate 6,527,440 of NC_083523.1, forward strand.
TAAATTTTAGTTTTCAATTATTTTGTTATTTATTTAAAGTTTAAATAAATAACAATTACAAAAAAACATACAACCAAAATCTGCCAGTGAACGTGACTACCTACAACTTAATTGCTTAAAATTTCTCATTGAGTTACATAGATACAACATACATACAACCAACCATATTTATCTAGGATATGCGACAACCAACTACTCACTTTATGCCAAAGAAGATTTTACACGGTCAAAAACATTAAATTGAGAAATAACGTGAGGAATAAGTAATATCAATGATATCAAATCGGGAATGTCCAAGTAATCGCTTACCCACAAAAAGGGACATTCTTGACATACTCCTCACATCGTGACCATGAAATCAGGCCACTTCATGCTGCATTTTATAACGCCCGTATAAATTCTTCCCAACTGCATTCATGTTATGAGAAATTACTTGTAGAGCGCGTTGAAGTTATAAATGTTCCAGTATTTACTACAGATTCAAAATAATATTTTGCAAAAGGGGAAGTATGCAAGTATCGAAGCCAATGGAAAGATGTGATCTACCTATCCCTCTGGATATAAGAGTGATATAACATATAGGAGAAGAATCCTAAGTTTATTAATTACCCTATGATTGACTTTTACAATTTGCACGGGAAGAGAAGCTGCTGGCTGCACTAGATGATAGTTCCTATTCCCTTTATCGATTTTCCGACATCCATGAGAAAGAGATGTGCCGTGTGGTTGCCCGGAACTCTGTTTCCCATGGATGCCGTAAAAGACGACTTAGGGCTTATAAACTTGGGATTCAATATTTAGAGGATAGGCTGACAAACTGTTACTGTTTAAACCTCAGTTGTGTGGTCTTTCAAAATTGTTGACGCTGTGTAACCCGCAAGGGATATAGACGTGATTATATGTATGTATGGGAAAGCAATGCTGTCCTTACCTAAAGTACAGGGGAAAAAAGCACACTGCAATTATACACACATACATTACGCCTCCCTCGTGTCATCATCATCATAAAATCACGCCTCTTTCCCAGAGGGGTAGGCAGAGACTACATCTTTTCACTTGCCACGATCTCTGCATACTTCCTTCGCTTCATCCACATCATCTCTCGGGTCCTCTTCCAGAGACTTACATTTTCACATGCTACATTCCTTGCAGACATGGTGCATCGGTGGTCGATTAGGTAAGGTACCAGGTCACAATGCGTAATGCGAAGAAAGGCACAGGTTCAAACCCCACCTCGGCCATGTACCAATGACTTTGTTCAAAGTTATGTTCATTAGTTTGAATACCAACCGATGTTCTTACGGTGAGGGAAAACATCGTGAGGAAACCTGCATAGGTAACTGGATTTGTAACCATACATCCAAACGGGTTAGAGGTTAGATGGGCGTCGCTTTGTGTTAAAACCTGACTCATCCGATCCAGGTTCTATGGTCAAAGGCATACCCCGGGCTCCTCTCCAGAGACGTGAGGATGCAACCGGGACTAAAGCCAGGAGGAAGAAGACATTCCTTGTACACATCTTTGGTTTCACCCACATTCACATTTTATTATGCAAGCAATTTTTAAATGTATTTTTTTTGTTTTTAAGGCACAACTATGGTTTTTATTCTGTTATACGCGTTCTACTACGGAAAAGTTTTATATTTATGTAAGTTCACGTGAATGAGGTTCAAATTATATGGAAGAAATGATTCATATTATTGTATATTATGTTTATCGTCATCTTTAATAATTATCTATTGAGACAAAATGTAATTAAGTGTATACTTAATTATATTTTTATTTGTATAAATCAGGTCTGCTTTATAAAGTAATACTTTAATAAGTGAAAATCGGAAGATTTAAAAAGAAAATAAGTACTATTAAAAAGTTATTCCATAATGTTTGAAAAAAAATTATAGTTGTATTGATTGTATATTAATTTTAAAATAGTCATGGGAATCAACTTGATTACAATGTATTTATATTATAAAATGAAAATACAACAGTATTATCTCATTTATATAAAATTCAAATTCACTAAAACCGTACAATGTTCAATGTCAAGGTTCGCTCGGAAGTTTGTTGTGGATCAAATAAATTCAAACCACATTTTATTCCACAATAGATTTGAAATTTAAATTCAATGTCAGAATTTGAAAATGGAATGACAGTTTGGTGTGAAGCGTTTTAAATTTGATTTTCGCACAGTCATTTTAGCGGCGGGCGGTTATTAGAATTGCATGGTGTGCATTTTCGGTAATTGCATCATTCACTGTTTGGATTAAGAGAAATAGTGTATTATTTTTATTTTCGTATAAAACAGCCACAAATAAATTGTTGTACGGCTTCCTGAGCGAATTTACTTTTGCTTAAATTTTCATGAAAGTTGGCATTCCATAAAGATATTGTGTAACCTCAAGAAATTAATGCCCTGGTAGCGAAAAACAAACCTAGTATGTTCCAACTACTTCTCATGCAGATGATAAAAGTCTATTAAGGGAAAGGCTTATAAACTTGCGATTCGATTGCGATGTATAAGTACTTATATAATTATGTACGATTACTCAGAAACTTATTTAATTGATTAATTCATTGATTGGCCGTGTAACAGACAATGTATAAGCTCAAACTAATGAACTTAGGAGGCTGCAAATTGGTATGTATGTTTTTTTTCTTTTTTTGACTATTACACAGATTGAGTAAGCGTTGAAGTAAGTTCGAAACTTGTGATAAGAGATACTAATTTTATAATAAGTCCTTATACAAATAAACATTAAAGACCCAGGCCAATCGTAATTCGTTTCTAAGCAAGCCTTCGTCGGGATTCAAACCCGGGACCTCCAGTGTCACAGATAAGTGTACTGCCGCTGCAACACAGAGGCCGTTATACATACATACATATGGTCACGTCTATATCCCTTGCGGGGTAGACGGAGCCAACAGTCTTGAAAAGACTGAATGGCCACGTTCAGCTATTTGACTTCATGATAGAATTGAGATTAAAATAGTGTCAGGTTGCTAACCCATCGCCTAAAAAAGAATCCCAAGTTTGTAAGCCTATCCCTTAGTCGCCTTATCACGACATCCATGGGAAAGAGATTGAGTAGTCATATAATTATAGAATCTTTGAGTAGTTTAAGGGAGTACTAATATAAAGTTTTCCGCAATTCCCACGGGAACAGGAACTAAACGGGATTTTTATGTATATGACCATGAGCATTATAATTGTGTATCCATGGTTTGTTTGGCAAAAAATTATTATGGTTTTATTTTTAATCTATTTGAATCCTTCATACTAATATTATTAATGCGAACGCTTGTAAGAATGTGTGGACGGGTGTTTGTTACTCTTTTACGCAAAAACTACTGAAAAGTTTTAAATCATGTTACAATGTTCCGTATTCTTGTTTGTTAGAGGCTTACTCGTACGTTTGGTCGTAAGTTACTATGTGCACTGAAAACGCTTAAATAATTTAACTAACTGCGTATGCAACTTATTAATTTTATTTTTAAGCAAGTATTAAATTTTTGATAGATTGCTCTGGGTTTGTCTCTGTAGGAGGATTAACATGCAAAATTAAAGTTAAATACTTTAACAACTTATTGTTTATGTCCTCTTTTTTAATTATTGCCTATATTTTTCATATAAACAAAAAAAAAATTTAAAAAAACAAAAGCTCACCTCAAAAACATTTTGAATTTCGAAAGAAAAGTTTCCTTGAACTAAACGAAATCAGTCACTAAATCACAAACAACATCATTATTTAATTTTCATAAAAGGACACGACCACACAGTCCGGCTGAAGAAGTCACAATGATTGCTCAATTATCAACAACCCTTTTCACAAAACACCACAAATAAAATGTCATAATACGACCATAAAAATAACCATAAACAGCACGTGTCGAACATAATTCAACACCTATGGAACCTCACACTGCGCTTCAATAAACACGTCGATAAAAAAAAACTATTGAAAAACAAATGACACCGCGGCAATATATGCGTGAGCTTTTTATTAGAATAAGATTAGGCTCGATCCTGAAGCTCCGATACTTCCGTGCGCCAGCGCATCGGGACAACGACTATAAAAAGCCTACACTAAGCCTCTCTTTCTCGCGAGTTTTATTTTTTTTTTCGGACTAAAACACGCGCTGCGCCTCTAACGATGCCCTTACTTAAGTGGGGACAGTTCCAATTTTAAAACTGTTTTCAACATTTCCGACTAGTCATTTCAGTAAAGCGAATGTCATTGAGAAAAAAAAAAAGAAAAATATTGTACAACTTTATTCAGAGTAATGAGACGTGCTAGAGAGAGATAAGTGATGGTTTCGTGGTACTGTTTTTCCTTGAAGGCTGTTTGTTTCGTGCGAACGGAACGGAGCGACTTGCTCTTTAAACTCTTTACTGCGGATTAATGAGTTGGAGGGAGATAACGCTAATGATTCAATAATTATAGCGCGTAAACGAGACGAAAGTATAATGATTGGGCGCAGTGACAGTTATTGATATTGTCCTATTAAGTGGAGTGAGCTGATTTGCCGTATAGCGGGCAGGCGCTTGCGCATTGAGATTGATATGATAATAATGTTAATTATAATTTAATGACAAGTTGAAGATGTGACGTTGTTTTCTTTTTATAATTATTTAGTTGAATCTTTTAACAACTACGTCTACTATCATTAACTTATTTTTTTTAATAAATATAATCTTGATGGTGTGTGGTTCCCGGCAGGAAAAAAATAATAATTGGACCATTGCACCTCTTTCCCATGTATGTTGTAAAAGGCGACTAAGGGATAGACTTATAAACTTGGGATTATTTTTTAGGCGACGGGGTAGCAACCTGTCACTTTATACATACATACATACATACATAAACTCACGCCTCTTTCCCGGAGGGGTAGGCAGAGACTACCTCTTTCCACTTGCCACGATCCCTGCATACTTCCTTTGCTTCATCCACATTCATAACTCTCTTCATGCAAGCTCGGCGGTTTCGGGCACTTTTGACCTGACCCTTCACCAGGACGTCCTTAATTTGATCAAGATATGTTCGTCTAGGTCTTCCCACCCCGACCTTTCCCTCCACACTCTCCTTGTATATCTGCTTAGTCAACCTGTTTTCATTCATCCTCTCCACATGACCGAACCATCTCAACATACCCTTTTCTATTCCTGTAACTACATCTTCTTTCACATCACAACATTCCCTTATCACGCTGTTCCTTATCCGGTCACTCAATTTCACACCCAACATACTCCTTAACGCTCTCATTTCCACTGCATTTATTCTGCTTTCGTGCTTCTTTTGCCATACCCAACTTTCACTCCCATACATTAATGTCGGGACCAACACGCCCCTGTGCACAGCCAGTCGAGCCTTTTTGGATAGTTTCTGACTGCTCATAAAGGCATGCAAAGCTCCATTCACCATGTTCCCCGCGTTCACTCTCCTTTCAATATCACTATCACACTTGCCATCTGATGTAAACTTTGATCCTAGATATACAAACTCTTTACTTCACGTCACTTTATATGTATCTCAATTCTATCAGTACCTAAGCCAAACAGCTCAACTCACGTTGAAAAGAAAAAAAGTTGAAAAGGCCATCCTTTTAGTATTTTCAAGACTGTTCGCTCTGTCTACCCTGCAAGGGATATAGACGTGAGTATATGTATGTATAATCTTGAGATATTAATTAATTTTGTACAGATATATCGTGAATGTTGTGAAGACGTGCATTTGGTTTTTATGGTTAGGTAAAGGATGTATTTTATAGAAAGTTGGACCGTTGGTCTTAACTTCCACTCTGGTTTGAAATATTTAGTTTAATTTCTCAAATAAATAATCGAAATCAAAACTGCAAAAATAATTGTTAAAATGTTAATTTCCTTAATTAATTAAAGAACAAGGTGACATACAAAATAACAGTATCAGCTGAAACTTATTTATTTATTCAGGTAGAGACTAACAGTTTTTAAATACAACATTAAACACTATAACATATAAAGCATCAAATGCCAGGCATACACAACGTTCGCCATAAATATTACTTATATTAGAAAAACATTTAATAAAAATTATTGATATGTCTATTATATATAGAATTTCCTATACTTCTTTTTGTATGTGGGATATTTTTTCTGCTCTGACTCATTTTTCTTCTTCGGGATCATACGTACGGGAATTCATACTTCAAACAAATTTTAAATTATTCCGATACCGTGTGAAATTTTCGTTTTTTAAATTTATAAATGGAATTCAAATTGAGCGGTACATTCAGCATGTAATCAAACGCATTTTATTCCTGCAATTTTTTAGTTTGAGACGCCCGCGGGCCGCTCCCGTGATACGCAGATAAACACTGTAATCTTTTGCCATCTCCAATGTTATGTGGGAACGTCATTTGTAAATTATAAAAGTAAAATATTTATGTTGGAGAGATGAAATTTATTTTGTGTGTAATTTTTTTTTTACTAGTACGGTCGGCTCAGAAGACAGCTGTGACCACATCGCCTTGATTAGTGTATGGCAGGTGGCCGAGATTTATCATGTGCCTTGTGTACAAGGAGTTTCAATGGAAATGTTGGAAGGTATAGGCAAAAAGGTCAAGAATACCCTAAACAGACAAAATTTGTGTGAATGTGGATATATCAAAAGAAATATTGGAGGTTTCGTAGCAATTGATGTGATACATACATACATACATAAAATCACGCCTCTTTCCCGGAGGGGTAGGCAGAGACTACCTCTTTCCACTTGCCACGATCTCTGCATACTTCTTTCGCTTCGTCCACATTCATAACATTGATGTGATAGTCTCTACTTATACCTTCGAGAAACAGTCGTGACCAATTTATGGTAGGTAGAACTTGACCTTTGAATCTTAACCATGGCAAAAGTAAAACCTATGAGTTAAAATATCGGCAATGAGACATTCAGATAGTAAGGTGACGTTGGTATGAAAATGAAAATGTGAAAAGGTATCTAATAGAAAATTAATGTTTGTTTGTATTAAATAAGTTCAATACTCAGCAAAAAGTCTACATACATGTAAACTCTTAACTTTATAAATCTATAATATATAATTGTATTATTACTAGAGAGAATACCATAAGGCATTGAATCCACCTGTTGTACATTTTACGTGCATAAAGTTTAAATAAATAAATCTTCACTTCTTACCGGGTAGAGAAAGCCACTAGTCACATTACTAGAAGACATTTTTAGCTGGGTTGGGTATAAAATGGCAAGTGTATCATTTTGCTTCAATAACTTAACCAAGTTACAGCACCAGTGACCGTTCGGTTTCGCTCTACTTAACCAATATGTTTTTTTTTGAACAAACTTTTTAATCGACGTAATTTAGATACCTTTAGAAGACAATTCGAAACAAATTCTACGCTATAATAGTATAAAGGTAAAAGTGTGTTTGTGTGTTAGTTTGTCCATCTTTCACGACGAAACCCCCAAAATAGATGTCAATGAAATTAAGTCAAGTTTGCATGAAAATATTGATAAATATATTAAATAAAAATGAATTTGAATTTCAATTCTATCATTAAGCCGTACAGCTGAACGTGACCTATCAGTCTTTCAAGACTGCTGGCTCTGTCTACCCCGCAAGGGATATAGACGTGATTATATGAATAGAAAGAAGAATCCGTTATAATTAGAAATATATTATTTGCCTAGCTCTCGGGAAACGAGGTATGATTATGAGGCCGCGTTTTGTGCATTTTTAGGACACACTGTTTGTAATGTTTCTTACGTGAAATCATGGTAATTTCATTTCTTCTTCAATTTCACTTAAAATTTACTAAAACCAGTAGCGTAGCGCGGGTTTTAGGCTAAACCCCGATATTCCTAGAACCGATCGAGCGGCGCATCAAAGTCGGCGCGTCAATTAGCGCGCGACTCACGCGCCGGTAAACGGCTACACGTGCTGCGCAGCCGAGGATGTGGGTACAGGGTGTGAAGGGTATTTGAATATGCTGTAGATTCGATAATTATATGTTCGCCTAGCTAGCTAGCGTTTATTTTTTAAGAAATTGTGAATATCTAGACGTCTAAACCGATTTTGTTGCCCTATGAACTTGAAAATTTTATAGACGTAACCTTAATACCTTTTAAATTTTATCGAAATCAGACCAACGGTTCGATAGTTATCTCGTTACAAACATACATACATACAAAATATATTGTCGCCCCAAGTTGATTGATATACTTTGTTCGCTCGGTCAAAATATTTTCATACTATGTATATTATCAAAAATTTTCTTTTTTCATTCAGTGCAGATGTTGACTGCAAAGTTTGCAGTCCGCTTGTGCAAGTATGTTACTTTATTCTGAAAAAGTGGAAGATTATAGCTTTAAGTTCGCGGCGAATAAGTTTAAAAAATAATAACTTTTCAATACATTTCTTAGGTATATCAAGTAATCAAATAAAATAAAAAAAATTGTTTTAGGTCCAAGTCATGAGTTGTCTCATAGACATCCACATCCTGTACATTACCAACAGGGAGGTCCCCAGCAAAGGGCCCGGCATGACTCCCAAAATCACGTAGCACCCTTGTAGACAATAGACAAAGAGGGCCGCCGTATTAGCCGGTGATAACAATCGTACTGAGAAGGGCGCCGGTTAGCCTAAATACAGCGTTAGATGGTATCGCGGGGTGATGGGTCAGACTGACATGTTGAGTATGGGACGAACCGCGACTTCTTTCGTACTTCGCCGGGAGCTAAGTTCATGCTGATATTATAAGTATTGCCAACCTAAACTTAATTAAATCTAAAACGAAGCTTTGAAAAAACTGTTCGAAATTGGAAATTTCTACTTTGAGAATTGTACTTTCGCCTCGATGAACTAGTATAACGTTTTTAGGGATAATGGGGTACTTCTTTAGGGACTCAAAATTTATTCTATTTACTCTTCTTTGGATAGTGCAGACCTTTGCTTCACTGTATTAATATGTGGGAGTAGAATATAAGAACTAGCACTTTATATAAGATGAAATACAAAGCCAGCCTTAAATATAGGTAAGTTCTTCGCTAAGGAAGGATGTCGTGGATGTTTCTAAAAGAGATTTCAAAAAAGGTTTAATAGCCATAGAATAAAATATATTAAGTCAGACCTATTTTATATGTGCTCTATGTTGAATAGACCTACGTTTAATTATATGGGGTTAGCATCTAGCCACAAAGTGGTCGCCATAATATATATATATCAATCGAGTCCAAAGTCAATGGGATGATTGTTATACAGCCGTATATAAAACCGACCACTGCTGACTTTAAAAGAGATCGGATCCTACTTCTATAGCACTTTTAACAGCGGGAATTTAACCTTACAGAGCCGTAATCTTATTTGTTGTTTCAAAATTGAATGATTACAAAGCTGAGACGGAAATTACAAGTTATTTTTCCAACAGATTACGAGATTGGCGGGATTTGGGGATTCGTGGAACGATCAATTCGTTTGAATGACTCATTGATATAATCTGCATACCTATAGCTGAACGTGGCCTATCAGTCTTTCAAGACTCTGTCTACACCGCAAGGAATATAGACGTGATTATGTGTGTGTGTGTGTGCATACCTAGTAATGTTTCATACATGCATACATACATATAATCACGTCTATATTCCTTGCGGGATAGACAGAGCCAACAGTTTTCAAAATACTGATAGGCCACGTTCAGCTCGGCGCACAAGCGGCAACACTGGATGACCGAAGGTACTCTTGCTCTTGTTGAAGAGAGACGTCGGAAGAAAGCTCAGGGAGCAGACATGGGGACTATTAACAAACTGTCTGCTGAAGTCCAAGCAGCATGTAGACGAGACCACAACAACTACCTTCATGCCATCTGTCACGAAATCGAGTCTCATGCTGGAAGACACGAATCGAAAGACATGTACCACAAAATTCGGGTTATCACTAAAACCTTACCATCTAAAACCTGGGCTATAGAAAACAGCGATAATCGTGTGGTAACAGAACTGGTTGAAATCTCCGAAACATGGAAAGGCTACTGTCAGTCGTTATTCCAGGACCCGCACTGCCGCGATTTCCCGAGTACTGTCCCTAATACTGAGGATCTGGAACCGGACATTCTCCTGTCTGAGGTTAGAGCTGCAATAAAACATCTCAAAAACGGGAAAGCCACTGGAAGAGATGCCATTCCCATAGAAACCATAAAAGCTCTAGGAGAGTATGGTGATGAAATTTTTCACGCCATCTGTAATGAAGTATTTCGGACGGGAAATTGGCCCGATGAATGGACTCACACCATATTTACCCCCTTACACAAGAAAGGTTCCACAAAGAAATGTAACAACTACCGCCTTATTGCTTTGATACCACACGCCAGCAAAATTTTGTTACATATCCTTAACGAGCGTCTGAAAACATACCTATCTAAGGAGATAGCTCCAGAACAAGCCGGCTTTGTGAAAGGGAAGGGCACTCGGGAACAGATTTTGATTGTTCGCCAGATCATCGAAAAAGCGCGAGAATTCAACAAATCGGTGTATATTTGCTTTGTGGACTTCTCAAAAGCATTTGACTCGGTGAAATGGCCTGTGTTATGGGACACACTATTGCAAATGGGCACGCCTTTACATCTAGTCCACCTTTTAAGACGGCTATACGAGGATGGAACAGCCTCTGTGCGCACAGAAGACGTCTTGTCAGGAAACTTTCGCCCTAGTGCCGGAGTACGCCAGGGATGCATAATATCACCGCTCTTGTTCAATGTATACACTGAGTTAATAATGCGCATCACTCTAGAGGAACAGACGGTGTGAAAATTGGTGGATACAAAATTGCCAATCTACGTTATGCTGATGACACCACTCTCTTTGCAACTAGTACCCAACACATGGAAGATCTACTTCAGAAAATGGAACGTGTTGGCCTCGAGTTCGGTCTGAAAATAAATCGCAGCAAGACGAAGATGATGGTTGTGGATCGCGCTAACAGTAATTCGCCAGAAGTAACTAGAATCGCGAACTGTGACGTGGTCCAATCGTACACTTACCTTGGCGCTCTGATTTCGAATAACGGTGGATGTATCGACGAGATAAAGCGACGAATGGCAATCACAAGATCGGCAATGGACAGAATGAGAAAAGTATGGAGGAATCGTAGCATCACTAAGACCACAAAGACCAGACTGGTGCGCACGCTTATTTTCCCCATATTTTTGTACGCTGCTGAAACGTGGACATTGCGAGAAGTGGAAAGAAAAAAGATAGACGCCCTAGAGATGTGGTGCTGGAGGAGAATGCTTGGTGTGTCTTGGACAGAGTTCCGCACTAACGTCTCGATACTCCAAGAGCTCGGTATTAAGCAGCGACTATTTCCCTTAGTACAATCTCGCATTTTGTCATTCTTTGGACACGTTACAAGGAGAGGCAACGGATCCATAGAACGGCTTGTTGTCCAGGGTAAAGTGGAAGGCTCTCGACCGCGCGGAAGGTCACCCATGCGATGGACCGACCAAATAAAGTCTGTGATTGGCGGTTCACTTAACGAGTGCAGCAGGATGACTTCCAGCAGGGAGAAATGGCGGGACATCGTAAGGCGCACATTGGCGCCCGCCTCCAACACTACATGATGACCACGACCACTCTGTCAAGAGTGACACGACTAAGAAGAAGACGTTCAGCTATTTGGCTTTAAGATAGAATTGAGATTTTAATAGTAACAGGTTGCTAGCCCATCGCCTAAAAGAAGAATCCCAAGTGTATAAGCCTACCACTTAGTTGCCTTTTACGACATACATGGGAAAGAGATGAAGTGATCCTATTCTTTTTTCTACTGGTGCCGGGAACCACATGGCACTAATAAAGTTATTTTGATTATTAAATATATCCACAAACTTTTTTGTTAATTCCACAAAAACATCGCCTTGTTTTGAGCTTAATGGCTTTGTCTTTACTTCTTCTTCAGCTTCAGGTTCATCTTCACCTCCCTGAAGAGGGAAGCGCCTTTTGAATTTGATTCTAGATTGGGTAAGTCAGGTTTCTACACGAACTGACTTCCGCTTAACCGAACTGGATCATGGTTAAAGCTGGACTAGATGAATGCGCCAAATCTTTAAGTCACCTTTTATGACATCCATGGTAAAGAGATGGAGAGGTCCTATTCTATAGAACTAGATCCACATAAATAAGGGTTTATTATCAGTAATGATATTGCATACATATCAGTATGCAGAAATCGTGGCAAGTGGAAAGAGGTAGTCTCTGCCTACCCCTCCGGGAAAGTGGCGTGATTTTATGTATGTATGTATCAGTAATGATTTTGCTTAATTTTTAAACCGGGTAACTCTGACTAACAAAGCGTTAAATCATAAATGACATATCTACCTACTTTCTCTGTTGGCCTTTCTTGATAATCCCAATGAAAATCTTCGGACTATATACTATACATACAGGGTTTACCCTGTCTAAGTGCGAGGTCACAAGGCGTGGCAGAAGTCTCGATTGCGATGCGTTGCCTGTTTACCTGCCACGGTGCTTCGCAAACAAAGGTATGCGCTGATACAACTAGACCACAGAGCACCTTGTAGGCGGAATGAGTTTGATAAGTCTATGAATGCTGATTGAAGATAAGGATGCGAAGTGCTTGTATTAAATAAACTATCAATCTCTTACTTTAGCGTGCTCATTTTGAGACGTCTATATTTCATATAGACACGTCTATATTTCTTAGAGGGCAGACAGAGCCAAAATTCTTGAACGGACTGAATGGCCACGTTCGGCTGCATAGATTTATGATAGAATTGAGATTTAAACAGTGACCCATTGCTCTCCTATCGCCTACAAGGCGAATCCCAAATTTATAAGCCTTAGTCAGTTTTTACGACATCCATGGGGAAGATATGGAATGCTAAGTACTATTCTTAAGCACTGAAAACCACACGGTTTATCATTTGAAGACTGGTGTGCAATTCCCGATATTTCTACTTCCACTTAATAAAAGTGAAGCTTTTAGAAAACTTTATGGTGACACATCATCTATTCAGTACTTTTCTACTTTACACTTTCGTAGTTTCGTAAATTATTCCGATAAAACTCAATGATATTTTGCCGCCATTCGAACAGACATTCGAAAATATTTAAACCGCAATCCAAAGATGCTCCTTACACTGGTCAACTTTCTTCAATAAAACCCTCGCCAAAAACGCTCATGTCCTTGACCCCGGGTCCACCTGTCCGCTTAACCTCTAATCTGAGTCGCGGGTCGGCCGCAGCGGCAGCGAGGGCGATCTTGTGATTTAATGCGAGCTCGCTAATTATGGCTTGTTCAAATTGTACCTTTCTCACGGACTCGAGCGGCCGGTTGCACGAACATGGATTAAACTTTTATGGGTAAATTTTGATATATGATGGCGTCAACATTTTTAATCAATAAAATATTAGTGTTTTCGCTTCGCTCCAATGGAAGTATAAAAAAAAAAAAGTAGACAAGTTAATCCTAAAAGTTTTGTCTCACATTGAGCTAAATATTTATTTATTTATTGTAACATTTACAATTTCTATAAAAAATAGGCGGACTTAATGCTAATAGAATTATCATTACCATTATATACCTTAAGATCAAAATCGGTCTAGTTCTTCTTAGTTAATTCGTTACAAACAAAAACATAATATTTTTACATTTTTTAATATACAATGCATCTATGGATAGGGATTTTAAATATATTTTGCGTCTTCCCAAGTAGATCGTCAGTCAGAACAGTCATTTTAAGTCATGTACTTACTAGCACCCTCTCACTGTTTGAATCTTCGGTTTGGTTCGGTTCTGTGTCTTTTGAGGCTTTTAAGTCTTTACGAGGTTATTGACTCTGTCTAGTAAGTACTTAAGGGATGGTGAGGTGACATGGTCATGTATCGACTTAAATGTTAACCACAAGTTACTTACAGAATATAGTTACAATTGTGCAACCCATCCTCAGAGATGCGCCCGAACCTTACTGCAGCCGCTATACTTATTCCGCTCCAACCTGTTACCGGTCAACCTTCGGGATACATCCGTCTTTGTCACTCCCATTTAACCCCTCATCTGCCTATCTCATTCTGCCAAGAGCAGGTCAGCCCGCAGTACATTACCGTAATGATACTTAAACACATATTTAAGTAAAGATTCTTTTTGCGTAAAAAGTTCTACGTCTGAGTTCGGCTCTAGATCTTTAGATTAATACTTTTTTATAAAAATAACTTTGTTCAGTTTGCATTTTTAATAGCTTTTTACATATTTGTACCAACTTAAACGTTACATTATTTTCAATCTATGCCCACGTGGATATGAGACGTTATTTTGAAGGTCCTAATGATGTTTTTTAATAAATGGGCAGCCTTCTACATCATCAATGTGCGTATAGACTGTAAAAAAAGAAATCGGTATTAAAAATTATACTTAACATTTAAGGTAAGTCTTGCCTTATTGCCTATGCAAGAAGAAACGAACATCAATATATATAATAGCATGCCGTTTTTATAATTGTACATACATATACATATAACACATTTACATATATCCCTTGCGGGGTAGACAGAGCCAACAGTCTCGAAAAGACTCAAAGCCCACGTTCAGCAATATGGTTTTATGATGGAATTGAGATTCAAATAGTGACAGGTTTCCAGCACATCGCCTAAAAGATGAATTCCAAGTTTATTAGTCTATCAGTTGATTGACTTTAACAATCTAAAAGCAAGAGCAGCGTGCATGGCAAATGATTTCTAAGTGAATTTTATATTCCTCATTATGGGTGACAAATTAAAAATTTATGAAAATTCTCACTCGACATTGTGTGTATTGGTAATCCTCACTCTCATTTAGGTACCATCTAAGGGTTACATGATGAAGAGCTTACTTTTGTTATGGTCGCACACATACTCCAGCATGTCGCAGATGTCCAGGAAAGTTCTCTTCTCTTTCTCCATCTGTCCACAAACAGGAATGGTGTCGTGGACACATGAGTCTGCCAGCTCGCAAAATTGTTCAATTTTATTCTGAAAATTGTAAGTTCAAATTAATATTTTGATACAGTTATTCTTATATTTAAGAGCTAGGTGTTGTCAGAGGAGTCGTCCATTCATTTTTATTTAAAGTTTACATTACTATAAAAGTAAATTTTCTAACATTCCCAGACAAGAAAAGCCCGAGGCAACATTTGTTAAGACTATTTTACTCACCGCAGGCGTAGATACATGTATTGGAATGTGACCAAATACGTATATTATGAAAAGATGGCTACCTGAAAATCAAAAAATTCTGAATTTGAAATTCGTTCCTATTTCGTTTGAAATGAAAATAAGAACGGAGACAGGATATATTTAATTCTAATCGATTTTTGGGGTTAAAGTATGCCTTTTTTAAATATTTTCGCTTGGTCATTAAAATATACGTAGCATACCTATGTGTATATTTTCTTAAGTAAAATAATTTATCGCAGTATACTTACATTATTGAAACATACCTAATACAAATGAATATTTTGATAATTTTTTTAACCTAGAGGCCAGAGGAAATATTTTTTTTTCATTTCTAGTCCAAATGTTTAATAAATTTAGAAATGCAGCTCCTCATTAATGTAAGGAGGAATCACTGCATGTATTCAAATTGAATCGAAATAATCAGTACTTACATAGTAATAACGTTAGTAATTTTAAACTCATTTTGACACAAATCAAGAAATAACTTCGCACATTTCACAATGCTGAATTAATATTTGGAATATCGTGTCTACATATGAGGAAGTTTATCAGGCCAGTTGAACTGTTGGGCAATTTATTCACGATAACTTTGCCTTCAGACTCAATCACAAGGTGATTTTTTATTGCAGTCCGTCTTTTAAATATTGGAATATTTTTTTTATAAATATAAATGTTTGGGTGCTTTATTGCTTTAAAATAATGGAAATAAATACTATTGTTATAAACATTGTTATTAAAATTACGATCAAATAATGACCGCAATAGACGAAACTCATACTAGGAGAAGCATTACGAAATGATTAACTTTAATTAGGAGTAAATTTTAAAACCTATTTGTTATTTAGTGTCTTTAATATCATAGGAAAAATGCAGATGAACATCAGTTGAAGCCATATTCAACCAATTTGGCTTACTTCAACCTTCTTGCAGTAGGAATAATTTTGTACTGACAATTTTTTTATACGTATGAGATACGAGTACAATTTCATTATAAAATGTTGGAAACCCCTTCTAGCCAGATATTGTGTTCTACTCAGCGTTCAACATAAAGAGAAGTTTACAATTTAATTTCCTTGAAGTTAGACTAGTTTAGGTCTATCTAGGTAAACAATGAGCCTAGGCGAATGTAAACTAGATCATCCTTGAGTCTCGGGTAGAGTGTACGTGTTCAAGTTCAAGAATGATATTTAAAAAGGTTTTTACAAGTGAGTTCTACTTAATTGTTTAGGAAAATCATGATTTTTTAACGGCATCCTTACAATTATCTCGTGGTTAATCCTTATCCACTAAAAATAATATACGAAATCAACTGTGATCATTTACGGAAAAGTACTAAGTTGATTAAGGACTTTTATGATTTATCTGTAGTACCTACTTAAAGTTGTGGCCCAACTTACTGAAGGTCATAACAGAGCAACATTTTTTTTGTGTTTTATTTTCTTTTCATTTCAAGGTTTGATGATTCTCGGGTTTGCGGCAGAAGTGTGGTCTCACGTAGAAATAGAAGCAGAAGATTATTTCTTTCCTTTGGAACCGGTATGTGCGATATAATCTTTATTTTGTATATCACTTATTTGGTTTTATGTTTAATTTTTTAGTTTGCTTTGTTGGTATCCTACAGACAGATATCGTGGAAATCATCATCTTCCTGGCGTTAGTCCCGATTGCGTTCCCCATGAAGTGGCATTCACCTAGATTCCTAGAATCACGACCGAGTAGGCAGTGGAAAAATCAGACATATGAAGCGATTAATGCCTGACTTCTGACCTTTGTGACTCTGTCAAAAGGGAACCTTGCAAATCTTCGATAGAAGTTGTTGGACTAGTATAAGTTTTATTATTTTAAGCGCCTCTTCCCTATTATCTTTCTTTCTACTCTAAAGCATCGAGAACTACCTTATCAATACCGACTAAGTTGGATAATAGAAGAAATATAATTTCTTAATCTTTAACAGGTGATAAATTTTTGCAAAATGGCCGACCAATGTCAGCACGATTTCGTCCCAATCTGCGGGCAAGACTCCCTGGGTATAACGAGAATGTTCAACGATAATTGTGACCTGTATGAGTATAATTGCGACGAGAAGAAACGTAAGTCTCTGTCGTCTTTGCTACAAAATTGTACAGTCAGCTGCAGATAAATGAAGGCCCATTATTCATACAAACCGAAACAATTGGAGGGTCAAGCTCCTCTGCTGGTGTCTTTGCTACAAAATTGTACAGCCAGCTGCAGATAAGGTCAAGCTCGCCTGCTGGTGGCTGTACCCTTATCTGTAATTCTTTTGAGCCCGAAGTTCTCTCTTTATTGGGATAACTTTTATCAAAATTAAAGGAAGTAGGTACCTTAGTTTTATCAAAAACAAGAATTTCCAGATCAGCGAGCATGGTAGTGCCCCCGCCAAGTCGAGCGCGAATGTCTCTTTACCTTCATTCTTCTTCAGATTTCTGCAACTTTTAGTTTCAACTGTACGTATTTTGTCTATTAGGTATGATAATTTAGTAACAAAGAGTTATAATAAAAACATTCAATGCAAAAGATCTATTGACTTATTAATTGTCTGTAGAAAGAACATCCTTATTCAAAAGTATCTTTTATTTTTTCAGAATACCGCCATGTAAAAATGGATGTTTGTAAATACGAAGCGGCCGCTGCGGAAAACGAGTGAAGTAAAATAGAGCATAACACTATCTGTTCCGAGGCTGTTGTAAAATTTTTCATTGTTGTGTGTGTATACATATTTGTAAAAATAAACTGTTATTAAAAAACGGATGTAATATTACGAAAAATAAATTACAGAAAGAGAACAAGTATAATTATTTACTACTTAATAACCACCTCCTCTTTCCCTTAAGGATAGGCAGAGACTATATCACTTGCCAAGATTCTTGCATACTTCTTTTCTTCATTAATATGTATATGACTTGACCTTACCAGAATACCTTACAATTAAAAATATGGTGTTTTATTTAAGATGAAAAAAAAAATTGGCTCATTTTTTGTTATTATTTTCAAAGGAAAACTTACAATTCTATTGTTAGAGATCTTTAGATCTTCATAGAGAAATCACTTATGGTCTGCTAATGGAGTTGTAGCAATAGAATCTCGCAGTATTATGTATGGAGAACGCATGGCGAAGAATTTTATAAAATACTTCTTTATAGAAGGATTATAAGTGCTTTAAATATTGGCTGCACATTTATTAATCTGTAACCTTCTTATTGCACGTCTGGAAATTGTAAAAATAATTACAGCTGATGTGGTCGAAATTCAATTTAGGTACCTTAGTGCATGGGTGAAAGATTAAATGGACGATAATAATTAATAAAATAATACCATTGCAAAAATTTTGCGTATTCGTAATTCGTAAAAAGAACTAGTGTCCACACTAGTTCTTATCTATGCACCTTGCGGGAAACAGTCTTGAAAAGACCAAAAGGCAACGTTCAGCTTTATATATATTTATTAGCGCCTAATCTCCTCTTCAGAAAGTGTGCATTAGGATTAAGCGTTAACTCTCGCGCATGTACTCTCCAGTGGGTTTTTACTCCATGTCCCAAACGCACCTGCGGACTCTACAGCATGAGGTATTGGTTTGCGTGAGCTCCATGGGAGGTACCGGGAAGGTAATGTATTGTAGGATATCTTTAGTAACTTTTTTTAACTTTTGAAAGACTATGCTGATTGAAGTTAAAATCTATTCAGTTGTAATTCATTGTATTATTCGGTTTTCTTTGAATACAAACCTCTTCTCTCTATAATATAAGTATTAAGATTTAATGGCTGTCTCTGAGATTGCTGCAACAGGAAACAATAAAGAGAGAAAATCATAAGACTAACTATTTTTCTAGACTACAGAAAAGTCGATTACAATGCTATTATATTTCTTGCTTGAGACACTCTGACGCGACTTAGCTGTCGAAGACAGAAAACTATATAGATTCTAGGAGGCGTTACTGTAAAAACTCGATCGAAAAGAAAGTTATTACCAGTTTCATTCATATGCATACATAGAATCAAGTATTTGTTCCTTACGAGGTAGAAAGAGGCAACAGTCTTGAAAAGACTGAAAGATCACGTTGAACTACCGCTGCATACTGCTTTCGCTCCATCTACATTCATAACTCTCTTCATGTAAGCTCGTGGGTGTACGGTTGACGTTTCGTCAAGATGTGATTGTTTACGTTCAAATATAAATTATGTAAAACAAGAATTAAAACAGGTATTTTTCACTGAAATCTTACAACCAGCGTACTTTTATTGTAGGGCCTTCCGATGCGTCTTCATGAAGATAACTGGTGGCGAGCAAGGCATACAATACTCAATTAATAAGAGGCGGATAGCTAGCACTGTGCGTCTACGGCACGTTGGCCCTTTGTTTGTGTGATAAGGGATTTATTGGAGGTAACCATGGCCCGTAATTTGTAAAATTGATTCTTGCAGAGTTTACAGTTTTTTTTGCAGTTTTTAAAACCTAAATATGTCCTAAAGTCTGTTAAGCAAAGGCGTGTCGTGATGTCCATATCTTGGATTAATAATGAAATTTAATAGTGAAGCAAATCTTCCAATTTCTAAGTGGTTGAGTTTAGATCGCAATAATTATAGGTCATGTAAGGTGTTACACATGCTTTAATTACATTACAAACCAACATTCTACAGGTTACTGATTTAATCAAAGTAATGGTCGTAAAGGTAATCCCTTTTTGAAACAACTTTTTGAAACCTGACCTTGCTTGGTGCTCATAAATTACGTGTAACGTTGCAGTGCATTTAAAAGTTAGACAAATTTTATAGAGATTAAAAGTAAATATGAAAATTGTCCAGTTGGTAATTTGATACAATTTTTGGACGCGTGATTATTTGTACAGATGGCCGGCACGCACCAAACCTATTACCATGTATGTGGTAATGCACTGAGGAAAAACGCCGAAATTTCAAATATGCTCTGAAGTGTAGAAATAAATGGAGTTCGCCATCCAATGTGACAATGGGCTTTCGAGTGGTAGTAATGTTTGGCATTATATTTATTTTTAATTTTGATATATGAAATAACCAAAGTTTTGTTAATCATTTGATTGAAATTAATTTGTCATTGAGTTAACATTTTTTATATAATTTATTTATAATGAAATTGTAATAGTCAGTGACTTTATGCTTTGACTGCTTCTTTTCTTGCAGACTAAGATTCATACCTTAAGGAAATAGCATTTCATCCCCTTGATTTTCAGGTTATTTAGTAAAAGATAGACATATCCTTTTTATAAGGTAATTAGATTAGAATTAAATTAAATTAAATTAAATTAGAATAAAAATAAATATAAGAAATCTGCGTAACATTTTGGCCAGAAAATTCAGGGATGGTATTTAAAGTGACGTTTTATTCAGAAATCGTATCCCAAATGCTATGTACCCTATTAGGTTTTAAGCGCTCTGCTGTGTGTGGTGACACCGCCGTTCACGGGTACCTGTTAAATGATGCAGTTCAAAGTACTGACAGTTGGAGACTTTGTGACGTGAGGATGGGAATTTTTGTGTTACGTCGACGACTTGTTTATAGAAGGTATGACATGAATGCCATTTAATTTAATTATTTAACGTGTAAGAGATGCTTGAGTAAAAAGAATTGAAAAAAAAAGATATAAAATAAATTTCTGATTTTTGAAATTTCCTTATAAATTTAGGTTCAAATGGTTTGAGAATGAGAGATGAGAGAATGCCTAAGTTTAAATAAAATAAATAACTTCATACTTATTTCTTTCTCTCGCACACAATACTTTCAGTAAAAAGAATAGCTATTTCCTAAATATACTACTAGTGTTCAATATTTGATACATCATATTGATGTTTATGTTACCAACAGTAAATGACTTCGGGCAAATATTTTCACAGCATGTAAATAATTACTTAGTGTTTAAAAGAAAGAGTTTTAAGTTGACGTCATAATTATTTTGTTTTTACATAGGACAGATAATGAAAGAAATGTAAACTGACTATGAAATTATTTTTTACATTATTTTTGTTTTAGCTAACGCGAAAGGTCTTTAATATTTATTTAGTATTTCAGTAAAAATATGTTTACAGTAGGAAGTCGTATGTATCGATGTGATATATTTATATTTATTATCTACGTATTTTGAATGGGCCAAGGTATAAGGACTTAGCGAGTCTCATGGTAGCTAGTGCATTTGGCACCAAAATTGTTTAAATCTTGTAAATATCTTTAAGTTTGTGTGTAGTTTCATGAATTTGATTTTTGTGCCTGCAAAAATAAAATACATTAGAATTCTTAGTAGCGCTAGAACAAACAAAAACCAAATGTCATGGGAGTATTTGTAGCAATACCAAATAAAAAAGAACAACAGCTCGATCACGATAAACAATCAAAACTAAACATTTACGATGCTGTAAGTTTACATCAAATCAATCGCGGTAACAGCTGGATCAAACATCAGATGATACTTTACAGTCATCGCTACGATGCGCGGTTGCACAGCACATTAATTTTTGAGATTAGAACGCAAAAGTTTCAGCTTTGTATTTTCCATGAATTAACGCGATTGCCATGCATAAAACTACTCGTAACAATCTTTTAATTTAGCCCATACGCCCACGCAAGGCGCTACCTCCTTGTACCAATATCGGACGTAAACACAGGTCCTCTTGTTAACCTAAAAAGTTAACAAGGATCGCCTCCACTTAGCTGAGCTGTGGTAACACGATGGACAAAGCTGAAGTGTGTTTACAACGCCTAGTTGCAAGTTAAGTGGGCTAATTGATAATAGAATGTGTGGAGCACCTGCTGACCTTCGGTTTTTGACGTAACGGGTCACAGTATAAAACTTTAAAGGTCAAAATTTGTATTTTTAATAAATTATTCTTTTTATCGTCCACTCAATTTTGCAATACAAACGTGAGGGTGCTACATTTAACTCCACCGAAAAATCCCCTTAAATATGAGAAGTGAAGAACTATTTGTTGATACCGGATGTTCTTCTGATGTAAAGAACAAACGGATATTGACAGTCATGTAGTTTTACATAGGTGAGGTCAAGGGTACCTTCCCAGAAACCAACGAGCTTGCATGAAGAGAGTTATGTGCGAAAGAAGTAAAGTAGCAAGTGAAAAGATATAGTCTCTGCATACCCCTCCGGGAAAGAGGCGTGATTTTATGTATGTACAGTTCAAACGATCAAGTTTTTGGTCACGAGTTGCCAAATTAAGCCGTTTAAAATTATTGTCACGTAAAGTGTTTCTAGTTAGTCTTAATTTACCAAATTTTTTTTTGACTTCGCACTTATAGACTATGCATAGGATTTGTCTTATATTGACAGTGAATAAAGCTGATCGTTTTGATAATAATTTTACCTATTTAATACCTATAGAATTTACAAACACAGAGACAGCTAAGAGAAAATCCAAACTAATGGGCAGTGAACCTTTGACCTACTGTTGTTCTTACTTTGTTGACCACAAATTGAACTGAGCACAGTCTATGGGAGAGAAAGCCTGTCCTGTTTGCAATTACATCAGTATCTATTTCCTTCCTTATCAAACAGGGACAGACCCTTGTAATATAATGTAGATATATGATCTTAAACATTTAATAGCATTTAATGAGGTTTAACGCTCTTAAATTTGCACTCGGATAGAAATTCATATCAAATCCCGACACCAATTGGAAAAGAATAGGACCACCGTGGAAGTCGCAAAAGACTGAATGGCCACGTTCAGTTGTATGTCTTAATAATGGAATTGAGATTCAAATAGTGTCAGTTTTCTAGCCCATTGCCTAAACGAAGAATCCCAAGTTTATAAGCCTATCCCCTAGTCGCCTTTAACGACATCCATGGGATCGAGATGGAGTGGTCCTATTCTTTTTTTCATTGGTGCCGGGAACCACACGGCACATTAAGTAACCCAAACGCGTTAAAAACAAGTTTAAACGACAATTTTAACACCTAAAAGAAAAATTTTATTCGATTACAAATCGATGGCCGTGTAAAAGCAAACAGCGTTCTGGGTAGTCCAGGTATTGAGGCTCGTTATTTTAAGTCGGCAATTAAAGAGATAGCTGAAATAAATAAATGTATTAGAGTGAGTTACGATGCCCGGCGGTGCCCGCTAATAAAATAAATGAAGAGCGGCGTGGTGATCGCCGCACGGAAAAAAGGAGAGTAAGTAAGATTTTTGAGAATTGTGTCATTGAATTTTAGTAAGTGAAAACGTATTATTGAAAAACTACTTTATTAGAAAATATATAATAAAACATAAAAAAAACTTAAAATCTTCTCAGAAATATAGAAATCCTACTAATATTATAAATGCGAAAGTTTGTATGATAGTATGTTTGTTACTCTTTCACGCAAAAAAATACTGAACCGATTACGATGAAATTTGGTACGTAGGTAGCTGAAGACCCAGAAAAACATATAGGCTACTTTTTATCCCGGAGTTCCTGCGGGATTGACAGGGTTTCCATGCAGATGAAATCGCGGGCGACCTCTAGTATTAATATATATTTCCAAATGCATTATCCCAGCTGAACCGATTTGAATAAAAGTTCCCTTTTTTTACTCAATATTAATCTAATAATTGAGTACATATTAAAATAACGAAACAATATCAAAAGAAACTTTTGTTATGATATTTGGACTCATGCGAGCCTAAAAGCAACAAATAAATAGTTTATCTAAAATTAATAAACCTTTACTTACTCCATTTCATGTTTGCTTCACCAGGCGCTGGGCAATTGATTAGCCTTTCTTTGTGCGCCGCCGCCAACGATTTGCTGGTCGGCCGCCCTAATTTTAATAGCTTATAAAATTTATATTTAATGTATTTATCATAAGACAGATTGATGTGGACGATTTGGAGTAATTAAATCAAAGTTCAATGCTTGGAAGAATCTCATTAGAGACGAAATGGAAATTAATTACAAAAAATGTATGAGAAGAAATATTATTGTTTGCATACAATGATAGAAATTATATTTTATTAATATAAATTATTTTATTTAGTTAAAGCATTGTTTTTTATAATATAATAATAACTCATATTTGTAATCTTGAAAACTTAAGACCAATTATGTCTCAGACTGAAAGGCTACGTTCAAGTCAACGTATGGCTTCATGATAGAATTGAGACTCGAATAGTGACAGGTTGCTAGCCCGTCGCCTAAAAGAAGAATTCCAAGTTTATAAGCCTTTCCCTTAGTCGCCTTTTACAACACCCATGGGAAAGAGTTGGAGTAGTCCTATTCTTTTTTTATTTCTATTTGTGTCGGGAACCACACGGCACGTGTAATTACACCAAGTATGTATTTTGATTACTTAACATGTTGTTCTCCTAAAGCATACCCAATAGAAAAATATGCATCACATTATCGATTTGAACACTTATGCTTATAACTGTACTCCAACGAACGAGTATCCGTTACTAATTTTACTACTCAGAAAAGCGCAACAGCGCATGTCTACAACATTACAGAATTTAACTCATTAATTGCAGCTTCTGAATCAGCCTGTGACGCTGCAGCACATTCATGCACATTCATTGATCATGTCACACGTGCGTTGTAGCCCGGACCTACCCCAGGAGTGGAGGAATCGATGCTTGGATTGCAGCGGCGCGCATGCGCCGAGTCTGTTTGCGGTGCGGTACAGGCTTGAACAAAACTGTTTATTTATTTATACTTTACTATCTTTTGTCTATGTGTAAATGTAAATATCTTTCGTTTTTTAATGTATGCAAAATTTCATGGTGATCTCTTCAGTGGTTTTGAGGTGAAAGACGGACAAACAAATAGATTTCCACATTTATAATACTATATGGATTTTGTAAAATAAAAAATGAATGGCCCAATAGGCAGGCCTTAAATATGTTAATAGCATTATAGATTGATAAAAAGACAGTATTAGATATATATAAATAACCATAAGAGTAAAAGATAAAATAACAACACAAAAGAGACAGAGATGGAACAAAGCGATTTATCGCTAATGCAATCACTTCCATTCAATCTTATTATCTAACAGGCTACCATTGGATTAAACAAGCATATCTGTTACTGTTAGTCTGTAAAAGATGATTATTATTTCTTTTAATTTCTACTCTAATATTCCATCAATAAGATATAAGAGTCAGATGAATATTAAAAAGAAAACTTCTAATTTTCCCAAAATAAAAATAAGAATACCAGGGGACAAGTTTCTTCATAACATCTCAAATTCGAAGATATGAAAGAAAGGACACAGAAAAATACGGTCAAATTGCAAACTCCTCTTTTTTAAAGTCGATTAAAAATTACATAACAAATCACCATATTTTACTAGACAAATCAATTCGCCTACTTTAACTTGGCAAAAGCTTTAGAGCTTTTACGTAAGCATTTTGTGCGCGAGCTTACTGCGGCCGGCGGCAGTCGAGCTTTGCGGCAGTTGCATTAGCTTGAAAACGCGTGTCAAACCACTGAAAAGCTTTAAGACTTTGTGATTAAGCTCTCAATTTGATTACAATCTTGTATCGATTCCTGATTGAAAAGTAGCGATGTAAGTATTAACTTATGATTTTTGTTGCCATTATGTTTATTTTGGAAATTGATTTAAAAGTTTGTGTAAACGTAATAAGTATTGACACTAACAGAGCGATTTAAAATTATTGTTTATTCATGGGCCAAGGTCATTAATTACACCATTATCACTATGTGCAAGACCGGGCGAAAGTAGTTAATGCTTTTTTTAATTGCATTGCGACACAACTATGTATTGAAAATCGTTAATTTCAGAGGTTTCGAATATAATGAGAAACATGCCACTTAATTTTGGTCCCCTCAAAAACTATGTTGTTATAAATATTTAATAGAACTAGTATGCGTGTATGTTAAACACTGTAATATTTCATATAATCATTTCAGAATTAAAGTACCTATACATATGTGTTTTTTATTAGTGATAAAAGTTATTATACTACCAGCATGGTACTTTCTTTGAAGCTAACTCAATCTGCGTGATTAAAGCAAAGATTATATGAATCATTTATGTACCGTGCGGTTCCCGGCACCAATACAAAAAACAACAGGACCACTCCATCTCATTCTCATGGATGTCGTAAAAGGCGACTAAGTAGGAAGGTAGGTAGGTAAGCTTATAAAACTGGGATTCTTATTGTAGACGACAGGCTATCAACCGTCACTATTTGAAAGTCAATGCCATACAACTGAATGTGGCTTATATGTCTTTTCAAAACCATCGGCTCTGCCTACCCACAAGGGACGTGATTATATATATGTATAGAAAGTAAAGATTTTTAGTTGATTTCGTTGAATATTATGAATTCATATTACAAAAAGTAATGCCAGAGCTGCGTGCGGTATCAGTCATAATAGCTTAAGGTGTTTGTTTGCACATGAAAATTATGACTGCCTTCGCATAGATTCCATTTGGATGATTAGTCTTATGACGTAGTCTGGTTTCAAAATGTTATATTTTGTTTATTTTATTATCCTCAAGAGAAAGTACATAATATTTCTAAAACTATGGCATCTAAAAACCAGGATGTGGTCTGTCTGGGCGCTGTTCATTCGCACTTACATCTAAACATTGTCAATCTTTTCATTCTGAATTAATTTTCAGTAGGAAGTAAACAGCAAACAGTAAATTCCAAGTTTTTCAGGATTTCAAAGACCTTAAATACTTACCTTAAATGTTTGTTAACAATGTAAACACAGATCACTGATTTCAATTAGAATTTTAACTTTTCTTTAATTCATAAATATGCTCTCTAAGATTTAGCAGTAGCTTTCTTGCATATTATCAGTTTGTATGACAGTTTTCATTAGGATCTTGAAACAAGCGTTTTCAAAATCAAATATACCATGATCATTGCAGGATTTGAAACTGGTACCTCTCACTTACAAGTCAACAACAAACTATTGACTCTATTAAAGCCTTGACACGATCATGCATGGGAACATAGTGACTGTTAATATTGATTTTTCAATTAAGCAGTTAAATACAGCTATCATTTTATCTATGTTGAGGGCGCTATAGAATATTGCTGGAAAGTTGGAAATCTGCCAGGTGGCGTTAGTCATGCCAAATGGCTACAGGGCTGTAATGCCATTTATGTGGGTCAACATGTTATAAACTGTAAAAGCAACACTAAAAAAGCTTATAATCCTCGCATTGCAAATACATTTTTTATTTTTTTTTGTTTTAAGGTTTTGATATATTAATAAGATTTAACTGAAGAACGGATTATTATTATTAATTAACCGGCCTCTGTGGCGCAGCGGTAGTACGCTTGTCTGTGACACCGGAGGTCCCGGGTTCGAATCCCGGCCAGGGCATGATGAGAAAAGAACTTTTTCTGGTTGGTCTGGGTCTTGGATGTTTATCTATATAAGTATAAGTATTTATTATAAAATATAGTATCGTTGAGTTAGTATCTCGTAACACAAGTCTGGAACTTACTTCGAGGCTAACTCATTCTGTGCAATATGTCCCGTATATATTATTTATTTATTTATTATCAATTAACTAACTATTATTAATTAAATTTCCTAATTGCAAATTCTCTTGAAAACTTGAGTCGAATTACCGATATAACATTAAATTTGCTTCTTCATTTCCAGGGCTGCACCCGAAGAAGGAACCCCAGGTTTGACTGTGGACGAGCCCCAGACCGGCGAGGATGGAGAGATCATCGGAGGACCTCGCACTCCTCAGCAAATCGCGGCCCAGAAGAGACTGCAACAAACCAGGGCGCAAGTCGATGAGGTATAACATACTCCCTTAGTCGCCTTTTACGACATCCATGGGAAAGAGATGGAGTGGTCCTATTCTTTTTTGTATCGGTGCCGGAAATCACACGGCAGTCGATGATGATATAACGATATCGATGAGGTATAATATACATATATTCCCTTGCGGGGTAGACAGTGCCAACAGTAAAATGAAATGGAGGTTAATATAGTGACATCCATTTTTAACTAAATCATTTTTGCCTCAGTGCCTGAATGAGTGAACGGAGGGTGGTATTTTTTGTCATTTATTTCGAAATACATCAAAAAAACCACAATCTGAACATTATGACTAAGCAAAAGATACTGTTATTATTATACTGTTAAGATATTAGTAAATTAACTTTTCAGGTCGTGGATATAATGAAAACAAACGTCGAAAAAGTGCTTGACAGGGATGCAAAATTATCGGAATTAGACGACAGAGCAGGTAAGTCATCACTGGTAAAGTAAATAAATAAATAAATACATATATAAATAAATTTATACGGGACAAATTACACAGATTGAGTTAGCCTCGAAGTAAGTTCGAAACTTGTGTTACGAGATACTAACTCAACGATACTATATTTTATAATAAATACGTATATAGATAAACATCCAAGACCCAGCCCAATCAGAGAAAGTTCGTTTCTCATCATGCCCTGGCCGGGATTCGAACCCGGGACCTCCGGTGACACAGACAAGCGCACTACCGCTGCGCCACAGAGGCCGTCTAATAAGAATTCGTAAAATAAGAACATTATCACGTCAATCTAACCTTTGCAGGGGAATCTTAGTCAGATGAGACTACGTCTAAAAACCTGACTCACCTCATCCAGGACCCATGGTCAAAGGCATACCCTCGACTCTAAAGAGGAGACCAGAGTAATGAGGATGCAATCGGGACTAAAGGAAAACGACTCTATCCGTCAATAAAAATTAAATTTCCAACAAATCTATATCGTGAATTGTCTTGAAATATTAACTAGCTAATTTCAATGTGTTCAATTGCAGATGCCTTACAACAAGGAGCATCACAGTTTGAGCAGCAAGCGAAGAGTCTAAAGAACAAATTCTGGCTACAAAATCTAAAAGTAAGTGTAAATCAATTACAAATTTGAATTTGAATTTCTATCATTATGAGAACAACATTCTCATAATGATTCTCACATTGCGTCTTAAACGTATAACAGCTCTTCATAATAACCCTTTCGGATATTGCAGACATTTATATAGTAGACATAATGTATGGAACTAAATTACACCTATACTTGGTATCATAATATATTTTTATGTAGGTACTTACAAGTTCTGAATTTTTTTTTTGAAATCTAACTAGAATTACCTTGTATTGCACAAATTATATTTATTTTCTTATATTGGTTTTATCTGCTGGAAATTACTTTTACAATGCTATTAGAAATGTGTCTGATGTGGATTTTTTATCTACCTAATGATTTAAAGGTCAAAACACAGTTTATTTTTTTTTATTGTCAAAGAAATTTATTATATTTAGTCAGCTGTAATTGGTGCAGATGAGTCTTGCAATTGCAGTGCTTTAGAAATTATTTTTGATTAAATTATTGATAAACAAAAATTTATAAATTTAGATCATAATTTAACAAATATTTATTTATCAATAATTTCAAGATTGAAATAAAATCACCACTGTATTTACAAATTACAGATGATGATAATAATGGGTGTGATTGGAATCGTCATTATAGGGCTACTGTTTGGTAAGTCATCAAATTTAATTTTAATCGCTATCGATGTTGTCAAGTGATCGGATTTAGATAAACAATAAAATGTTTGATGTTAACAAACAAAAATTGAAACTCTGTGTAAATTTTGATCATGAGCAGGTAGGTACTACAAATGTTCATAATTTACTCTGTTTCATTAATATATAGATAAAGAAAAAAAGAGGATTAAGGGATGTGGTTTGTGTCAAAATTTACATTAATCATATGAGTTTCAATTTTGCTATTAAAATTACAAAAATGTTGCAAATTAGATGTGCATTACGATTAATTAATGATGTGCGTAAGTCCCTAAATGTTATATTGGATGCAATGCGCAAATGTTAGATGAAACAAATTTCGTTTAGAAATTAGAATTGGCTGATTGAAATGCTCTATATTCCAAAACTGTCTTCTATGCTTCGACTTCTATTAACTACAACTGTAAATAGCCTGCCTCGAGTTATTTTATTTACATTAAAACTGTCCAGAGAATTATATTAATTAATTATAAATTCAGAATTAGAATAATTCTTCTACTTTTATATTCTGGATTATAACTTAAACCAATGTCGGTCAAGGTTTTACCTACTTCAGGCTGTATACCTTTACCGCTATAATGAAAATATACAATTAATAAGACAAACTTAAATTGAATTCCTAAAAAAACATCGAAGTATCGTTTTAAGTCAATTACAGCAAAAAAAAACATGAAAATAATTAAACTGATCACTTTATAAAATTAAAGTTATCTAACTATTCCCAATCAATATAAAAAATATGAGATGACACTCGTATAAAGAAAATATTAAAAAGCTAAAAGCTCTGGACAAAGATTTGGCAGTTGTCATTTTCGAGGCATATTCTCTTACGGCTGTTTGCAGGTGATAACATTAAACAAATGTTTGGTTAGTTCGTTATCGCGGCACGTCGACCATCAGTGGTGTGGCTGCACCCATGGTCACCAATAGTACCCTCCCCGCTATTTCCAACCATTGTAAGTAACCTACTTCTTTCGCATGCTTCGCTTTTGCACCTTTTCTTTGAGAGTTTTGAAAAAGGAAAACATAAATATTTTTTTTCGAATTTCTCAAACTGCGATGCCGGTTTGGTAGTGAAAAAAAAAATTATTGTGTGCCAGCTACTTCTCTTCCTGTGCAGGAAAAAAGGAAAGGCTACTAGATGTAGTAGTTTTTCTTTCAGAGGATGGGCAAGCAACTTAAGTTATTTCAGATTTTAATTGTCACTACGCCCATGTGGCCCCGTATCCCCGTAAGGTATAAATTCATTAATATGTATATATGTATGTAAACATATGCAAAATTTTATTACTTACGTATCGTGGGGTTTATATAAGTAGAAAAAATTTAGGTAAACATGTGCGTGGTCGTAGTCACAGAAATCTGAAAATGAAGTCACCTACTGTGCAGATTCTGTAGTGGCATTTAGATTTAAGCTTGGTAATTTTTATGATGTATGAACATAAAGAAGCATTTGTAACATTGCATGTTTAGTTGAACAGCTTTTGTGTGTACAATTAATAAGTAATTGTCGCTTAAGTTATATAAGACGTTGTCAGCTTACTACGTCCATATTTTGGTTTCTATAAATTTTTGTGCCATATTTTCAATTTGGATATCCTTCTAATATTTATCTTCTATATATAGAAGATAAATATTAGAAGAATATCCAAATTTAATTATATATATATATATATATAATCTTTGAAATAGTCATACGAAAAAAGCGTTTAAATTTTTGAAACACTTATGGACTCATTTTTTATAGCGAAAAAGTTGAGTGAGATTTAATTAAGCAACCTGTTTTATTAAGATTACTTAATTTAATGGGTACCTTAATTGGTAAATTAAAAGTTCAAAAGAAATGACAGCCAAAAAAATCTCAGTTCTATATATATGACACTTCAACTTTGACATAATCGCATATTATTACCAACATTTTTACGTACCTATTTAATATCAGTATTAACATATTTTTCTTCTTGTTACTTTTTTATCACATAAATTTGCGAATTGTATAATCGCAATTTCATAATTTGTTTGCCTGAATACATTTTCTAATTTACACTTATTTGTACAATTGATTTTTATTGCCATAATACATAATCATATCATTCAATGAATATTTTACAATCTTACCACGTAGGTACATATAGTTTAAGCATGAACTATTAATAACGCCCACTTTACAATTTCCACACAAACATTTTAGATTCAAAATGTTTTCTCTTTTATCTTAGATTTTTTTCATATGTTTCTTTGTTCAGTCATTATGATTAGAAGAATTGGGTCCGATGAATTAAGTTGACGTATTATAAAATATTCATATGTAAAATAAATATCAAATTAATTGGAATTAATTTATAATTTTTTAAACTATATTTTTTCAATTTAAAATGTATATGTTACGTGTAACAGTTTCAATTTGTGACAATTTGTGAAGAGTACCTATAGAAAGTGAATATTATCCATCAATCGAACATGCATCATTTTAAAAACTTCAAAAAGGTGAATTGTTCGCAAATCGTATTTTATTATATTTAGATATTTTAATTTATTAATGTAATTTTGAAGAAGCAGAAACACATTATATATGCAATAATATATACTAACTTTGATATACCTAGTATTAGATTGATATATTTTTAACTAGAGTTTGAGTATATTTACATTATTTAACGCGGAGTAGCGAAAAACATCTTCAGAAGATGGTTAGAGATACGTTCAGCACACATATACAACATACTCGTATATAATAGCTAAACTCGTATAAAATCACTACTTCATCCTTTATACTCTTTGTAAACTTCTTTCTTTTAAAAAAATATATTTTTACAGGAAAATACATGTAATCTGCATTCATCTTATCACTTGGATTCCACTCCAGATTGAAGAATATGCATAATAAATTATAAAATTAGGTATTTATCCATTTGTTCATATTTTTCCATACCGTGTAAAAATAAAGTACTCATAATTATTATGAAATGTCAAATTTTGACTCTCAAAAATAATATATAAGGAATAGTTCGAATTTCAACTCTATACTGTAGTTGGTAGGGTATCAATACTTGAGATCGAAATATATATAAATTCATTTATTAGAATTAAATATAATATGACTATCTAAGATTATTAGTTACAAATGTGATTGTAATTTGAATATGACTATAAATGCTGTGCGAAATATTAATTATTTGACAAGGTTTCCTTGTGTGTATACAAGTTAGGTAGGTATTGGTGAAATTATCTAAACTTTTCCAGTTTTAAAACTTCTATTAATCTGACAAGTTAAACTATGTCATCTCAATTGTTTTGCGTGCCTTGTACTTTCTCTATTAGTAAACAAATTTATTCACGTGAGCCATTTTTGGCTAATGCTTAGCGATTTTTCTATTTTCTGGCCTAAAAATCTCATGTAATATGAGACTTATATATGTGAGGGATATTAAAAGCTTTAATTTAGTCAATGTAGTTGAGTGTAACATTGTGTTTTAACACAAAAATCTTTTTGTTTAAGAAAGTTGAATTATATTCTTTTAAAGTAATTTTTTGTCAGGCCTACAATTTTAGAATCTCAATCTTATATTTGAACCCATCACATGTAATAGTACTGCTAGTTTTTGTCAAGTTACATATTATATGTTGTGATTTTTCAATTTAACCTTCTTAACTAATAGATAAGCAACAAGTACCTTCTAAAAATTTACATCTGAATAAAACTAACAACATATACAATACAATTTTGTGATGAAGCTTCACTTCACTTCACTATAATAAGAAGCCAAAAAAGGTTGTTGCATCATCAATATTAAAAGTTTAAACAAAGAAATCTATTGCACATTGATCGGGCTATGTGATATAAAAATTCAATAATTGTCAAAACGATCTTCCAATTGTAGTGGAATCTATGTATAACATATAAAAATGGCATTATCATTAAATGTTACTATATTTCTTTATAAAATATATCTTTTAAGTATAACGTCTTTTCAAAAAATATATAACACCAAGTAGTAGGTTGATGGAATTGATTGAAAATAGAATTAAGATTAATTATTGAATAATTTGTCCATTATTATAGTTCTGATGTTCATTAGCTTTACTGATTAAATTTTTTGAATTATTAGCGTCTTCAAAGTCAATTATTTGCATTAGATGTATAAAGTCAATTATATAGAGGCAAACAGAAATTATAATTAATTGGAATTTTCTTTACACGTATAAAAATTATACGTTTGAGGTTTAAATTGAAAAAAAAAACTGTACTGTAAGTACTTACATTTTTTATAATAAAATGAAGATGATATTTTTATTTTGAACTTAACGAAATATGTTTAATTATGATTATAAATTTGTATAAATAAACAATGCAACTAAAATTATAATACGTTTTATTATAAGTTGGTACTAACAGTTTAATTTTGTATTATAAGTATATGTTAAAGGTGTAGGTAGTTAATTTAATTATACCCACATTGACATTTTGTACAAAAACGCTTATAGAACGGATGAAATTCTCATATATAAGGACACTTTTTGGTCTTGGTTTAGTTAAAAATATATTGAATATAATTTTAAGTGTTTTCAATGATGTTTACTTTTCTATTTATGATAAACCTCAGAATTTGTGAGGATGCTCACAATACAAAACGATTTAAATAAATTACATTTTAAATAAATAGATTATAAAAATTGTAAGTGATTACAGGAGGCAAATGTATGGTGCCATTGACAATATTAGTTCTTTTGTAACTTTACTGCGGTGTGATAATGGTGATAGTGAGAATTTGTATTATAAATACTTAGAACTACGAATTATTATTTAAGACGATTACAACACGGCCTCAATGAAATTAAATAGTTTAAAAGGATACTAGGAAGATATTTTACAATTAAGCTTTATTTGAAAGAAATGCTTAAATGCGAGAACCAAGCAAAAGTAAGACCTAAAGAAGCTATATACATTTTTATTTATATTCTATGCCATATACATATATTGTACCGAGAGCCGTGGTTCCCCAGGCATCACACTTAGCCTGGCGGAAGATCTTCCCTTTTGTGGCGGTCGAGCCGAATCATCGCTCCCGCTACGTGTACGAGTAATATTAATGAGTTGGATATACCTACATAACATAATATGAATTTATGTGTTGTTGATAAAATGTCTTGTGAAGTTGCAAGTCAGGAAACATACCTTATGTTCTTTCAGATACATTACTTATAATATGTATGTGTAATATAATATGTTCTAAACTATTTCAAGAGCGCCGTTGCATTGGTACTAATCGTCAAACTATTGATGTTGTTCTATTGGCTTGTGTCTTTTAAAACTTGAGGTATTATCTCTTCTAAATATAATGTGTTTAATCTATGAAGGGTGGTAAGGCAATTTCATCTATGTAATAAATTTTTATGATATTTAAATTAGCAACTTTTACATTTTATTCATGCATGTGTATGTATTTGCCCCAAGGTAATAAAACATGTTTGTTTAAAAGCAATAATTTATTTGTACATTAAATATATAATAAAATTAAACACATGTTTTTCTGTATCTTAAATGGTTTGGCAATAAAGAATTTATAATATTTGATGAAGTTTCATGCTGAAAATGCAATGTTTTTCTTTTTTACTACACAAAGTGATATTTGAAATTTGATTTTTAATTACCTTAGAAATTCGAAATTAAACGTGGAAATTATAACGACGAATCGTTTTATTTAAAAGGGTACTAAAATATTAATCATATAAAAATATTATCTACATGAATATTAATATTACTAATTTCAAAAGAAAATCCGAATGTAATGGAGTTACTGATTAAAATGTGATTATTAAAACAAATAATTTTGAATAGTTTTATTTCATAATCTTCCCAAAAATAGCCTTTGCTTGCTTTTACACATTTTAAAAAAGCACTTATAGAGAGATAGTTTAAAGCTTCATGTTGAGTGTACACAGGTGATTCCAACGCGTGTTATCGACATAGCAAGTGAGCCTTCAATAATTTAATATTTAACAGCGATCCCACACCAGTGTCGAAGTTAACGTGTTAATATTGCAAGACAACGGACAATCTTTATAAATTGATAAATACAAACTTAGCAAACTGAGAACGATCGAATACGCTTTACGATTCAAATCAGTCTCAACTTTGCAGAAATGCATTAAGGTTTCATTTTGTGAAGTAAGATTTTGTCTATGGTAAGTTTTGCGAGTGAACTATAGACTAGACCATAGAGAATGATGTGAGAGCTCGCTAGCTTTCTCTTTGATAGTTGGCCGCCATTTTGACTTACAGTAATGGTTCTTCTGACGTGAGTTATGCCCGCGTGTCATTTGAACTAAGTAATGTAGGTAGTGGTTGAACCGTTAATGCGGGGTTAAAAGGCGCAATTAAATAAATACAAAGTTGCAAAATTTATCAAAAGTGTTTCGACAACTTTGAAATCACTTGAGGCAAATTGTAGTCATGAAAATAAAATACCTAGGAGTTTAATGAGGGTACACATTAATATACAATTCAAACTAAATAAAAGCTTTTAATAATGATTTTTGTGATAAGTAAAATGCATTCAAATATAAAATAATAAATTGGAGCAAGATATATCCAATTCAACTTAAAGTCACGATGTTGAGTTCATAATCTATTAGACTAATAAATGTTAAAAATTAAACTTCGAACGCGTTACTTTATTAATGTTGCCAAATTTTACTATATATATAAATAATTTATTATATATAAATAAGATAAGTTACAGCTTTAATCCATCAGTCCATATAAGAACGAAGAGCAATAAACTAATATTGACACATTCATTACCATCTATCCCAGTTCTCGCTGCAGAAATTTTAGCTGCTTATAAAGTAACACAAAAATGGTTTGCAAATACGATATTTTGTTGCGCAGACACTCAATTAGGTTCGCTGTGGGAACTGCCTGTGAAAACAAAGCGTGTTCAGTTACAACTATTCCGAGTCGATCATTACCATACATTCTCATTGCTATAGGGCATTATCGTTACTGTTCTGATATGTATATACTAATTTTCATGTATGATCAGGACGTGACATTAATATTCTTAATTTAATGATGCATTATAAACAAATATTTGTTCTTAAATAAAACTTTTAAATAGGTGCCATAGACATTACAATTTCTATTTTTAGGTTATGCAAGAAAATTTAAGATATCTTTTGAAAATGTGAATTATAGTAGAAATGTATTGAGTGCATATCTCAAATTCCTTGAATAACAAAAAAAGAATATGATAAATAATGCTTCGAAAATAGATGCACACA
Organism: Amyelois transitella; assembly: GCF_032362555.1. NCBI lineage: Eukaryota > Metazoa > Arthropoda > Insecta > Lepidoptera > Pyralidae > Amyelois > Amyelois transitella. Next base: position 6,564,497 of record NC_083523.1, read on the forward strand.
CGACGTGGAAATAACCACACGGTATTATTTTTCATTTAAATTTTTCATCTTATCTCATAAAAAAGTATTTTTATAGATTACTCGAAGCGAAACTCGAATATCATTTCGTGCAAATAGTAGGGCCGTCAGGATCATAAGGCTCGTAGATACTGAGCGCGGGATATTGAATTTAGTGTGAACACTTGCAGCATTATTTAATTGCGTGTCAGCCAGTGAGCTGTGATACTGAGCACAGTGGTTCTAGATCGGGTCTACGCAGAAAATATGCAAAGGTTTTTAGGCCATTAAACAATTTCTCAGTATGTATCAGGGATTGTTACATGGGATTTGACTATTAAGTAAAATAACATATTTCGTGTAAAAAGATAAAATACTTTGAGACTTCTTTCTTACGGCTTATTGAAAAACAAATGGCAATCTAAAATTGACAATACAAAACTGTTAGTAAAATATTTTAACATAAAGTTTTATAAATTATAATTCAATTATTCAGAATAGTAAAATGACATTATAGAACTGACTATTACCTTTTTTATAGTATGATCACATAATTTCTATCATGACATCGCCTGCTTAAAACAAAATAAAGTTCTATTTATTCCACACAAACAAGTGCGCAGACCACTGTGCGCTGATAGTTCCCGGTAATGGTCCTGTCAGGTGTTTGAGGAGCACATATCACTGTTTATTTTCACCTCCTTACCTTCCACGAACTCGGCAGTATTTATTTTTGGCCTAACGACCCCTCGACCCCACTCTCTGTGCGCGCAATTTTTTTTTTGTTTCATTTCTCGTTCTGCCTCCATTTAGCGCAAAGTAGATTTGAATTTAATTTATGTGTTGCTCTTTGCAACCAGTATTGTTCTGTATATATGTAGGTACTTCTTGTTCTGAAATAAAAAGAACAGAAACCCTATGACCTTCTCAATTTATGTGTGCCAAATTCTAAGAAGAATGTTTTAGCAGATAACGCGTGAAAAGCGTGAACAGACAAACAAACACATTCATTTATAATATTATTATGGTTATTATGGGCTTGTATCATGATACATTTACCTTGTTTGTGCCAATCTTCTTGAAGTTCTACAGATTACTCCATCATCGCGGATCAAACGTCGGCAAGGGAGCAATTGCAAAATTATTGTATTATTTCACCGCTTTGAAATATAATTTATTTTGTACTTTGTTGTTTTCACATTAAAAAGAAATACTCTAGGTAATGCTAATTTGTGTGATTGAATGATAACCGTTAGGGTTTTTCATTGAAACAACTGAACTAAATAGGTATTTTCCTCTTTCCGAGTTAGTCATTTATCGTCATCTGGCCTATCAGGTTAAATTTTTATTCTTTATGTAAATTTTTACAGCATGTTTGGATCATGAGTGGTTTTTCCTAAAAACATATAGCAAAAAGCGAAAAAAAATATCTTCTTGATTTTTCCAACCTGTGGAGGCTATTGTTTGACTTTCTGTTCTAATTTTTATATTCTATTGTTTCTTAGCTGTTTTAGCTGTTAGTCATCTGAAAAAATAGAATTAATTATATAATGATTCGAAAATTTGAAGGTGCATAGAAAAGAAAAGAATAGAAAAAAAATAAAATTAAAGGAAACCCAAATTCTGCTTAACCGGAGAAAAGACAGGTTGATACAGTTTTGCCAACTCCAAACATTTTTGCATTACTTCGATCATCGATGTTATAAACAGCCGCTACCGAACGCACACGCTTCAGACTAGATAGATCTAAAATGGAATTAATTCAAGTAGAATTGATGTTATTATCTATATATAAAATTATATTCAATCCCTGATATATGATATTGACAACCTTTGTGGCGCAGCGGTAGTACGCTTGTCTGTTACACCGGGTTTGAATCCCGGCCAAGGCATGATGAGAAAATAACTTTTTCTGATTGGCCTGGGTTTTGGATGTTTATATATACCTATAAGTATTTATTATAAAACATAGTATCGTTGAGTATCTCGTAACAAGTCTCGAACTTACTACGAGGCTATCTCGATCTGTTAATATGTCCCGTATATATTTATTTATTAATTAGCAAAAGACTTAGTCCCTCCTGTTTGTCTTGTTGCAAATTATATTTCATTAATTATTTTTAATTTATAATTAATTTTTAAGTCCCAGTTGCGTCCTCGTCTGGAGAGGAACATGAGGTTCACCTGTTCCTGCACGGGTGAGTCTTGACTGACCTCCACTACCTTGGGTACCTGGTTATAAAAATAAATTATTTATATTCTAACCTTTTCAACATATTGTCTTCTGCCGCGGGTCTGCTGGAAGAGATTTCTTCAGAAAAAAGCAGAACCTATGTTTTATTGTTTCTTGTATTTTACATTTCCGTATCCCTTCCTAATATTATAAATGCAAAAGTCTGTCTGTCTGTTTCGCTTTTTCAGCTTAACCGCTGGACCGATTGGAATGAAATTGAGAGATACGTATAGAATAGAACTTCGGGAGTAACATTGGCAAAAGTTAGTACTTAATAACTAATTCATGTATAAAGTTCAACTAACCGTACCTTAGTGATAACACCTTACCTTAGTACCTTAGTGTTATTTTTTTAAAATAACTACGTTTAAAAACAAAAGAGAGGACCTAACCAATATGAGGCCTAGCCTATTCTTATACAAATATAGACTATTATCTCTACAGCACTCATCCAATGCCTGTCAGCTATAGGGTTCGGCGCTAGTGCAAGCGGACAGCGGGTAACAATCGTTTCTTTAATAAATAAATACGGAAAAAATTACACAGATTCAGTTAGCCACGAATTAAGTTCGAGACATATGCTACGAACTCAACAATACTGTATTTTGTAATAATTTGATAAACATTCAAGGCCCAGGTTAATTACAAAAGATCGTTTTCCATTATGGCCAGATCTGGGATCGAACCCGGGACCTTATGGTTCAAAGTCGAAAATCCAATAACTGCTAAAAGTCAGCAAGTCATATAAGTCAATTTCCAATGTTAAAAAAATTTACGAACTAGTAGGCAGTTTAGTCAAATGAGTTATTCTGACGAGGAAATCGAATGATTTCTTATTTCATACACACATACTCTTAACGAAGTAGTCGAGGTAAGTATCGGTATTTCTCCAATTCTCTTTGTTAATGGCGCTGCCGGAATACTAGGAAATTGCATGATGAGTATGGAGATCTAGAGTAAGAGAGAGTATGGAGTCTCTTGGCTCTGTCTTTCCCACAAGGGATATAGACGTAACCATATGTATGTATGTTTTACATGAAACAAATAGTGTCAAGCACAGTACCCGCTGACAATGACGCCCCACCCTCAAAGCGGTAAGATTACGTGTGGCCGTAAGTTCAGCAAATTGCGATTATTATGTTACGGCTAACGAGGTGTTCGGCCTTTCCCTGTAATCGTCCGCCGCTTCATATCAACATGATAGCACAATGTTACGACCATGATGCCCTCTTTATAATAATTGTCCAGGATTTGTGATATACAACATGGGATGTTTTCTTTTCTCTTTTAGAAAGAATTTTGTAATTTTTTTGTAAGTGCAAGGATATGTCTTAAGTTAGCTTATACGGCCGTTAGAATCGAAAGCCTTATTTTAGGATTCTTCTGTTAATGCAATTGGATACTAACATCTATAGTCAATTCTTGAAGATCTTATTAATCAAATGTACTATTTACCTAATAAAGTATATAAATAGAGAACATCTGTTATTTTGCTCATTCTTCTCATGGCTATTAATTAATTTAAAAATGTATTTTGCAACAAAAATTCATATTACAATGCAATATGATTCTTGATATCGTCTATTTATTAGCTTAAAAAGTCCTCAATCAGAACTGAATTTAAGTTTACAAGTTTCATATCAAATACAATAGTTACATACAATTGTTGCTAACATAGCAACAAAATATGAACTCGTATCTCATAAAGCAATTTGAATTTGTATGCCCTGATAATTAAAATGATCTTAATCGTATAATTGAGGGGCACAATTCTGGATAAGGCTAGCCAGATAGTATCGGGTCGTATGTAGCAATTAACTGTACATGCAGTAGGTGTGAACTGACCCTTTTATAAGGTAAACAATTTCAGTTTGACACTAGTGACCTCGAAGGCAGATTTATGAAGTCTACTTTTGATCTTAGTTCCATTATTCGTATGAATCGCTCTAAGAAACAGTTTATATTCTTATTTTTTTTTAATAGTATGCACATTTTCGTTGAAAAAGTATATACCTTAACAGGATCTTTGGTCTATGGAATTGCGTCTTTAAAACGGATAGAATCAACGTCTCTTAACAAACATTACATACCAAATCAATTCACTATTTACTATAACGAGTGGCCTATTACGCTTAAGTGCTGCTGTTACCAACCGCGTCACTAAGTAGTAGTAGTTCGATAAAATTTTACTGTCCATACGATAGTTATAACTGAATTTAGACAGTACGGGAAGAACATTTTCTCAGTCTGTTGCGTGTATAGTCCAGCATTAGTAAGTTGTTTGGCTATTTTATTGGTCTATTTAGATCGCAGGAAACTACTGACTAATATACGTAGTAAATTGATTGTGTGGCAAAGTTGCAAGAACTTACCTATGTATATATCTCTATACAAAACCACCCCAATAGAAAAGCGCAAAGATTTATATTTTTGTACGTTTGTGGCGAAATCACAAAACTTATACTTACAGATTCTCCATTGCACAGGCATTACAATAGAAGGGAGTGACACACTGGCGGTGACTGTTTTTTGGAATCCCTCAAGAAAATCCCGCGCAAACGCTAGTGGTAAGTTTGTTTTTTTTTTACACTTGATTGGCGACGGAATTTTATATATAAATCCTTCGACAGTGTCATAGGCTAAATTTTCCTGGAATTTCCTACATGAAAGTGGTAGATAATTTTGTTTATGTGTTGGCGCTGGAGTTTAAACGTATTCGTCTTAAAGAGTCAAAAGTTCTCATTTAGATGGATAGCTTAACTCATTTATACATATGCAAATAGTAAAGTTAGTCATCGACTCTGCAACGCAAGAGTATTTACCATAATTTAAAAAAATCCTTGTCACTTAAATACATGTACCTGTATACGAAAAATCAAGACACTTTCCTGGAGTTGTAAGCAGAGTTTAGGTAAAGGCAACTTTCCACTTGCCACGATCACTGCACACCATCTTTATCTTAATATTCATAAACATACAAGCTAGTCTGTTATCGGTACACTTGACCTGACTTTTTGCCAGAACTTCCCAAATCTACATATCTCTAAAAATACCTATATTTATTCCTAAAGAACCTGAATCTAGACTTCATATAGACACTCTCGTAGTTGTATGGGAACTCGATACGATCGTCAAGCGACATAAAATTGTATTAGCGCGGCGACAACTACGGCCGCTGTAATAACCGCTCAAAATGGACTTGCGAAATATCCTGTTCGGAATAGGGACGCTAGATGCATTTATCTATACAAATATTATAAGGAGGTAATACTAAATAATATTTGCTTCATACAATAATTTATTTATAAGTTTGATATTAAACGATTTAAATAGTGTCTGGTTGCTTGTTCATCGCCTACGTGAAGAATCTCTAGTTTATAAGCCTTTTCCTTAGTCGCCTTTTACGACATCCACAGGGAATGAGATGGATTCCCCACCTACTTACTTACAATATAATTTGATCTACCTAGTCCCTTCCAGTAAAGAGATATCCTAGGTCTTGTTAACAGGGCACGGTAGCCCTAGTTATAGGTTCTGTTGGGTCACGTTTTGGAGACAAAGCCTACGTATATGTCTTAATTTAGAAGACCACACTTGTAGTCCATAGGACGGGAGTCTGAAGTAATTTATAGAGAGTTGAGCTGAGTTATCTCAATTCTATCATGAAGCCAAACAGCTGAACGTGACCTTTCAGTCTTTTGAAGACTGTTGGCTGACTGACTGACTGTCTACCCCGCAAGGGATATAGACGTGATGATATGTATGTATGTTGAGTTGAATTAGATTAGTCATCGCATTTGAGTTCGAACACCTGAATGTAATTAACTTGTACATATACACATATAATTATGTTTTTATCCCTTATCGGGTAGGCAGAGCCAACAATCTAGAGAAGGTAGGCCCACGTTCAACTGTCAGTATGGCTCAATGATAAAATTGAGATTCAAATATTGACAGGTTGCTAGTCCATCTACCACCTAAAAGAAAAATAACAAGTTTTGTAGCTTTTCCCTTGATTGACCAGCATCGAGTGCAAGCTTCCACAGCTTGCACTAGTGCTCCTATACCTTTAGTCGTCTTTTACGAATTTATGGGAAAGAAATGAAGTGGTCCTATTCGTAAGTGCCGAGAACCACACGACGCCTAATACATGTACGAAATAACTAGAAAATCAACTTTTAAAAGCATTCATACGATTTATAGTCGCATTATAACCACTTTCGTATACAAATTAAGGGTTTGCGTTTGTAATGTATAATTGTCAAATAAATGTTAAATAGATTAGATATATTGTTCAAATAAATATTGTTCTGTAAGGAAATTTACCTTTGATGTGGGTACATTTTAATTTTTATTTCGTTTTTTTTTGTGTTTAATAATAAACCAAAATAAACTTACATAAAATTGAACAAAGTACTAAAGTAAATATTATGTGATTTAACATCTTTGTTATTTTGTAACTCAATAAAACCACAGACTATTATTTGGTGTTCTTTATTTATCATTTTGGAACGAAGATCTCGATTTAGGCAATTCTTTTTCTCTATAGTGATTATGAAATATCAAAAACTAATCTTATTCCATTACGAATCCTATACCGACACACTATTTAGTGCAGTAATAACTTTTTATTCAACTGACTATGGTCTTCATGAGTAGGTATTATATCATCTCCATCCTAGAATAATTATCACTTGATAACATATATAGATAGGTATTATGATGACATACAATTATTTTTTAGAAACGATGAGTCAACGCCATCATCATTTTATATTTACTACGTAATCTCTTTCAAATTGAAACCTACATTTATACACCAGAATTGACCTTTAGCTGTTAATTAATTCCCATATTTTCCACAGTGATTGAAAACAGATATTGAAATTAAATCGATCCTTTAGTGTATCAGTTGGTTACTGTCATTTTAATGAATCATTATATAATATTTATAGATCATTAAATAAGTGTTATGGAGAAATATGGAACCGGGGTCAGGAGTCACCAGTGCACCGAGCTTTATTTCGACACGACTTGTTAGTTAACCGCAAATAAAGAGAGTAACAGATGTGGCAATTCGGTATAAATAAATAAAAATACTAGAGTTATAATTTCATTGATTTGATTATTGATGGATAAACATTATTTTTTTTTAATGTGATCTGTGAATGTTATGAAGGTATAGCTTAAGTCTTATCTTCTGTCAGTTTTAATTCAATTCATTATTTGTGTCTATGGTCTTATAAAGCTCAAAATATTTTACAATATCTAGTTGGTGGACCTCACAATAAGAAAAAGAAGGAAAATCCCTTATCATAGTTCGTTTTACTTATTTACGTCTTATAAATAAATATCTAAAAATACTTTCTTAAAATTGAATTCTATTACTCGTAATATAATATTATTTTTCGCATACTAACAAAACGAAAAATAAATAAGATAAATATCTGTATCTTAGTTAGTTTATTTAAAACGCCTATGGCCCTAAATAACAGTTATTGCACTAAAAGTCACAAATAGCTTAGATTGGATAAAGTTTAAGTAGAGTACCTACCTGTTTAAGGTATTTACATACATACATACATACACAGCTCGTTCCTAGAGGCATATGTACGTAGGTACATACACCTCTAGGTACGAGCTGTGATTTAAATGAAATGTTTTTTATTTGCTTTTCATTTTTGAAAATCCATAAATGTTTGACTTTTGAAAGTGTTCAGTAAGGGTCCAATTAAATAAAAATACCGTGTCCTAGGCGAACTAAAAAAGAAAAATTTATTCCTCCATCTTACCAACTAATAACAAAGATAAAAAACCATAGCAACCGAACAATGCCAAAAATCAAAAGAGTCCATAAACTTACAACAAAACTTTATGCTTGGACATTCCGCCCACCATGGACATTATGTCCATAAAACAATGAATGAGATTTTAAAAACATTCACTATGCTATCTTTAAACTTAATGTTTTACTTAACTAAAATCAAATCTTCATAAATGTAACGAAAGTAAAAATAACAAAAAGAAACTAACCTACTAATTCATAAGAAAAGGTTAATAGAAGTGCATGTGTATCAGTGTAAATGATAAAAAAAATACCACAAATTTCTATTTAGCTATAGGTAAAATACACAACTTTGAGACGGGTCTCTTAATTATATTCCCTTTACATTTTAAAGTAACAACACGCGTAATCTTATCCAACCCAGGGTGCTTTTGAGTTATAACTCCATACAACCATCTCGCAGGGGGAAGATCATCTTCCTTTACTAGTACTATATCACCAATATTTGGTTCTGGCGTTTGATAACTCCATTTGTACCGATGTAAAAATTGTGTAAGATACTCCTGAGACCACCTTCGCCAAAAATCTTGTACCATACGTTGCATAAACTGCCATCGTTTCAAGCTAGTCATGTTTGACGTTTCAAAGTTTGCATCTGGTACAAGTACTAATGGTTCCCCAATCAAGAAGTGACCTGGTGTTAAAGGCTCGGGATCATCAGCCGATGAGCTTAAGCTTGATAATGGACGCGAATTAAGACAAGCCTCAATTTGAGATAAGAGAGTGCTCATTTCTTCAAAAGTAAGTGTAGAAGTTCCGATTATCCGTCTAAGGTGATATTTAGTGGATTTTACGCCAGCCTCCCATAGTCCTCCAAAGTTGGGGGAATGCGGTGGGATAAAATGCCATTCAGTACCATTTGTAGATAACCAATTCGCTATTTCTGGCAGTAATCTAGACTTTTCTGCAAATAATAAGGACTTCAATTCACGTTCTGCACCCACAAAATTTGTACCATTATCACTAAAGAGCTCTGCGCAATGTCCTCTTCTAGCTACGAATCTTTTAAAGGCAGCAATGAATCCTTGAGCAGTAAGGTCACTTACTACTTCTAGATGGATTGCTCTAGTCACCATGCAGATGAATAAACAAATATACCCTTTATATGCATGATGACCACGCCCTTTGGACGTTCTTATAGCAATAGGACCAGCATAGTCGACGCCACTTCTTTTGAAAGGTCTCATTGGTGTAACTCTGGCTGTTGGCAATTGTCCCATCAGTTGCTCTCTACGTTGACTTGCATATCGAATACAAATAACACAATTGCGAATATAATGCTTTACTTGGTTTTTAGCGTCAATAACCCAGTATTTTGTTCTAAGATGATTGATCATAATTTGAATACCCCCGTGAATAGTTCGTTCGTGCGTATCCTTTATAATTAAGTTTGTTAAATGAGCTTTAGCCGGAAGAATGATTGGATGTCTTTTATTTACGTTCAAGAAAGTAGCTGTTCTATCCAACCGCCCACCAACACGTAAAAGTCCATCATCGTCAAGGTAAGGATTTAACGGTTTAAGTTTGCTTTTTGTTTTAACTGTTCCTATTATCTTTTATTTGCTCTTTCATACTTTTATCTCCAAGTTTTTCTTCGTTTTCTATCCACTTCATTAGATTTTTATCATTGCTTGTCCACTTTTGTAATTCAAACCCTCCTTTTCTAAGCAATTGTTTCATTTCAGTATATAGCTGTTGACCTTCTATAAAATTTTCACATCCTGACATCAAATCATCAACATAAAAGTCTGACAACACTTTTTTTGCAGCTATTGGGAAATGAACACCCTCGTCATAAGCTACTTGACGTAATGAGCGAATTGCTAAATATGGAGCTGACGATGTACCAAATGTAACTGTCAAAAGTCGATAATGTTGCACCTCAGAAGCAGAATCTTCACGCCAAAGAATACGCTGAAAATCAACATCTTCTGAAGATACACGAACTTGACGATACATCTTCACAATATCAGAAGAAATACATACAGGATGTGCCCGCCATCTCATTAAAATATGTCTCAAGGCATCCTGTAATGTGGGACCAACCAATAAGTCTTGATTTAAAGAAACACCGTTGGATCCTGGGAACGATGCGTCAAAGACAATACGTACTTTTGTTGTACTTCTATCGTTGCGCACCACAGCAAAATGTGGTAAATAAAAACCTTTGGAGCTTTTATGTTCTTCAGGTGGAATAATCTCCATATGATTTAGACTTAGATATTCAGCAAATACCTCTGCATATTTTTCTTTCAAATCTTTCTCCTTGTCTAATTTACGTTCTAATGAATATAATCTTCTAAGTGCTATTTCTTTTGAGTTTCCATTTAAGCATTGTGGACTGTATTCTTTGAATGGCAGCTTTACTATATAACGACCAAAAGAATCCCTTTTAGTCGTGCTTGAATATATTGATTCACATAGCTGTTCCTCTTCCGTTAAATGTTTCTTTGCTTTAACTAACGAAGGTTCGGCTTCTATTTCAAAAAATTTCCTCAAAAGCTTATCATCTTCTTCTATCTGAACATGCATAGTTACATTTGTATTACAAATAATCGTCCCAACATCTTCACCTTCATCAGTTTCTCCGGATATTATCCATCCCAGAGATGTATTTTGCGCTATAAGGCAACTGTTCGAATCTTTAACTAGGCCCTGCTTTATAATTTGACTGTACACCTTTGCACTGAGCAAAAGATCAATTTTATTGGGAGTAGCAAAGGTAGGGTCAGCCAACGACAATTGTGTAAACTTTGGACACAATTGAACTGCCACTTTCTTACTAGGAAGACAGTTGGTCAGTTTGTCTAACACATGAGCTTTTACTCGAACAACAAAATTGGTATCAAGAAGTGATTGCAATTGGATAAAAACTATATACTTAGAAACCACTGAAGGGCTCCTGTCACTTCCTAATACCGAAACATTACTTTTGCTTGCAATTTTCTTCAGTCCAAGTAATTGAACTGCAGACTCTGTTATAAACGAAGCCTGTAAACCCTGGTCTAACATTGACCTAAAAGTAATGTTTGCTCCTGTTCGAGATTGAATTTTAACTAAAGCAGTTGCCAGCAATACCTGAGATTGAGCTTTAGAGCAACAGCCTACTACAACATCATTGGAATCGCCTTGTATGACTACTGAGGACACAGCTTCGGCCCCATCCGATTGATTGGTATTTGTATCGCTTGAGTCATCAATCGACGGGACTGCTGAATTGGAATGAAGTAGAGAATGATGTTTCCTGGAACATATTCGGCATCTAGTTGACATGCGACATGAAACTACGGAATGGCGTGGACCTAAACAGTTAAAGCATAAACCCTGGTTTTGGACAAAATTGCGACGTGTATCGACATCATCCCTCGAAAACTTTTGGCATGTATATAATTTATGGTTTTCGGTACAATATGGACAACTTAAGGTAGTGGTGACATGAAGAGCTTTAACATTGTTAAAAGAGTTACGGCTGAATGTCTTATTAACACTATTTTTACTATTTAAAAACTCGAATGCGTGAAATCTGTTCTCTAAAAACTGTTGAAACAGATTCCACGATGGCAATTCTTGAGATGAGCTACTGACAGCTAATTCCCACTGTTTTCTAGTTTCTATATCTAACTTTAAACTTAAAATATATATTACCATTATATCCCATTCTTTTACATTAATACCTAATTGTTTCAAAGCATTAAGACATTCATTACTTGTGTCTAATAATTCTTTTAAGGCACTCGATGACTCAACAGTAATGTTTTTTTTGACTCATAAATCGCGACAAAATACAACTAGCCAAGTACTTTTTATTGTTATATCTGTTTTCTAATTTGTTCCAACATATCATATAATTTTCCCCGGTAATAGGCACATGCCGTAGCAGCTGCTCTGCTCCACCTGATAAGTGGCTCTTAAGATAGTGAAGTTTCTGCACTTCATCGAGTGTCTTATTGTTATGAATTAGCGAAACAAATAAGTTATAAAAGCTAGTCCATTCCGAATACTGGCCGCTAAAAATTGGTAACGAAATTTTGGGTAACTTTATATTGGAAACATGTTGAGAGGCATCGGACATCTCATTATCTGATATACTTGCGTAATTATTTTTCAACGTGCACAGCATTTCTTTTAAATCCGATTTATATTCAATGTAAACATCTTCAGTTGACGAATACAAATCTTGAGTGTGATAATCAGATTCTTCAAACTCATTTGGTTTACACTCTTCAATTATTCTTCTATGGGTGGAATAAAAAGATGACCACAATGTATCAAGAATCTCTAGTCTCGTCTCCACATAAGAGCTGGTAAGTCTATCCTTGGGAGTCTTTTTAAAATTACGCCTTGCTTTAGAGAGACTAGAAATAGTATCATACTGAAGCTTAAACAACGAACTCATCTTATATGTGCACTTTTAGACAATCTCTATAGGTATATATTATTTTCCCCTTTATAGAAGATTCAAGATACAGATTACTTACAGATTTGTCACCACATTAAATAAAACTGCATTTTCTATCGGTTGATAAGTATTGATACCTTCACGCTTTGATGATATAAAACACATCTGTTTCATTGGGTTCATGCTATGAAGCAATAGTGAAATATCCGCCATTAGATGCTTCCGTATGTCGCTTGCGGAACTAGGCCGCAATCCGGCGATAGGACCATGTTCAGTAAGGGTCCAATTAAATAAAAATACCGTTTCCTAGGCGAACTAAAAAAGAAAAATTTATTCCTCCATCTTACCAAGTAATAACAAAGATAAAAAACCATAGCAACCGAACAATGCCAAAAATCAAAAGAGTCCATAAACTTACAACAAAACTTTATGCTTGGACAGAAAGGCTTATACTTTACTAACTTCTTTGATGTTTAACGGCAGTTACAAATATTGACAAGTTTTAAGTTCTTATTGTTTTATTTCCACGTGTGTTACTAGCTTACATTGTCACAGTTTTCTGAACTTACGTAACTAATGCTAGCCTATTAACTGTTATGTTTATTAACTGAAAAGTGATAAATAAAATGATGGTGTACATTATTTTCTTTTTAATAAAAATACTGGTTGGTTGAAGTTAAAAAATGTAAAATCTAAAGAGATAGTCACTTAAGTTTTTTCTATTTAATTAATGACAGATTATCAACATATTGCCTCTTAGAGACCAATTAATAACAAACTCTCTCTATATCTTCACATTTCATTAAACATAGGTGTTTTGGATATGTTATTTATTTATTTGAAGGTATTGCCCAAAAAAAATTACAAAATTCGGGCTAAATGCCGTTTGGCATTCTCGCATTTCTTGATAGTTGAAATATGATTCTATATAACACAGCTAGAATGGATCCATTATAAGACTCATCTTTACAACTAAGAATTCTGATTAAAAAGTAACCTTTAATTAAATCATTTAGGAGCTACAATGAATGACACAGACACACCCTTGAAACTTGTTCTACAATTTTGTATGCTTGCAATAATAAATTAACACTGTTCTACATTAAAACTAGCAATAACAATGACAAACAGGGTAATATCCAGGTATAAATGAAGTTAGCACGTGGTTTTATTAATGTTATTAATTGCTTCGTTATCTTGGCCCTCCACTTAGATTAATTATCAGTTATGTTGCTGTGGAGACAAGAAATTGATAGTTCTGCGTTGATTATGAAATTGGCACGTTTGAAATTAGTTCGACTAGGATTGTAAATAATAAGTGTCTCAGTTAATCACTTTACTTACAATTAGTGTTATGTTTGTACGATAAAATAATCACCTCGATTAGGTATTCATAATTAACCTATTAAGTCTATATTACCTGTACGTAGGAAGTACGGAGGGATCGTGGCAAGTGGAAAGAGGTAGTCTCTGCCTACCCCTCCGGGAAAGAGGCGTGATTTTATGTATGTATGTATGTACCTGTACGTCCAGCATCCATAGATTCAATCAATCGGTAAAAGTGCCAGACTAAAAATGACCAATGCTCAGGTTAAATGCTTGCCGCGATGATGTACCAATCACACTCTTCTGAATTTTCTACATTTATTTGAAGGGAAACCATCGTGAGGAATCATGCACATTTTGGCAACTGGATGCACAACCATGATTTAATAAGAGTAAGGTTGCTTTGCAAATGTTATGGAGGGCAGACGGAAGTCACTTCGTGTAAAAACTCAACTAGTGTAGTAATCGTGGTTATTGGCTCACCCTGGGCTCCTCTCTGGAGACCCAAGGCGGCGACTGACGCCAGTAGAATGATGCGAAATGAAATAGTTTGATTCTAACTCTCTTAGAGGTTAAGAAAATAAATAGGTATATTAACAATTTAAATTTGTAATTTATTCCACTACACCGCCCTGTTTAACCCTGTATATCTTTTCCTTTAGACAGATCACGTTCAAACCTATCCACTTTCCAAACATTAGTTAGTTAACCCTAACGTACGTCCACTGATGTCCACAACTTGCCTCTAACAGAAATCGTATACAATCTCACAGCAAATAAAAAAGTAAGACTGAGCGCCCCGTGTTCATTAACCCAACGAAAATTTAAATAAATAAAATAACAAATTATTATTTTGTACATATATACATCACACATCACATCACATCTATATCTCTTGTGGGGTTCTTTTTTACATGCCTTTTATTTGTATAGAGTTATTGTCTTTTCTTTTTCTTAAACTGACACTTGACAGATTTACCTTAGCTCAGTATCTTTAGCTTTAAGTTACTAAAACAAAATCTCACACATGCTGGCTACATGTGAACAAATAATCATTTACTTCTACTTTCTTACGGTGAGGTAAAACATTGTGAGGAAACCAGCACATTCAGGCAACTGCGTGTGTAACCATGATCGAATCAATACGGGTTAGGTTTAGTTTAACCTGCAAAGGTTGCGGAAGTCAAATGTGAGTCGCTTCGTTAAAAATCTGACTCACCCAATCTAGGATCCGTGGTCAAAAGCATAACCCGGGTTCCTCTCCAGAGTGGTGAGGATGCAACCGGGACTAAAGCTAGGAGCGAGATGAATCATTTACTTCCAGGTTAGTCAGTTTAGAGTCTCTATTGTAAAAAAACTTATAATGATGATCTTCGTCGGCGTCTTTATTTTTTATACAGTCAAAGTATACAATTGGCGAACTGAGATGTTGCGACATACGATTTTATGGCGGGCACTGCGTTTATTTCGTCTTGAATGTCCGTGCCCTTCGACGTTAGTTCATTTGGTTTTGTTGATAGCCGACTTTACTTATTTATTTTATTGAATAATTTTTGTCACAATAAATTAGTCAAGATTTTGCTTGCAGGAATTAATTATGAGATCAGATTAGATATGTGATTTTTACACTATGTTTAAATTTCGTCGTTAGTTGTCGAATTGGAAATAAATAAATAAATATATAGGAACGGGATTAATTACGAGACAAAGTAAGCCTCGATGTAAGTTCGAAACTTGTGTAACAGATACTAACTCAACGATACTATATTTTATGATATATATTTTAAGACCCAGGCAAACAAATAAAGTTTGTTTCCCATCATGCCCTGGCAAGGATTTGAATCTGCGACCTCCGGTGTCACAGATAAGCGCACTACCGCTGCAGCGCCCCAAAAGAACATAAGTTTTTTGAAAACTTGAGCCACTTAAATGTTTGCTATTTCTTTTATTTTAAAATAAAAAGAAAACCAGGTATTGAAAAATTGAATGACTATCTGTCCAATATTTAATTTGTTTTAAAAGGAATTCCACGTGATTATATATACATATATTTTTCCCATAAGAATAACCAAAACAAGTACACAAATCATACACAAACAAATTGCATACAAATTATGACATTGGCCGCACAAAGGGAGAAATTAACTTACCTTAAACGTTCCTTACATTAATTATAACACCTATTTTAAGTTAAAATTTACGGCGAAGTTTCTTAGGCCATTACTTTTTAATCTTTTTTGGGGTTCCTTAAAAATGATCATATTTATATAAACAGTTTTGTGTGAGTTTTATTTATTGTTAGTTTTAGATAAATTATTAAGTACTTATGTATATTATCCAAAGAACCGATTTTACATTTTATACATACAATATTATGAATTAAGTTTCAGATAGTGTAGGTTGCTAGCCAATCGCCTAAATAAAAAGCAAACCGCGGCCTTTCAGTCCTTTCGAGATGTTGACTCTACATAGCCCGTACGGGAGAAAGACGTGATGACATTATATGCATAAAGGTGATACGAATTCTTTCTCAATCAGTCTTTCCGCGCTACTCTGCAACTGCAGTTCAATCAAGCCGTTATAAAAAAAGAAATGAAAAAAGCTGTACCTACGGAACCACACTTTATATAGATTCACCACAGACTTGGGCATTTTTTTCTGTTTTTGCAGACTCGCTCCGGTAATATTGGGTGTTTATGTTGCTATAATTTATGGCTCCAGGCTTTCTTTTTGTTTTTAAAGGCACGTGGATTTATCGGGCAACGTTTCAATCTAAGGTTTTAGTGCTCGGTCAATATTGACGAACTTTTGTTTTAAAAATACCAATGAAACGTTAAAGGATTGATACCTTGGTTTTTTTTCATTCGATATTTAATAAGTTATTCCAGAGATTACAATGTATCCAAAATCTTATTTGATTCTTTGAGCTACTAATGTTTTTATGAAATCATAAAAAAAAAATAGATTAAATTTTTAACTATACAGTTTTTCTCAATGGGTTTCTATCTGTCGTAATAAGCTGATTAAGACTTCCCGGAGGTAGCAGTCTGCTTGAATTATTTTAATTTTTTATTATAAATTTTAATCATTTTTTGTACCTTTGGAATATGGAATATGGAATATGGAATAAAGATTTACTACATCCTACTAATATTATAAATGCGAAAGTTGGTGAATATGTCAGTATGGATGTTTGTTATTCTTTCACACAAAACTACTGAACCGATTACGATGAAATTTGGTATGTAGGTAGCTGAAGACCCAGAATAACATATATGCTACTTTTTATCCCGCAGTTCCCGCGGGAGGCCTCTAGTACATACATATAATCACGTCTATATCCTTTGCGGGGTAGATAAAACCAACAGTCTTGAAAAGACTGAAAGGCCACGTTCAGCTGTTTGGCTCAATGATAGAATTGAGATATCAAATTGTTAATTATCTATTCTGTTAATGAAATAAATTTTATTCAAGCATTATTATTAATTACATGAAATGTCGACAACAACAGGTGATATCTTGTAATAAGTAGTAATCAAATTATGATAGGAAGTTTCTTCTTGTTCATAGCATATATCATTACAGCGGTATTTCCTTGTTTATTATTCACGTTTAATTGTATGTTTCACAGATATTTTAATAAAATTATTTCTAGTTTATTTGCCCTTTAGTGGTTTTCCATCTTACAAAGCTTCAGAGAAACAGTGAGTTATAGGTTTTCACATAAAAATATATTAAGGAAAAATAAAATACAAATACGAATGTACAAAGAAGTCATTATCAATCATCAGAGATCTCTCTAATGTATGGTACGTTTGTGTAATGTAAATTTTCTAAGTAATTAATGATTTTAATCAATAATATTCCTAACTTGGCCTATATTTGAGTCTTGTGACTCTTGTGTCTTGTAAAGAGCTGTAAAAATAAAAATGCATGTTATTAACCGATGTTATTGGCGCCGTGTGGTTCTCGGCACCAATAGAAAAAGAATAGGACCACTCCATCTCTCTCCCATGGATGTCGTAAAAGGCGACTAAAGGGTAGGCTTATAAACTTGGGATTCTTCTTTTAGGCGATGGGCTAGCAACTTGTCACTATTTGAATCTCAATTCTATCTTAAAGCCAAAAAGCTGAACGTGGCCTATCAGTCTTTTCAACACTGTTGGCTCTGCCTACCCCGCAAGGGATATATACGTGATTATATGTATGTATGTATGTTATTAACTGAATATGATAATATGTATCTTCTTATAATTGTTTGAAAGTAAATTCACTTATGGTTCCTAATAACCCTTTACTTTAGATTTTAAACTGGATTCGTGGCTAAGAGTGTCGCTAGGTAAAGGTAAAAAATCATCCATTCATCATTTTAATATAATTACATCTATATCCCTTGCGGAGTAGACAGAGGCAGCGGTTTAGAAGAATAATATTCAGCAGTTTGGTAAAATATACTATATATGTAAATAGCTAACGTTTAACCTTCATAGTAGCAATTTATCAGAAAATATATTTCCATTGAATAGAGTTGCTAAATACCGATGACAACAAAATGCCTACAGAAGGTACACGGCCATAAATCACAGACTACATGCTTGCCCTCAACACCATACATAATCGCTTTTCTGACACCAGACATACTTTTACTGGAAGTGCTATTGCTTGGGCAAGCAAATTTAGATACAACCATACATAAAATTACGCCTCTCTTCCGGAGGGGTAGGCAGAGAGACATCTTTCTACTTGCTACAAAACCTGCATAATTCTTTCGCTTCTCGAAGTAAGTTCCAGACTTGTGCTACAATATACTAACTAAATGATACTATATTTTATAATATACTAGCGACCCGCCCCGGCTTCGCACGGGTGCAAAATTCGGAAAAAATTATACATAAAAACCTTCCTCTTGAATCACTCTACCTGTTACAAAAAACCGCATCAAAATCCGTTGCGTTATTTTAAAGATTTAAGCATACAGACAAACAGACTAAAATAGCGACTTTGTTTTATACTATGTAGTGATACATATACATACATATATATGGCAGTCCAAGCATAAAGGTACCACTTGGGTGGTATTGAGTTAAGGCCATATTTGGATAGTTAAATAGTTGGTTGATCATATGGAATAAAAAAAAATTAATCATAATAACATTTATTGGAATAAAAATTTTTCAAAGTTCACACTTACAAAAATCAAATTGTTGGGAAACAGGCATTGAAAGTTTAAGCTGTATTATCTAAAGATCTAGTTGTCAGTTACATAGATTATTATTTATTATTATAGAACAATATGTTTAGTATAAAATCAATTAGTTAATGTTATGGAAACATTATCGAATAAAAAAATAGAAGCTTAAAACTAACTTTATAATAAGTTTAGTAAAAGGGCCCAGTTGAATACAATAAAATTTTAAACTGTAATAGCTAGAGATCTAGTTGTCAGTTACATAGATTCTTATTTATTACAATAGAACAATATGTTAAGTATAAAATCGACTAGTTATTATTATGGCAACACTATCGAATAAAAAAATAAAAACTTAAAACTAATTGGTAGTTATGTTAAGTTTAGGAAATGGGTCGAGTTGACCGAAATTAGGTTATATTTCGCGTACATTGTTATTAAGAATATACTACTCGTAGGACATTATACAAAAACAGATTAAATTTACGTCAAAAGAATAAAAATTAATGAATTAAAAGTCATTAATACGACACATTACAAAAAAAAGAATTAACCTATTACAGGTTTCAAAAGTCAGAATTAAATCTCAAATATTTTCTGACCTGCGCTTTGGACAAAAATATGACCCGTTTCTTACTTGATTCCTATGACCGACTTCCTTGCAGTATGAACAAGTTGGCGTTTTTCTAACACTCTTAGCAATTTGATTGGATGATGTATTAGAAGTAGAAGTAGTTGTTCCTTCTACTACACTACATTGACTAGGAGTGGATATGTCGTCTAAGACATGGATATGTTGTCAAGGTTTGGGACACAAAATATCTTTAGATTCTTCTTCGACAAATTCACGTATTTTGTTATACAAATACCATTGCCTTTCTATAGTCATACCTGACGGGAATATTTCTGTTGGAAGTTGGTCATATACTTTATTTGGATTTAAAACTTTTGCCACGACCGACCACGAATTTTGCATTTCAGAAATATTTTTGTAGCAAAGCATGTGCCCTTTGTTATTTGCGTTAGATTCAAAATGGGAAAATGTTAATAGCTGGCTTATGGTTATGGTAGAAGCATCTGATTGAAAAAATTTTGCCCAGTCATACATTTTTATAAAAGTATCACCTTTCTCATTACCTGTGAGAACAGCTGTAATTGCGTTAGTTTTTGGACAAGCCTGAACTGCGGCTACAACCAAATCCATTAATTTATTAGATTCTCTATTTCTAAAACTTTTTTTAAAAAGTCCAAAGTACATGTCTGGGGCGAACTTGGTATGCCCTACGGGAAAGAATGACATGCGAAATGACCGATGCCTACCTGTAACAACTCGCCACGTAGCATACTGCATAACACAGTTATTTTTATTTTGCCCAGCACAGTTATCAGCGTGGCACACAACATCGGTTTCACCTAATCCGAAATTTGCAAAAAAATGATGCAGCAATGAAATGATTACGTTAGCCCCTTTACCTGTATGACATGATTCAGGGATAATATATAAGACAAATTCTTTAATGGCTCTACAGCAACACCAAATAAACTGACTTTGAACCCTGTCAGAAAATATAATGGCCCTATCTGTTGAGAGCTATGTGGTAAATGAACTTGCTGAGCAAAATCAAAAGAGTAATGCATAACACCATCGTAACTACAAGTAATATGAGGTCCAAGCATAGGGAAAGATTTAGAGAATGAATCCCTTACACATCTGATTATATCACTGTAATATTTTCTTTCAATTTGTAGTAGGTCTAAATGTTGCTTTGATTTAATTATGAGATTTAATTTTTCTTCTTCACTCAAAGCGTTCATTTTTCCTAATGTTGTTACATTTTTTTGACAAACTGCGCAAAGGTCAGTTTTCGGTTTCTGCACAACAAAATTTGGGCAAAATGTTTCCCAGAGGTCGTACCAAGTACTCCTACCAACAGGAATATTATTCAGTGAAATTAGTGAATCACAATATGTTTTATAAACGTATGATTTCGTCATACTGCAAGGAAGTATTACTAGATCAGAATTATATCGGTGACCTGGTAGACGGCCAGGTAAAACTAAACCATTATCATTGGAGTACTGTTTTATATAATTAACTGCATCAGCTCTGTTTTGTAAATTATAACAATTGTAAGGAGCTTTTCGTGACTTATGGACATATGGCGCGACACCGTTAGTCATAAAATCTCTATTATAAAATATCGCTGTTGACAGTAGATGTCTTTGTGGTTGGTTAAACATCGACATTAGTTGTTATTTAACTCATTATCATTATAGAATTCAATTTCAATCATTCAATTTAAAGAGTGTTGATAACTGGTCCCTTTTACATACATACATACATATAATCACGTCTATATCCCTTGCGGGGTAGACAGAGCCAACAGTCCTGAGCGGACTGATAGGCCACGTTCAGCTATTTGGCTTTAAGATAGAATTGAGATTCGAATAGTGACAAGTTGCTAGACTATCGCCTAAAAAAAGGATCTCAAGTTTGTAAGCCTATCCCTTAGTCGCCTTTTACGACATCCATTGGAAAGAGATGGAGTGGTCCTATTCTTTTTTGTATTGGTGCCGGGAACCACTGGTCCCTTTTCACTAAACATATAATTGCAATTTTCTCACGTTGTGTTCGTTATTTACAGACGATTATTATACGAAAATGTAGCCCATTGCATGTTGCATTAAAATCCATTAAAATCGCATAATGCCAATTTTCCACCTTTTTTCACAAAATCTCAAATATCTCGGAAACTAGAAAGTGCTCAGTGGGCCCTTTTCGCTTGGACGGCCACATATAATCACGTCGATAACCCATGCTAGCCTATCGCCTAAAAGTAGAATCCCAAGTTTATAAGCATATCCCTTAGTCGCCTTTTACGACATCCATGGGAAAGAAATAGAGTAGTCCAATACTTTTTCAACTGGTGCCGGAAACCACACGACAAATAATTATATAGATAACATTTAAGACCTACGCTAATCAGAAAAAGTTCGTTTCTCATCAAGCCCTGGTCGGGATCCAAACTAGATACCTACTGTATCACAGACAGGTAAGTACACACCACTGCGCTACAGAGGCATGAGAGATTTTGTCTCATCTAGAAAAAGTACTTCTCTGTTGCATAACCACTCATTAGAAGTCTGATAATGCTAATAAAACCATTCAACAATACAAACTTGAATATAGCGATCATCGATCGATATCTTTCTAGTAATTATTCATGCGATTCGCAAGCGTACTCTGGAATCAAGGTTAGTCGTGAGTATTATACTGATAATTTTAATAGTTTGTAATTAACACAATTTATGTGACTATGAGTATCGATAATAATTGTGGGAATTATTATTACTCCGATCATATTGTCGGTATTTTAAGATTGGGGTTTGCTGATAAGTTAAAATATTTTGTTTTGGTATTTCGTTTAAAACAATATACATTTTCCATAGTAACTATCATATATCGATCCATTAAAAATGAATCTAATTGATTAGATGACATATAATGGACGCTCTATCCAAACCTCTGGTTCAAGAGAATTTAAATTCACCACGTTTCCTTATGTAGTCAAGGTATGCACTGAGGAGATTTTCTGAATTTCCGGCGGGAATAGGAGTTTTTCTATAACGCGAGCGTCCTTTTTTTTATAAAAAATATTTTTCGAATTTCAGGTCTTATAATAAAATACCTGTAATACATTTATTATCATGAAATCTCGCCTTTCCCGTAGGGGTAGACAGAGACTACATCTTTCCGCTTGCAACAATCCATGCATAACTCTTTCGCTTCATCCACATTTATTCCCTTCATGCAAGCTTTATATTTCGGACAATATTGATAGTTACAATACAGTGAAATCGATCGAGTAAAATCGTATCGATAAAACGAGCAATCGGATGATTTAACCGAATGCAATTGTTTACAATGTAAAAATGGAGACAATGGCCACTGCAATAAATGCTTGGACTCGGGAATCGGGAATGTGGACGAAAGAATATTTATGCGAGAGTCGAATCCGCGACCTCGGGCTACCGTGCTCGCGTGGTGGTCTAGTGTAAGCCCCCAGCCATAGAGAAGAATAATTCTTAAGTAAATAAGTGATCCCTTGCATCCAATTTTGAAAATTATTCTATTCTATTCTTATATATTTTAACGTGACTGCAAATGGAAAATGTTGTATGCATTTATTTATTTTTTTAAGTTTAACATATCAATCTTTTACGGAATAGATAAAGCCAAAAGTAAAAAAAAAATACGCATTATAAAAAGCCTGGCATCGGCTTAATAGCTTTTTTATTGTTTGACTTAGACAATATGCTGGAAAAAAAATACATGAACACAGTCCCAGAATCAGCTGGCATACACTATGCCTTTTATCGCTACCAGACGTAACGATGTAACTTTGTAATAGTGGTATTTGACTATCATTGGAGAGATTATCGACACACTAAGAAAGAAGAAGAACATTATTAATCATAACATTCAATCCGATCGTCAAGGTATCGTAAAATTAGTCGAGACGACCGAGATATCTTAGACAGATTATACCTATTTTAGATTTTATAATATCCACAGTAATGGCTTTTTCAAGCTATCCATCCAAATCAGGTCCAAAATCGGTCCATAATTCTATACAAATGCCTTGGTAACTATGTATATTTACGAATCATAAATGTATCATATCACATCTTGTTATACATCTTCTGAGATTCAAAGCAAAAATAAACGAATGCATTCAGAAGCTAAGGCTAAAAGGTCGGAAAAATGGTCTAGACTATACAGTACTTGAAATAACAATAGGAGTATAATAGAGAGTTTTTTTATTTCAAATTATCTGAGAGCATTTTGCTTGCCTTCTTTCAACTTGCCTTCTTTTCTTTAATTCACTATTATCTTTTCATGCAAGCTCATCGGGTTAGGGTACCTACTCTTGACCTAAGTTTTCATACTCGTTAGAACCCGATCTATTTAAGGTACATAATTAACAATTTAAGTTACAGCTTAGGAACCAAGTACTAACTAATACATTAAGTTAAAAGTTCATTTTTAATGATTTCATTAATTTACAATGCAAACCCATCCACATGTTGCTTTTTTTCATCTTTACTAATATTATAAAGCTGAAGAGTTTGTTTGAACGCGTTAATCTCAAGAGCTACTGGTTCGAATTAAAACATTCGTTTTGTGTTGAATATACCATTTATCGAGGAAGGCTTTAGGCTATATAAAATCATGCTGCAACTATTAGGAGCGAGGAAATAATGGAAAATGTAAAAAAAAACGGGGAAAATTATTCATCCTTGAGGGCTTCAATGATACCCAAAATAACTATTCCACGCGGACGAATTCGCGGGCACAGCTAGTTCTTAATATTTTGTTTGTTTACGCGTTAAGTCGCGAGTTGAACGCCCCATATACATACATCATTCAACAACAATGTTTCGTTTACTCAAAACGTTCCTACAAATTCAAACAAAAATTGCGTTAGCTCTCACTGAATAATTCAATTGCAATCTGATTATTACGAGTCAAATTGTATGAAAATCCGCGCCAAAAACAGATCGAAACTTTCGCAATACCAATTTACATATTCATTCGTCGACGACGTTGTTACTTTGAAGCTAAAGTTGGAATTTGTGTGTTTTTAGAATTTTGTTGTGTTGGTAGCGGTTCCCATATGGAGTGATGCGGTGACAGGCGCGAAGGCGGTATCTTTTGTGACGGTTCCAATCAATTTGTAGACGCACAAAGCGCAATACATCGTCGCGATGCTAACTGGCTCACACTGGCGGAGGCTTATTCTGGAAATGGCGGGAATAAAGTTTTAAAACGAAATATAAAGGTTTGATTCCATGATACGAGTACCTATATGCCGTGTGCAGCAAGTTGTTTTGTAGTCGAAAACCAATAAAGTGGGCAGGTGTTCTGAATGTCTCTAAAAACGGCAAAGTATAAAACACCCATAGTTTTTACTGAACTTTTGAATGGATTGAATGGATCATCTCAAGATTTAAATAAATAAGCAAGTCCTTTTAGCACTTGTTGAAAACTTGAAAAATTAGTCATCTTTATCATTCAGCCCGAAGTTTACCAATTGAAAGCAATAAAACTTTATGATTTTAATATAAACAAATGAGAATCAAAGCTAGATTGCCGCGTTGACGATATTGCCACGGATAAAATTGCGACAGAATAAGGCCACTTTGAAAGTCTCATACAAGATGCATAGGCGATGCGTGGAGTCGCTTTTTGCCAACTAATGAAGTGAACACTCATTACCTGCGTAACGAGAACAGGTTCACAGGTTCGATTCCCGGTCCGCGCCGCGTGAAACCATAGTTTTGAATAACTGGACTGTTTCGAGACAGGTGTCGGGAATGTGGTTTAATTTGTTGTTTTCCGCATTGACGGAGGCGTTAACTAAATAAATAAAATAAATAAAGAGTTAGCCTCGAAGTAAGTTCGAGACTTGTGTTACGAGATACTAACTTAACGATATTATATTTTATAATAAATACTTATATAGATAAATATCCAAGACTCAGGCCAATCAGAAAAAGTTCTTTTCTCATCATGCCCTGACCGGGACATCGAACACGGGACCTCCGGTGTCACAGACAAGCGTACTATCGCCGCGCCACAGAGTCATTAACTAGATGAAGAAAGAGAGGTATGATAAGTTTCATTTATTTTTTTTGGGTAGTTTAAATGAAAATTATCATCCCTTCTAGTATTAGTCTCGGTGGCTTCCTCACCTCTCTGGAGAAGAGCCTCCAAGGTACGACCAAGATGTTAGTCAGGTTATTACACGAACCGACTCCCATTTGAACTCCGCAGTCTTCGCAGAGAAACCTTAACCATATTGGATCACAGTTATACATCAAATGCAGGTTTCTTCACGATATTTTCCCTCACCATTTTCCATTATTCCATCGGACATCGGTAGGCAATAAAACTAATTTATATATCCAGACTAATAGTATTAATATGAAAGTGAGTTTGTTTCTTTGTTATATATTGAACAATTTTCTTTTAATGACGCAGATAAAGACTCTAGAATAGGACATGGGTACCTTACATCTTGGTAAATATTTTAGTTCCTGTTGAATTTGTTTTTTATTGTTGAAAATTAATTTATTTGTAAACTCTTTATTGCAAATAAAACAGTCATTGGAATCGGAGGCATATGTACAATGGCGGACTTATCACAGTCGGGATTTCTTCCAGTCAACCAAAATAAAAAGGAAAATCCAGAATCAAGGAGGCAGCATTGTACTCACATAAAAACCATTGAGCATGCGTTAGTTTTATATATTAAAAAAGCGTTTGAATTTGAACCTGCGCCATTCTGAGCATCACGTTTTTGATAGAGTATCTTTAAACTTTGACTTCATAAATATCTATCTATTTAAGTATAACCTATATTAAATTTTATGTATCTTACAATATAAGTAAATGAGCATGCTTAGTATTACATGACTTGTATTTCACTTTAACATAACATTTATTAATATTTTAAAGAAAACAGTCTATTTGTAAAAAAAAATCTATTGACTTGTCCCACGTCATAAAATTCACTTAAATAAGAGTTGTGAAGGCGTTTCTGGCTGAACACACGGCGTTATATTTCATCGAGCTGCAATGGCCACAAAGTAGTTTTCATCAAGAAATAATAGCATTTTTTGGCATTCAACTCTATTTGGGGCCCGCGGTATGGTTTTAGTTATTAAACAACAAGCTTTCACCCGCGGTTCCGCCCGCGTGAAAATTATTTTTATGCGTGCAAAATAATTACTGCAAGACAAAATTTCATGGAGATCAGTTTATTGGTTTTGTCATGAAAGACGGACAAACAAAATCATTTTCGCATTTATAATATTAGTACATACATACATATAATTACGTCTACATATATCCCTTGCGGGGTAGACAGAGCTAACAGTCTTAACAAGACTGATAGGCCACGTTCAGCTGTTTGGCTTAATGATAGAATTGAGATTCAAATAGTGACAGGTTGCTAGCCTGTCGCCTAAAAGAAGAATCCCAAGTGTATAAACCTATCCCTTAGTCGCCTTTTACGACATCCATGGGAAAGAGATGGAGTGATACTATTATTTTTTCCAATGGTGCCGGGAACCACACGGCACCTAATATAATATTAATATGGATGTTTATTTTTCTTACAGTAGTACAACAAGCGTCACCGAACTTGCGCCCGTATGTCACTTAAGGTTGTACCCAGCTCATCCGTAGGTGGTTCTTACGCTCAATAATATCAGTAATTTGATCTTATCGTCTCGTTGAGCGAAAATAGGGTGGATGGATGCGATAAATAAAATTACAGAGTCCAAGATAGTTGTGTTTAACGTACACGCGTTTAGAATCACTTAGCCATTAGATGTTGTTAGGAAAAATTCCTAGTTTTACTCTGAAAGGTTAAGGTTAGGCTCAGTAATGGCCTGTTTCCGGTCATGTCGAGAATTGGCTCTAAATACTGTTATTATCCTATTGGAAGTTTAAGTAACCTATTGTATGTATTAATCTGAGTGACAATTGAATGCTGTATGATATGATTTTAAATGTGAATGAAATAGTAGAAGAAAGTCATAGGTACTATATTAAGTATGTGGAAAGTTTGTACCTTATTATTGTAAACTATTTTAAACATACTTCTGTTTATTATTATAAACAAACACATCGTGCATACATACTTAAGTTTGTATCTAAGAACCTATGTATGCATGAAGTGTAAGTTTATAATAATATAGTAACTGTAATACATATATTTTTTAATTTTAGTTCAAAATATAATATCATTCGTAAATAGTTACTTCTTCATAATAACCAATTTAATATTTTTCGAAAATCTAAAATACAATAAAAATAACAATTTATTAAAAAACTACAATATTCATGAATGAACGTGTATTCATGCAACGAATTCCGATCATTTTATTTGGATTTTTTGTTATAAAATTCCATTTGGAGGCAGGCATACATTGTTTTCGATATAAAAAGCCATTGTAATATTGTGAGGAAGTGGAGAGGGCGCGTAACGCGAGATACGCGTACGCGCCGCTATGCGATGCGATTCTCCGCGCTAGTGTTGCGACCGTCTCGACAGAATCGATAATTTGCATCATCATTCTCTTAGGTCGCCGGTAAGAATCGCCGAAAAGACAAGCTTGCATGAAGAGAGTTATGAATGTGAATGAAGCGAAAGTTTGCAGAAATCGTGGCAGATGTAGTATTTTATAAACATATGTATTTCTTTTCTTGTACTGGTCACTTTGAATACAAATTTAATAATTAATCATTATAAAAAATATGAATTATTATACCGGTATATCCTCATCTGCAAGTAGAATTGACCATTCAAGTTACTCCGTAAAGAAAGTGAATTAAAACTCTCAATCAACACTCAGTTTATCGATAAAAGTAATATTCAACGTTATCCCTACTCTACTTATC
Organism: Amyelois transitella; assembly: GCF_032362555.1. NCBI lineage: Eukaryota > Metazoa > Arthropoda > Insecta > Lepidoptera > Pyralidae > Amyelois > Amyelois transitella. The sequence goes on from NC_083523.1 coordinate 6,592,957, forward strand.
TCATATGGTTTATTTGGACGATGTGAGTCGAATGCTTTGTGCGTAAAAACAATTCAGTGCGCATGCGCCTTTACTGTAATGCGTTATTTTTGTAAGATTACCGATTACTTTATCCGAGATTGGATTAGATTGAATAATGATCGCATTATGGTACTTACATTGCAATCTAGGATTTCCTTTTGTTTTGTGGTCAGTGGTATTCTTGAACATATTAAAGAAACTTGAAAGGAATTTGGAATTGTAAAATAAGATTGATTAAAAACAATTTGTTGTTGCAAATGTACTTTAGGGTAATAAAATGTTTGAATTTGATGCCGTGTGGTTCCCTGCATATTAGAATAGGACCACTCCATATCTTTCCCGTGGAATTTGGTAAAGGTGACTTAGGGAAAGGCTGATAAACTTTAGATTCTTCTTGTAGGCGATGAGCAAGCAACCTATCACTATTTGAATCTCAATTCCATCATTTAGCCTCACAGCTGAACGTGGCTATTCAGACTTTTCAAGACTGTTTGCTCTGTCTACCTCGTAAGGGATTTATACGTGACGATATTTATGTATGTATTTATGAATGTTCTTTTATTCTTGTCTCTTATATTTAAGGATAATGCATTTTCTAAGATGATCAATTAAACGTGCCAACAAGAGATAATCTCTACAACATAAAGATTTTAATTATATCTCATTGTGTTTGTAATTTTTTTTCTACTAAAATATAAACACTTAATTATATTTCAAAATAAGTTTTTAATCTATTAAGCTAACAATGTAACCGCAGACTGGACATTTCATTCAAAGATTTACCGTGACTTGGTATTTCAAAAATGTATTTTTTACGTATTTTTTACTAAAGGAGTTTGATTAAGCATTTTACCATCGACGGTCCGTTTTTCAAAACCAGCATAAAAAGATCTTTGCCTTTTAGTAGGAAACCCTGAAATCGAACCAAGTATAATGTCTATTAAGTGTCAAGATAAAATGGTTTCTATCAATGGATTGGTTGTATCGTATTGATTACTAAGGAACGTAGAAATATTTAAGGTATTTTGGAAGTTTTGGTTTTTCTACAGGGCTTATTCATCGTGTGCACTGACCCTTAACTGAATCCCTTAGAATTTCATAGTAGATTTGATACGCAACAATTCTTTGTAGGATTCTAAAGGATTTCTCATTTAACATAGTTGTAGGCGTGAGTCATCGCTGGATCTTCACCTACTTCATTTAAAGGAGAGTTCGTTTATCTTACCTACTGAATATTAACCTTTTGACGTAGAAAAATAATAGCAAATTATGATTAACACTTATAAATGCACGGCCAAAGTTACTGAACGAGTTTCGTTAAAATGTGTTATGCTTTATAATAATAACATTGGGATCCTTGTTGTAGGCTATAATCTATTTGAACCTCAATTTCTATCATAAAGCCATACATATGAACGTGACCTTATAGTCTTTTTAAGTCTATTGGCTCTGTAGACAGAGCAAGGGATATGAATATATGTATACATGTACATATGTATATGTTAAGTTTATATATGAAATAGGCAGACTAGATTTTGTTTAAGAAATCACTAAATGAAAGAAGTTTTTATCAGCGTGATTGCGGGAGCGAAGATATTTCAGATGATTTTTGGCCATTTTCCCAGAAAATCAAAATCAATATTTTATTCAGACAAAAGGTCTTCGCAGGCGCTGTCCCACGTTATTTAACTTTTCAATAAATTTAACTTAAGTTTTGTATATAATATCAGTAGGTATTAGTCAAAAAGCTACAAGCTACCTAAGCACTTAATCATCTATCTCATCTCTTCAAGGAACAGAATGGAAAGCTCTTCAAAATGGACACAGAATCCCTTTTCAGAACAGAACGAAACTCTCCCCAAAATGGTGCTGGTAATATCGCCCAAACAAATCGACCACTGTTAAGAAAAGATGCACCAACTGAAGAAACGTTTTCTAATACTGATCGTCTACTCGCCAGAGAAACGAAAGAGTATGTTGCGGGAGCGGGGAAATTCACAGGCAAGGCAACTCTAAAGAATGGAAAGAAACATAGTGCTTTTGTATTTTAAAGAAACATTGTATTGCATTGTTCAAGTTTATCCTAACGAAAATAAATCTCCAACAAAAATACTTCGGAAACGTAATTCCATATCGATCCAGAATCGACCGCCAATTCTCAATCTGTTGCGCAGTAAATCTGCGCAGTGGGGCTACAAATTACGCCTATATCGGAACTATATCGCAACGATATCGTTGCTATGGCAACTGTGAGAAAATATCACTGACAGGGTCAGAGTTTGTAAGCGTATTTTTTTGCACATTAAAGGTAATAGGTGCACATTCGTCTAGTGGTAGCATCCATTTTTATCTAGTAGCGAAAAAAACCTAGTAATTGCCAGCTGATTCTCTTTCTGAGCAGTTTGTAAAAGTCAATAACGAAAAAGGCTAATAGACTTGGGATTCTTCTTTTAGGTTACCTTATCGTATATACCTACTAGGCTTCTCGAAATTATTGGCTCTGTCTACCTTGTAATGGATAAAGACATAGTTTTATTAATGTACTAGCTGTTGCCCGCGACTTCGTCCGCGTAACCCACACTAAAAATGACGAAGTTTCATACAAACTTGCAACCCCTATTTCACCCTCTTAGGAATAGAATTTCCAAAAATCCTTTCTTAGTGGATCCCTCCTAATTAAAATGTACCTTCCTGCCAAATTTCATCTTTATTGGCTCAGTAGATTTCGAGATTTCGTGATTCCTAAGTGAGTGTTTTTCGCTTATATATATATAGATAGAAGATAGATAGATTCATGTAAGAAAATAAAAAATATACCAAAACGTCAAAGAAACGTCACGTCTTCATCCTTTACGGGATAGATAGAGCCAATAGTCACAATACTCGAAGGTGACCACAGTAATACCTTGTGATAAGTTGAATGGTTTCTAATATAAAAACATACTTTTATTGCATTCATTATTATCGTCCAAGTTTCGTGTACGACCATAATCCTAAAATGGTAAGTTATATTTCAAATATTATATGTCATGATTAAATGAATGGCCCAGGAAGGATTCTCGCATCATGTTCTATTTGGGCTACTTTACCATCAAATTCAGTTTCTATCTATACTAATATTATAAAAAGGAAGAGTTTGTTTGTTTGAACGCGCTAATCTCATGAACTTCTGGTTCGAATTGAAAATTTCTTTTTGCGTTGAATAGACCATTTATCGGGGAAGGCTTTAGGCTATATAACATCACGCTGCAACTATAATGAGCAAAGAAATAATGGAAAATGTGAAAAAAATGGGGTAATTTAATAATCCTTGAGGGCTTCAATGATGCTCAAAATAACTATTCCACGCGGACGAAGTTGCGGGTACAGCTAGTTCTTTATACACGCAAACAGGAAAATTTAATCCTAAATACGGTTCAAAGTATGAAAATAAATTTGAAAAAGTAAAACCAATAGAACGACGCCTGCGCAAGTAATTTGATATTGCAAGTTCAATGGTATAAACTTTTTTCTAACAACTTTTTTACTTATTTCAGTCAGCGAACTTGAATGAACGGAACGGCATCCATATTGATGGTCTGTTTTTTAACCATTTTTCGTACCAAGTTACCATTCTTGCAATGAAGAGACATACAAGATTTTTTTATTTATTTATAGCATAACATACATGTAGTCACGTCTATATTCCTTGTGGGATAGACAAAGCGAATAGTCTCAAAAAGACTGAAAGGCCACGTTCAGATGCATGATTTAAGATGGAATTGAGATAAAAATAGTGACAGATGCTAGCCCATCGCCTAAATGAAGAATCCCAAGTTTTGAGCCATTCCCTTAGACGCCTTTTACGACATCCATGGGAAAGATATTGTCTTATTCTTTTTATATTAGTGCTGGGTACCTACCACACTGGAGAAGAAGCTGGCTTTATTCTGTTTTCTAGGTTTATTGTAGGTCTGTAATGAAAAAAAAAATATGTTGGTAAATTGTACTTTTATTAGTGTGAAGTTATACGTTCTTTAAAAATTTTTAAGCAATTTTGTGTATAATATCAAAGTTCCAAGGTTTTTTTCGGTCCTAAGTAGTATTTTAGTCGTCACTAGAACAGATGAGAATTATAGATATCAATGTTTAACCAAGAAAATACATAATTTGAATTAAAAACTATAAAAAACCCATAACAAAATCCATAATTTATGCAATAAACCTTAATTTTTAAATTTCTAGATTGCTACATTTTACCACAACACAGGTCAATGACACATTATTTTAAAGTTGATCTATATTTCACAAAAACCTAGCGGCAAAAAAAACGCCTCACCCATCTCATTCTAAAATTTACGCATAGCGAGAAACGTGTGTGTTAAAAAAGGATAGACGCAGTTCGTTGTTTCTCCCCGGTTGTGGGCTGGCGTTTGCAGTCATCTGTGACGAGCGTTCGGTTCGAGGCGAACATTTGAGTTGATATCCGTCTCGCTCGCTCGTTTTTTTTTTCGTAGACCGAATGTTGACAGGTGATGATGCAACGTGTGTTTTATCAAGGCTATGATATTATCAGATTGCTATTTTTTTTTTATTAAGATGTTATAGGTATTTTTACTATTTTTTTAACTTATGTTTGAAACTTTCAAAATTAGGTTTCCTTAACTTTTTGACATTCTTTTTTCTGAAATGTATTTTTTTGCGTGGGGAAATATGTAAATTACTGTGAATTGTGAAAAGTGTTTTGTTTTGTGTGGAATAAGTATTGACTATTTTTTAAAGTTGCCAAAAATATTGTCAACCGCGCATGCGTTGATGTCTTTTGTACTGTCGTCGGAGCTATAGAATATTTTTAATTTAACTTTTTTTTAAAATGATAATAATTAATAGTGATCTACTGAATTTATTTTTTATGGGTATTATAATTTCATATAATAAAAAAATAATTTACTTTTTACATGCTATATAAGTGTAGAGGGAAAATCTATGACTAAAAGACACTCATTCGAACATTGTAAAAGCCAATCAAGGAAAGGCTAATAAAGCTTGAAGTATTCTTTTAGAGGAATAAGTAAGAAACATATAACTATTTGAATCTCCTTCTCTCTTCCATCATTAAGCTTCATTAATTACACAGCTGTACATGGGTTTGCAATTTCTGCAGGACTGTTAGCTCTGTCTTACCCGCTAGCGAAAAAGACGTGATTTCATGTATGTATTTAGAAATAGTTCAATTTAAAACTTTGGACTATTGGCTTTGTCTACCCCATAAGGGATATAGACGTGACTATATGTATGTATGTATGTAAAACTTTTAAAATAACAGAAGTAAGCTGCCATGTAGGTATACGACTTACAATAATATTACGAAACGCCAATCAACGCGAGTAGATCCCATCACTGGCTCACATCAACACTTAACATTTTTTATTGACAGAACTACTTTAGAACAAAAAGCTGATCCGATTCAACACGGCTCATAAAATCGATTCATAATCCCGTAATGAAAAAATCATGAATGTTTCTCTTTAAAAAAAAAAAAAAAGATTTGTAATGATCGTAGATTAAATTATTATTATTGTAACGGGCGTACTGACACTATGATACAGCAGACATTTGAATAAAGTTCATTTTTTAAATACATACATATTACATACATTCAAATAGATCTTGTCACTATTTGAATTTCAATTCCATCATAAAGCCACACAGCGACCGTGGCCTTTCAGTCTTTTCAACACTGTTAGGTCTCTCTACCCCGCAAGTGATACATACATAACTAAATGTATGTATGTACTTACATACTGACATATCGCAAAGCATAAGCTATACCTAAAATTCCATAATAATTAACTCCAATAAATATTGCTAGATACGTCAATATGAGATTTCTTTCTATAGCCAGTCTAGGCTCGGAGGCTTCATCGAGATGAAAAGCGCGCGAACGCAGTGCTGTGCGAAGGCTCGTGAGCTAAGCACGTTCACGCATGCGCGCGGCCGGTCGGGAACGCATGCGACCGTTTGAAAATGGAACATCGGAAAGTGACAGCTAATTTTCTTTCTTTTTTTATCGGACAATTTTTTAGGCAAAGATAAAGGTTTATACGGATTGTGAGGATGATGTCAGTTTGTTTGTGTTGATTTTCAGTGGTTAAGCTTAGTTGACTTGAGGTGTGAAGTGTGGACTGACGGTGCTCAGTGCCGCTTTTATTTACTTTTTTTTTACAAAGTCGTTGGGACTATTTGAACGTTGAAGGGATTGTTTGTATTACTGTCAACGGTAAGACTCGTTGGATATTTTGTTTTAAATATTTTAAGATGTGTTATCGGTAAATAGATCAATCGGGAGTCACATGTTTTTGGTAAATACTGAAATTAAAATTTTTCTATGATCCACGTAGGTACTTTTCATTTACGATGCGGTTTTGAGAACATGATTTTACTACCGACATGTTGACTTACTAAAGTCAAGTATATCTATATATTTTTAAATGATGCTCGTTCACTTAATAAATGTACTTATTTCTTTCTGAAAAAAACCTGAATTTTATTTAGGTGCGTCAGTAAATAGTTAATCAATTTTCTTTGACATTTTGTAAATAGCGAGTTACCTTTCGAGTTGTAGGTATTTCGAGTTGAATGTCGGACGCATAGTGAAGTCTTTATACGTAAAACCTACTGTAAAGTTTCATTCAAATAATTCTGAAGTTTATAAAAGAGTAATAAACATACACACTCACAAACTCTCGTTTTAAAAATATTAATAACAATATATATACATACATATAATCATGACTATATCTCTTGCGTGGTGGACAGAGCCAACAGTTTTGAAAATACTGAAAGGCCATATTCAGCTGTATGGTTTAATAATGGAATTAAGATTAAAATAGTGGCAGGTTGCTAGCCTAGTCTATTCCTTAGTCACCTTGTACAATATCCCTGGAAAAGAGATAGAGTGGGTCTATGCTACAGTGCCGGAAACCACACGGCATATGAAGAATGAAAGTATGAGGAAAATATAACTAAACCTATAGATTTGGGATTTCAACATAAAACAAGATTACTAATAAATCAATGCAACATGCAATCCACAGAGATAAAGCCTCGAAAAATTAACTTTTTGTTACTTAAAATAAATTTTGTCATTAAATTCTCATTCTCATTTCTATCATTAAGCCCAACAGCTGAACGTGGCCTTTCAGTCTTTACATAATTGTTGGCTTTGCCTACCCCGCAAGGGATATAGACGTGATGATATGCATGTATGTATGTAATATATTCTTTTTTATTTGAATGAAAACAATTATATTTCGAATGAACTATTATTTCGTTAGTCACAGTTTGTTATAAAACTAAGCAATCAATGGGCCAAGGGCATGGAGTGTGTGTAAAATAATGGTTTTTAGTTACCGTGGTAATTGGTGAAGGACGTAGTTATAGCTTTTAACAAATGCCAATTGTTTATAAGATCTAAAAAAGACGGATTCTTCTGAAAAATAGCACTTCCATGCTGAGTTGCAAAGAAAACATATAGTGTGTCAGCTGTTTCTTTACATACATATAATCACGTCTATATCCCTTGCGAGTTAGACAGAGTCAATATGTCAAAACTCTCGAAAAGACTAAAAGGCTTAGTGATGGAATTGAAATTCAAATAGTGACAGGCTGCTAGCCCATCGTCTACAAGAAGAATACCAAGTTTATTAGCCATTCCCGTAGACGCCGTTTACGACATATATGGGAAAGCTATGGAGTGGTCCTACTCTAAAGTTCCGGGAACCACACGGCAAAGTTGTTTATTTTCTATATTTTTGAATTTGGAATTGCACAACTCACACATTCAGGAAAAAAGTAAAAACCTTTCAAACGGCAACCTATCTCTCTCTCTCATCTTTGGAATGGAATTTGGAATGAATATCTTTGGAATCTGCGAATGCCCCAGTTGCATCTTCCATCATATGGCTTCGGAGCCTGGAGTCCGCTTTCCTACCACCAACCAAGATCAAACCAGGTTTTTACACGAACCTGCCCCTGACTTCCGCAACCTTTTCAGTGGGAACCTAAGCCACATCACTCTAAACCATGTCATCTAAATATGCTGTTGCTTGAATGTAACTACCTATATTATATCATTCACTACATTTTAAATCTGTAGAGTCAAATTAGCCATAATAAGCTAGGAGCTAATAGACTTTTTATAAAAAATTAAGTTCTTCCATCCACTATAAAAAATAACAATGGCTTTTTTAACGCCATCCTTGAGTATATAAAAATTTCAATATAGTACTTAATATTTCACAACCGCATTATGTAACCCAACAAAAGGTACGAGGAAATATACAAAGTGATCTTAATTGAGGTAAAAAACTAAATCGGTACTTATTCACTTGTGTACAGTCGACAGAAGTTTATCATAGCAAAGTTGACAATGTTCCGCCGCTTCTTCTGTACTTACGTATTGCAAGCAGTATACTTAGTAATTTTAATTATACTTATGTGATACCTTGTATCTTTTTTTCTAAAAATAAATCTCTCTTTACCGATACATATAACTTGGGAATTTTCAAGGCTAGAGCTTGAATATGCTATTTGAGCTTGTGTGCACCATCTTAGGCCGTCTGGCTTACCACCAGGCAAAATGAGGTCAAGCGCACTAAAATCTGTTATAAAAAGAAGAAAAAAGAATCTGTTTTATTTTGTCAGTATTATAAATCGGTAGTAGACTATATGGTCTAAAATTTATTTTGTTCTTCAATGAGTCTACGATATAATTTAGGCTGAATGAGATTAAGTAAGAGTATTGAAATGAAATTATGGGTAAAAATACCCCAAATCATTCAATTAAATCAATAACAGTTATTATATTACTTTATTTTTTAATTTATATGGGGCAAAAAATGTATGAAGAACGTTATTAATAGTTTGTATTAATGATCACTACATAGCATAAAACAAAGTCGCTATTTTAGTCTGTTTGTCTGTATGCTTAAATCTTAGTGATTCAAGAGGAAGGTTTTTATGTATTATAACATTTATAATTTTGCACCCGTGCGAAGCCGGGGCGGGTCGCTAGTTATATATAAATGTAAACTGAACTCCTGCGATACAAGCTTTGCTTAATGCAGGTCCCATAGAGTAAAGTAGTGTATAGTGTAAATGTGTTACAACTTTTTTGTAATTGTATTTCTGTGGATAAAATATTTTATATTTTTTTATTTTTTGACAAGTCATACAGATTGCTAGCCACGAAGTCAGTTCAAGGCTTACGTTATGGGATAGTTCAGTATTTATATTTATTGTACAATTTTTTTAAGTAAGTAGGTAATATAAGTTGTCAATCATAATACTAAGGGTATAGTAATATGTTACCGAATGTACTGACTAGTGATTTGTTCCATTAAACTAAAAATTTTTGTACATCATTTAATAGGTCAAATGAATGACTCGTTAAACTACGCATAACACTTTTGGAAATTATGTCACCAGGTTTCAAAACAGGTACCTTTATTTCAGTTTGCTTTTAAAAGCTTTCAAGATAATTTTTGAAAATTTACTCACTGTTCTGCATATTTAGCTATTCCAATTTAGAATACCAACTATAGAGTTAGACGGCCTCTGTGGCGCAGCGGTAGTACGCTTGTCTGTGACACCGGAGGTCCCGAGTTCGAATCCCGGCCAGGGCATGATGAGAAACGAACTTTCCCTGATTGGCCTGAGTCTTGGATGTTTATCTTTATAAGTATTTATTATAAATATAGTATCGTTGAGTTAGTATCAAACATCCAATACTCAGATTCAATCAGAGAAAGTTTGATGCATATCATGCCCTGACCTGACTGGGATTCGAACCTGGGCCTCCGGCGTCACAGACAAGCCCACAACCGCTACGCAACAGAGGCCGTCATGAAAAAATCAGCAGTGATAAACATTTTGCGCAAACCTAAATTAAATTACTATTTAACTTTAAATCCCTACATTTTTTTTGAACCTGCAGATGATCTATTTATTATCAGCTTAACATTCTTAGTTTATTTATAGACTAATGCTGTACAATGGAGCTAAATCAAAGCACATCTATATAATAGACAGCTGACAAATAACAACACATCCATATCATCGTATCGGCTTATAAAAAGCTGTAGGTATAGTTCGGCTCAGTCAGTAGAGCCGGATGTAATCGGTGTTTCAAAAATTAGGGTTGCGACAGAATTATGAATAGGAAAGATTTATTTTCGAAATTTGTTACAACGTATCACTTATTGACGTCAACATAACTTAAGTCTTAACTTCCAAAGTGCATGTGTAGAAGAAGCGGCGGAACAAACTACACTACAACATTTTCAACGGACGTCAATTTTCAAATAAAGATCTCTTAAATCTAAAGCGATGAATGCACATTGTCTACTTTAAAATAAAATTCTTAATTGTTTTTGTTTTATTATTTTGTTTTATACTTAATAAAATTAATGATTTCAATACAAATATTATGTCAAATAGAATAATATGATATAGTACATACCTACTATACAAATTATGTCGATACCATGTCAAAAATTCACATGCATTTAAGAGGCCATTATGTTAAACTCGGTCCTTTGTATATGAAATAAGTATCTAGAATCTGTAAGGGATAAAGGCGTGATAGTTTTATGTATTTATGCAGGAAAAAAAACCTGAATGTGATGTGACCTGGGTATGTAACCCAGTAGTTGATCACATTCAGTATGGGTCATAGAAGCAGAGGTCGGACCGGCGGGAGTCGCTTCGTTCATAAACGACTTGACTTTGACTTATCAAATTTAGAATCTTAGACAAGATGGTTGACTCAAGGCGTTTCTTCGCCGTAACAAATAATACATTTTCGTAATTAAATGTAATGTAAATTAAGGCAAATTCATACTTAGAATTGCATCATTATTAATTATTCTTATTATACCCACAATTAATTGTTCTTATCCTATTTATTTTCTAATTATATTTGGTCTTTTAGAATTAAAAAGAAATACCAAACCAATTTACGTACTAAAATCATAATTTCTACAAAAATATCATCAATCATGAAAAAATCAGCAGAGGCAAGAAACAGCAGTTTCTTTTTTTTAAAAACAAATTGAGTTTTTACGGTTTTTAGGCAACAAAATCTATCTCAATTTTTTCACAAATTATGTTCGGTGCGGGTGTTATAAAATTCAGCCAGTATTTTGATGAAGCACTAAAACGAAACACAATATGACCTGTTCTAGGTTCAAAAAACTTTTTAACAATAAGTTTTTAATTCTCAGTGTGACACTGCATTTTTTAACATTCTATACCTTTTTTTAAAGAATTCTATACCTACCAGTATTATTTGTTTATTTTTTACAATATTCTAATTCTGAGAACATTTAAATTTCAAATTAGAAAATTTCTCGTTAATATCTCAGAGCCCAGGCTTCCGATGAAATCTAAGTAACGAGATTACTGGTTTTACACAGTGTATGTTTTGTATAACCATGATTCTTAATTCCATCACTTTATAATTACAGTTCAACCTTTCAGTCTTTCTAATATTGGCTGTCTTTACCGCATAAAGGATAAAGATGTGATATGAATGATTAGAAATAAATGGATTAAGTTCCCTTTTTAGACAAGAGTTGTCGTAGGTTAGACAAGAGTCGCTTTGTGTCTTGCTTTGTGGTGTGTGTAATCATGGGCTCCTTTTAAAAGAGGACTGAATTGGGATTTACGTCAGGAGAATGATAATAACTACAAAAGGCCAATAATTGCAATGTCTTTAGTAGTCTTTTATTTTCCTTAATCCTTAAAATTGTAAATTTTTAATTATATTTTATTTAATAATAGCAAAGACCTATACTTGGCTATCACGTAGTTTTTCATAAAAGACATATTTTTTACGTATGCATTTTCTATATACCACTATTTCGTACTTCAATTAAAAAACCAGTCATGGCCACTCATCGGAACGGTTACAAATAAATATCCGATGCTGCCCCCTGACCCACGTTCCGTGAAACGCAATTAAATTTCTTTGAACTAAATACTCGCACTCGTCTTTTTGGGAAGAACAGGTTCCGTTTTAGATCTTCCAAGCTTCATTTACGCTACTGAACCGTTATATAGGTAATGTACGTATCTACCTACCGAAAATCATCATTTCCAATCAAAATTAGAATAATAATATAAATGAAACAATTCGTATATTAAACAAACTTTAAAAAAATAACAATAAATATTAACGGAAGGATTTAAAAAAAGTGGGCTGGGAATCCGCGAGCAAATATTTAAATTTCAATTCGAATGTCGAATATCAATGGGGAGCCATAAGCCACCGAAGTTTTTTTTTTAAGCCTGCCCGCACTGAGACAATAAAGAAAAAGGCATGGGTAAAGAGAAAAAAATGTATACGAAAACAGCATCTAGATTCGAAATACTGGCTGATTCGAAGTGGAAACAAAAGGAGTAGCTCTCTGACCGAGATCTTGGCGTACGCGGGCGCGTCTTGTTTTTTTTTATTTTTTACATGTGATTTCTTTTCTCTGATGCATCACAATGACGTTCTATCGTCAGCAGTTATTTTGTTAAACAATTACGATGTTATAAGTCGAGACGTTGGGGACTGGTTTTTATTTATTTTTATTAGAGTAACTCTAACTAGGTAGGTACAGAAAACGGCAGAAACCGGATTTCTCTATGGTTATGGTATGAACAAGGTATTACTTGTATGTTACTCTGTCATATAATAATATATTAGTATCATATGATAAGTACAGTATATCTCAGTATAATATTATAATAGTCATAAGTAAAAAGCCAACTTAATCTCACATGCTTTCTAAAACGAGACTTATTTTAAAGAATTTTATAAATGAAAAACCATTATTTTAATTAAAATATTCATAAACTTGCATACTACTCAATGTTATTAACAGCTTTAGAGCATTTGTAAATAAATTAAAAAAACTACGGAACTGACCACACATCGAGTTTAAATTAATAAAGGAGCACTTATATCGGAAACAATCAGACTAATGTTGGGTTTAATGAAGCTATACAGAGATTGATGAATTAACAATTGATCTATACGGAAACGTAGTATAATGTGCTTCGGTTTGTGACCTCCAACTGTTAGAGAATAGTAGGCAGATTTAAAAATGATTAACTACCTTGTAACTTACGAAATAAGAGTTATAAAAGTTCAACGAAAAATTTTGGTTCTATTATTAACTTGCCGATTCACTCAAAACAGGCGAGTTGAGTGATTATCATTGGAATACTTAACTTGAATAATAGCGCTTTTGGCCTACCACGACACTATCATTAACTGGTTTTAATTATTTATTTAGAGCTCTAGAATGTAGGTAAACTACACCAAAATAAATTGCCGAATTTCTGATAATTTTTAACTTACCGTAACTTTAATGAATACCTGTATTGATATAAATGAGTAATAAATATAATCGATGATTAGATCATCGAGAGATGATCGAGAGACTCTGGTAAGGGAACAGGATTCGAATTCACTATCGCTTACTCACACCGCGTCATCAAATGTTGGAAAATAGTATTTTAACAAAACACATTTAACATACTAGCTGTGCCCGCGACTCCGTCCGCGTGGAATAGTTATTTTGGACATCATTGAAGCCCGCAACGGTGAATAGATTTCCCCGTTTTTTGCACATTTTGCATTATTTCTTTGCTCCGAATAGTTGCAGCGTGATGATATAGCCTAAAGCCTTCCTCGATAAATGGTCTATTCAACACAAAAAGAATTTTTCAATTCGAACTAGTAGTTCCTGAAATTAGCGCGTTCAAACAAACAAACAAACTCTTCAGCTTTATTAATATTAGTAAAGAAATTTAAAAAGTGTGTTTCATCTGTCAATAGATTTTTGAATTAAAAACTTAAGTAAACGTAAAATGACAAAATCGGACAAAATTTTAGGGATATATACATTTCTTTTTTAAATTTCCTCTTCCTAGTTGATGAGAGAACTGGCGACCTCCTTAAGGGCGTTGGTGGTTGAATCGATAAGGCGTTCGGTTAAGATGCATATTGCGCATGAAGGCACAGGTTCAAATCCCACCTCCGCCATGTACCAAGACTATTTTCCGAGTTAAGTAGTTTGCATACTAACCGATGCTCTTACGGTGAGGGAGAACATCTCGAGCAAACCTGCATATTCAGGCAACTGGATGTGTAACCAAGGTCGATCCAATATGGGATTAGGTTTACCTTCAATGGTTGTGGAAGTCAGATGGGAGTCGGTTCGTGTAAAAACCTTAGTCACCTAATCCAGGATCCATCTCCAGATTGGTAAGGATGAAACCGGGACTGAAGCCAGGAACTGGCAATCTCCTACACTTCCCAATACATTTAAAGACATAAAAACAATGTAGGTAATTGCTAACAAGACGGAGTACAGGCACTTAAGTTTTTTCCTGTCCGAAAAACATTAACACTTTATCTCGCATAATAACTGCTGACAACCTTTTAAAGGTAAAAAAACAATGGCGGTTAAACAAAGGACCACCTGGGTCCACTACATCCCCATGTGTTAAGTGGTGGTGTTAATTGGACCCGTGGTAACTACACCCCGCTTTATGCTAATGTGGGTGTTAAATTGAAGGAGACAAATATTTGGGAAGGTTTTGGCGTTTTTTGTGATGTTCGCTTCCGAATATATGATTTTATTTTTTTTAAATTGGGTACTCAACCATTTTTATGTTTGTTGTTTGGGAAATTAATTGTTTATACTTTTGGGTTACTGAGAATGTGACTGATAAATTATGTACAGTAGAAACTATTGAGCGCAGAAACAAAAATCTCGAAATATGTCTTCCCCATAAGAATGAAAACGCGATATAAATATATGTATATGTATTTAAGTTTGGATATTGTGTTAAATAATTTTAGCAAAACTAATACAAACATACATATAATCACGTCTACTCGTATAACCCTTGCGGGAAAGATAGAGCCAATAGTCTTAAAATAAATAGACTAAAATGACATGTTCGACTTAAGATGCAATTACAAATAAGAAAAATCTGACAGGTTGCTAGCCCATCAAGAAGAATCCCAAGTTTATAAGCCTTTGCCTTAGTTTCAAGTCTTTTGTTAAAAATCTCTGTTTAATTATGAAAGTTGAATGAAAGGCACCGCGCACCGCGACATTAAATAAACTATTTCGTAAGACTCGTCAGATAGTTCTTAGTTGAGAGCATCATTCATCCCACTGCGGGCCATGGAGCTACTAAAGCGTTTGGGGAGTTTTGGAGGTGGTATAGACAAAACTATCGAGGAGCAGACTGTTTAAATTAAAACCATGGCAACATATCCAGTTACCTGAATGTGCAGGTTTCCTCACGATGTTTTCCTTCACGGTAAGAGCTCCGGTTAGTATTCAAACTAATGTACATGACTCTGTAAATAGTTATTGGTACATCGCCAAGGTGGGATTTGACCTGTGCCTTTCTGCGCATCACGCGTTTTAACCGGGCACCTACCGATTCGACTACCGACGTTTTTTTAAACTCACGTAAGTACTTAAGTATAATTCTATAAATTATAACAAAAATAACAGATAGCTTAAAAAAGTTCTTATTAGTCGAACACTCTTGTCAGAGTGGTCGTGGTTGCGCAGACTAGGTACATGGAGAGGTGTTCGGCGGGTCGTATTCTTTCCCGAGGATTGTTCTCTCAGTGATGTGCTTGCATTTCTGCTGGTAAACTTTATGCCGGTTTCTTAAAAAAGTACTACATATATTATCCTCAAATACCAATATATAAAAATTTTATTATAACATTGATATTCTTGTAGATTATTAAGTACACTTTGTACATCACTACCCTATACTTTCAAATTGTATTTTGTAGCGTGTGTTTGGGATCTTCTAAAATACATATAAATAATAACACAACAAACCTTATAGAATATACCGCATCTATCATCAAAAATAACTTCTCAGCTCCACGTAGCAGCCTAATCGCTCACCATTACGTCCTACCAGAACTAATTCAGCCCACCTTATCATAATTTGAATCGACATTCTGGATGACTTTTGTATGACAAACCACTGTTTTCTTATACGCTTATTAATTTCGGAGTAACAGTACCGAATTCTGTTGATCATTACACTCATTGTGGTTTAGTCAACTTCGTTTAAAATTTAAATGTTCTCGAGCTAATATTTTGGTCTCTCTATGTCCCGTTTTGTAAGAATCCATAGGTATAAAAGAGGAAACTGACTGATTGACTTATCAATGCACAGGGTAACATATTTTTTTATGCAGTGGACTTATACGTACTTGGGTGAAAGTGAGAAGCTATTAAGATCTTTGTCCTAACTTATTAAGATTTTTCCAACTTGAGAATGTGAACTATTTTATTGGAAACCGCTAATAATGATAGAAGACAGTGGTCTGTATTGATCGATTATGCCGCGTGCTTTATATTTATCGGCATAGTACAGATAGGCCACATAGAAAAATATCCATCTTCAATATTTGAAACGAAAGTATAAGCCCATTGTACATAAGGGCCATTCCATTACTTTTATTTAAGGCTTGCTCTTCTATTTAATTCTTACTAAACGACAAATGTCTTAATAATTTCTGAATGAAGATATTTTAAAGAGAAAATCTTATGCAAAATGTCTATAAATCTCCACTCCAATCGTTGCGTCGTTAAACTCGCATCGTATTATCAACCACACAGCCATTCTATGGGTTTCTGAATGCCCTATCTCAGTATGCAATATCAATACATTCCAATACCGAAAGGTTCCAACAGTTCAATACTAATAGTCACAAAATGTCATCGAAACTCACAATTAGTCTCAATGTAATGCACTATCGGAGTCATCTAAGACCAGGCTTCGAGTCCACGCATCGACTTTAAATCTTATGCCCAATAACCTATTGTTTCCCAGTTAACCAACTCTATAGAAGTCACGGTTGCTACCATATTGGCGTATTGGAGGCCCCTACATGGTCAGGACCTAATGACCTACGACATTTGCGCCGTGCGCCGTCCCGCTTGGATACATTAAATAGGAAAGGGACGAAGGATCGCCATAATAGAAATCTGTTTGTTTTATTCCATTTTGTAGGTACGATTTCTTATCCGATGGGTTAGAGTTGGCAGCGTCTATAGGGCGCGGATGTGACTTATAATAATAAAGTAAAATGAAGCGTCAAAGTTTTTTCTTAAAGGTCCCCCTTATTTTTATCTGCTCCAATAACTGCCAATGCACTGTTCTGACTATTTGCGCATGCTACCAAATACAAAATATTATTATAAAATATTACTAAGCTATATGAGGTTTTGACTAAAAATCCCTTCTCCACATAGGTGTAAATCTTATTCAGGACCTGATGTGGTATTGAAAACTTATTTGGAATTTATGTTATACTTTCTTTTTCTGTTATTTTTGTGTGTGTACTTAAAAACTATATTTTACTTTATAATATAAATAGCGCGCTTTATAGCAACAGAAAACCTCAAAGTATTCTTACTCTCTCGTAGCATACTCATACGTTCAAACTTTTTTATTTGCAAATACTTCTCATGGGATTATATTCTGATAAAAATGTTCAAATGTACTGTAGCTGAATATTTTAGATGTCGTACTCTTATTTTATGCTAAAGAGGCTTACATTTGAATATTGTAATTCATATTCTCATATATTTGTAAGTTATAAATATTTCTTCTGAAATTTAAGTTTCCTGTTTGTTTACGTATTGATTTATGGTAGAAAGTCAAGGAAGCTGTTTTTACAATGTAGGCCTTCGCTTGTAATAATGTAGAATTGTAACTTGTGGAGCCATTATCTAACTTACAAACTATTTGTAAACGTATTTCAAATGTATAGACTCCTTTCTATACATATAGAATATAAGGACATAACTTAATTTAAAAAAAATCGATGTAACTAGGGGTAACCATTATATATGTTTTATTTTACTTTAGAAAATTTTACCTATTATGTTAGTTGAGACTATTGTTTCTGTACAAATAATCTATAGGAAGACCTTTGCTTGTTTCCCAAATAAAAACAACTTTAAAGGATGCCAACTACGAATTAAACTTATATTTAGGTACATTTGTTTGAATGCTAATCGACGATCTTACGGTGAGCAAAAATATTATAGCACACATTCTGAAACTCGTATGTATGTAGGTATATGATTGCGGAGGTCAGACGGAAGTCACTTATTGTAAATATCTGACTTTACTACTCCAAGATGGTCACAGGCGGATCCCGGGCTTCTCTCCAGAGAGGATGCCATGATGAGAATGCCAAGAGGATGATGATTTTTTTCTTTTAACATTTTGATAACTTCAAAGCATAGTTAATTGAAATATCTTTAAGTTTTAATCCACTAAGGTACACCATGTAAACATAACAGCTATTAAAAGCAAACAATTTAATACATAACAAGACGTTTAACTTCACCAATTACAATGCTTTTACCAATAATGGTCCGAAAAATTATACCCAAAATGTGTCCAATCACCGGACAAAAGTGGGTATAACTACAAAATAAAAAAACTACAGAAGGGTAAAACTATCAAACTAGAAAAGAGCTATGGCAGATTTTTAGGTCAAGGTTTTAAAAGCGTCTATATATGTCGGCTATACCAAAAATCATAAAATATTTTTCAATAAATTATCAAAATATCAATACCATTTCACAACTAGCTAGATAAAAGAGTGATAATTAAAAATAGCTATTATGATACCTATTTGATTTTCTATAGAACTCGCCATTTGTTGTTGTCACAGTGTTGACAGCCTTAAAAATGTTTTTTGTGTGTATTACAATACATCAATATTATTTTTCTTGATTGAATGATTTAACAGATTTTCAATATAAACAAGTCTATTGTTTTTGCTTTTTATAAATTCATATTAGATAGCTTTGCAATGAAATGCAGCCATAATAAAGCCTCCTTGACCGTTGATGGACAGGAAGCTAGCTAAAAGGCTGCCAATCAGAGCTGTCAAAAAAAATGACATTTCTTTTCATTCTTTCCGATTTGAGTTTTCATTTCACACATCTCACTGCTTCTCATCTTCATTTGTAGTCACTGATACGAATGGTACCTAACCATAAGTGCTGTAGCTTAACATGCGTAATTGTGAATAATATGCCTTACTCAGTTTCCGTAGTAAAGTATTTGATACAACATAAACTAATATTAAGGTTGATGGTGACATAACCTACAAAACTTCAAAACAGTATATTTCAAAAACCTGAAGTCATAGGCTATATAGTTTTTTTCACCAAGATCCAGAAAATAAGCTCTATTAGGCAAGATATATTTCATTCGTAGACGCTAACTTTAGACATGACCTAAAATGATGTATGGGAAGCTGCCATAGCTCTTTGATATTATATTAAATCGAATTAATTAAGTAAGGTCATGCAAAATCTGTTTGTTTGCATTTGTATTGTGTTGATTTAGAACATCTTTAATAAGTGATTTGAAAAGAGCTGTCGTCTTATTTCTGAAATACATTACTAGACCAGATAAGCTAAGATAGATTTATTGTGGTTGAGTTAGTAAATTTATTTTCTTAGTCAAATATTATTCATGATATGGATATATTTGGTGAACTGGGTAAGTCAGCTTTTTACACCAAGGAACGTTTAACGGACCTCTGCTTATAACAGCGCCATTTTTTCAATGCCTAACTAATTAAATTAAAAAACTAATGTAACGAAGTTGATATTTGCAGTGGTTAAATTTAAATTTTAACTTTGTGTTAATTCGTGTTTCGACTTTTTGGTGTCACATTAAAGCGAAGGGCTCATCCGTGCAGTCTTTATTTTGTGATTAAACGACTTTAGTACATCGAGTTAAAATTATTTGAAGCTAAAAACAGTAATTTGTTTACGTTCCGAAATTATTATGTGAAAATTTAAAGAGGTAATTTGTAATATGTGCATTGATGATGCCAATAACTATTTATTACTTGCAGTAATTACATGATACTAACTCTTGCTCGGGGCTTCGTCCCCGTGGGAATTTTCCAAAGTTTGCCTCTGTCAATATGAAATATGGAAAAAACCCTGTTCTATCCAAAAACTTACTTTGATTTTCCAAATATCTATTTTCAAAGAAAGTATTTAGTAGCTTTGATGGATGTTAGTTATATTTTGAAAACCTTAATAATATTAATATTTCTAGATAAAATGCTTTTAAGTTATATAAATCAAAAGTGTTTTATTTTTTTCATTGAATATCCAAAATCTCGTTTTACTTACAACAAATACCACTGTTATCCAAATAAACGGGCAGGCGGACAGAAATACATCAAATGAGATAAATTAAACCTTTCGTTGCTCCCCGTGTACAGTAAGCCACATAGAAAACTACACCACCTAAACATTTACGTTGCTAAAGTCTTCATTTCTATATGGCCGACTATACCTCAAAAAATTAAGCAATATCTATATCAATCGTGATTCTAATAATCGAGATACCGCTTCGAGATTCGAGTTCAAGGTATGTTTAACTTGTCACAATTGATTGAGGCATCGAAACCGATTGTATCTTGACCGTACGGATCTGAACTGTGCACGCGCCACAATTATGACACATCGCCACGATACCATGAGGGTTCATTATCTGGTACTGACAGTGTTGGACACTATCGATAATTCAGTGACGTTGACGTTGTTGAAGAAAATGCTGCAGTGCAGTTTGTTACCGCTTCTTCTGCACTGACGCCTTGGAAGCGGCAGTAAACTTAGTTTTAAGTAATTTATTTGACGTCAACCAATGTTGTGAAACCAAACGTTTTGACAATTATTAAGCGATATGGGGTATCCTATAATAATAATTAAAAATTTTGAATTTGAATTTTGAAAAGCAATAGTATTTAAAGGCCTATCAGTAACTGTAAATACTGTTACCACCAAACAATACTATCGATAGTATTCAAGCTAGAAGTTAGTGCTTATCGATACTATAATTGTTGTGGATGATTTCCGAGGTAAACTATCGATACTAAAACTATCGATAGTTCGGCAACACTGTGATATAACGAAAGTTGTTCGGTCAGTTGGATAGCAAACGAATGCTACTAATAAAAGTTAGCTGCACTTTTGGTAACTTAAAAAGCTTAGTTACTGAGATTGGGCTTTCCTCAAAGTCCGAGAGATGTGTTTTAGGATACTAACATAATAATATATTTTATTACAAACTAGCTTTTGCTGCTTTTCGCTGCCGCATTTTTTTGCGGGCTTCGTTTCCATGGTAATATCTAGAAAAGTCTAAGTATTTCTAAGGGTCTATTCTATCTGTGTATCGAATTTCATAAAAATCGGATCAAATCTTTTTACCTTATTAATTTTGTGGACAAGGGTACGCGCGTTGAATAAAAATTCCTGTTAATTTCTGTTCCCACTTGAACTATGGAAAATGATGTCTTAGTGCATTCCTAATCACTTTAGGAAAAGGATAGGCTTATAAACTTGGGATGCTTCTTTTAGGCGATGGGCTAACAACCTGTCACTATTTGAATCTCAATTCAACCATTAAGCCAAACAGCTGAACGTGAACCAATCAGTCTCTTCAAGACTGTCTACCCCGCATGGGATATAGACGTGAATATATGTATGTAAAAGTATAAATTATATGTTTGTTTGTTGTGGAAATGAGCACAATATATTGTATTAGATAAACATCCTAATAAAGTAAAATGCATTGTCCACCTAGATCCAGCCGGGATTCGAACTCGAGACTTATGACTAGCAAAAAGTGAAATATACCTATATCATTTCTAAAAGGTCACTCTTCACATTCTTAAAGTTGATATCGGTCCATCAATACCTACAAGAATCTCATTCGTTAAAACAGAAATGGAAGGTAATTAGCGTATTATGACCTACAAACATGAAGTGTTTTAAGGCGTTAGTTGCACGTCCGTATAAGGTAAAAGTCAGTAAATATTATACGTATGAGAGAATTTGACTCCACCTTTATCCTTTTTTGGGTTTACCTAATTCTCTATGGTTGGTTTAAGCAACATATGATATATATTAAACAGATCAGCGTACCTTTTTGACGCAATATGCTTATTAAACTATTTTAAGTTTGAAAATCAGATATTAATTTATCAGATTTTACTGGCTTTAGAAGTCGCTAGATTTTCTGTAAATTTTAACGGGAAATAAAAAAAGCGAATTTGATTTGAGCGCGCGCGGCGTATATAAAGAACGCTTTAACTTATTCAATAACAAACTACGCTAGTTGTGAATAGGACAACATGTCATACGAGGTAGCAATTATAAGTTGTCTAATACTAATTAATTAATGCAGCCCGATAGCCTAATTGGTGTAAGTATTTTAAGTGTTTACGTCTGTTAAGCAACCATGGGTGCAACCCCCACTTGGATGGGTGACCGCTTTGGACGGCACGTTCAGCCGTTGGTCTCGGCTGTTATCACAAGACTGCTTTAATACATGCCTACAGTCGGTCTAATGTGACACCAAACGTAAGCATTTACACAAACGATAAAAAAAAATTATAAAAACTTTTCTTATGATAAAGATATTATAAAAATTTAAAAACTATTTCCTTTACAGGTCCGCAGCAACTGGCTGGCGCAACTCCCACCGCGCTAATGATGAAAACGGCGCGGGCGCAGAGGGACGCCAGCGAGAGCGTGCCACTGTATCAGCACTATCATCATGTATACCAGGTACCTTATCATCATAATCATCATTGGAAAGGTCTAGGGAAGGCTAAACTGGAAGGGTTAAAAAAACAGAATTAAAAAGGGCATACTCCTATTGGCAGTAAAAGATGTGTAGAGCAGATTGACGGAAGGTATTTATGAGCTATGCCTGACTGAAGTAGTGGAACAGGGCTGACTTCATCTCACTTTTCACTAGATTACTAATTCGTTAATAAGAGCAGATTGACTGACTTATCAACGCACAGCCCAAATAGGTCTAGATATTTAAAATTTAGTGTAAGTATGTAGTCTTTATTTAGTCTAGGGACCATAAGAGCACCATAAGAAAAATTTAATGGGATTTTTCGTAAACGCGTGTGATACCGCGGACGATACTCTAGTATAATTATAAAACTTTTACTTTATTGAATGAGATATCATATTAACATAGGAAAGATAATTTGTAGATTTACACAGAATCCCGATATTTTTTTCACGTGCACGAAATAGCGCGTTTATTTAAGTCAGTGACAAATATTCTAGAACAAAAATCACATGTAAATTGTTTCGTAATATTATATAATATTATTATTTCACGTCATATACATGATAATGAAATTGGAATCACGTCCTATGACACATAAGTACCAAACCCGTTACAGTACATAGAACCAGACGTTGTTATTAAATTAACACATATAAGAATGCTTGCCGAAACAAATTCAAAAAAATATTGCTAAATTTATGGGAAATCTTTAACGTCACATTTGTTAATTTTTATATCGACGTCATGTCACGATATTATCAAGTACCTACGTACATACATATAATCATATCTATATCTTTAAAGTGACAACTTGCGACAAAAATGAGCCCAAATTTGACCTGTATTTTTTGCATTAGTAGCAAATGATTGAAAACTGGAGACAAAAGTGAGTCAAAATTTGATACTAGAGACAATAATGAGTCAAAACTTGATCTGTGTTTTTTTTTTGCTTTAAGTAGCAAATACCTGATTTTATCATCATCCATCCCCACAACTTATAATAGTTTTACTCATCTAATGATGACTAAGGTAGGATACAGATTTATCTGTGTAAACGATCACGGATGTAAACAAGTATAGAGTTGATTGAAAAAGGATAATTGAAATGTTTTAAAAGTTCCGCACTTCAATGTTTGAAATCAACTTTGGCGTGTTATTGAATTAATATTTCTTTAAGACCAACAATTAAATATTATCTCTATTTTTGAGACTATAAATCAAAGGAATAAGAATAGTTTTTTTCTGTGCAACATGAAAAATGAAAATATTGAAATAATAAAAGGAGTCACGGTTTCAACTTGTCCTCTACCTACCTAAACCTCTATGGTATAGATATTAAATTGATCTAATTTTCTAAGTACTCATACGTCATTTGAGAGTAAACTCTGACTTGCTAATAAAAAACAACCTGTTAATAAATAAACGTAGACAAATATTATACAAAATTCTATATTTGCGTTACATTACGCACTTCGTGTTCTAATTTGCGATACGAGTTCGTATAAAAACTGCTATGTAAACGCACATCGTGATATAGTTAACACCATACATCATTTATTTCTCATATGTGTTAAATTGAAACGTCATAATTTAACGCTCATTTTGAAATTATGACGATAACCCAAATTTAATAAGACTAGGTATTATTTTATAAAATGAATTCGAAAGGTCTACATATAGAATTAACTATTTATAATTTAATCATTTTTAGTTTTTTACCATGGTCTTTGCACAAAATTTTAGTATTTCCCTTTTAACCCATACAAAATTTTTGTATACTCTTTTTTACATAACATTGCAGATTTATCATCACAATCGTCCCCTTTTTTTGGGCTTCACTCCTTTTTAAAACTATGACTACTCAATTTTTATCGATACTTTTTACCTGACTGTCCACCGCTTAGAACCACCAAATGTTAGCTATTTATATTAGTCTACGAGATGACTTGCTTTTATAACGACATCTTACAAGCATTCCGAAATTATATTGGACGACATCCATTACGGAGACTGGAAAAAATTGATGGCAACATTAGTTTTGAGTGAATTGCCTCTATTTGCTGACAAATATGTTGTTAAGTAATGTAAAAAGTTTATGGAAATTAAGGTTGGAGCCATGTCTTTGGTGTAACAAGTGGTGGATATAATAATCTGAATAGCGTCGTTGCGTCTCAAAGATACTAATCACTCAGAACCTTTGGATTTGTCATACGGTATATATTTATTCAATTTTGCTATAAAACTTACTAATAGATTATATTCTTTAAACCACTTAATATAAGCTCCAAATCTCTGGTTTAATGTTATCTACGTCCTTTTCTCGTCTCCTGGTGTTAGTCAAGGTTATATCCTCACCTCCTTGGGGAGCCCGGAGTACGCTGTTGATCATGATCCTGGGTTGGGTAAATCAGATTTTTACACGAAGTGACTTTATAGAGGGGTCTAACCTAAATTAATCATGATTACACATCCAGTTGTCTATATGTGTAGGTCTCCTCACCATGCCTTCCCTCACTGTAAAACATCGGTCATCAATATTATACAGACAGTAAAAAAAGTCATGTTAAAAACTTAAAATTCACACTCATATTGAGCAACGCAAACATTTGTTCAAACTTTTGATCCATCGTTGACCCAAATCCCGAAGATGCTGTCGGTATACCATCAATCATAGAGTAGTACAAATAAGTGCACAATCAGATGTCACATGGTAGGTTTAATCTGGGCACGTGGCTGTATGTCTATGAGACAGCTGATACGACGTAAGCCGATCAATACGATAAGCGTACCTTTCTTTGCCCTCAAGTGTAAGTGAAGGGAAATTTGTTGGTTACATTTGTTTATTAATAATAACATAAATAAATATGAATATTAAGACTGACAGTTCATAATGAAAGTCATAATTTATTATTTGATAAAAAATATAGAAATCTGGATTGTATTGTAAGGCCATTTTAATTGCCATAAAAATTAAAAAAAAAACAATTTCGTTTATTTCAAATACATGTATAATTATACAATGAAACGAATGTACTAAGAAAACGCGCAGGACGAAGATGCTTCCAAATGCTAATAGCAAGTTGACGGAATAACAATGAACTAGATTATTTTAATTATCCATTGCATGCCACTTCTGAGCAAAAACTTCATAATAATAATTCCGCCAAGACTTCCAACTTTTACGCTACCTAATATCCATTCCAATAACATTTAATAAAAACGCTTCTCTCCGCGATGATACATTACACAACCGGACAAAATCAGTGACACACCGACATCTTTGACAGCCAGTTGACAGTTCGGTCATACGGCGTAGCTATAGTGTATTTTGACACAATTACATGTTAATGAACCTCTAACTCTAATTAAACCATTGTATTACTCTAAACTAATTAGATTTAATGAAGCGAATCGACTTAATTAGAGTAAAGGTATTAATGTGAGGCGAGGCTTGGTAAGCGAATTGATGAATAATTTTTACGATAATTAAGGTATGGAAAGCGATGGAAATTAGAGTGTTTTAGGGAGTATCGGAATTGAAATTGTATAATAAGGATCGGTGTTAAAATTGTATAATAAGTTAAAGAAAAACATAGTTAAAAAAAAAACAAATTCCATTATATAAATTCTCCGTAAGATTTATCCCTAGAGAGTATTTTAGAGGTAGTAGGTACCGAAGAGTACATAGGAGTTAGGTAGCATAATTATGGTTTCATTTTATTACTGTTTAAAATTAATGGGCTTTAAATTATGTTTACTACTAATAAATCAAATCGTCCATAATTTATCGTAATATTTATATTATACTGCAAAATTAAACGTTTAGATATTTTATAACGATTTTGACACGAAAACCAATCCGGATTCTTTGTACAACTCATAAAACAGTTCAACACTTTATAAAACACGGCAATAAAACTAGTTATTGATAAAGGTCAATATAAATAGTTGTAATAGCAAAATGGCTATAAAAATAGTTATAAAATTGGTACATAACGCACTCGGGGAGGTCGGCAAACTTTACAGTTCGCTGGCTGCCCCTTTGGAAATTTAGACGCACTAAATAGTTTTTTTTAATAATCCATCTCTTTGCACATAGAACAGTGCACTTCCTGACATGTCAATGCATAGCCGAAACCACTGAGTTAAGCGCTTTAGCTTTTTACTATAATTTTGACTTTCTTAACATGAAGTGACTCTAGTTTCTACATTATTATACATTAGAGAAAATCTACTCCAGGCTCGACCTCTGTAACCCATATTGAATAATGGTAAATTCTAAATAAAGGTGCCAATCCCTCTAGAGGCCTTTTACGATGTTAATTGAAAAGAAATGAAATGATTCTATTTTAAATTGCTGGGAAATACACGGCATATTTTGTTAGATTTATTACCTATAGCTTTTTTTTATCTGTTACTTGCAAAGTTGAAATCCGTTTCCGATACATTAAGAACATCATGACAACACAGTTTCGCTGCACTCTAAAAGCGGCCACACAGTAGTATTTCCAAAAAAGCACGTTCATTAATTAACAAAGGCTCATCCCATAAACATCCAATGTACGGACAGATACCACAATTAACAGAGAGCGTATAACCTAATGGATTTATGTACTTATTGATGCATCAATCAAAAGCCAGGGTAATTGATAGATCCGTTTCTAGATCGCCGCGGAATTGTGTGTTTTTTTTTATGGGTCATTGTTTTTGCTGTGCATTGTATAAATGAGTGATTAGTGATTGGTTCGGGAGCGCTGACCGTTGTGTCGAAACTTTTATTTTATTAATTGCTTACCTACATATGTTATAAGTCTTTCAAGTGCCGATGTTTTATATTTTAATGTTATAGTCAGTTCAAGACTAGAATAAACTGTATTAAAAATGGCGCTCGCGTTTTGTTAATTCCCACTCTTACACCGTCTTTTGTTTTAAGTAATATTTTTTCCTTTGGTATTGTTTGATTATAGTATGTGCTCACAAAATTTAACAAAGATAATAATATATTATTTCTATTAATATTATTCATATATTTTTGAAAACTCAACAAGTTATGAGCCCAGTATTTTCCACTCTTTTTTGCTTTTATCAAGTTGCTCTTCAAATATTAATAAGACAAAATAATCCTTAAATATCTTAGACTCTTGGATTATTTAAATTGCCTTCCAGTCAGTCAAATGCATAATACAACTTTAACTATTGCAGAAAATTTACATACAAACCATGTAATAAACAATTTAAACATTATAATTTCCAGCATTGAATCGCACACATGGCGGACATTTCCATACGTTTTCTTGTAACATTTGCTTTGAACGGGCGACCTTGAGCCACCTCGTCTATCGCTAATAACCCGGTGACGTTGCAAATGGCGTTCTGTTGTTGTATGTAGGACTGCTGTTACACCGTATCCAATTGTTAAATAAAGGCTAGAAAATAAATAAGATAGTGATTTGTACAGCAGCGAAATACCGTATATAATACTATATAACACACCGTACTAATATATAATACATACATGCCTACATATAATCGCGTCAGAGCCGGCAGTCTTAAAAAGACTAATAGGCCACGTTCAGCTGCTTGGCTTAATGTCTATCATTGAGATTCAAATAGTGACAGGTTTCTGTCGCCTAAAGGAAGAATCCTGAGTTTACAAGCCTATCCCTTAGTCGAGATGGAGTGGTCCTATTCTTTTTCCTATTTGTGCCGGGAAACATACAAACATACAAAAATATTTTTTCTGTCAGCGTTACTCGTATTCATTAACCAATTTTGGCATGTGGCTCCTTTCGCGTCCGTTTGTCCTTTTCCATATTCCACATTTTACACTAAATGTATGCAAAATTTCATGGAGATAAGTTCAGTGGTTTTTAACTGTGAAGGGGTAACAAACAAACCTACTTTCGTATTTATGATATTAGTATATTTAAGTTTAGATGGATGTATGGATAACTTAATATACCTATTTATATTCATATAAACAAGTATGTATCCCTTGCGGGATAGACAGAGCCAACAGTCTTCAAAAAAGTCGTCCAAAAGACTGATAGGCCTCATTCAGCTGAATTTGGATTCAAACGGTGGTAGCTCATCACCTATAAAAAAGATTCCCAAAATCAGCCCAGTTACCCAACTAAATAAAAGTTTATGAAAATATTTTATTATCGTATAAAATATTTATTCTTTCATCACCTATTTACATAACATAACTTATTGTATGTAAAAAAATATTTTTCATACATTATGAAAGAAATAAATTTTAAATTTTATAGAGAACTAGCGGCCCGCCCCGGCTTCGCACGGTCGGACATATTTTTGTGTTTTATATTTTGAAATAAACAAAGAGTAAAAACAAATTTATGCCTATGTCACTTTTGAAGGTCTATTCTATATTTGTGCCAAATTTTATCAAAATCGGACCAGTGGTTTTTGAGTTTATTCCACACAAACATACAAAAATACAAATCTTTCCTCTTTATTATTAGTGTGGATAATATTATCTCTCTTCATAAATGAGCTGGTACGTACTTTTTTCATAATAGATCAAAAACGTGCTCAATAATTTTAAACAAACAATCACAAAATAATCTCATCATTATCCATCACGCATTTGAAGTTGACTGAAAATAATTTGACTGACTTCAGAACTAATTATGAAATAATTACCTTATAATTACCACTCATCTGTCTATCACTTTAAAATATTGATTAATGTTTATTTAAGCCGTCACCTTAACACTCTGTTTATTTTGACTGTTTCAATTTTGGCGTGACACATTCGTGTGCGAATCGTCCTCGGTAATATTTCTATGTTGCTTGTTACGCAACGGTGTGATAGGCGGTCCGTAAGCGAATCGTTCCCACGAGTGCAGATAGCAATAAATTATCAGTATCCAATAACAGAACATTAAATCAAGATCCGGAAAAGAGGAAATGGATAGTGATATTGTGGAGTTCGACCCTTCCTAGGGCGATGTGAAATCAACTAGAATTAAATTGGTCGAAATCAGAAATGGACCATGAGATTTATTTGAACAACTTAAATATAATTTATTTGTTATGTTTTAAAATAGACTAGTTTTTCTCGCGAGTCTGTTTAAATAAGTCTTTTTTATTATTCCTAGATCCTTGAAAGGATACGATTATTTAAAATATATATTTTTTTCACTCTTTTGTCATAAGTGTAGGCGATTACATGAAGAATTGTATAGAAAAAATATGTGACGAGACACATATACAAAAACATATAAGAAGTACATTTTTTTTTATTTTCGTTATTAAAAGAGGACGGACTCTGTGGCGCAGCGGTAGTACGCTTGTCTGTGGGTTCGAATCCCGGCCAGGGCATGATAAGAAAATAACTTTTTCTGATTGACCTGGGTCTTGGATGTTTATTTATAATTATTTATTATAAAATATAGTATCATTGAGTTAGTATCTCGTAACACAAGTCTCGAACTTACTTCGAGGCTAACTCAATATGTGTAATTTGTCCTACACTTGATTGCTAAAAATATTGCATTTATGTTCTTAGAGCATAACGACGGTGATCGAATAGGAAGATACCCGGTTAAAATGCGTGATGTGCAGAAAGGCACAAGTTCAAATCCCACCTCGACCATGGACTAATGACTATTTTCGAAGTTATGTACATTATTTTTAATACTAAACGATGCTATTACGGTAAGGAAAAACACCGTGAGGAATCCTGCACATTCAAGCAACCGGATGTGTAACCATGGATCCAATACGGGTGACGTCTACCTACAAAGGTTGCGGAGGTCATATGGTGATGCTTTCGTGTAAAAACCTGACTCACCCAATCCAGGATCCATGGTCAAAGACATACCTCGGGCTCCTCTCCAGAGAGGTGAGGATACAACCGGGACTAAAGCCAGGAGAAAGGTTTCTTAGGGAGCGTAGGGTAGAATTATAGAACACTTACTAAATTTCCCACGGGAATGGGAATTAACGGGATTTTAAATATAAACAGCCAAACAAGAGTGTTTATATATTATAAGCATATCCGTAAGTAAAGGTAATAATTTTAATGTGTTGTCAGTCACTTTGATATGTCTGTCTGTGTTAAACTTTTACATTACGGATTTGCGAAATAGAGCTTTTAGTGTCGTAATTAAAGTAACAGACACTTTAAATGTAAATGAGGAATGTAATGTTTTAATATACGTATAATTAGCTAAGATTAACGTTACTTTCTCTTGCAAATCGATATGAACTTATATTTAGGAACACCACACCAAAATTACGCAAATCACAGTAGAAATAAAAAAAAAATGCGCCAAGTAACGGGTAATTATGATCAACAAAATTTTGTTTACTGTCGTATGATTGCCGACATTTTAGAAAAGGACCACTCCATATCTTTCCGATAGAATCGTAAAAAGCGACTAAGGTAAAGTCTAATAAACTTGAGGTTTTTCTAGTAGGTGATGGGTTAAACAAAAGTCATGAAAATATTAACTACACGTCAATTTGGGCAGGTGAAGGTTAATCGACTGCTAATAACCTAAAATCGCGTTAGTCATTAGTCTCTTGTATTAAATCTAACGTGATTCTTATCTCGCTGTCATAAAGATTATATTGTCTTGTATTTGGCGAAATTAATGTGATTTTGTTAGTACAACATTCGATTCTCAGGTAGTGTCAAGTGCCTCCATTAGTCATTTGTTCCGTTTATTGTTTTCTAAATCGAATAAATTGAACTAAGATTTATTTATGCTTAGTACAAATTACCTTGCGCAAAACTACAACTGCGTAATTTTTTTAACGTGAATCCCACAGGGGTTTTTCTAGAATAGAAGGTATTTATAATGACGTGTAAACTTGGGTTTTCTTTGTAGTTGATCTGAATCACGAACGTAAATTTACAGCAAACCAACAGAAGGGGTAGGCAGTGACTAAATCTTTCTATTTGCCACGATCACTTTATACTTCTTTCGCTTCACCCACATTCATCACTTTTCTGAGAGAGATTTTTACACTGAATTATTATTATTATTTTTCAATTAAATCCGATACTTGAAACAGGTTGGTACGAACCAATAAAGCACAAAATAAATATGAAACAAAAGATTAATTTCAATTAAACGAAATGAGCGTGAAAAACAATTAAAATTCAATTGGCAACGCACTAAACAACGCCCGGTAATTCACGACTGGCAGATCATTATAATCTTCGATAGCTTTAGACTGATCGTACGATATAAGATATCTGGTATGAAGGACCGATAGCATTAATAACTACATAAATTATATAAAATCACGCCTTTTTTCGAAGGGGTCGGCAGATGTTATATCTTTTTCACTTGCCACGATCCCTACATACTTCTTTCACTTCATTTACATGCATAACTCTCTTCATTCTAAGTATTACTTATTTTACGACGAACTTAAAAAAGCGTGTTTTAATCGTATAATAATAAATTGTAAATTAGTATAAAAATCGTAATTTTCGGCTCTGTGAAATTGTATGCTGGACTTTACATGTACACAACTAAGCAAACAATAATAACTACTCATAAAAACTAAGTATACTCTCGAAAACTCCAAAAAAATAAGTTAGGTCAACTTAAGCCTCTCGAGCCTTACATTTACAATTACTTATTTCGATACAATTAAAATTACATATCTGGCCAATAATTTACGAGACGTCTTATAAGACACGTCTT
Source organism: Amyelois transitella (assembly GCF_032362555.1). NCBI lineage: Eukaryota > Metazoa > Arthropoda > Insecta > Lepidoptera > Pyralidae > Amyelois > Amyelois transitella. Next base: position 6,625,392 of record NC_083523.1, read on the forward strand.
ATGATTTGCGCGCGTTCGATCCGACAGATAATTTTAATCTCCGATAGTGCGTCAGCTAACAAGAGTAATGAGTCACAGTCGAATTTATACGAGCTTCGGGGTATTGTTTGAATTAGTTCCACTTAAAGGTCGTAATATGGGTTTAATATGCTTTTTATGATATTCTCTTTTTATTGTGAAATAAACCATGTGTGAGAGTCTAAACCGCAAATAACAACAGATTTGGTTAAATCAATCGCATTCTATACACGATTAATGGTTCTAGAAAAAAAAAGAAATGAATTGTAGTTTCTCCTGTAAATTGAAATTACATATATAAATGCAAAAGTCTGTATGTTATATAAAAGAGTGCTACTCAGCACATTCGATTAAGAAAAAAAAAAAAATATTCAGATTTTTAAACTATTACCGCACTTGCACTTTCAAGCACTCGATTTATAAAAAAAAAACAGCAAGTACAAGTGAAAAAAATCATTACAAAGTAAACAAGTGACAAGTACCTCGTGTTGGTATAATTAGTGCATGCAAATGGGGCACTAATGAGTGCACTATTGTCTGTAGAGGTCGTCGACCGCCGCTTGATCTGTGGCACTGTGAAATGTGGGGTTTTGGTTTTATTTTTGCGAGTGCCTTCTCTGAAGGTACCTATATCTATGTATCTGAAGTAGTAGTCAGTCAGAAATTTTCATTTTGACCTGATCAGTTCCCGACCTGAGACCCAGTTAAAAAATGTAAACAGAAAGTGAAAATTTAATTAAAGGGAAATATTTCTTCGCGCGTTAGTTCACAAAATGCATTTACTCTTGTCTTGAAAATCACTTACTTCTAAGTATACTTACTTACTTTTAAATATACTTACTTACTTGTAACTTGTACTTACTTATAAGTATATTTTAATATGGATCCTAAATATTTAGATATTTAATTAAACATCATCATCGCCGTCTTGGGTTTTCCCGATAGCCATTTCAGATTGGATCTGGGATTCCGAATCTGGTAACCCAATCCAAGATGTCTCAATGTTCAGGTTTCTTATTACTTTCTTTTTAACAATAGAAAAATTCACTGACTGCAGTAGGAATCGAACTTGTATACTTTGATACAGGTACCCTTACACATCGGACACCTTAACCACTAACGTTAAAGCACAAAACATGTTAACCTATAAATTAATTTAACCAAAGCTCGCTAAGTACCAGGATGCACTTTCTCGCACAATTACTAGACCGCACACAGCTTAATATAATGTTCCGAAGCTTTTGTAACTGTTTGTAAAGCGTCAACGGACTTGCCACTTACCACCGGTTTAGAGCTTAATTTTAACTTAATAAGTAAGCTCAAGCTTATGCGCTACGAGCTTAAAGAATAACGTACATACATAAAATCACGCTTTTTCCCCGAAAGGGGTAGGCAGAGACTACATTTTTCCACTTGCGCACGATCTGCATACTTCCTTCGCTTCATCCACATTCATAACTCTCTTCATACAAGCTCAGCGGTGAAGAAAAACGTATATATTTTAATCCAAGAAACTTTAGTGAAAACTAATAATAAGCCGCGGGAAAGAAGTAGTGTTTACATTATAATAAACACTATACCTAGGAAATAAGGCCATAGAAAGTGGTCTTCTAATAAAGCCCCGTAGGGCTCACGGCAATTTCCCTTCATATGGAAGGAGTTTCATAAGAGTTTAAAGCATGTGAGAGTTTTGTGACATTTAGTATAATGTATAATGTCTCAATGTTAATTTATCTATCTTGTTTTCCCCTGGGGCTTATGTTCTTGTCTTCAGTCAAGCAATTTTCTTTCGACAGATAATTCATTTGTGTTTATGAATATTTTAACATTATTGTTTAGTCAGAGTTTGTCTATAACCAGAGTGTTAAATAGTGGTGATAATTGTTACGAAAAACCCTGCTTATATCAGATTTATATTATAAACTAAGTATATCAATTCTTTGTCTTTTTTAAGATAGCTAGAAAATTACAGTCACAAACGTCACAGCCTAAGTTCAACTGAACGTTTTAGTTACGTCACTTAGATTCATACAGTGACAGGATGTTAGTCTATAGCCCTAAAAAATGTCCTAAGCTCAAAGCTTAGTGACTTATATATATATATATATACAATTTACGCCAGCTAAGAAGTAACAATAACACACTATGTTTTCAACGCTAGAGATAACGTTAAAAGAAAAATAGCAAATGCAGATCTCATAAACCACACACGCAGAAATCTTAGGATATCTCCCGAAATCAGACTTCTGTGTACCAGGATAACATGAACATGCAGTAGTAATAAAGCTCCACAATTTATAGAGGCGGGTGAGATAGAGGAATGGCCCATAGGTAGTAATGCGCGGACCGTGTAGTGCACAGAGCAGATACGCTGTTGCGGTTTTCGAACGCTGCCCTGGTGTGTGGTCCAAGTTATAAACTTGAGATCTAGTTAGAAACTTTCGCATTAAATTATTATAATGTAATGTCAATGAAAAGATACGTGCGCGTTAAGACCTGTACTTTTTTTTACTATTTAGATGCGTTAGAATTTATTTGACTTTCTATTATATCGTCTTTCTCTCTCTGAATTTCTCCGAAGATTATTCTGATGCTTTCTGGAAGCGAGAACTCATCGATGAAATTTTTCATAAAGATAAATCGAGCTATAAAAGCTTTTGCGTGTTTGAGGTTAAACACAAAGAAAAATAAGGACTTTTGATATTGTTATCGCCACAGATATAACAGAAATCCAGAAACGGCTTAACGATATAATTCATTTTATGGCACCTCATCCCTTTTTAATTATCTTAAAAGATCATTAAAAAAAGTGTCTATGATTTAAATGTATCATTTACTCCGTGGATAATTACAGAGTAGGTAACCGACATAACCTTTCATAATATCTGTACTTTGCCTAAATATAGATTTTTTCAGCTATGGCGCCTCGTGTTAATAAATCGCTGCAGTCTCATGCCTTGATACACATTAGACCTGATATTGGAAAATTGTCTAAATTATTAGTTGCCTCCGTAACGGCGTACATCGTGGGAAAACAGGATGGTTTTCACTTAGACTGACGTCAAAACAATATGCATAATTATGTCTTACAATAATATTTGCCAAGATTTTCCCGTTCGCAATACGAGACGTTTAAAGAACTCATTTTCAATAACAATTTAAGAGAATTAAATCAGGTTTACTTCTCCCTCCTGGCGTTATTTCCGATGGCATCTTTAATTGTCTCACTGTTTTTTTAACTATAATCCTGTTTTGGGTAACTCATCAAATCATGGTAAAGCTGCACTATATTGCTTATTTTTTTAATGTCCTTTTACGAAGGCATCGTCATGAAAAAGTGATGGAGTGGTTCTATTTTAGAATGGACGGAAAAAAGTCTACCTATTTGAAACAAAGACTGGCCGCCACGGAATGCCATTAAAACTAAATCATTCCATTTTCAAATCAATCGAATTCAAATTGTAAACCGTTACAATTGGAATAACGATTCTCAATGGAATTGAAGGAGCAACACAAATTGAGCTCACAGTTCCTTTGTTTCGATTTTTCTCAAGACGGAAGCCTCGATATATCCTTATATAAAATGGGTTAGGAGTTAGGTGTTTCGCCTGTTAAGGAGGTAATGCATCTCGTTCCCACGATACACATGAGCTGTTGGTGTGTTCCACTTTGTGCTACTTTATTTGATCCACACATTGATCCAATGAAATGTATTTTCTGTTCTTCTTCCTTCTGGCCTTAGTCCCGTTTGTATCCTTGGCTGTAGAGCCCGGAGTATGTCTTTGAATATTAATCCTGGATTAGGTGAGTCAAGTTTTTACACGAAGCGACTCCCATCTGACCTTCATTACCTTTGCAGGTAATCCTTAACCCGTATTAGATCGACCATGGTTTCACATTTGCACACAGGTTGCCGTGTGATTCCCGGCACCAATAGAAAAAAGAATAGGCCACTCCATCTCTCTCCCATGGATGTAAGGCGATTAATTGGTAGACTTATAAACTTGGGATTCTTCTCAGTCAGTCACTCAGTTCTATCTTAAGGCATAACAAACATACTTAGGTACCAAAAAATCAAACTACGTAATTTTCTAAAAATACAAAATTAGGCATATACATACATATTACAAAAAAAGAGTCAATAAATCAAATAAATCCAGTATTTCATTTCCTTGTTTCGGCAATATCTCATTCAAAATTAATTTTGTTGAAAAATATATAACTTAATTATTTTTGACATTAATACATGCAGAATGAATACGAAGAAGCTACTATGACTTGTCAATATTCAATGCTAATAACTATGCATTTATTTGCATATTTTATAAAAAAAAAACAGCGCTGTAAATTAATTGATTAACTAAAAGAAATCAGTAAATAAATTTATGCAAAAAATTAATAAACAATAATAATTAAATATGTCCAGATTTAAACTACTCGTAAGAATTCATTAAAATAAATGATTATGAGATGAATCGTTAAATTAAGTTTAGATAAGAAACAAATTTAATCTAAAAAAAATTATTTCTGTAATTATTTTGGTATCTAAATTTTTGATTACTAAACTATTTTTATATTTGCCAGTTGCTGTTATGACCTTATCAAATTCCGGGAAATTGAAAACGGGGTATCTTGTTAATTCATATAAGATGTTAAAAAATATATATGTGGTATTTTATTCTCCTAGTCTCCATATTAATTATTTCAGTACATTTGATTCTCTTTTAGATGAACTTCGTCCCATCTATGAACACATTGTTATAATGGGTGATTTTAATACGTGTCTCATTAAAAACGATTCTCGTTCCCTTCAAATTCAAAACATTGTGTCTTCTTATAACTTGAATATCTTACCACTTTCAACAACACATCATGCACCGGGCATCGTCCCATCCCTGTTAGACCTTATAATTACCTCTTCTCTTGACAATGTCGCCTGTCATGGTCAACTTACTGCTCCGTTTTCACATCACGATCTCCTTTACTTATCATACCTGATTCGTGCCCCTAAGCGTAAGTTACAGTACCGAACTGTCCGAAATTTCAAGGGTATTGACGTGGAGGCATTGACTAGGGACTCATTGACCATTGATTGGACCTTAATTTTCAATGAGAATAATATAAACAATAAAATTGAAATTCTCAACACCATGATTCTCACATTATTTGACAGCCATGCACCATTGCGTCGTGTCAAAGTAAAACATAAACCTGCCCCTTGGCTTACTTTGGAAATTAAGGAGTGGATGGCACGCAGGGATAAAGCAAAACGGCGATATAAGAGATGTCCGTCTGAACGTAATTTGCAGTTTTACAAGATGCTTCGCAACCGGTGTAGTCGTTCATGTCGTGACGCCAAGAGACGTTACTTCCACGAATCGCTTGTGAATCGAAGCCCTGCCGAGACGTGGAAATTTTTGAGGTCTGTTGGTGTGGGAAAATCCTCTTCTTCTACTTTCTCTCATTTTAACCTTAATGATCTCAATAAACATTTCTCACATCCCCCTATAACTTTAGATCCAACTATTAAATCTGCTACTCTCTCCAAATTATTAGATATACCCACCCCCACTTATCCTGCCTTTGAGTTTTCTGCAGTTCTTCAAGATGACGTTACTAAAGCTATTCAACATATTTCTTCTGATGCAGTGGGAAACGACTTAGTATGCTCCAAGATGATCAGTTTACTTTTACCCATACTACTACCAGTACTAACTCACATCTTTAATTATTCATTTTCATCGGGTACGTTTCCTTTGGCTTGGAAGCGGGCTAATGTTATACCATTGCCAAAAACTTCTAATCCTTCATCCTTCTCTGACCTTCGTCCTATATCTATTTTACCATACCTCTCTAAAGTTCTTGAACATCTTTCACACAACCAGTTTTCTTCATTTCTCTATAAAAATAATCTTATTAGCCCATTTGTCCCGTATATATACCTTGTCCCGTATATATATACCTATTTCAATCTGGTTTCAGACCTGGACATAGCACAACCACCGCTCTAATTAATGTAACGGACGACATCCGTTGGGCAATGGAAAATAAGTCACTCACTTTGATTGTGTTACTGGATTTCACTAGTGCATTTAATTCTATTGACTTTGACGTTTTGTTGGGCGTGCTGCGGTCAAGTAATATCTCTTCCTCTTCCCTATCATGGTTTGATTCATATCTTCGCGATCGATCACAGCTTGTCCGTGTTGGTGAGTCGGTTTCTGATTGGTGTAAACTTAGTGCTGGTGTGCCTCAGGGCGGTATACTCTCGCCGTTGCTATTTTCGGTATTTATAACATCAGTCTCTAAACTACTGACATGCAATTATCATCTTTTCGCTGATGATTTACAAATATATTGTCATTTTAAAGAGAAAGACTCCTTGACAGCCATTGCGGAGATGAATGCGGAACTTGATCGGGTTTCTGAATGGGCGAAGTGTTATGGTCTCTTGGTTAATCCTGTCAAATCTAAGGCTATGATAATTGGTAGTTATTATATGTGCAATCAAATCAACATTGATATACTGCCAAGCCTGTACTATAATGGTTCTCCAATTGAATTCACCAAATCTGCAAGGAACCTTGGTCTTACTATAGATTCAAACCTTAACTGGTCGGCCCATATTAAGGAGGTTAGTCGTAAGATCTACTACTCTTTTCATACTCTAAGATGCCTTCAATATTTCCTACCTTTTCAAACAAGGGTCTCTCTCATGCAGAGTTTGATTCTTCCTATTCTGGACTATGCTGATGCGTGCTATCTTGATGCCACAGAGGAGCAACTGGATAAATTGGAACGGTTACAAAATCTCTGTATCCGTTTCATTTTTGGCTTAAGAAAATACGATCATGTTTCCATTTACCGTACTAAGCTGAAATGGCTTCCCATTCGCTTTCGTAGAAATACTCGCATTCTCTGTCTTCTTTTTAATATTTTATTTAATCCCGCCTTTCCTTCCTATCTTAAAGATCGTTTCTCTTTCCGTCATTCGTCTAATTCTCCTTGCAGATCCCATTTGCGCACCATTCTTACTATTCCTACCCACAAGACTTCCTTCTACTCTTTCTCCTTCTCTACTCATGCTGTACGACTGTGGAATTCCTTACCGCATGATATTCGCGATTCCCAAACTCTCTCTTCATTCAAACGACGAGTTAAAGACTATTATCTCTCCAAATAGACTTATATATATTATATTTATATTGGTATGTTTATGTAGTTTATTACTGTCATTTATTTAAGTACTAGCATGTATGTTTAGTTAAATATGTTATACGTTATTTATGCACACGCCATACCGCTCTAAAATTCATCTTTCCTCTCATGGGTCTACTGGAAGAGATTTCTTGTGAAATAAGTAGCACCTTTGTACTAGAATTATTGTAATAAATGCTCCTGTATATAATTTTGTGTACATAAATAAATAAATAATAAAATAAATAAATATATGGCTGATGGATAGGCTAACGTACAGCCAACACACGTAGCATTAACACAGGATTTCTCCCGATGTTCACTAAATATAATATGTTGACATTACCTTTTTTCAAGTAAGTAGAATACGCCCGTCACCTCAAAAAAGGCACAAGAGGAACAAACCTCTACGAGAGCTGCGCGGGCGCATCGCGTGTTGCACTATATTAGCTAATAAACGGTTCGCCAGCAAACGTATTCATTGATTTCGCTTTTGTGGCACTGATTGAAGAGCGCAACGCCTGAGAATATCGCGTATGAGATGGCTGGAATGCTGGCCGTGTGAAATTTCATGAAAGGGTATATATGTATGTATGCTATCACGTCTACATCACTTGCGGGGTGGATAGAGCTAATAGTTTCGAAAAGACTGAAAGGTCAAGCTTAGCTGTAAGTATAAAAGGGCGACGAATAGATTTTTAATGGTATAAAAAAAAAATTATTTTTCCTGTGAGTCTGTTATAAATACGAGTAGACAAGTGTAGATCTCTAATCATTCATTCATCTTTCATCTCAATCAACTTCACTCATGTGAGATTAATTGTATAAGATTTTAAAATAAATTACCTAAAAGTGTTCTTGAAATGCCTGATAGAAAATTCAAAAATTATAATAAATATGAGCATTGTAGGAAAGCCTATTACATCACAGAGGATTATATTAATGATAAACATTTCTGGTCCGAACTTGACATCATGGTCTCTTAAATGTAAATTGACGTCCGGTGAAAATGCTTCAGTGTAGTTAGTTCCACCGCTTCTTCTACACATGCGTTTTAGAAGCGGTAGTAGATATAATTGGGCAGCAACAACAATGGGACTTATGAAAATTACAAAATGCCATATCTACAGCCAATGTAAGTAGGTATAAGTATGATGACAGCACAACATATATGTATATGTTGACTGAATGCTATCATTGCAAAAACATAGTTTGAGCCGAGCCCTGAACTGGGTACCCTAGGACATGGGTATTAATAATGTTAATATAACTATTCGTCAAGTCATGGAATAGGCCTTGACGCGAGTATAGTGCGGTTTACGTGATTTGGTCATGGACTGACATTATGTTTTTCGTAGATTTGATTTAATTCTCATAAAAAAATACAATGATTTTCTTAATAGCTGTTTGATGTTTATTCCTTACGTTATGTTTTAACATTTGAACCGCATTTAGTTGGATCGCTTAGTAACGGAACTGAGATTTGGAGAAAGTCTAGTTGCTTAAAGAAGAATAGAATGCATAAATATAATTTAAATTTGTTAGTAAAAATACATTAACGAATTATTTTTTTTGTTTCATATTCTATTCTTGATGATGGTCGAAATATGTACTTAAATGGCATATTTCGGCAAATAATTTAATCGATATTACATTTTAGAATTTTTATTTTGCAAACGTCGTGAGACAATTTAGAACGTTACACCAAGAACCATTGCCCTATATTTATATGCGAAGGACAAGTTGATAAATAAATATAAATTCTTTGAATCGCATTACAGAGTAAACATGCCAATTCACCACATTCCTACTATAAAATTATGCGCGTAAGGTATCCCAGATTTGAACCTTTGACCCTTTAAGCATAGGCTGTCCGTCTAAATCCTCCATCCTTGTTAAATCAGCTGATGGATACATACATGCACTTTGCCCCGGGTGCACTCGCGGTAGTAATAAACGTCATTTTATCTTAGGTGTTTTATATAAGATTTTAATAGATTCAATGCTCTGATACATTTTTAATAATAACTACCGAAAAAGCATGTGTGTAAGCCAGTCAATTCTGCTTATAGTTGATATTTACATTACATACATACATATAGTCACGTCTATATCCCTTGCGGGGTAGACAGAGCCAACAGTCCCAAAAAGACTAATAGGCCACATTCAGCTTTTGCCTTGATGATAGAATATATTTACATTAGTTTGAATAATAACCGATGCTCTTACGGTGAGGGAAACATCGCGAGGAAACCTGCACATTTAGGCAACTGGATGTGTGACCATATCTCCAATACGGGTAAGGTTCACCTGCAAAGTTTCTGATTGTCAGATGGGAATCGCTTCGTGTAGAAATCTGACTCACCCTATCTTGAAACCTTGGTATGGCATACCTCGGACTCCTCTTCAGAGAGGTGGATGCAACCAGGTCTTAAGCCAGGATAAAGAAGGAGACATAGGTTCATAAAGGTTTTATAGGGTGTAAAAGTTGTACTGTGTATGAGATGCAATAAATGATTGAGTATTGAGTTACTGAGAACACGGCAAAATAAAGGAAAGAAAGAAAATTATTCGTCAAATTGATTATACATACATACATACCTATAATCACGTCTATATCCCTTGCGGGTAGACAGAGCCAACAAAGCCTTGTAAAGACTGATAGGCCACGTTCAGCTACTTGGCTATAAGATAGAATTGAGATTCAAATAGTGACAGGTTGCTTGCTCATCGCCTAAGGAGTGGTCCTATTCTTTTTTGTAATGGTGCCGGGAACCACACGGCACAACAAAAATTGATTATTCATAACATTAGTAGCTTATAAGAAGCGTACTTTGAATATTTTAAATAAAATCCCTACCTGAACCTACGACCTTCCTCTGCCTGTCCGAATCCAGCATCCTTGTTTAATCGGTGATGGCTACATACATGCCCTTTGACCCGGGCGCGCATGCAGTAGTAATATATGCCGTTTAGTTGAATGCGTCATGTTATTTCATGCTTTATTGCTCATTAGATTTGGAAAGCCGTGGAATTGGATCTGATGAGGTATTAATGTGGTGTAGTTGTAGTTGAAGAAACAGTTTCTCATATTGCTTCCCGAAATTTTTACTTATTACGCTTAGTAATTTCTTATAGCCTACTGGGTGAGACAACGTACTCAATCTTTTTCTGATTTTTTTCTATACTATTTATAATCAGAATACAGATATTAAACCTTATTCATGATCCACGTATTATAACATTGAGGCTCAATAAAGTTTAAAATACTAGTAAAGAAATAAACGCACATGTAGGTACGTAAGTCGCTCAGTGACCACAGATCGTTGTAACATGATTCGAAAAAACCGAGATAAAATAAATAATACAACGCGATAGTTAAAAATGGATTTTTCCTATGGTCGAATGCGATTGAAGCCCGACTCATATTTAGTGGTAATAACAAGACCATAATATACCATAATATTACATATTTCATCCTGAAAATGTGACATGAGTGCAGTCGCGGGATAAAGCTAATAATACGAGTATTCAACCTTGAAACTAACCTTTCTCAACTAAAACCTACGCGGTATGTAGTATCCTATTTGAAAAGACAAATTATTATAAAAATATTCATGAGCAAACATTATAAAAATAATTAATGTGACTACTCGTGTGTATTTAATAAAATAAGAATATTTCACACCTGCTTACATTGTAATAAATGTGTTCCATTAATTTATTTTATGATGATACAATGTATGCATATGTTATAATTCAATTTGATTATATTTATGCTGTAAGCGTTGGTTAATATGTACATTATTAGTAAGTTTAAATTAATCAATCATGAATTAATTTTCGATTTTTAATACTTATAGCTTTATTAGTTGATTGAATATATTGATATTTCGTAAAAAATATTACTGTCTGTATTTAAAAAAACGTAAACAAATAAGTGTCACAACTTATACTTTTCTGTACTTTGGCAATTTAATATTTTGTAACAAATATTTATATCTACTCCATAATTTATATTTAGTAGAGGCAACATAACAAATAATCATGATCCAATATGAGTTACGTTAGAGTAGAGGTTAGACGGGAGTAACTTCTGACCTCCAGAACTGACCAGGATCAGGAAGAAAAAGAAGAGTGAATTCGAAAAAGCGTTATGATTAGAGTTAATTAGTAATTGTACCTTTTAGGAGCTTAAATTGTTAATGGTTGTTTTATTTTGCTTAACCTCACTAACAATTAGTTTGTTTTCCGTAAGTCACCTACAGCCATTGGATACAATGGTCCTATACTACTTCGAAAACAACAACTCAAATAAAATTTATTTTTTAATTACTGCAATATTTATTACTTGAAAATTGCCAATTTTAACGCGAACTCACATTATAAATCAATCACAATTACGAATGACCTCAGCGATCACAAATCTATAAAAACACAAGGTCAAAGCTTCTCGAATAATTCGCGTTATTTGTAATTTAATAAAAATTTTATTGAGCGCAAATTATTATAATGATAGTTATGAATGTGGAACAAATTTTATCTTATATGTGAATGCCGTGTATAGTTAAACTTTGTGTTTTATCTTCGGCATACTATTCGTGTTGGTTACTCGTATTGCTCTGTGGTCTTCACCCTAACACCTAAGTGTCATTTCTTAACTTATCAACAATTCTGTGTAGAAGCAGTTCTTTCAGTAAGCATATCGCGAGAGCAGCCCAGCCCTGACTCGGCTTATATGACTGAAAAATTGGTAGAGCCACAGGTGATAATCGTATAGTATATACCTGGCCTATCTAGGTATAACGGGTAATTAGCGTTTTTCTTTTATTTCCAACAGCAGAAAAAAATTCGTATCCAAATAATTTAAATCATCATCATCTTTCCACAGTCATCTTTCTGGCGTTTGTGTGAGAAAGCTGGATTTTATACAGAACCCTCTTGTCAAATTAAAACGTTTCATTAGCATGCCCAATCAATGAATCGTTTAAATAAAACCTTATTAACTTTATGCTAACTTCAACAAAAATGGGTGGTCAAAATTAGCGTTACGAACATGATGCTAACCAAACTTAGCTTTAAACACGTATTTATCTCTTATGGGATAGGTTTTGATGGGATAATTAATAGGGGAAAATTTAGCGAGCTTTGGATTAATACTAGTATAATCAGTTGCATATATGTGATAGTTCTCTCATCAACCCTTCGTGTATGTAACTTAGTAATATCTCATCATTATTTGTTCCCAGATTCGACCAGGGCAAATCAACAAAAGGCGCCAGCAAACAGCGACGGGACCTCATCAATGCAGAGATCGCCAACCTTCGGGATCTTCTACCCTTACCGCCCTCAACCCGACAGCGGCTCTCACAGCTTCAACTCATGGCCCTCGTCTGCGTTTACGTGAGAAAGTCCAACTACTTTCAACAAGGTATGTACTTCACCAACGCAGAGATCGCAAACCTTCGGGATCTCCTCCCCTTGCCGCCCTCAACCCGGCAGCAACTCTCACAGCTTCTACTGATTAAGTCTGCTTTTCGTGAGAAAGTCCAACTACTTTCAACAAGGTATGTACTTCACTAACACAGAGATCGCAAACCTTCGGGAGCTCCTCCCCTTGCCACCCTCAACCCGGCAGCAACTCTCACAGCTTCTACTGATTAAGTCTGCTTTTCGTGAGAAATTCCAACTACTTTCAACAAGGTATGTACTTCACCAACGCAGAGATCGCCAACCTTTGGGATCCCCTCCCCTTGCCGCCCTCAATGGCGGCAGCGGCTCTTAAAGTTTCAACTGATGGATTAAGTTTGCTTTAACGTTAGAAAGTCCAACTACTTTTAAGGTATGAAGGTAGGAAGGTAAGGAACTTTGTTTGCAACCGGAAAAATGCTATGATAAAATAGACAAATATGCGGTCCAAAGATTATCTCCTGCCGGGTATACGTCAATAATCACAAGTCTGAAAGGCAACGTTTAGCTAGGTAAATGAATGATGGAAATGATATGAAAGGATGGCGGCCGCATGAAAGATAGATCCCAAGTTGAAAAAAATGATTAACTTATAACAAATCGAGAAGAAAAAGAGCAAAAGGCAAGGAGTAATTTAAATATAATTGCATTCCTGCATTTCCCACGTAAACAGGGCAATTTCAAAAGCTGAAATGATATAATCATAACTCTCTATTACGCAAGTCATCAGAAAAACATGTAAATTACATCATTGATTTTAACGATAAATATGGATTCTATCGGATTCTCCTTCAAGCTCAATTTAAAGTGTAAAGGCAAGGTCAAATTTCTCATAAATATTTTTACAAATATCGGTATTTCTTGAGCTGTGTTTACATGAAGTATAAAATGAATTTTTGGAACAAAAAATATATATCCTATTACTACTATCCATTTGGCTGTTTAAATTAAAATGTAATAAGTTACCCAAATGTTCTTTTTTTAAATGATCTTCTTAAATCGGTAGGATCGTTAAGAGCGTTGAATGTTGAAAATCCGTTGTTAAAAATGAAAGGAGACGACTAGAATTAAAAGCTAACTTTCAACTCAAATAAGTTACCGAATTACCATAACACAAATTCGCCATACCAAATTAAAAAAAAATATAATTGAGACATTACAGTCATGTGCATTGTGCACACGCCTTTACAACCTAATGCCTACGATCGCAAAAATCAGTAATTACGTAACAGAGAGGTTCTCACGACTACCGCTACCGTCCTTGCGGTCTTAAAATCAGAAAAAAGAAAAAAAAATCGTTTCGGATTTGATAGGAAAATTAAAGAAAATTAGTGGGTTGTATTTGCTACCGTCGTTATTGGTCCTAATGGTGCCTCCAGGGTTTGAACCCAGGGCCTTACTCCCATAGCCTTCACGGTGTCGTCACGAAGTTGCAGTTCGGTTGAAAAGTTGAACGAAAGTAGTCTTTATAGTTTGGGATTTTATGTCCAATTTGGTTTGGGTGGTTCGGGACGTGTGCATATTGTATTTCCCTTAATTTGTAAATTATTATCGGAGACTTTTATGACGCATTTCCAAAAATCTGCATACAATCCTTACTACATAAATTACTTGATAATTTCCTTATATGGAATGACGTAATTTCTGACAAAATATGATGCAAATAATGACGTCATAGAACATCCGTTACATGTAAGTCAGTTATTTTCATTGGAATTTTGTGTTAAGAATTTTGTTAAGGGTTAGTACTGATTCAGTAAAAAGTTGGTAAACGCCTTTTCTAGAGTCAAATCTTGACCTTTTTTTAATAGTATTAGGAAGTCAAAAGAATAGAAAAATATATTTAAAAACGTAAAGTAAGTATGTTTCATATAAAAAAGTACCCTAGACTACATGAAGAGGGTGGCGAATGTGAATGAAAAAGTCTTTATTTGAGTGTGTTAATAATTTAAAAAAAAATAAAGCTTTAACCAGATTACAACTGAAAATTAAACAATATGGTAAGTAATAGGCTTCCTAATTCACGCTACATAGTAACAATATAATCCTACCATTTGAAAAGGCTTCGGATAGAAAATGCAGGGAATCTTGACTTTGACGCTCACTCGTCGCGTAGCATTCCCGGGGGATGACCGTGGGGCACCGCGTATCGCACGATACTTGCTACCCGCAGGCTTATTCTGAAGATAGACAACTACTATTGAATTTGCTACAAATTTTTAAAGAATCAATGGATTCTTATATACGTAATAATCCGATTGGGAGTTTGCTCAAAGGATTTACTAATTTTCAAGTCGAGAGTACCATAAACCGATGAGCTTGCATAAAGAGAGTTATAAATATGAATGAAACGAAAAAAGTATGCAGAAATCGTGGAAATTTGTGTTCTCTGACTTCCTCTCTAGTAACGAGACGTGATTTTATGTATGTATAATTGTATATATCCGTTGCGGGTTAGACAGAGCCAACAGTCTCGAAAATACCAATAAATAAATAGTAAAAACAAGCTAAATCTGTCAAAATTGTAAGATATTTTATACCGCCCTTAAGAAAAAGACATGATGTATGTCTATATAAAACAGTCTAAGTAAATTAACCCCTTCCAGAATAAGCGCCCGACTCGATAAACGTTCAATTGTGCGGGATCGTGGGAAACGCAGTTTGCATATGATTTCTGCAGCCAATGACGGCGACTCCTGTTGTTAGAAGTCATTGTCTTATCCAACCGGTTGGGTAACCTTTGCCACTGGCTACTGGCTATGAATGATTTGAAGACGATAAAAGGTATGATCTTTGTATCTCAGTTGCGTCTTGTTTGCATGCGTCTTTGCATTATTTGCGTACGGTTCTCGGCACTTATAAAAAAGAGGATAGGACTACTTCATTTCATTCCCATGGATATCGTAAAAGCCGACTAAGGTATAGGCTTATAAACTTGAGATTCTTCTTTTTCTTCTTTTAGGCGATGGGCTAGCAACCTGTCACTATTAATCTCAACTCTATTACTTTAATTTGAATTATTAAGTTGAAAGCGGTAGTAAATACAATTATACTTAAGTATAATTGTATTTACTACCGCTTTCAAAGCGCAAGTGAAGAAGATACGGCGGAACAAACTATACTGCAGCATATTTACCGGACGTCAATTTACAAATAGTGATATTATATGTATACCGTGGACGAATGTAAAAAAGTAGTGAATAAGAAAACATAAACCTATAAAAATAAATAGGACTATGAGTGGAAAAGCATGAAAAGCAGTTTTGTAGTTTTGGGTAGAGCAGACAGACAGACAAACTAGGTCTTGTATTTTATATTACGTATCGATCGTGAAATTTCCGAAAAGTTTGAAACGAACTAAAGAAAAGAAATGCAGAAATACTTCCTTAGTTTACTCCTACAACATACATGAAAACTACATACGGTTAGGGCTGTGCGTTGATATGTCAATCAGTCAGTCAATCAATTACTTTCCTTCTTTATAGATATGGTTATTATTCTTAAGCAATCGATTAATTTATTTATTTTATTTATTTATATATTTATTTATTGCTTCCTTAATGTAAAATACAGATGTTTGTGTGATAATATTGAATCATTAAGTTATTTATATTTATTCATTATAATAATAAGGTCATAAATTCATTTCTAAGCATTTTTTAATTATCCTTGCCATAAAAAATTTAGCCTTAAAGAAAACCACCACATATTAGAGATGTTTCCCACAAATATGTTCCCATATTTCGCATTCCACTCCAATAATAAGTACGCACCCCATAATACGGCTCAGCTCATATCGGCCCGAATACTGGAATTACCGGGAACAATTACCCACGCACGCCATACCGACATTTATGGAATTTTTGCATTCCACCCTGGGAACTATAGACGGGTTAATTAGATAAGTATATAGGTCTTACTTTCTTGAACTCTGGGTTTTCTTTTTAGGTATTTCTTTTCCGGAAACATGATAACTTTTTCTATTTAAAAAAAATATATTTTTTTAATTTTGTAGTCAACAGGTGAAATTATCAAGATTTTATTTCATATTTTTATATTGTGGCGTATAAATTACCGTCGCCTCTTAACTTTAACTTACAAACTCTATTTTAGTGTAACAATTGGACATTTTTTAATAGGAAAATACTCGAGTATCTGAAATTATTTGAAAATACTATATACAGTAATTATTTTCGGTAAAATCATCTATTACTACATGCTGTTTGTGAAAGATTCATGCCAAACAGCTTCTTACACCCAGTAGTAGTTGTTCGTTACCTATCAGTTAGATTCCAGTAATGCAAAAATTTTATTTAGGTATTGTTTTTTAGAAAAAAAAAGCAATAATATGAGATAATGATAAAAACATAATTCAATCGTGATGTGCGTCTTACAACGTCTGATTACAGCTCAGTGTTGGGTAGTTCTAGGGTGCACTTAGCACATCATTATTGCTTGCTGTTTGCCAAGCAATTAGAATTAAGTATGCCAGTCTATACTAGATTCAAAAACTTAAAAAAAAAACTTCTGTAGTCTCTCCGAGCTTGTGCTTGTGTTTAAAATTGTTTCTCTCAATTTTTTATGCTCTCAGTTGCACACTCCATCTAAAAAACCGCTTGCTACGATGCCCGCGGTCCGCTTTTCGACATTTCTTTCTCCGATTTTTCAGGTCTTCAGCATGTTCAAGCCTTCTTTAAGGAAGAATTTAAAATGTTTAAATGCTAAAACTAAACATACATAAGGAAACTCTCCATAATAAAATGAATATAATATAATTTTTTCAATGAATAAACACAAAATAAACCAAAAAGAAATAAGGTTCATTTTTATTTGTGCCGTGTGGTTCCCGGCACCAATACAAAAAAGAATAGTACCACTCCATCTCGTTCCCATGGATGTCGTAAAAGGCGACTAAGGGATAGGCTTATAAACTTGGGATTCTTCTTTTAGGCGATGGGCTAGCAACCCGTCACTATTTGAATCTCAATTCTATCATTAAGCCAAACAGCTGAACGCTGAAAGCTGGCCTATCAGTCTTTTCAAGACTGTTGGCTCTGTCTACCCCGTAAGGGATAAAGACGTGATCATATGTATGTATGTTCATTTTTATTTCTTATAAACGAGTGAACTATAAACGAGGTCTCATCTAACCAGAGTAAGACAATTAAAAGCATATAATATTACATTATAATTTTACAATGTAGTAATGAATTTATTCCGAGCTTCTCAGAATTTCAACTGCAATAATAAAATCGTTAATTGTGGATTTATTTGAATAGAATTCAATTGTAATGATAGACAAACGGTATAATAAATCTTCATGGGCGTATGTTCTGGACATAAATAAGAGCCCTAGTGTGGTTTACATTATTCGAGTCAACTATTAAATCTCTATTAGAGAAAGATAACTGATTGATAAACGAATTTTAAACAAACTTGAACGTTTGGATTATATACCTCTTTTTCTCTATCCCCTTAGAAAGATAGTGCTATACATTTGTATACTAATACATATATAAACTAGGAAGACTAAGGGAAGAACGGGGATTATTTTAGTGTTACTAGAGTGAAATTATAAATTTTACTCCAAGTGAAGTTCACTTGCTTAGTGTTTAAAATTTTTGGATCAAGAAATTATAATATTCAAAAATTTTTTTTATAATTTTTGTTTTTGTTTATGCACGGGCACGGGAAAATATATCTTTGCAAAACCACTCGCCTATTCACTCGTACAATCTGAAACTAGCACAAACAAGAGTCTACTAGACGGCTGCCTTGACCTGCAAGTGCATATGGTTAGCAGCTCGCACTCCTCTTACTGACGAGTTGTAATAGCCATATCAATAATGATTTTTTTACTATCAGCTTCTAGTACACCCACCTATAGTAGTGAGTATTACAGAGCTAAAGGGGCTCTCTATAAATATCTTTCTTTCTATCAGGTTCCACCGACCATGATTTAGATAAGAGATCTATATTTGTATATTGACGTCCGATGAAAATGCTGCAGTGTAGTTTGTTCCGCCGCTTCTTCTTTACATGCGCTTTGAAAGCGGCAGTAGTTATAATTAGATTTAAGTGATGTACATACATACATACATATAATAACGTCTATATCCCTTGCGGGGTAGACAGAGCCAACAGTCTTGTAAAGACTGATTGGCCACGTTCAGCTATTTGCCTTTAAGATAGAATTGAGATGCAAATAGTGACAGGTTGCTAGCTCATCGCCTAAAAAAGAATCCCAAGTTTGTAAGCCTATTCCTTAGTCGCCTTTTACGACATCCATGGGAAAGAGATGGAGTGGTCCTATTCTTTTTTGTATTGGTGCCAGGAACTACACGGCACTAACAAAAAATACATTTCGCGAAATTAACTTAGAAATTCTTAGAAAAAATAACTTGTTACACTTGTTGTTATTATTACACTTGTCATGTTAAACACATAGGTACTTTAATGTGTCCGGTTATACACTTTAACACTCACTTATCTCAGCCATATGCTTAAATCCAATTAGCAGGCGCGGAGTCACATTACCATTGATTTGAAATTTAAATGCGTATCACCCGAGGCTGTCAATAGTTGATCATTCTGATCGGTAGCTCTGCTATCTTATTAACCGACTTCAAAAAAGAAGTTCGCAATACTTGTCTTCGATTTTTATTGAACTTGCAAAGTTGTACAATTTGTAACAAGCCATGCCTTAATTATAGAATTGAGACTCAAATTGTGACAGGTTTCAAGCTTATTGCCCGAAAGAAGAATCCTAAATTTATTAGCCTTTCCCTTTATTGACTTTTACAATTTGGACGGGAAGAGAAGCAGCAGTGTTTTCTCTTCGCTACCATATTTATGTACACCTTTTTCATTAGTCGCCATTTACGTCATCCATTGGCCCATTCTGCAGTGCCGAATACACACAGCTCATAGCATAGCATAGCAATTAATTACAAATTGCTAGTAGTAAGGAAAACAATTAAATCACTGGGTAAGGTCGGAAATCATATTTTAATCGATTTCGACATGTGATTCGATACAATAACCGATTCGAATCGATGACGGCTGTTGTGACGGGTAAGGTTAAGTACTATCTTTTGTGTAATTTAAAGTTGATGCGTGATTCATCTTTTTACGTCCGCAATGTAAACTTTATCTTGACAAAGAGGTCTTATATACCAGCTGCTTCCCTTACCAACGTGGTCTTGGAATTCTTTTGAGAGTATAGGCTCTGTCTACTCTATGAATGACGAAGGCGTGATAATTATGTAAGTGAAGAAGCCAATTCCATAGAAGATATTTTTTTTTTCTTTGTAAGTATATATTAGAAATGACAAAGACAAAATATGTAGAAACCTATAAAGCCTGCGAATATTTTTACAGAGGGACTTTTTAAAGTACCTCGCCTTACGAGAGAGGAAGTATACAAAAAGAAGGAATTCATAACATTAAATACTTTTTAATTTAAATTGTTGGTTTTCAAATTATAATAAAAAAATCTACAACTTTTACTTAATTTCGCCTGAAATTGGTATACATAATATTCATGATGAGTTGATAAGGAAGGATTTTGTAAATTCTAGTAGATCTGAGACCTCGGGACGGTCAGCTGTCATGATATCATTCATCATTAAAAAAAATATTCATCCTTAGCCTCTGTGCGGATCTTTCATAAATATTGGTACTTAATCATTTAAATAAAATAAACAAATTATATACAAGGCCAATATCATAAAGCTCAATCAAAAATTATCGTAATTGCAAAACAATACTTCGTACCTCCGTCATACGTCACCCAAGTTGGCCTTTCTGTCTGTCTGTTCTCACTTTCAATTGTTTTAATAAATGTAATAACATCGGTTACGAAGGAAAGGTCATCGGTCGATCAGTGGCACAGAGCGCTGAATACCACAGCTGTGGTGTGACTTTTGAGCTCTGTGATCGATATGGTGTTTGGTAGAGGTTACGGCCTCTCAACTTATCAATGAAATTGTGCTTAAATTTGCTTACTTTGCTCTTAAGAAACGAAAAAGAATCATAGTTCTTAATCCTATCTAATACCAACAGCTTTTGAAAATGTTCGATGCTTATTTAGTTAGTGCTGTTGTCCTTTCGCCGTCTCTTACAACATTCAAAGGAACTAAGGTAGGAAGTATTTATCGAATGTTGGGAAAAATATTCTAAACAAACATCGTTGTATTTATGCCTTATAAAATAATCATGTTTGAGTGATTAAAGTAACTGTAATTTCAACAGTCAATAAAAACTTAAACAAATTAAAACAACATCGTAATCAAATTCAAAATAACTTTAATAACACAATTGCACAATATTTTTACAACTAAGTGAGAATACAAACATGCGAGTACAGTCAATTTTATCGATTATTCTATCGACTACAACTTAATTAATAGCCACTTGTTGAAATCGAAAACGAATGATTTATAAATCGAATGACCTGTATTTAGTCGATCTCTCATTCGTATTACATTGATTACAAACAAACAGACGAACAAACTATTTCCGCTTTTATCGATTTGTTTTGATAATGAGAAATTACTTACCTGTACCTACGTATTTATTATTTGCTTTCAACCCTCTTTCTCTTTTAACAAATAATATACCTGATTATATCTCAGCGGTTTGTTCCAAAAATGGAAATTTGCCAAAGATAGTTTCGTATAAGTAAGTTAAGTACATGCTGTGAAATATTTGGCAAAATTTACAATATAACGGAAAGGCTCCTAAACTTGAGATTTTGACCTTTATGGCGATGGCTTACAAACTTGGGATTCTTTTTTAGGCGATGGGCTAGCAACCTATTACTATTTGAATCTCAATTCTATCATCAAGCCAAATAGCTGAACGTGGCCGATCAGTCTTTTCGAGATTGTTGACTCTGTCTACCCCTCAAGGGATATAGACTTGACCATATATATGTGTGTAAGGCGATGGGCGAGAAATCTGTCACTATTTGAATTTAAATTCCATTATTTAGGAAGGTGGCGTTCGAGTCTTTGACAAGATTTTGACTTTATGGTAGATGGACCATTATGAAGTGAGGACTTTATGTATGAATGTGTGACGACGTGTGTGTGTAGCGATGAATGTGAAGCGCTCTGCCAATAGCAGCGAAATGTCTAAATCGCGCAAGCAAAGATTTAATGGAGCATAAATACAACCTCAAACTCGTAGATATATTTTAAAAGAGTTATTCATTCATTCAAATCAGTCTAAAAAAACATAATTTTAGTTAGAAATTATAGTATTAGTTTGGATGCATATTATGATGATGATGATGATTATCCAATACCTCACTCACGCTTGACACCTGTCAATTGACGCCGCTAATGCAGTACCACGTGATGGGCTAATTTGCTTGACTTTGATGAGTTAATTACTGTTAACTGCGACCTTAAATGGACTTTCGAAACGACAGGCCAAGCGGTTTACGACAAACGAGGGAACGTGTGAACGGATTTGAAGATTACACACATACATATCATCACGTCTATATCCTTTGCGGGGTAGACAGAGCCAACAGTCTTGTAAAGACTGATGGGCCACGTTCAGCTATTTGGCTTTAAGATAGAATTGAGATTCAAATAGTGACAGGTTGCAGATAGGCAACGTTCAACTGTTTGGCTTAATAATATAATTGAGATTCAGATATAGTGACAGGTTGCTAGCCCAAAGCCTAAAAGAAGAAACTCAAGTTTATAAGCCTATCCCTTAGTGCCCTTTTACGACATCCATGGGAAAGAGATGGAGTGGTCCTATTCTTTTTTTATTGGTTCCGGGAACTACACGGCACAATGTTTGTTTTAAACAGAATAAAATTAATATAAAATGGAGCACCCGCCCAGCCTACACAGACTCCTACGTACCATGATTCAGGAGAAATTTGCAGGATAATGGCAATGGAGATAACAAATTGCAAGGAGATCTTAGCTTCCTGATCTCAGTCAATGGTTCCGCATCAGTACAATATCCTTGTTCCGAGCAGCGATCTCGAAAGTGTAAGAGGCCTTGATACTCACCAACCTTTGTAAGAAGATGGCGCCTTTGAAAAAAGAACCATTAGAAGTGCAGCAATGAAGAAGGAATTGTATGTGGAAAGGTTAAAACGCACTGAAAGCCCAGATTTTTTGGAGCCGATCAAGCAAGGGAGGAAGATAGAGTAAATTATTGAAAAATTAATAAAAAAGCAAAAAGAAATAAGCTGAACCTATGTACTTTTATTTCTTGTGTTTATCATTCCAGATTGAAATAAAGAAATATTACTAAAATATTTTTTTATCTGAATTTTTACATTCGTTAAAACTGTAAAAAAATGTTTAAATTTACGATGACGTACTTAAACTTGAGAAATCAACATGTATTTATTCATGTTGATTTCTCATGTTTGTCATAATGTCAGAACTTTGTCATCAGGATAAAATTGGTAAGTTTTTCGCTTTGGGAAACTTCCCGA
Organism: Amyelois transitella; assembly: GCF_032362555.1. NCBI lineage: Eukaryota > Metazoa > Arthropoda > Insecta > Lepidoptera > Pyralidae > Amyelois > Amyelois transitella. Next base: position 6,648,547 of record NC_083523.1, read on the forward strand.
AACTTATTTACATATGTTTTTAATGTAAATTTATTAAAAGATTTTTTTAATAGAAATTACATTTTCCAATTCCCAATTACGAATTTGCCAATAATCCCAACTCAATTTAGCCCGTGAAATAACCGTATTTATGCTAATACTGGCAATTACTACAAAAGAAATAGTTCTAGCCCTCACGAGGCTGCCTTCGTGCGACGCCTTTTTGGGCTGGAGCACCTAAATAAGACTATTGTCTGTCAGTTTGTCCGTCTATAATTGTGTGTCGCTTGTATGTGGATACGACATCGACCAGTTAATTAATATGGATAAATATATATGTATTAAAAAAGGTAAGGAAGCTTGCATATCTATCGAAGCACAGCTTTTAAACAACTGAACGAGTAATCAATTTAATGTTTGAAATTTTTTGACATATATGTAAAAAAAATATAGGACTGAATAAGTATGATATAGTTAACTTATTTTTGACAAGTAAATTGCTTAATGAGCATGTTTTGACGAATTATATAGGTATATCTTAGGGATATTGAAGATTTGACATAAAAGTGTCTAGTACGTGTGATCAATTAAATTAAAATTAAGTGCAGTGCCTGGTACTAAAGTACACTACATCACTTTCCCCAGAGATGTCGTAAAAGGCGACTAAGGGATACGCTAATAAGCGCAGGCTTGTAAGCGATGGGCTAGCAACCTGTCACCATTTGAATCTCAATTAAATTAAAAAGCCATATAACTAAACGTTGCCTTTCAGTCTTTTCAAGACTGTTGGTTCTGTCTACCCCGCAAGGGATATGGACGTTCTCATATGTATTTATGTGTGACCCTAGTGTTAAATAACATTAATTTTTTGTAGCAATCGTATTATGTGACGGTATAAGCACATTAAAATTTCTCTACGAGGATATACGATCAGGAATAGGGATGTGGACTATTTTTGGGAAAGTGTTTAAAACCATGCATAAGTACCAAATATAACCCAAACTATTTATTATAATTTTTTTATTTTAAGTAATACCTTTAAAATAATTTATTTAAAATTCCATTTAAAATTTCGCGCTAAAACGCGGATACCTGTCAAACGGCCGCTGTGACGTCACGCGTTATAAAATATTGTCGAAGTTGTATGTAATGAATAGTTATTTCGTAGTTGTGTGATAATAATATGAATTCAAAATTTTATAAATATTGTGCGGTGCCGCAGTGTAAAAGTACAACTATTAAAACACCTGAAAAACTGTTTATTCACGTTCCACGTACAAAAACGATGCTGAAAAATTGGCTTCAATTAGCCCGTCGGGATCCGGCACTTGTATCTACACAAAGTAAAATGTATTTCTGTCACTGTCCTGTCTGAGGATCATTTTGATGTAAGTTTGATAATATTTGTTACATTTACTTATATTAAAATAATTTTACTCTTCAAGTTTTCAAAGACTCGAATTTTTAGGTTAGAAATAAAGTAAACAATGTTTCGTACTTTCATTATAGTTGCCAATGATATGGAGAATTATCCAGAATATCATTTGATGGGCACAGTATCCCAGATTAGACTGAGAGAAGGTTGTGTGCCAAGAAAGTTTGCATGTCAACCCGATAGAAAAGACGAACCGAAAACATAACAACTCGAATATTAGCAGTTAAAAGGCAAAGATTGGAATCAATAGCGGAATGTAAAAGAGAAAAAGAACAGACTCATTCTACACAAAGTATTTCCGTGGCTAAGATAATCGGACGGTAATCACTGTAATAATATGATCCAAATATCAACAAACATCATAGTATTTGACAGCGAAAATTCTTGTATTGCAACGCGTGACATCACGCATTTTGATTGGTGTTCATTGTCATGTGACTTGAGGGTGAAATATTTAATTACATTTTATTAAATAAAAAAATAATCCCTTTTTTATTGAGGAAAATATTGTGTTTTTTATTATATTTACTATAGAAACTACCTTTTCGTGGTAAAATTTTATACTTATTTGAGTACAGTCCACATCCCTATTAACTTGTTCATGTCCGTGGACCGTACATAAAAGTTATGACCTCGATATTAACCTACTACAATTTTCTATGAAGCCCACTGTACGTAATTTTGGTGAGCGGTCGGTAACATATACATACAAGTTTAATTAAGAGTTTCTCACATCAATTTCTACGTAAGGAATGTATAGGCTGTTAGGTCCCTTTGGGTATGAAATTTATGTTGATTCAATAAGGAATGTTTGAATGTTGCCATAAAAGGGTGGTAGTGTGGAATTTGCCTTATAAATATTTCCAAATTAGATCAAGTTACTCTCTGCCCTTTCACTTAATTGGTCCAATTATTCTGGTTGAAGTTAAATAATCCGTGCCGTGTGGATTCCGCCAGTTTAGAATAGAACCATTCCATATATTTTCCGCGGATGTTGTAAAAGCCAACAAAAGAATAGGCTTATAAACTTGGGACTTCGTCTTATAGGCGATGGATTGGCAACCTTTTACTATTTGAATCTCAATTCCATCGTAAAGCCATACAGCTGAACGTGACAAAGTCTTTTCAAGACTTTTGGCTCTGTCTACCCCGCAAGGGTGAGACGTGACCAAGTATATGTATGTATGACGTTAAATAATGGTATTTTATTTGATATGATTATTAAATTAACTCACGGGGTAAACAGTGTTTATTTTCACAAGAATCGAAAAATCCACATTCATCTGGATGTATGACAATTTTTACTTATTTCGCTACTACATTCCCCAAAGGAGTAGTTTCGACTGTAACATACAAGTTTAATGTTACGTTTGAAAGATATATAATAATTCATTTACTAATATAATTAGTAAAGGTCTGTTTATTTTTACACTGAAAAATCCTTTATTTTCTGGATTGAAAAATATATTGCAAAAATAGGATGGAATTAAATAAACCAATGCACTTCATTAAATGATAGAATGATATCAAAAATTCTAAGTACTTACGTACTGTCAATGTAAAAAAGTGTTGAAGTGCGGACGAAGATTTTTTGTTGTTTGGACAGCTAATACGCAATACACGTTCAAATATAAGCTTATAACACCCGCATACAATGTACTCCATTTCAACAGTTACGAAATTTTCATGATCGGTTAAGATTTTCTGAAAATTAGCCGATACAAACAATTCAAGTTAAAAACTTTACCTTCTTATATTATTTAGCATAGAGTATAGATATGGAAATTATAACTTTCGTTAAAATAATAACGAAAGTGGTGGTTCAATCTGATAAGCATTTTCCCTTGGCATTAAAACAAAAAGTTGACACATACAAAATAATAGACCACACTTCTTTTAAAGTATTTACAAAATAATTTTAATTTTAACCTTTCGCATTGCATTATTCTATTTATAAAATAAAGGCACGTCACGTGCGCGTTTAATGTTTGTTATATTTTGAAAAATTGAAAGAGTGCCGTGTGGTTCCCGGCACCAATACAAAAAAGAATAGGACCACTCCATCTCTTTCCCATGGATGTCGTAAAAGGCGACTAAGGGTAAGGCTTACAAACTTGGGATTCTTTTTAAGGCGATGGGCTAGCAACCTGTCACTATTTGAATCTCAATTTTATCTTACAGCCAAATAGCTGAATGTGGCCTATCAGGCTTTGCAAGACTGTTGGCTCTGTCTACCCCTCAAGGGATATAGACGTGATTATGTGTATGTGTGTGTGTGTATGTATAGAAAAATTGAAACCATTTTGCCCTCAAGTGTACACCCACAATGGCGCCTCGCAGGTGGTTAGCTAAATTGAGATGTTCGTTAGTCCTAATGGTATGTATCACGTCAATCGCGGCCAGTTATTTCTGCCGCCCAGTGTACGGCCAGTGCGACATCGACTCTATTAAATGAGGTGGACAAAATGAAAGGAAATTTTGTGAGGATATCGGTTGGATATCTCACTAGAATGATGATGATTCGAGAAATGAGAGAAATTCGCTTTTATCGACATCTATGGGTAAAATTGATTATTATTTATTAGATATTTATCACTTCTGCGAAATACTCACACATTTCGCTGAAGAAAAAATATCTTTGATTATTAATAAATATAATAAATAATAATCAATCTTACCCATGTATGTCGTAAAAGGCGACTACGGGATAGGCTCATAAACTTGGGATCCCTCTTGTAGACGATGGACTAGCAGCCTGTCACTATTTGAATCTCAATTCCATTATGAAGCCATACAGCTGAACGAGGCCTTTCAGTTTTCAAGACTGTCGGCTCTGTCTACCACGCAAGGGATGACTATATATATGTCTTTATAATACTCAATCTTATCTGTATGATTGAACGGAAACTAGCGGGATTTTACAACTCACGGGGGTGGAGACGCGGGCGCATACTAGTTAAACAGAATATTTTTATTAATGATCATGACGCGTATGTACGTCAGTTATTTGCCAATACAGCCACATAATAGAGTTGTTTTTGTTATTTTCCTTGAATCCTTCAACGTAAATTTTACGATTTTCTCTCCTTAATAACATTTCTTCTGCAAAACTTTCAAAATAAAATAAAATTTACCGACGCCATTCTCGAGTTAAGCGCTTAGCTTTTTTTTTATTTTATTTATTTCCTCTTGATTGTAACATTTACAGTTTGTAAATTGAATAAATAGATTTTAAAAAATATAAAATTATAATATTATATTGCATGTACATACATACATATAGTCACGTTCAAATCCCCTGCTGGGTGGACAGTGCCAACAGTCCTGAAAAGACTGAAAGGCCAGGTTCAGCTGAATGTAACAATTAATCATTATTATTATATATTAAAAAAAATTACATTAAATGAAACACCCAGAAACTTTCACTCAGGATATTATATGTGGCCGTCCAAGCGAAAAGGGCCCACTGAGCACTTTCTAGTTTCCGAGATATTTGAGATTTTGTGAAAAAAGGTGAAAACTTGGCATTATGCGATTTTAATGGATTTTAATGCAACATGCAATGGGCTACATTTTCGTATAATAATCGTCTGTAAATAACGAACACAACGTGAGAAAATTGCAATTATATGTTTAGTGAAAAGGGACCAGTTATCAACACTCTTTAAATTGAATGATTGAAATTGAATTTTATAATGATAATGAGTTAAATAACAACTAATGTCGATGTTTAACCAACCACAAAGACATCTACTGTCAACAGCGATATTTTATACTAGCTGTGCCCGCGACTTCATCCGCGTGGAATAGTTATTTTGGGCATCATTGTAGCCCGCGAGGATGAATAATTTCCCCCGTTTTTTTCACATTTTCAAGTATTTCTTCGCTTCATATAGTTGCAGCGTGATGTTATATAGCCTAAAGCCTTCGTCGATAAATGGTCTATTCAACGCAAAAATAATTTTTCAATTCGAATCAGTAGTTCCTGAGATTAGCGCGTTCAAACAAACAAACTCTTCAGTTTTATAATATTACTAGAGGCCGCCCGCGACTTCGTCCGCATGGAAACCCTATCAATCCCGCGGGAACTCTGGGATAAAAAGTAGCCTATGTGTTATTCTGGGTCTTCAGCTACCTACATACCAAATTTCATGGTAATCGGTTCAGTAGTTTTTGCGTGAAAGAGTAACAAACATCCATACAAACTTTCGCCTTTATAATAGTAGTAGGATATATAATATTAAATAAAAAATATTTCTGAAATGCTACCATCGGTCGTGGCAAAAGTTTTAAATCCAAATAAAGTTTATGACCAACTTCCAACAGAAATATTCCCGTCAGGTATGACTATAGAAAGGCAATGGTATTTGTATAACAAAATACGTGAATTTGTCGAAGAAGAATCTAAAGATATTTTGTGTCCCAAACCAATAGTCTTAGACGACATATCCACTCCTAGTCAATGTAGTGTAGTAGAAGGAACAACTACTTCTACTTCTAATACATCATCCAATCAAATTGCTAAGAGAGTTAGAAAAACGCCAACTTGTTCATACTGCAAGGAAGTCGGTCATAGGAATCAAGTAAGAAACGGGTCATATTTTTGTCCAAAGCGCAGGTCAGAAAATATTTGAGATTTAATTCTGACTTTTGAAACCTGTAATAGGTTAATTCTTTTTTTTTTTGTAATGTGTCGTATTAATGACTTTTAATTCATTAATTTTTATTCTTTTGACGTAAATTTAATCTGTTTTTGTATAATGTCCTACGAGTAGTATATTCTTAATAAATGTGTGTTACAATGTACGCGAAATATATAACTACCAATTAGTATTAAGTTTTTATTTTTTTATTCGAAAGTGTTGCCATAATAAAAACTAGTCGATTTTATACTTAACATATTGTTCTATTGTAATAAATAAGAATCTATGTAACTGACAACTAGATCTCTAGCTATTACAGTTTAAAATTTTATTGTATTCAACTGGGCCCTTTTACTAAACTTATTATAAAGTTAGTTTTAAGCTTCTTTTTTTTTATTCGATAATTTTTTTTTTTTTTTTTTTTTTTTTTTTTTTTTGGACAAATTACACAGATTGAGTTAGCCTCGAAGTAAGTTCGAGACTTGTGTTACGAGATACTAACTCAACGATACTTTATTTTATAATAAATACTTATATAGATAAACATCCAAGACCCAGGCCAATCAGAGAAAGTTCTTTTCTCATCATTGCCCTGACCGGGATTCGAACCCGGGACCTCCGGTGACACAGACAAGCGTACTACCGCTGCGCCACAGAGGCCGTCAGTTTTCAGAGTTTCCATAACATTAACTAATTGATTTTATACTAAACATATTGCTCTATAATAATAAATAATAATCTATGTAACTGACAACTAGATCTTAAGATAATACAGCTTAAACTTTCAATGCCTGTTTCCCAACAATTTGATTTTTGTAAGTGTGAACTTTGAAAATTTTTTATTCCAATAAATGTTATTATGATTAATTTTTTTTTTATTCCATATGATCAACCAACTATTTAACTATCCAAATATGGCCTTAACTCAATACCACCCAAGTGGTACCTTTATGCTTGGACTGCCACATATTTTCAAGTCTAACTGTATCATATACAGCGCTGATCGATGACTGAACGAACCAGCTTGATAAATGCAAGCTGTACAGCAAATAAAACCGCAGCGTGCTCTCAAAGCTTTCGCAGACACTAATTAATAAGCTAAAGCTGGATTGAAAGCTTTCATTATTTAGTTCGGACTTATTGCTATTGAACGATGTTTATTTGGCCTCTATTTTATCTCGTAACACAAGTTTCGAACTTACTTCGAGGCTAACTCAATCAGTGTAACTTGTCCGTATATATTTACTTATTTTTATTTATTTGTACTAAGTTATAGATGCGAAATAAAGATTACTCTTTCAATCAAAAACAACTGCAGGAATTACCATGAAATTTTGCATAAATATAGCTTAGACATTACATTAACATAAAAAGTAAAAAAAAAAAATATAGAGATTTTTTTTTATAATTTATATCGTTTTAATAATTAATAATATCATTATAAGTAGGTATATCAATAGCTATCAAGTAAGTCGGTCCTTTAAGAACTGTATCGGCTGCGCTGTTTCATTGTTCGCGTAGACGAAGTCATCGATAACAGCTAGTTTATAAATAAATCCAAAATCAAATTGTATTAATAGAAGTTACAAAATGTACAATTGTGCGTTCTGTGAACACTATCTATAAATTTCCAGTCTTGTTTATCTGTGTAGTGTTAAATTAATTAAAAATAATTACGCAAATAACAAGAAAAGCTGTAACTATTCTTAGAAATATCTTCCTTAAAACTTAATACAAACCAAATAAAATACAGAAGTTACACTTGATATTTTGTAAGTTTGAAATGTTCTTCTAATTATTCGATCTAATAGTATCATGACTGCTTGCATACTTGGAATAAACTTTTCTTATCTAATTTAACATGAATTATCCTATCCTGTAGATGTCAAATCTAGTGGAAACATTTAGAAGTCAAATTACTCAATAAAAATCAGAATTATAATTAACTTTAAAAAATATATTTTTAGAAGTACATTATATGTAGTTTCTAGTTAGTAGTATTTGTTTGATTGAGTATCAGGATGGCTCTGTCTTCCCCTTAAGGCATGAATACATGATTGCATGTACGTATAAGTATTGGAATCGCACTTCTGCACACACATTATTGTGTGACCATAATAATATGAAACATTTAACAGTTCCCACTGCGTTATGAAGGAATACTTAATTACACTAACCGCTGTTTTCCGTGTTAGCATTAAAGTTAATGTAACAAAATAATTTGTGGAACGACAAGATGGCGTCGAGACAAATAGTAAGCATTAAAATCAGTTAGGGGGCGCACGCGCATTTATTCTAACTTAGAATTATAGTTACCTGTTATGGGTTTTAGAGCTAAGGACTTAGTTTCTTAATTCTGTTTTATATAAGCGTTATGTTTTTTTTATCATTAAGCCAAACAGCTGAACGTGGCCTATCTGTCTTTTTAAGATTGTTTGCTCTGTCTACCTCGCAAGGGATATAGATGTGATTATATATATGTATGTTTTTGAAGGTTAACGCGTTTTGTTAAAGTAATGACTAAATTAATGAATATAGAAAATCTTTATATGTATCTACATTTTTTTTCATTTATCTTATTCAACTAGTATAAATGTGTAACTAAGTTTATACGAGTAGCCTATTGTTACCTTTTCATGCTTGATTTATCTTCTTTACCTAACATTATTTAAATTTAGATAAATTGTTCTAATATGCATCCCAAAAATTTTGTAAAATCAACCAAATTTAATAAATGTTGATTCAATAAGAGAATAAATTTAAATAAAATTAAGTGTTTAGTTCAAATAACATCATTAGTGCTAAGACCGTGTAAAGAAAACCTTAGAGACCCGCGTGAGCGATTTATTCTGACTTAGACTAATGCCTCGGGCCAATAAGCGATTATATTTGTATTATGCGAGATTGAAGTGAGTGTTACAAGTGGTGGTTTGTGAAAAGGCCAAAAATAAATTGTATAGTGATATAATTTTCCTCAACATATCTTTGAGATAAGATTCAAATACGAACATACATACATATACCGAATTCTTTATTCCTTATATGGTTACGTCCGAGCCAACAGTCTCCAAAAAACTGAAAGAAATACAAATTCAAATTCAAATAGTGACAGGCTGCTAGCCCATCGCCTACAAAATGATTCTCAAATTTCTCATCTTACCTTTCAATTGACTCATACAATTTCACAGGAAAAGGAGATTAAAATAATGAGAAAGAGATCTATGCCGTGTGGTTTCCGGTATGCCGTGTAGTTTCCGGTACCAATACAAAAAAGAATAGGACCACTCCATCTCTTTCCCATGGACGTCGTAAAAGGCGACTAAGGGATAGGCTTACAAACTTGGGATTCTTTTTTAGGCGATGGGCTAGCAACCTGTCACTATTTGAATCTTAATTCTATCATTAAGCCAAATAGCTGAACGTGGCCATTCAGTCTTTTCAAGACTGTTGGCTCTGTCTACCCCGCAAGGGATATAGACGTGACCATATATATGTATGTATGTAGAAAGATATCTAACATTTCTCGACCTAACCATCATAGTATTTTTGTTTTTTTTTTTTCAAAACCTTCCCAATATTTTCCATTTCCGTGTAATATCCATATCGGAATGCATTAATACGTAATATCAGCAAACAACGGTGTGCATAAATACCGCGCCCGAACGATATCTATCGGTGCCGGGAATTCTGATAGATGTCGGGCGTGACTCACACCGGCCATTTCACTTTTTTTTCTACTACATACATACATAAAATCACGCCTCTTTCCCGGAGAGGTACATCTTTCCACGGTACAATCTCTGCATACTTCCTTCGCTTATATTCATATCTCTCTACATGCAAGCTCGACGGTTTCGGGTACTCTTGACCTGAACCTTTGCCAAGACGTCCTTAATTTGATCTAGATTCATTCGTCTAGGCGTTTTTTCTACTATTTTGCTATAATTTTTCTGTTAGACGATGTGCCGACAACCTGTCGCTAATCTCAATTCCATCATTAATCATATGGCCTTTCAGTGCTACCAATACTGTTGGTTCTGTCTTCATCCTAAGGGATAAAGACGTGATAATATGTATGTATGTAAATAAGACTAAAATTATGAATGCAAAAGTTTGTTTTTTATGCTGCTGTTTCATAGCTGAGCCAATAGCTATAAGTTAAACTTTTGGTAATAGTTAATTATCTAGGAATTAACCTACTCTACTTTTTTTGAAAATTTATAATCGTATTACGTATACAAAAGCGACAAAGATATGAGTTTAAACTTACCGGTGAGTTATTATTTTCATTCCATAGTTATAATCTTATTTATAAGGAGTTGTGAAAAGTTTTAATTGTCTACCATGTTTACATACTTGTTTTATCTTATTCATAAAATTTGCCAAATTTATTTATTTATCTAGAAGTCATAAATACGATGAAACTCCTGTACCGATTTATATATTTATATGTAAGTGGGTATTCATATACAGAGTACGGATCATAACTTATTTAAACAAAACTGGTCAGTCTGAGTCCACCAACTGCTATAACTTATCAATATTCTAATCCATCCTCAACGAACCCCTTTTGAGATAGTTTAGAAAGTGTAAATCCCTTTATACAACAGTCGCAAGCCATTAGAGACGGGAATAAGTCCGAGATATCTTATCGATATAATCGGGTGGCCGTTATTGTCTATCGGCTCCTACTCTAGAAAGTATCGATGGATTGAATCGATTAATTACAATGTTTGCCCCGTAAGTGCATGGAATGACATCGATGTTTTGAATAATCGATCGGTATTTTGGCCGTGGGCGATCCGTTTTGTTAATGTTATCTGCGCTTTCAATTGAGATTGATTAAATTGCGCTACGGCTTAGTGTAATGTCATCGGTAGTGCAAGGAAATTTAAATAAAATCTGGTCAAGCGCTGATTTATTTTACATTTATATTAAAAATAATTTTATTTCTTTTATATATCAAAACTAAATTATTGTTATTAAAACTGTCTAAATATCGGGTCAGCTATTGAGAAAAAAATTATGATTGCCTAAATTAAATGCCTACATAGTTAATCTATTTGCAATATTGTAATGTAAGGCAGAAAATAGTTGTTAAAATAACTCAGGATCAATTTAATTTATTGCCGCATTAAACTAAAATATCCTGTAACAATAGATCAAAATATTAATCGACACATACAGAATGGTAACACAATTTACGAATTACAAAATACATCGATATTCTAAATGACAGTCGATCTTTCACAATTTGGTTAAGAATGATATCCGCTGTCGAAAGTTGAGCAACACAATAAATAGATGTGTATCGAGCTTGGAGTAGGCTGGGCCAAATTATCGATTGTTCAGGTTACAGCACTATGATTAAGGCCCTCGTACATAAGTAGTTTTGTGTGAATGTCTGTGTTCACATACAATTCTTGCGATTTCAAATCTTAAAAAAAGAGCTTAGTTGGTGATAGTTGCTTCCAACTCAAATGTAAGTCTGCCAAAGTTTTGAAGTCAAGTCACGCCGACTGATAAAGAAAATAAGTCCCTTACCATTTTGTGATTGAAATCTGTTCTAATTAACATAAGTATTAAATTCATTTGAAGCTTACAAAAAAAATTCTTCAACCTTTTGATATAAGAAACAAGAGAAAATTCAACATGCCACATTATGATATCATTTTAATTGTTCTTACCGTTGACAAGTGTATCACCCTCTCAATGGTCGGTATTTCACATCAAATCATACAATGTTTTCTTGTCACTCATGAGTTCGCATTATGCTTGTATTAACTGTTTTATGGACATAGCGTTTGTGGGTGTGTAATACCCGCTGAATGACAACTGTAATAATATAACGTTATATCGACATTACTTGAATATTGTTTTACACTTTACTTGCCGTGTGGTTCCCGGCACCAATACAACAAAGAATTGGACCACTCCATCTCTTTCATGGATGTCGTAAAAGGCGACTAAGGGATAGGCTTACAAAATTGGGATTCTTTTTTAGGCGATGGGCTGGCCACGTTCAGCTATTTGGCTTAATGATAGAATTGAGATTCAAATAGTGACAGCTATTTGAATCTCAATTCTATCATTAAGCCAAATAGCTGAACGTGGCCATTCAGTCTTCTCAAGACTATTGGCTCTGTCTACCCCGCAAGGGATATAGACGTGACCATATGTATGTATGTATGTTGTTTAACAGTTGTGATGAAAGGAAGAGTGTTGGTGTAGATGCTATGTGGGTCGTTGTCAAATTTTGCGCAGGTAAACTAGTCCCTTGACAGTTTTTACTTTATATTAATTAATAATTCAACTATTACTAAAAAAACATATTGAGTAAATAATAAATCACATTATTAAACATCTATTAATAGAATAAAGATTTAGTTTAGATGTTTTTGTTCTTTTTTTAAGTAACATAGTGGTAATTTTAGGTAACAGAGGGGTTTTCCTTATAAATTCTATCTGTCCCAAGTAGCACTCTGTCACAGAAAGGATCAAATAACTTGAATTTCTAATATATCAACCAACTTCAAAAAAATTATTACCTTAAAAGTAGTATTATAAATATATATAAAATATGTTTTAAAGACCGTTAGTATTAAAATGTACTTTTTTGAAAATTGTCTAAGCTTTGTCCCACGTATTGCTGGGAACCATTTGGAATACTATGTTACTATGTAAATCACATGTCAAAATAGAGATGGAGTTGCTTTTTTCTGACTATTCATCAGGGGTGCATCAGTTCTCAGTTGCCCGCTTGGCATTCAACGTGCTGCGTGTTTTTATTGAGCATCCACTTTGTTACTCACCTATTCCGTAAGTAAATCAATGTTTTTTCTATTATTTTATATTTAGCTTGTTAACTAAGGAGTAAATATTCTAAATTTGAAAGAAAATATTCAATCAACGCCATATTGTTTTATTTATGTCTATTGAAATGTAAAATTTACAACTATGTTACTCGCAACTCTGTTACTTGCGCGTGGTAACAGAGTTGTTGAGAAAGTAACAAGAGTTGTATTAAAACTTTACTATTTAACTTTGACTGAAATTGTATGTTCCAAATGCAATATTTTTTAATAAACTGTTTTCTAAACTAATATATAATCTTGGTACGTATAAATGAATCGTGAAAAATTGTAAATAACCCTAAAAAATTGTTACAGAATAGGATAGGATAGTCAGCTGAGAAGCAGCGACGATACCGAGAACGGTGTAAAAATAATCCTGAAAAAGTAGCAGAAGCTAAACGAAAAGATCTAGAGAGATACCATGCAAAAAAACGCTTAGTAAAAGATTTAACAACAGGTGAACATTGAGTTATAAAAAAAAATGGCGATCTGCGAACTCTAGACGGAAAGATAAGGCTAGAGCACTACGTATTGTTATGCACACTCCAGAGTCTACACCACCTCGATTAGATAGTCGTGCTTCTATAGATCAAGTTATTTCAAGGGACTATCGTCGTTCGTCAACACCCCAGCTGTCTACTTCTCGTGAAAACACTCCTCACTCAACAACATCATCGGTTGTTCGCGGCAGAAAGCAAGTAAAAAGAAACAGATCGAAATTATTTAGAGATAATACAAAGTTGAAGGAACAGTTACAGGCAGTGAACAAGAAATGTAGTTACAAAACTTTTACACGATACAGACCATTTTATGTTGTGCTTCCTACTGTTGCTGCAAGAGAAACATGTTTGTGCCGAATCCATACTAACATTCAATATTTAGCAGTCTCTGTTACTTTTTTGTCCCAATGATTAAAGAACTTACTATGGAATTTTAGGGAAACCTATTCAGTATTATATTGTAATATCACAGTACATTAATTCTTACATATTTATGCTGTTATAATGTTATACTTAGTTGTTGATATATAGACATTTTGTAGACTTTGATAGAATTTAATATCTGTTAATGTTTAATAAGTAACAGAGTTGTTTAAGATCTAATTAAATTATTATTAAAGTTTAAAAAAACGTTGTGATTCTAAACGTGATTATAAGATATATGACTGTAATTAATATAAATGCCAAAATATTTGCGACTGATTTGTTTAATTTCATAATAAAAGGTAAAACGTTATGGTAACAGAGTTGTATTTCTTTTCACCCTGACCCACTAAATGTAGAATAAGTCGTAAATTATTAATTAAACATCGCGGCCGACTATAATAGACCATACTTTAGTTATTTTAACAGGTATGGGCACAAAGAAAAGTAAAGTTTAAATATATTTACAATTTCATATTTTTACAATTTTATGTTACGTTTACCTGCCCTAAATTTGACAATGACCCATGTGTGTTTGTTTATCCAAAAAACTTCTCTGAAATAATTCTTTACACTTTGCCTTTCTTTACACTGTCCTTTGGTGGGCCTGCTGGAAAAAGAAGAAATAAGTACTGAATTTGTCTTTATTTTAAGTTTTTTTCTTATTTTCCTTGTTGTACATAAATAAATATATAAATAAAATAAATAATTAACCCCCTCTCTTTCTGTCTCTTATTTTTTAATGAGTCGTGATATATGTACTTACATTTAAAAGAGTAAACGCCTCTAGTAAAAGTAAACTACAAATTATGAGGCATCCGAGAGAGCTTTCAAAATTAACAAAATCAGTTTCATTTAAATAAATGTCAGGATTTTGGTATTTAAGATTTCACCACGGTTCAAATTTAAATACCTACGTACTCGTAACTTTTAAAATGCCGTGTAGTTTCCGGCATCAATACAAAATAAATAGGATCACACTTTTTCTCTTTACCATTGATGTGGTAAAAGGCGACTAAGGAATAGGCTTATAAACTTGGGATTCTTCTGGATTCTTGGAACTTAACGCGATAGGCTAGCAATCTGTCACTAATTTAATCTCAATTCTATTATTAAGCCGAACAGTTGACTGTTTTCTATCAGTCTTTTCAAGGCTCTGTCTAGCCCGCAAGGGATATCAAACGTGAAAATATGTATGTTACTTTAAAAGGTACTTACACACAACTTAAAAGTTGTATTCAAATAGGTCTAAAACAACTCGGCCCTATTTTGATATGTATCGAAGCAATTAAATTTTACTGCGAAACTTGAAACAGATTGTAAAATGACAAAGCTAGGCTTTTACTATTATGACCGCGGTCAATATTGACCATTTGTTGAGATCGATCAGACTCCAGTACAATGTTACCTACATTCCGTTTGCGTTGAAAGTTTGTTTTATATTTATTTAGTTTAAGATTTATGTGCAATGATGGTAAATCATTTCAGTGAAAAGGAAACTTTTATTTTCACTGTGATTGGCTGATGGCGTGTGACGTAAGTGAAGTCTCCGCAAACTTTTAACAGAACGTTTTTTATTTGTTTGCAGTGTTCAAACGCTTTGACATCAACCACCAACCGACACCGGCGCCAAATTTTGGATTTTCAAAGGTCAGTTGCTTCATACATACACTTATCACGTTTTAAACTCTTACAGGTTAGACGGAGCCAAGTTTGAGACGTGAAGGCAACTATCAGCTGAGACTCAGATACTGACAGGTTGCTAGCGCATCACCTTAAATAAGAATCTCAAGTTTAGAAGCTTTCTTTATAAATTTAGTCACATCACATTTTACTTAAATCTTCTTTAGAGTCTCAATGATGTTCAATATCACAGTCATAAAGTCAGTACAGTTAAATATAAATGAACAATTATTCTTAGAATTTTACTTGTATTTTTCATAAAACAATGTTTGAACTCACAACATATGACTCAATGCAATGCCACAGACCAATCATATAATAAGGTTTGTTTCCCACGCTGTTCCCGTTTTACAAATTTCCAGGAGCATGCCTTCTCTTTCTTTTTACACATTAACGTGAACAACAGAATGAGACAACAACAATAATGAATCGGCGCGTAAGATTGTAAGGGTGTAACTACAGTGGGTGGCAACCTCTTATTAACTTTAATATCGGGTTTTTAATAGTTGAACCAATTTTTCTTGTTCACCGCTTTATGTTTGTACTTTTTTACACCCTAATTTGGAAGAACTTTTGAAATTACTTACCGTGACTTATGTTGCTAGTAGGCTAGCTGCTAAATAAACTAATTATATATACAATTGATGTTTATTTTTGTAATTATTTTGATATAATTTTACATTAAAACCTATTTTTTTATTAACATTGTAATCTCAAAATTATTCATAACTAGAGGCCGCCCGCGAGTTCGCTTGGAATCAATCCTGCGGGAACTCCGGGATAATAAGTAGCCCAAGTATACTCGTCCCTATATTATTCTGGGTCTTCAGTTGTCTACATATTAAATTTCATCGCAATCGGTTCAATAGTATAAGCGTGAAAGAGTAACAAACATACATACATTACATTACATTACTCACAAACTTTCGCATTTATTATTGTTAGTAGGATTTAACAAAATTATTAATACACAAAATTATTGTTGTTATATTTAACACACAATCAACAAGTGTCATTTTAAGTAAAGCCCTAGTAAGTTATATGTATTTTCTTATCTATAAATATTATGTTATTTATTATTAATTTTTCACAGGCAATGAACGGATTTCTCATGATGATGACTCAAAACGGAAAACTATTGTACATATCAGATAATGCTGCTGAATACCTAGGACATTCTATGGTAAGTCAATGATTATTTACATCGACATTATAGTGAAATAAAGAACATAGTGAGTTCATATCACTTTGCCTTTATCGTTGTGATGCATTTATGTTGACTGCTACACTAAGATAATTTATTGATTAATCTTTTTTAATAAGCAGTACTTATAAAAATTTAAAGAACAAGAATGAACACGTTCACCTTGTGCAAGCTTCTTCTTTTGGCTTTAGTCCCGGTTGCATCCTCACCTCTCTGGAGAGGAGCCCGGGGTATGCCTTTGACCATGAATCCTAGATTGGGTGAGTCGGGTTTTTACACGAAGCGACTACCATCCTACCTTTGCAACCTTTGCAGTTAACCATTATTGGATCTATAGTAACACAGTTGCCTGAATGTGCAGGTTTCCTCACGATGTTTTCCCTCGACGAAATAGCATCGATTAGTATTCAAACTAATGTACCTACCTACATAGCTTTGAAAATAGTCAATCGGTACATAGCCGAGATGGGATTCGAACCTGTACCTTTCTGCGCATCACGCATTTTAACAGGGCACCTTACCTATTCGAGGACCGACGCTCCATCTGGTAAAAGCATAATGGTAAGGACATAGAGTGTGTGTCAGGTGCTTCCTTCTCATGCAGATAATAAGTGTCAATACATACATATGATCACGTCTTTATCCCTTACGGAGTAGACAGAGCCAAGGGTCTTGAAAAGACTGATAGGCCACGTTCAGCTGTTTGGCTTAATAATGGAATTGAGATTGAAATAGTGACGGGTTGCTAGCCCATTGCCTAAAAGAAGAATCCCAAGTTTATAAGCCTTTCCCTTAGTCGCCTTTTACGACATCCATGGGAACGAGATGGAGTGGTCCTATTCTTTTTTTTATTGGTGTCGGGAACCACACAGCAATAAGTGATAATCAAGGAAATAAACTTGGGATTCTTCCTTTAGATGACGGGCTAACAACCTGTCATTATTTAAATCTCAATTCCATCATTAAGCCATACAGCTGAACGTGGCATTTCAGTTTCAAGACTTTCGTCTCTGTCTACCCTATAAGTGTTATAGATGTGATTATATGTATGCAGGTTGAAAGAACAACCAGTTTGTATGGCGTCGGTGAACAATAAAAGCTGTGATTAATTTACCGGTCTTTAACGAGAGAGGTCATCACCGCTGCGGTGGTCGTATTTATATATGGATCACTGTTGAAATTTGTTTTATTTTTACGGTTTTGGATCTCATGAAATTAGATCTTAAAGGATTACTTTAAATATTATTATACACTTATATACAAGGCGATGGGCTAGCAACCTATCACTATTTGAATCTCAATTCTATCATTAAGGCAAATAGCTGAACGTGGGCATTCAGTCTTTTCAAGACTATTGGCTCTGTCTAGCCCGCAAGGGATATAGACGTGACCATATGTATGTATGTATTATAAACTTTTCTTCCGTTAAGCATATAAGCTAATGCTTATGAGTCGGGTAATACTAAATTTTACACTTAACTTTAATTTCCAAGAGCTAAGATCTCGTGGGAATTTAAAAAAATTCTAGCGTTATTGATACTCGTACTATTAACTTTATTTGTACAAAAATCTCCATAACATTGATAGCTTAATAGACATACATACAGATTTAAACATTTAAATATTAGTATGGATGACAATTCAACGATGAATGAGAATCCTCATGTAGTTTTTTTATACCAAAATAAGGACACCTACACACTCTACAATCACTCCAAATTGATCAAAAAGCCATTATTCGCCTAATTTCAATCCGTCAAATGATCTATTTATAATTAGAACTTGATAACACCAATCTTTCTATTGTTTAGTTTCCGCTCCATCGGAGTGTTGTGATTGGTGGATGAGATGTCAAAAGATAAGCCAATCAGTGGCGAATGGAATGTCGTGGTACATCCGGGTAGTAACAGCTGATTGATTTATCAACCAACTTATGCGATATAAGAAACGGTTCTCAATTAAAGACATAGACAATTTTAATTTGTGCCGTGTGGTTCCCGGCACCAATAAAAAAAAGAATAGGACCACTCCATCTCGTTCTCATGGATGTCGTAAAAGGCGACTAAGGGAAAGGCTTATAAACTTGGGATTCTTCTTTTAGGCAATGGGCTAGCAACCCGTCACTATTTGAATCTCAATTCCATTATTAAGCCAACCAGCTGAACGTGGCCTATCAGTCTTTACAAGACTGTAGGCTCTGTCTACCCTGCAAGGGATATAGACGTGATTATATGTATGTATGTATTTATGTACAATTTTAATTTAATAAGTAGTTACATTAAGCTTAGATGCACTGCAGGTAATTATATCCAAAAAATCGTTGTATGCAAATTTACCGTGTTATCATATCATGACCTAGCTATTTTTTTGTTTACTGTTTCATAGTTCTGACCCACTTGCAGTCCTTAATTGAGCCTATAATATAATAAGCCTGCAGGCAAAAGACATTCAATAAAAAAATATTATCATTTATCCAAAAATAATATTTACCCAAATTTGAACACATCTTGCTGCCGAAAAAGAAACAGTTGTAATTATTATAGACTGAAAACTAATTTGTGATGCAAATAGTATTACCATACATTGTTGCGTATTTTGTATACGTGTCTCGGGGCCAAGCTGTGATATTTAGAATGAAATACACGCGAAATGCTACTTACATAAAGTACACGGGAAGGCGGTGCCTTCTGTATGTGCTTGTAGGGTTTCCAACACTGTATTTTATTTGTAGATTTAAATGTCCACTGTTGGACAATTCTTTTTTCTCACTCGTCTAAGTCTCTAATATTTTTAAACTATTTGGTAACTTAATTTTTTTAAGTCTACTCTCGTGTCCTATTATCGGGCTAGGACAATAAGCAATTTATATAATCACTTTTATATTGTTTTTTCTACTCATATTTTCTGCTTTTACATGAAAAAATAATTCTGAAGTTAGTATAGTGTAAGGAAATTTTTGTGCTTGTATATTGTCTGTCAGTCAGTCAATCATAAAATAAAATATATGTATATACATACATACAAAAAGTCACGTCTATATCCCTTGCCGAGTAGATAAAGCCAACAATCTCGAAAAGGCTGAAAGGCTGTAACGTTCGTTCAGCTATATTCTTCGACGATTTGCGATTCTTCTTTTAGGCCATGGACCGATGGATGACATATGGATGGATGACAGCCTGTCACTATTTGGATCTCCATTCTACAAGTAAGCCATACAGTTAAACGAGGCGTTTCAGTCTTTTTTAAATTGTGGGCTCTGCCAACCCGTTAGAGATAAATGCGTGACTATATTTATATCAATAAGTCCTTTTGGAGTCCCAATCAAAAACTGTATTTGGAAATATATATATAAATACACAAAGTTCTTTCAACCCTACCTCTAACTCCAGCGCTAAACAAATAGTTCAACATCGTAAGTTGTATGTTTGTATAGTTGTACTTGTAGCATAAACTGATTCTGCGATTAGTACCGCTCTGATAATATCTGTATGTTTGTTATCGCCCTAGCATTACAAAATGGCGAGATATGTTAGTTCATTCGCCTGTTTATTGTATTGTTTTGTAATTTTGCAAGGTTTTCTATGTATATGCGTAATTTTAAGGCGACATTTCGACTAACGTTGCCCAAGTTTAATGGCTTTACAACAAACAAAAGTTTATCAATATCTGTTCAATATTTGGGTCGATAAGCTTGTACAAAAAGAAAGGGAAAATGCAGCTTCGAAGAACTAAATACATATACTACATTAATAGATTCGAATCGAACAGATCTCTATTTAATGCATCTTCTCCTTTTTTCTATTAATACCGGTGTAATCCTCATCTCTCTGGAGAGGAGCCCTGGGTGCGCCTTTAACCATGGATCCTGGATAGGCTAAGTCAGTTGTTCAGAGTCGCTCTGTGACTACCGATCATTGTAACATGTTTCGAAACGCCGAGGGTAAAATAAAGGTAGGTACGTTACGTTCGGTAACTATAACATCTTTTTGGCATTTGTAAATACATACATATAGTCATGTCTATATCCGTTGAGGGGTAGATAGAGCCAGAAGTCCGGAAAAAAACTAAAAGACCACGTTCAGCTGTATGACTTTATAATGGAATTGAGATTCAAATAGAGACAGGTTGCTAGCCCATCGCCTAAAAGAAGATTCCCAAGTTTATAAGCCTATCCCTTAGACGCCTATAACGACATCTATGAGAAAGAGATAGATGGTCCTATTATTTATTCTATTGCCGCCGGGAGCCACACGGCACGGTGTATTGATAATACTTATTACAATAAGACTCGTTGATGTCTTTTTTATCGAAACTACATATATATACAATATTTACTTATTTTGTCACAAGACAATTCTTTGAAAAGGATGTCATTATTCTGACATAATTTGCTAAATTATAATTGAAACATATATATAAAGATATAATTCATACAAATAATAAGCAATAAGACGTTTTATCCTGATGTTAAGCGGTTACCATTCGATAAAACCTCAAATACGCGAGTGACAGCCAAAACAAAAGCATGTCATTACCATCTGCCGTGTCTAGTGTTGTTGAACTATCGATATTTTAATATCGATAATTGACCATACAAATCAACTATAATATTTCAATTATAAACAATCAGTACTGTGGATAGTGTAAAGTTGCAATATTAGATCTACTATTTGTAATAATTTTTTGTATGTACAAACATACATAAAATCACGTTTATTTCCCTTGCGGGGTAGACAGAGCCAACAGTCTTGATAAGACTAAAAGGTCCACGTTGAGTTGTTTGGCTTAATGACGTTCAGCTTTCATAATATTAATGATAGAATTGGGTCAGGTCAAAAGTACCCGAAACCGTTGAGCTTGCATGGAGAGAGTTATGAATGTGGATGAAGCGAAGGAAGTATGCAGAGATCGTGGCAAGTGGAAAGAGGTAGTCTCTGCCTACCCCTCCGAGAAAGAGGCGTGATTTTATGTATGTAGGTATGTATAGAATTGAGATTCAAATAGTGACAAGTTGCTAGCCCATAGCCTAAACGAAGAATCCCAAGTTTATTATACTATCTCTAAGTCGTATTTTATGACATCCATGAGGAAGAGATGGAGTAGTCCTATTTTTTTTTTATTAGTGCCGGAAACCATATAGCACATGTATGTACATTTATGACAATTGTATCTTATCTTAATGTAGCGATTTAATACAATCGTCAGTATCGTTAGTATAATTGGTCATTTTGATTCGATCTATCGATACTATTGTTTTACCTCAAACTATCGATAGTCTATCGAAAGGTAACTATCAAGAGGCAACACTAGCCATATCAATCCAATTCCGATCGACTGCCATAACTCATCCATCGCTTATTTCCCACGATCCTATTCTTATGGGGTCCATATAATGATCTATACCGATCTATTACTCATATCAAACCCTAATTACATACTACTAAAGTTCAAATTTTAATAACCTAACCTCGACCTCCGGTAATATTTTATTGTATTCAGCAATTTAGATTAATGATAAGGTTTTAGACGTAGTAAGTACTTAATTCAGAGATCTTGTTAAAAACAATGTGTAGGTAATCTGCTGTTTATGAGTTCAAATGGTTGCGTGGGCGTTTTAACTGTACTTTGAGATTTATTGATAATTTTCAACTTGTTAGTTATGGTGAAATTATTTTGTTATGTTTATAAGTACACGGTGTAAGTTAATTTGATATGTAAATTAGTAGCCACGAGGGTTATTGAAATGAAATGAAATAAATATATGCAATAATCTAATTTTACGCAATTAACTAAGCAGATTTACAATATAATTGAGGACGATCGTATCTTGATCAAACCTAACCATGACCTGGACCTTCTGGTGAAACCGTACCTGCATAGAACATATTGATAAATGGGTACTAAAGTAACAAAATTTGGTACTATTAAAGATCTAAGAATGTTTTGGAACGTGCTAATTAGTATTCATGATTAGCACTTTATTAACGTTCTAGTCGTTTAAAAAGGCCAAGTATTATGCCATTAGTATTATGGCTAATTTATTCTTTAAAAATTACATAAGGGTTGTCGCGGCGGTAAATTAGCTATGTACGAGTATTTGTAGTGTAAAAATGATAAAGAATACTTTTTAGTACTAAAATAATTTAGTATTTACAACGCATATGGAATAAATATGCTCTATTAATGTAACCCAATAATGTATTTAGTATCATGTTGTACTAAAAACGATTACGATGATATTTTTTATCACACTTATTTTCCTTTTCGTTAGTGCGTGTTGTGTCGTGTGAAGCAAACAATTATGTAAGGTTTTTTTGATAAACGCACATCATTATGATTTCAAATTTTGAGTATTCGTGTACTGCGTAAATTGTGTTTTGAATTTAAAATAAAATATCATAGTATACCGTGTGGTTTTCGGCATCAGTAGAAAAATTAATAGGACCACTTCTTCTTTTTCCCATGAATATCGTGTGAATGTGACTAAGGGATAGGCTTATAAACTAGAGATTCTACTTTTATGCGACGGGCAACCTGTCACTATATTAATCCCAATTCCATCATTGAGTCAAACAGCTGAACGTAGCCTATCAGTTATTCAAGACCGACGACTCTGTATACCCCGCAAGGGATATAGACGTAATAATGTTTGTATATATATTATTGTAAAAACATTTAAAATCTGTAGGTATTTTTTTTCATAGATTATTATATTTCATATTTGACATACTTACTTCTCGAGATCCAAAGGGCATTTTACCTTTTAAAAATAAGGGTAACGGTACTCGCCACACACGTCGCGATCGCTGCAAACAATCGGAACGCACAATTCAATATGCCAAGCGAACAATAATAGCACAATAGGCTTTCGTCGCTAACCACCGTGCCGATTTATTGAAGCTCACTATTAAATACCTTTGTTATAACATCAGCCAGCGATGCTTGATCCGTCGAGCTGTTAAGTAAAGGAGATGATGTAAAGTTGTATGTCTTTTCAGATTTTTTCAGTTAACTTGAGCGGGTCAGTTAATATTTCAAAAAGATTATTATTTATCATCATTATAGTTTGGCTTAATTGCTTGTGTTACTAAATTTATAAACCCTTATTCTAAGTAAATAAAAATTTTATCCATGAGATAATAAAATTAACATTAAAGAAGATTTTTGTCCAAAACAATTAAGTATGGTTAAAATTATTTATTCTCAAACAAATAGAAGGTTACGTGCCTAAGATTTCTCAGATATACAAAATTATAACACGAATTAAAATTTGATACAAGGGCGACTGAATTGTGAATTTTCTAAGCGACTATAACATTAAAAAACATACATACATGCATACAGTCACGTTTATATCCCTTGCGGGGTGAAAAAGCCAACAGTCTTGAAAAGACTGAAAGACCATGTTCAGCTAGATGGCTTAATGATTGAATTGAGATTAAAATAGTGGCAGGTTGCTAGCTCATTGCCTACAAGAAGAATCCCAAGTTTATTAGTATTTACCTTAGTCGCGTTAAACGACATTCATGGATAATATGGGGAGTGTTCCTATTTTAAAGTGCTGGGAACCACACGGTACTTACACAGTAATAACAGAAAAAAAAGAACATTCGTTGTTCTTCACTGATGTGACTGAGTCACTGACTTAAACAAGCGAATTAAAAAAATGCGGAATAAAGTTTAATAGGTATATGAAGGTACGAGTACCTTTAAAGAAGATTTTGAATCTCAATTCTATCATTAAGCCATAAAGCTGAACGTGGCCTTGTTGTCTTTGGGAGACTTTTGGCTCTGTCTACTCCATGAGGGATAAAGATATGATTATAATGTCAATGTCATGTATAATGTCATTTCCAAAATACCCAATTGGATCATCTCCTTTACAATCAGGACCCGGGAGAAGGGAGGGAGGTTATGTTTAATTGGTCTGGATGTACAAAATAAGGGCCGTTGCACAGCTAGCCCCCGGCAATGCAGTATTTATCAATGCTATTGTTTAAAGGTATTGACTCCAAAGCGTTGATGTATCTTTGTTCCTAATGTCAATTGTTATCGGTAATAACAATGTGGCAATATGTATGTAAATTAATTTGTATGTAAAGGTGAAATGATGTTTCTATGTTGATCCTTTCATTTTTTTGCACATCTATATCGCTTACTCAGTACTCGTCACAGTTCTTATGGGAATATCTATGAACTTATATTAATGAATGCGGCTCTGTCTACCCCGCAAGGAATATAGATGTGATTGTATGTTTGTATAATACTAACATTTTCTTCAACAATTTTTTTTACTGGAAAACTCACTACCGTGTTTCCTACCTGCCTAAATGAACGGTTTTCTTATATAGGTATTACATTAGAAGTACTTTATTTAGTAAGGCATTATATGACTTGTGAATTTCTTAAATAAAAAAAGTAATAAAACTCACAATCATATATTATAAATAAAACAATACTATCAAAAATAAATCAAAAACGACACACAATCATTTGTAACAATTAGATGTTGTGTGTTATTCATTAATCTACATTCAACCGGAGGCATTTTGTCTGTTTGTACAACAAGAACGAACGAACGGACGAACGCTAATATGTTGATATGTGAATGATTTATTGTATGTGAAACGCTCTTGTTTTGATGGTGTAAAGGTATGTGTAGTCTGGCATTTGGTTTAACTATACTTACTCATATTAGTGTGTGATAGCCGGAACTTTAGAGTTGAACCACTCCATGATTACGTAAAAGGCGACTAAGGGAAAGGCTAAATAATTCTTATAGGCGATGGGCTAGCAAGCGGTCACGATTTGAATCTCAATTCCATCTTTGAGCCGTGCAGCTGAACATTCTTTATCAGCAAAAAGAAAGCTCAACAGCTTCTTTTTGAGACTGTTGGCTCTGTCTATCCTGTAAGAGATAAAGATGATGAGACTTTGATAATGTATTTGCCTTTACATGGTCCCAGGTTTCCAGATCAGGCTTATGTGATTTGTGTTTCATTTTTTTCTGTATTTAAACATATGGTTTTTAAACTATTATAAATGGGTGTATCCAGCTAGACTGAGCCAGGCTTTGCTTGGCTGGGTGTGGTACCAGTGTTCATGTTCATGGTTGGTTTTTGAAGAATCCTACCACCACCCTTGGCCCTACCAACCTTCCGGTTATACGAGCCGAATGAGAGGATTGCACTGGTCTCGCGTTTTGCCCTACAAAATCTTATTACTATACAAACTGTCCAAAAATTCTAAGATCAATTTTATTTAAATGGTTGTAAACAGTATGTAATAACGTGAACTTAGCCAAAATCGACGGGCTTGCATAAAGAGAGTTATGAATGTGGATGAAGCAAAGGAGGCATACAATTACGTGGTAATCGGAAGATCCTCCATTCGGAAAAGAGGCATGATTTTATGTCTGTATATGTCTAATAGCTAATATTGTTATATAAGCCTTAATGTTTACTGACATAGTTTACCGTAGTTAAATTATATTTACTCCCATTATTTATTTATGCAGGCAACATTTACACATAGTGGCGAAGTAGAGGTGTTGCAAGTTATCTGTATAGCCTTATTTGGTTTGCCTCCTTGTCTTATTGTCTCATGAAACAATATCTACAATGCCACAAAACCTATTTTTGAATCCATACTAATATTAAATACGGAAATATTTGTCTGTTTGTCTTTTTGTTACGCTTTCACGGTTATTCTGCTGGGCCGATTTTGTTAAAACGTTGTATGAATATAATTATCCGAGTTTAATTTTAAGCTTAAAGTGTATTATACAAAAAAAAAACATAAATATATAAATTAGAGATATATTTAGCCTATTTGTTTTTTAAATTATAATGAAGCTGATTTTAATCACAAGTTTTATATGTTCACCTAATTTTTATCAGACCGCCTCTTGACGCAGCGGTAATCTGTGACACCGGAGGGTTTTAATCCCGAGAGAAACGAACATTCTCTCCTCTTGGATGTCTTACTTACTTACTTCGAGGCTCACTCAAGCTGTGCAATGTGTCCCGTATGTATATTTATTTATATATTTAACAAATTATTTTTTATTTTTCTATCCTCCGGTCGGGCTATGTCTATGATCTTTTATATAATTTGTATAGCCACCATATTACTAAGATAGCGTATTTGGACGATCGCATTACGATGCTCCAAATAACAGAATCACAGAAATGCCAATAAACAATCGGCATAATCATTAAAAAATCTACCGTAACTGCACCGGTCATTTGCCGTATCTCCCGATCTTGTCGAATAACGGTGATCTAACGATTCGGATTCAATCCGTAGACGAGGAAATTCAATAGATGATTTCAATTGGGCCGCCGAAGAATGTTCTAGATCATATTTTTGGTTCGTTGCTTGTAAGCTCTGAACGACGGGTTTGGGGAAACTATGTTTATCTTTGTAGGAACTTTTAACTCTTAGTTATATCTCTTTATTATAAGTAAAAGGTTTTTTTATATATAATAATAATTAAAAAAAAACATAAATATAAATTTGTTTTTGAATGATTATTATATGACTCTTTCTATTTGAAAAGAAAGTATTGGTCAAGAGTGTGAGTCACCTTAGTGAATCGTTACATTAAACAAAAAGAAAAATCGTTACCAAACAAACATAACGATATACAGTGGGCTCAGGAAAAGCTGCGCCAACTTACCTTGATTGTTGTAAGGGAGGTGGGCCAGATATCTCCTGAGCCGTGTGTACCTACTATATAACAAGATTTTACGACTGAAATTTAAAACTTCCACACAAAACTTGTACCTGGGGAATAAGGAAAATGAAAACTATGTCTGACCCTTTCTTTACTCTCATTTGACATTTTGGCATAGTTAATAACAGTTAAATAAATCATACAGCATTCGTCGTTAGATTTACTTCGCAAATCTGTCGACCACGACTCCATTGTGAAATGCTAACATCAATTTTGCGTTAAGTGAATTGCGACATTAATAACGTGTATGCCATCATAATACATTTTCCTGGAAAATAGGTTTATGATTTACGTATATTTATCTTATTTTATAACTTCGCAATCATTTCCGTAATTTTTTTAATATTACATTTAAAACTTATATTCCGGAGACAAAACAAAAAGTAATGTATGAGCTTTGTTTTAATAAATTTATTGAATAAAAAGAGGTACTTACCTACAAATCAGATAAAATCAATGGTTTGCTTACATCGTTCGCTTCATCCTTATTCGCCAGTCACTTAATGCAAGCAATTGATCTGACCTTAATGCAGGATTTGATCAAAGTCAGTGTTTGTATTTCCCAATTCAGCCTTTGCCACAGATTTAACTCTTTTTCTTTACCGGTTCTATTTTGACTCCAAATCTCTTTAATGTTTGACAACCATTGTTTGCTAGTACTATCATTAATTCTAGACTAAATAAACAATAACTCAATTCAACGATGCATGAAACTTCGCCCCCCACATTCTACGGCGCGCGCTCGCTGTTACGGTCAAAGCGGCGCCCGCGCAGGTGGGCGGGGCCGTACGACGTGTGACGTACTACAGGGCTGCCACATATCTACAAATTATACAATGTTGCAGGGAATTACATAGAAGATTTATTTTCAAAATTGGATTTTGACGTCACATAACTAAAATCTAATTATATCAACTACCGCTTTCAAACCGCATGTTAGAAGAAGCGGGGGAACAAGCTACACTACACCATTGTCAACGGACGTCAATTTACAAATATAAATCTCTTAAATCTAAGTCGTGGACGAATACACATTGTCTACATACTTAAAGATACATAATATTATGCCTCTTTAACGCAGGGGTAACCAGAGACTACATCTTTCAACACGCCACGATCCCTGGATTTTCCCTTCATCCACTTTCACTACTCTCTTCATGCAAGTCTTCGGTTTGGCGTACTCTTCTTGTCTTTTCGCCAAAAGCCCCTTTCGTTCAATTTAAACCTTTTTACACGACCAAACTATCTTAGCATTCCCTTTTCAATATATCTGAAAGTACGTTAATAAGGTTTCCACAAAACAGAGTTTTTGTTTATTTTTTTATATATTTGGTAGTTTATTTGGCAAAAATAATATTATTCGGTCATTTGGCATTTGGCAAAACGAATTTCCATATAAAAATCGTAAGCACGCGCCAAGAATAAGGCAATCAATTTACTTGTAAAAACGTGAGGCCGGCCGGAGTAAACTACATGACGCGTCATTTATATCTATTTCTGGTTCGAGACATCATCGTCATGATTATTGTTATTATCATTGCGATACAGCTAACATTTGCGCATACATATGTATGCGATGAAAAATGGCAAGTTATTTTGTTTCATTCAAATGGAGATTATTTTGAAGTGATGAAGAATAATGAACCGTTTGTGTCCGAATATACATATATTATTACTTGTTCGTTTAAAATTTTTGACAATTTAATCTTTTCCAAGCTTAACACAGCTTTGATAAGGAAGTACACACAGAAATATAATAAAAAGGCGAAAAATACATTCAATGCCGTGTAGCACTTTAGAATAGGGTCACTCCATACCTTTCCAATGAGTTTCGTAAAAGGGGACTAAGGGATAGGCTTATAAACTTGGGATTCCCCTTGCAGGCGATGGGCTAGCAACCAATCGTTGAACGTTGAACTGAACGTGGCCTCTTTTAAGTCTGTCTACTCCACAAGGAATATGTAATTAATTCATTTTAATGCACAGCCACCTTACTATAGTTTTGTTTAGCATACATACTCGTACATAAAATCAAGCCTCTTGTCTGGAGAGGTAGGCAGAGAAGATAACATCTTATTAATTAAGTATATTTTTTGGCTAAAACTTATTTGTGAATTTGGAAGATCCTAGAATGGTTCACATGAAAGAAAGTGCAAAAAAACACACGTTTGTACAATAATACCTAGGAGTGCAGAATTTTAAATGAAATCTTACATCCCTTAAAATTATAATATTCTCACAGCAAATTCAATTAACAAATATCAAAGAAAAGCAAGCTAATTGCTTAATGATAGGCAAATCCTGTAATTTTGTTGACCCCATGACCCCAGCCGGGCGGGCTAGCGTCCAGAAACTATAATTATCCGGGAATATTTAGACCTTAATTTTATTTAGTTCTCATGCGCTGAGTAATTTAATATTAGTTTATAATTTAAGACCGAGATTGCTTTATTTTTTTTTTAAAGTTTACTTAATTGCTAGCTTTTGCGCTCTGCGGAAAGTTTAACACCTTTTTAGGTTTCTGTATAATTTTCTTTAATACTCTTTTAATTTTGCCTTCATACTTCTTATGTTATATTTATGCTGAATATGATTAGCTTTCTTATTATATAATCCTAGATAAATTTGAGATGCCCGTTAAAAAATTAAATATTAAAAAGAAATGCATTGATCTCCCTACAAATGCTTGACTTTATTACTTATTTTATTACTTGACGATTTGGCCAATTCAGTTACAATTTCTTGTACAATATTCGATATAAAACCTACCACAGACCAACTCGCATTATGTCCTTCGTCTCAAAATACGGTCAGCAAAACAAAGCAAGGAATGCTGATTGCGGTACCGTCAGCATCACCGCAGACGGCTTTTATTTTTAAAGAGGCGTATATTTAGTATGATTGCGTCGCCATTTTCATCATAGCAGTAACCGCAAGATATTATTTTAATCGTCGTCGGCTTCGCTTCCTGTGTTTAGGCACAGGATAGGTTCTATTGGCACTTGGATTACGACATTGACAAATAGAAAAGATTGTTTTGCGCATCATAGTTGTTTCCTGATTGCACTTAGCTTCAAAGCCTGGCCAGCAGCTTCAATGCGGAAAATAATAGAGTTAAAATACGTGGTTAATATAGATAATATTTCTCGCAATATAAATTAAAGATTTTCTATATAGTGTTAACTCCAAAAAGACAAGACTTTTAAAAGACTATTTCGGTTAAGACCTTTTATTTAACATTTACGAAAAATATACAAAAACTGATGGCCCGACAAAGCTAAAACCTCAAACAAATTATGTGTAAAAATATAATAATTAGTTGTTCCTACAAAAACAAATCTAGGAAACCTGAGTTTATTTATTCTTTATTGCATAAAAAATTGTATAAATCAACTAAATAAGGTTTAGTTGACAAAACGTCATTTTACGTATTTCGACATTATCTTAATACGTCGCATTATTATCACGTCTCTTGGCTTAACTAGACAACATCTGAGGCCAATCTATAAGCTAACCATACAAAGATGAAATATTGGGTGCTACAATTATAAGTTTCTCAGTTAAAAACCTAGTTTTCTCACGTGGCGTGGCGCTCATCATGTGATATCTCAATCAAACCAAACTTCTCTTCACTTAGGTTGGCTGGAAGAGATGCTACTTAGGGATAAGCCCGCCTCTATACTGTACTATACTCTATACTGTACTACTACTGTTTTATATTTGTAACTAGCGACCCGCCCCGGCTTCGCACGGGTGCAAAATTCGGCAAAAATTATACATAAAAACCTTCCTCTTGAATCACTCTACCTGTTACAAAAAAACGCATCAAAATCCGTTGCGTAATTTTAAAGATTTAAGCATACAGACAAACAGACTAAAATAGCGACTTTGTTTTATACTATGTAGTGATGTACCCCTTTAGTGAACAATAAAGCATTTACTTACTTAGTTACCTCTTCATCAGGAGGACCTGCTAATCCACGGGGACAGCGTATACGACGTCATCGACAAGCAAGACCAGCAAGCAGTGAGGACCGAGCTGTCCAGGGCGCCCGCTGATGGAGAAGACAGGGTGTTTCTTTGTAGGATGAACGTGGCGAGGAACGCCAGGAGACAGATGCGGTTTGGGGATCAGAAGGTTAGTAGATTTTGGGAATAAAGTCACGTAAATATGTAACGTCAAACAACATAATAGGGTTTAATTCATTTTGGAAACTAGAACACCTTATGTAGAACCACAATAGACATGTTAAAACTTCAATAAAACGAGGTCAAGTATGTAGCAAAAGTTGTTAACAGCTGATAGGTATTTTCTGTTGGCATATAAAAATTTAAAGTCTGAAATACTTGATGCAGGTAATGGTCCAGCTATAATACTCGTATAGGAAATATAGAAATGACGTTTTGACAATTAACTTATTCAACCGGTATAAGACTTCACAGGTATAGGTAATATAGATATGAAGTTTTTTTTAAATCGTTCAGCCACGCGAACGAAGCTGCAGGCATCAGCGAGTTCATTATATAAGGTTGAAATAAAATGAACAGGTCAAACAGATTTCGCTATTAAAACGTAATGAATTTCTAACCTCATAAACTATTCATTATTACA
The DNA here is from genome assembly GCF_032362555.1 of Amyelois transitella. Classification (NCBI taxonomy): domain Eukaryota; kingdom Metazoa; phylum Arthropoda; class Insecta; order Lepidoptera; family Pyralidae; genus Amyelois; species Amyelois transitella. The sequence continues at coordinate 6,680,618 of NC_083523.1, forward strand.
CGTAATCATCTATTAAACCAGTAATTTCTAATCAGCACTAATAAAATCAAGTACTTAACACTATCTTTGAGATCTTCTCACGATTTCTTAATAAGTGTGAACATCAACACTAGCCTGCTAATAAACACTTAACTAGTTTCGACCATCAGATAAGCTGATTATTACTTACGTGTGATTTTAAACCCATAAGATATCAATTAATTTGCTTAGTTCACTTTTTCCCTTCCGCTAATTCAAACATAACAGTTTTGATTTTCAAAACAATCTATCAGATGTTGTTTCGAATAGAACCTGACTTATAATTCATATTCACTTAAAACTAAGATTTTAATTACTTGCGCTCTCATCAATTTTGTCCAAGATACTTCATGTGAGTGACGTTACAATTTTAATGTGAGATTGGCTATTTTGGGTTCATTATAGTCAAGTAGGATTTTTTACAATAGGCGAGCGGCATTGTAAATTTTTATTAACTTAGTATTGTGTTGTGAAAATTTATTTAGGTAACATTTGCGCAAACTTTCGTGCTATCGAAATTTACATAATAAGAAGCTTATTTTACTCCTGAAGGTTTTATCTGTATCTATAATATCATCATAATTTGTATCTATGTTAAAATCACTGGACTAGTGATTTTAACATAGATACAAATATTTCCTTCTATATAAACATTATATGTTTATGAAAGTATGGATAAAGAAGCGACTCCCATATGACCTCCGCAACCTTAGCAGGGGAACCTAACCCGTATTAGATCATTGTTACACATCCAGATGTCACGTGCACTCTTCTACACGATGTTTTTCCTCGCCATTAAATCGGCGATTAGTATTCAAACTTGTAATTTAAAATTAAGGTTCGTGTATTGTAATTGTGGAAAATAGCACTTTAAAGCCCCTCGTCCAATAAACTCGCACAATGTGAACAAGACTAACGTTACAATTTTAATAGAAGATTGAACGCCAAAGTTCAGGGATCACTCACATTATGAATATAATTTTCGATGAGCATTCATTAACCAGCCGAGTGATTGCGACTCTCTAATTATCATTTTTATAGGTCACTGAAGATATTCGATCATTTGAAAAAAATAATTATGGATTTTTTTAATATAAAGGTAACTTTCTGCGAAGGAAATTTGATAGAGCCGTTGCAAAATTTATATTTCTTTAAAACATTCTTCATGCAATAAAATACTTCATAAAAAGTCTTGTTTTATTGAGTGTTTTACTGACTTACAGACAACGTACAATAGGAAAATTTAGAAAATTAAGATATTTTATTGAAAGTTATATGTAAGGAAACAAAAACACTCCTACTGAATAGGCTTCGATATATTTCTAAATGTAATCCAAAACGTTATTATTATGGTAACGAAACATTGTTATTGGCCCACATTTTGCTTTTGTCATATAACAACATTTATAGCTTAATATTTCAACTGACAGACTTGACTTAGGGTTAAATAACAATTTATAGGTATAATAATGAACACAATATTTTGATCCATATAGACCAAAATGTCAATAATCTCAGGCCTCCTTCTACTGGTTCCACTTTATAGAATTCAATTCATGAATTGAATTTTGTCCCCCGACTTTTCTCGTGGGAATTCCCAGAAGTCATTTGTCATTGACACTGCGTCACTTTAGATATCTGAATGTCAAATCAACAAAATCAGTAGTTTCAGCTGTACGTTCACTATAGACCTCTATGTCATATACATTTGTCTTAACTAGAGGATAGTTGATAAGGAAATGCTCTCTGAATGCATCCCTAGATCACATAAAGAACCTATATACAACACGTCAAATGTCAAGTCTCTAGAGCCAAGGTTTTAGACTGAGCTTTGATATATCAGTCAGTCATGCCTCCTCCCAAAGAATTCACAAACTAATACATACAGAAAAAATGTTACAAGCTGACCTCATTACATACATACATACATAAAATCACGCCTCTTTCCCGGAGGGGTAGGCAGAGACTACCTCTTTCCACTTGCCACGATCTCTGCATACTTCCTTCGCTTCATCCACATTCATAACTCTCTTCATGCAAGCTCGGCGGTTTCGGGTACTTTTGACCTGACCCTTTACCAGGAAGTCCTTAATTTGATCAAGATACGATAATTTGATAAGATATACTCATTACACTACATAAATAATGGTTTATTTATATATCAAAAATAGGCCACATGATTCAAAAACGTTTATTAACTCTCAGAGATGATAACATGAAAATTATACCATTAATCTTGCACGCGTACGCACTCTTAGACTCAGGTGTAAATTATGAAACAACTTACTATAGACTGGAGTCCATAAATTAAGATTAGTCTAATCCAGAGCCACCCACTCAGGCAGTGGCGTAAAACATTGGAAAATAATAAATGTTGCCACTCCACTTTTAAGGTGGACTATTAATTTAGAAATGCACGAGCTTAGTGAACTGTTTGAGTTTAAGTACATTGCACTTATTTCGAACGGTGAAAATGTATAAAATATTACTTTTTGGTAAACGAAACATTTATTAAATGTCATATATTTTTACACTATATTCATTCAATTTCTACTTTCAACGATCCTAACAGATTTTCTTGCTTGCTTGCTTGAGAAGTCAATCAACATACATACATAAAATCCGTCTTTATCCCTTGCGGGGTAGACAGAGCCAACAATCTTGAAAAGACTGATATGCCACGTTCAGCTGTTTGGCTTAACGATAGATTCAAATAGTGACAGGTTGCTAGTCCATCGCCTAAAAGAAGAATCCCAAGTTTATAAGCATATCCCTTAGTCGCCTTTGACGACATCCATGGGAACGAGATGGAGTGGTCCTATTCATTTTTTTTGATTGGTGCCGGGAGCCACAAGGCACAAAAGAAGTCGATCAACTCCCTAGTAATAACGTTAAAAGAAAATTTTTAAGTCTGCCTTTGTATGTGTATTCAAACATACCGTGTATGAGTAGGTATATAGTTGTAATATCGGTGGAATATTCATGAAATCAGCACTACAAGTTACTTACAAATTCTCAGGCGTAGGTACAAAGTCTTGTCCTTAAGCATAAACTTCTGAAATATTATTTATTCGCTAAAGCTTTGCCTGGAGGCAACTATCGGATGTTTCATACTACAATCGTAAAGGTGGCGGTACAATTAGACATACTACATAACAATAAATTATTCATTTCAAAGACAAAAAAAAATATTTTTGAATTTGGAAAAAATTATAATGCTTTATGCAAATCTATATATATAAAACTCTTCCGTTACTGAGTGACTGACTGACAGACAACGCACAGTCGAAACTACTGGTCGTAGACAGCTGAAATTTGGAATGTAGGTTCCTTGGGATATGTAGGGGAGCACTAAGAAAGGATTTTTGGAAATTCAACCCCCAAGGGGGGGAAAAGGGGTAAAAACGTTTCTATGAAAAATCTTATTCCTTGGGTTTATAAACTTGAAACTTGGCATGAACACGTACATAGGCAAGTAAATATATTTGACATTATAAGTTTTTTCAAACTACCCTCCAATCGTGATTTAGGGGGTGCGATTGGGTGACTGATTTATTAACGCACAGCCGAAACCGCTCGGTATAGGAGTCTGAGATTTTGAACAGAGGTTCCTTTAGTAACATAAGTGAGCACTAAGAAGGGATTTTTGAAATGTCAACCCCCAAGGGGGGGAAACGGGATAAACTGAGCCGGGGCTGCGGGAAAGTTCCAACGAGATACCGTGGCCCCGAAACGCAAAGGGCAACTGAAGGAACGAGGTGGGTTTTAGTCAGTAAAAGTCTGACACTCCCTTCCGTTCCACCCAGAGCGGGAGAGGGCATTTGATGATTAGTTAATGAGATTTACTTTTTACTAGCATCCCGTGAAAACTTTTGCTCTGAAATAAATGCGGTCTTCTTACGTGCATTAGGCTTGGTACAACAAAAAAATTGCTATACAAAAATTTCATCATAAGGAACAATACAGGGTGTGTCAGCTTTTATGTATTGAAACGATTGTCAGTGAACTTTTGCGGCGAGCGAATTGGCGGGCAACGGCTAGTGCTATATATGAGAGTAATAAAAAAAAGATTAAATAAATTTCAAGACATGACTACTCCTAATATATCAACTATCTTAACATTAATATTTTTCTTCTCACACTCAATCAATAAGAAAATCCTCTGAAAATCTACAGAAATCTAAACGTTGTGTTCAATTAAAATAAATATCTACTTGGTATAATTAAAATGTAATTTCTTAGACGCCACTGTAGGTGTGTTCAAGTGAAGTTGGTTTCATTAGAATATTTCATCCGAGACAAATGAGTTGAGCGGTAAACGACCATTTCGAGTTGTGTAAAGGTGCTTTTAGACAGTCTTTAGAATAATTATAACTAATTTACTACTACTAATAACTACTACGTACTTATCATGTCTTTATTTCGTACGAGGTTGGCAGAGCCAACAGTATTGAAAAGGAAAATGCTAAGTTTATAAGTCTTTCCCTTGATTGACTTTAACAATCTCCACGGGAAGAGAAGCACCTGGCATACAATATACCATAATTACAAATGAGTTATGTGTTTTTTTTTAAATTTGTTACCTTTATTTTATATTTTTAAATACATAATTATCTGCCGTGTAGTTCCCAGCACCAATAAAAAAAGAATAGGACCACTTCGTCTCATTCCCCTGGACGTTATAGGTGACTAAGAGATAGGCTTATAAAGTTGGGATTCTTCTGTTAGGTGATAAGCTAGCAACATGTCACTATTTGAATCTCAATTCTCTCATTAAGCCAAAAAACTGAACGTGACCTATCAGTCTTTTCAAGACTGTTGGCTCTGTCTTACCCGCAAGGAATATCGACGTGATTATATGTTTATATGTATGTAATTATCTTATTCAATTTTCATGTATACAAAATATGGCTACGAGACATACACAGTACATTAAAATTTATTTAATTAAGACTGCTGAGTGCCAAAATATTCTGCCGCATGTGTATAAGCACCCTAAGTACATTCAAAGCTAAACGCCATTGTAATTTACGACAAGAGAACATAACTGGAACATTATTAGTTAGAGTTAGATGCAAGTTTTGATATAGTATAGTTATTTTAATAACAGATTGGTACTTCTATAAAATTGAATTATTAACTACTAACTGTGCCCGCGACTTCGTCCGCGTGGAATAGTTATTTTGGGCATCATTGAAGCCCTCAAGGATAAATCATTTTCCCCGTTTTTTTTTTTTCGCATTTTCCATTATTTCTTCACTCTATAGTTGCAGCGTGATGTTATATAGCCTTAAGCTTTCCTTGATAAGTGGTCTACTCAACACAAAAAAAAATTCAATTCGAGCCTGTAGTTCTTGAGATTAGCGAGTTCAAACAAACAAACTCTTCAGCTTAATAATATTAGTAAAGGCGACAATTTGCCAGCCCATCGCCTACATGTTTATAATAAGCCTTGTCGCCTTTTACGACATCCTAGAGATGGTATTTTTATTTTTAAATGGCGGAAACCACATATCAGAATCAGTAGTCATTTAACAGCAAATTCTCTTACAGTCTTGACCCAAAAATATAAGCAGATCTCATTACCGAAACAAATTCTTATCTCCTATTAAGTTTCCCTTAATTGAGGCAATTATCACAATCTCTATCCTATTAACTGATACTAAAACTCAATACCGAACCAAAAAACGAGGCGCTTACGCAGAATCACGAAAATCTCCATTGTCAGTACAATAGCGTCTCCGATACTCCAGATACTTCATTATCTGCGTCGGGACTAACAAAGAAGGCTTTTGTGTATTGGTATAATGAAGGCATGACGATGTGACGTAATGACTGCCACTGTAAATTAATGTGCGCGTAGAAGTGGCTGCGTTGAATTTACTTATTATATACGGGACAAATTACGCAGAATAATATAATAAATAAATAAAAATATTAATATCTACATTCATAAATATTTACTTCACTAGCTGTGCCCGCGGCTTCATCTGCGAGGAATAGTTATTTTGGGCATCATTGAAGCACTCAAGGATGAATGATTTCCCCCGTTTTTGTCACATTTTCCATTATTTCTTCGCTCCTTATAGTCGCAGCGTAATGTTATATAACCTAAAACCTTTCTCGATAAATGGTCTATTCAACGCAAAAAGAATTTTTCAATTCGAACCAGTAGTTCCTGAGATAAGCGCGTTAAAACATACAAACAAACTCTTCAGCTTTATAATATTAGTATAGATTATATGTATATAACTACATAATCTTACTGTCTTTTATTCTGTAAACACTATACTGCTAGATCAACTAGATCTAAATCCGATGAGCTTATGATATTATTCTCTTTTAGGCGATGGGTTAGCAACCTATCACTATTTGAATCTCAATTCTATCATTAAGCCAAATAGCTGAACGTAGCCATTCAGTCTTTGCAAGACTGTTGGCTCTGTCTACCCCGCAAGGGATATAGACGTAACCATATGTATGTATGTATGTAGCTAATGATCTTTTTGAATTGCTGCAGGGCAGACAAGCTTGGAGTTGAGTTCTATTTTATTTATTTCATGTTATGTATTTAAGAAGCTTGTGAACGTTGAGTTATTTCAAATAAATCTTTTATTCATTCATTCATCAACTTTGTATACAATATAGTTATTAATAAAAGTTAAATAGGTTGTTTACATTTAATTCAGTAGATAACACATGAAGCGGTAACAAAAGAACTTTCGCATGTATTAAAGAACCACATTAGTGTGGATTTTTCGAGAACATTTCAAACAAATTTATCTCTAGCCTTTGTATCATTACTTTTTACGTTTTTAGTGTTTAAATTAAACAATATTAAGGCAAACGTGGATTGGATATACCTCTGTGTACTATTCTGCTGTTAGCTACTCATCATTATCCTGTATAACAGAACATTTGAAGACTGTCAACCATATTTTTTTTTAAAAACGCTAATCTAGAGTGAAATTAAAACGAGTACTAAAGAAAATTACAAAATACCCCCTCGCTGTGTGGGTTCATTACTGGTTCTAGGTTCGATTACAGGGCTATTATTTGCGCACTGTTCACACAGAAACTTGCTTAGTATAACTATCACATCCATTGAAAATAACGGAGTGGTAGTATTGGAAAGGGCCGGGAACTACACGGCACAATTTATTGGCATTAAGAGAGAATAATATATTTTCTACCTCGGCCAATATACTAATTATTATTTTCTGAGCTGTGTACATTAGTTTGAGTGCTAAGCGGTGTTATTATTATAGTTAGTAAGATAGTTATTAAGGCAACTTAATTTGTAACTATGAACTTACGCTAGAAGGATAGGAAGTAAATATACACATATGTAATGTACAATCTCATATGTAAACAAAATTATTTATAAATAGTATTGTTAAGATACCATTAGTTATGTTAACCACAAGTGGCGAGGCTGGTTTTCTGAGATACAAGCATCTGCTTAGTTCAGACACCAATCTCTTATAATCTAACTATGCAATGAATGCTAATGCTAAGATTTGAGAGAAAATAAAATATTTGATTTGATTTTATTTGATATATGGTAAATTCCCAAAATTCAACCAGAAAAAGGCTATTGTGTTAAGAGAGTGTTGATACATTTTATGTCAACAAAGTTTCGAACTTGTAATAAGGGTTCGAATATTGTATTGAACAAAGCAATACGGTTGTATTGTGTGAGGTAACAATCCTTATTTTATCCCGCGTAACAATAGCTGTGTCATGTATTTTTGTAATATATGAGAAAAAATATGTTCCTTTTGTCAATTCGTATTTAAAGGTTTAATCTTTAATGTGACGGGCTAGCAACCTGTTACTATCTCAAAATTTCATCAGTTAATAATATATCTTTCAAGTCTTGTGACTGACCTCGACTGTCACTAAGGGAACATCTTTCGCCAGGAGTTCGTGGAGTCGGTGGTATTATTTATGCACCAATCCATGAAATCTTATATACCTATAAAGATTTATTTGTTCCCGTGCGGTTCCTGGCACCATTCAAAATAAAGAATAGGACTACTCCACCTTCTTCCCATGGATGTTGTAAGAGACGACTAAGGGAAAGGCTTATAAACCTGGGATTCTTCTTTTAGGTGATGGGCTGGCAACCTGTCACTATTTGAAGCATTCAGCCAAACAGCTGAACGTGGCCCATCAGTCTTTTGAAGACTTTTGGCTCTGTCTACCCCGGGGGGATATGGACGTGATTATAAGTGTGTGTATGTATGTATAAAGATTTAGCATACGCGCTGTGATTGGCTTGTGGCGTGTGACGTTTTGAGATATCGTCAAAGACTCTTCGCCGCTATTGGCTGAGATCGTCGTATTCTCATTGTGATTGGCCAATGGCGTTTGACGTTAGTGAGGTTGCCTTCACTAACATCAAACGCCATCGTAAATACCATCTATACATATAATAAAATTGTAGAAAAGTGATGTCTGTACATTGAAAATAAAAATAAAAAAAATAGCAGGGGTTATTGTTATGTCGATGTCGAACCCAAAAACGTAATTAACTTTTTTTTTGTCTGTTTGTCGGTTTGTCTGTTTGTCGGTTTGTCTGTTTGTCTGTTCACGCTAATCTCAGAAACGGCTGAACCGAGTTGGATGCGGTTTTCACGAATATATTGTGGTATGCTTCAGTTATGCTTTAGTGTTTGTTTCATGTCAATCGGTTCATAAATAAAAAAGTTATGTCAAATTAAAGAATCACGTCGAACACTATTCTATGCTTATACATAGGCACCATTAATCTCCGCAACTATTTGACGGATTTGATTGAAATTTTGTACCGACATATTTTAGAGCCTGGCGCAACATAAAGACTACTTTTTACCGCGGGAAAACATCCGTTTCCCATGGGAATCGGTAGTATATTGTTTTTTTTAACGCCTGTTCCGGTCAACGAACGACGTCGATCATTGTTACTAGATAGGTAAATTACAATCTATCTATACATATAATAAAATTGTAGAAAAGTGCTGTCTGTACATTGAAAATAAAAATAAAAAAAATAGCAGGGGTTATTGTTATGTCGATGTCGAACCCAAAAATGTAATTAACTTTTTTTTTGTCTGTTTGTCGGTTTGTCTGTTTGTCTGTTTGTCTGTTCACGCTAATCTCAGAAACGGCTGAACCGAGTTGGATGCGGTTTTCACGAGTATATTGTGGTATGCTTCAGTTATGCTTTAGTGTTTGTTTCATGTCAATCGGTTCATAAATAAAAAAGTTATGTCAAATTAAAGAATCACGTCGAACACTATTCTATGCTTATACATAGGCACCATTAATCTCCGCAACTATTTGACGGATTTGATTGAAATTTTGTACCGACATATTTTAGAGCCTGGCGCAACATAAAGACTACTTTTTACCGCGGGAATACATCCGTTTCCCATGGGAATCGGTAGTATATTGTTTTTTTTAACGCCTGTTCCGGTCAACGAACGACGTCGATCATTGTTACTAGATAGGTAAATTACAATCTATACATATAATAAAATTGTAGAAAAGTGCTGTCTGTACATTGAAAATAAAAATTGAAATCTATCTATACATATAATAAAATTGTAGAAAAGTGCTGTCTGTACATTGAAAATAAAAATAAAAAAAATAGCAGGGGTTATTGTTATGTCGATGTCGAACCCAAAAACGTAATTAACTTTTTTTTTGTCTGTTTGTCGGTTTGTCTGTTTGTCGGTTTGTCTGTTTGTCTGTTCACGCTAATCTCAGAAACGGCTGAACCGAGTTGGATGCGGTTTTCACGAATATATTGTGGTATGCTTCAGTTATGCTTTAGTGTTTGTTTCATGTCAATCGGTTCATAAATAAAAAAGTTATGTCAAATTAAAGAATCACGTCGAACACTATTCTATGCTTATACATAGGCACCATTAATCTCCGCAACTATTTGACGGATTTGATTGAAATTTTGTACCGACATATTTTAGAGCCTGGCGCAACATAAAGACTACTTTTTACCGCGGGAAAACATCCGTTTCCCATGGGAATCGGTAGTATATTGTTTTTTTTAACGCCTGTTCCGGTCAACGAACGACGTCGATCATTGTTACTAGATAGGTAAATTACAATCTATCTATACATATAATAAAATTGTAGAAAAGTGCTGTCTGTACATTGAAAATAAAAATAAAAAAAATAGCAGGGGTTATTGTTATGTCGATGTCGAACCCAAAAACGTAATTAACTTTTTTTTTTGTCTGTTTGTCGGTTTGTCTGTTTGTCGGTTTGTCTGTTTGTCTGTTCACGCTAATCTCAGAAACGGCTGAACCGAGTTGGATGCGGTTTTCACGAGTATATTGTGGTATGCTTCAGTTATGCTTTAGTGTTTGTTTCATGTCAATCGGTTCATAAATAAAAAAGTTATGTCAAATTAAAGAATCACGTCGAACACTATTCTATGCTTATACATAGGCACCATTAATCTCCGCAACTATTTGACGGATTTGATTGAAATTTTGTACCGACATATTTTAGAGCCTGGCGCAACATAAAGACTACTTTTTACCGCGGGAAAACATCCGTTTCCCATGGGAATCGGTAGTATATTGTTTTTTTTAACGCCTGTTCCGGTCAACGAACGACGTCGATCATTGTTACTAGATAGGTAAATTACAATCTATCTATACATATAATAAAATTGTAGAAAAGTGCTGTCTGTACATTGAAAATAAAAATAAAAAAAATAGCAGGGGTTATTGTTATGTCGATGTCGAACCCAAAAACGTAATTAACTTTTTTTTTTGTCTGTTTGTCGGTTTGTCTGTTTGTCGGTTTGTCTGTTTGTCTGTTCACGCTAATCTCAGAAACGGCTGAACCGAGTTGGATGCGGTTTTCACGAATATATTGTGGTATGCTTCAGTTATGCTTTAGTGTTTGTTTCATGTCAATCGGTTCATAAATAAAAAAGTTATGTCAAATTAAAGAATCACGTCGAACACTATTCTATGCTTATACATAGGCACCATTAATCTCCGCAACTATTTGACGGATTTGATTGAAATTTTGTACCGACATATTTTAGAGCCTGGCGCAACATAAAGACTACTTTTTACCGCGGGAAAACATCCGTTTCCCATGGGAATCGGTAGTATATTGTTTTTTTTAACGCCTGTTCCGGTCAACGAACGACGTCGATCATTGTTACTAGATAGGTAAATTACAATCTATCTATACATATAATAAAATTGTAGAAAAGTGCTGTCTGTACATTGAAAATAAAAATAAAAAAAATAGCAGGGGTTATTGTTATGTCGATGTCGAACCCAAAAACGTAATTAACTTTTTTTTTGTCTGTTTGTCGGTTTGTCTGTTTGTCGGTTTGTCTGTTTGTCTGTTTGTCTGTTCACGCTAATCTCAGAAACGGCTGAACCGAGTTGGATGCGGTTTTCACGAATATATTGTGGTATGCTTCAGTTATGCTTTAGTGTTTGTTTCATGTCAATCGGTTCATAAATAAAAAAGTTATGTCAAATTAAAGAATCACGTCGAACACTATTCTATGCTTATACATAGGCACCATTAATCTCCGCAACTATTTGACGGATTTGATTGAAATTTTGTACCGACATATTTTAGAGCCTGGCGCAACATAAAGACTACTTTTTACCGCGGGAAAACATCCGTTTCCCATGGGAATCGGTAGTATATTGTTTTTTTTTAACGCCTGTTCCGGTCAACGAACGACGTCGATCATTGTTACTAGATAGGTAAATTACAATCTATCTATACATATAATAAAATTGTAGAAAAGTGCTGTCTGTACATTGAAAATAAAAATAAAAAAAATAGCAGGGGTTATTGTTATGTCGATGTCGAACCCAAAAATGTAATTAACTTTTTTTTTGTCTGTTTGTCGGTTTGTCTGTTTGTCTGTTTGTCTGTTCACGCTAATCTCAGAAACGGCTGAACCGAGTTGGATGCGGTTTTCACGAGTATATTGTGGTATGCTTCAGTTATGCTTTAGTGTTTGTTTCATGTCAATCGGTTCATAAATAAAAAAGTTATGTCAAATTAAAGAATCACGTCGAACACTATTCTATGCTTATACATAGGCACCATTAATCTCCGCAACTATTTGACGGATTTGATTGAAATTTTGTACCGACATATTTTAGAGCCTGGCGCAACATAAAGACTACTTTTTACCGCGGGAAAACATCCGTTTCCCATGGGAATCGGTAGTATATTGTTTTTTTAACGCCTGTTCCGGTCAACGAACGACGTCGATCATTGTTACTAGATAGGTAAATTACAATCTATACATATAATAAAATTGTAGAAAAGTGCTGTCTGTACATCTATATCTATACATATAATAAAATTGTAGAAAAGTGATGTCTGTACATTGAAAATAAAAATAAAAAAAATAGCAGGGGTTATTGTTATGTCGATGTCGAACCCAAAAACGTAATTAACTTTTTTTTTGTCTGTTTGTCGGTTTGTCTGTTTGTCGGTTTGTCTGTTTGTCTGTTCACGCTAATCTCAGAAACGGCTGAACCGAGTTGGATGCGGTTTTCACGAATATATTGTGGTATGCTTCAGTTATGCTTTAGTGTTTGTTTCATGTCAATCGGTTCATAAATAAAAAAGTTATGTCAAATTAAAGAATCACGTCGAACACTATTCTATGCTTATACATAGGCACCATTAATCTCCGCAACTATTTGACGGATTTGATTGAAATTTTGTACCGACATATTTTAGAGCCTGGCGCAACATAAAGACTACTTTTTACCGCGGGAAAACATCCGTTTCCCATGGGAATCGGTAGTATATTGTTTTTTTTAACGCCTGTTCCGGTCAACGAACGACGTCGATCATTGTTACTAGATAGGTAAATTACAATCTATCTATACATATAATAAAATTGTAGAAAAGTGCTGTCTGTACATTGAAAATAAAAATAAAAAAAATAGCAGGGGTTATTGTTATGTCGATGTCGAACCCAAAAATGTAATTAACTTTTTTTTTGTCTGTTTGTCGGTTTGTCTGTTTGTCTGTTTGTCTGTTCACGCTAATCTCAGAAACGGCTGAACCGAGTTGGATGCGGTTTTCACGAGTATATTGTGGTATGCTTCAGTTATGCTTTAGTGTTTGTTTCATGTCAATCGGTTCATAAATAAAAAAGTTATGTCAAATTAAAGAATCACGTCGAACACTATTCTATGCTTATACATAGGCACCATTAATCTCCGCAACTATTTGACGGATTTGATTGAAATTTTGTACCGACATATTTTAGAGCCTGGCGCAACATAAAGACTACTTTTTACCGCGGGAATACATCCGTTTCCCATGGGAATCGGTAGTATATTGTTTTTTTTAACGCCTGTTCCGGTCAACGAACGACGTCGATCATTGTTACTAGATAGGTAAATTACAATCTATACATATAATAAAATTGTAGAAAAGTGCTGTCTGTACATTGAAAATAAAAATTGAAATCTATCTATACATATAATAAAATTGTAGAAAAGTGCTGTCTGTACATTGAAAATAAAAATAAAAAAAATAGCAGGGGTTATTGTTATGTCGATGTCGAACCCAAAAACGTAATTAACTTTTTTTTTGTCTGTTTGTCGGTTTGTCTGTTTGTCGGTTTGTCTGTTTGTCTGTTCACGCTAATCTCAGAAACGGCTGAACCGAGTTGGATGCGGTTTTCACGAATATATTGTGGTATGCTTCAGTTATGCTTTAGTGTTTGTTTCATGTCAATCGGTTCATAAATAAAAAAGTTATGTCAAATTAAAGAATCACGTCGAACACTATTCTATGCTTATACATAGGCACCATTAATCTCCGCAACTATTTGACGGATTTGATTGAAATTTTGTACCGACATATTTTAGAGCCTGGCGCAACATAAAGACTACTTTTTACCGCGGGAAAACATCCGTTTCCCATGGGAATCGGTAGTATATTGTTTTTTTAACGCCTGTTCCGGTCAACGAACGACGTCGATCATTGTTACTAGATAGGTAAATTACAATCATTAATAGAATATGTTATAGCTACTTATTACCTTGGAATTGACTGGATTACCATGGGAAAAAAATTAAAAGGGCTCATCTAAATTCTTTCTACTTAAGTTAGTTTAGGCTGATATCATAAACTATAAGAATAATTTACCGAGGGAAATCATAGTACTCCCATGGGAATGAAAAAACATTGTTCTTTTACGGCTGAAGGTAGTTTGTAAGCTGTTGAATTTTAAGAATAATGTCGAACAGATTCCTTCCAGTTTCCCGTGGGTCTGAGATGTTATCCCGCGGTAAAAAGTAACATAAGTGTTGTTATTTCCAAGCCTAAACTAACTGTTTGCCAAATTTCATCCATATCTGTTCAGTAGTTTTTGCGAGAAAGACTAACAAATATGCGTCTATACAAAGTTTCGCGTTTATATTATTAGTAAGAGTTAATTCTATTACGAATAACTACTTTTTTTCTCTGTTAGTAGAATTTACTGAAACTTTATAATAATTTTTATTTATAATAAATATCTTTATAGAGAAGTTAAATAAAAATTATCGGTTTAGGAATCGCGGTTCAGCTTAGGATGGACGTTTGTCGGTTGCATACGACGACTGCGCGCGCGGGTAGGTATATAAAGCGCGCCTAGAACCGCGCCGCGCCATTAAAGTAGGTTTTTTAGCTACCCAAAATGACTGTGATTATGATCCAAAATAAAAATAAGTATATATTTAAAAAAAAACGCTGCTCATAGTCACTATTCCACGCGAACGAAGTCGCGGGCACAGCTAGTCGTAAATATATACTTACTCGAACGTAGGTATATAAGAAAAAAATATGTTTGAACGCAAGAGTCCAAAGGGCTGTTTGTATTTCATTTTGACTGTTCCATTTCAGGATCATATACAAATCTTCTACTGATTAGTGCCAGGTACTTTGGAATAGGACCACTCAATATTTTTTCCATGGATCTAATCATGGATTGGATAATGATCATATATGAATGATGATGCGATTAACCTAGAATAATGATGATACAGAAAAATTAACGATGATTTAAAAATACTAGAAAGATATCCTGTTAAGTTGGAATTTTCGTGTTGAAATAGCAAAAATGCCGATATAACTCAGATTCATCGCCGCCGTTACTCTCTCGCGGCGATATTGGGGCACTTGGCACGAGAGCTCTCGATGTGTGTTAGACGACTAACGTTTTGCTAACACGGTGTTTTTTGCAACGGTTTTAGATTTGGCTATGGAATTCTAAGGATTGGTTGCAGATTTAAGCTGAAAATTTAAGAATAAACTACTTTTTCTCAGGTTATTTTTTGTTATTTGAGGCAAACACCATATACTTGCCGCAGTCTCTTATTTTTTTAACCTTTATTTTTTTTACATAGTGAGATATATATGTATGTATGTGAATGATATCTTCTTGGACTTCTGACATGATGTTTTCTATAGTTTTACACAAATTCTTTAATATTGCAAAAAGAAAGTAAGGTGATGTTTGTTTGACTATACTCTAATGCGAAAGTAAGTTTATTTAGTTTGTTTGTTGTCTCTTCTAGCGTTTTCTTCTTAACCAATCTCCCTGACATTTTGCGTTCATATAATTAAGAGCCTGGAAAAGGACACAGAGGAGTTTTCAGCGCGGCAAAAACTGTAGTTCCTATGAGATTTGCGAAAAACCTTTTTTAGATCGCGCTAGTTAATAAAAAAAAAGTATATATTATAAAAGTGCATACTATAGAAGTAATAACTATTTTAGGCGATGGTCCAGCAATCTATTTCTACCTGAATCTGATTTCTATCATCTAGCCGTCTAGCTTATCATTAACTCTATGCAAAATTATTGACTCTGTCATATATCGAACCGTGACAATTATGAATGTATGTCAAGAATATCATAAATCTACGTTATTACTGAGAAACATATTGAAATGCCCACCGAAAAATATAGGAGTCCGGTAAATGAGCCATACAAGGTTCAGGAAACGAACCCCATTCTTACACGGGCGTAATGAGCAGGAATGGAGGACATTTTTATATTCCCGTATAGAAATGTTATGTCCCGACTTATTCTTACCGCAAAATGATGAAATTGTTGGAAATAATTTGAGTGAAATCTGTAAAGGTATGTAATTGTGACATTGTGCTTTACGCATACAATTTTACAATCTGT
Organism: Amyelois transitella; assembly: GCF_032362555.1. Classification (NCBI taxonomy): domain Eukaryota; kingdom Metazoa; phylum Arthropoda; class Insecta; order Lepidoptera; family Pyralidae; genus Amyelois; species Amyelois transitella. Next base: position 6,696,834 of record NC_083523.1, read on the forward strand.
CTTAAAATAAGCATATCTATCTAGCTGAACGTGGCCTATAAGTCTTTTAAGACTGCTAACTCTGTCTACCCAGCAAGGGATATAGACGAGATTGTATGAATAAATTAAATATCTTAATAAAAGATGAGACTGATTGACTATTTGACTGACAATATGTAGGCCAAACCATTGGCTCTGTATATTTCAAATTAGCATGTACGAAAAATATAAGTTCTGAGAGAATGAAAAAGAAACTAAGAGATGATTTTCCGAAATTTCTGGGAAAATGAAAAATTATAGATTTCTCGTTTTACGGTAACAGAGCCACAGGTGTACTCTATATATTTCGACACTAGCTGTGCCCGCGACTTCGTTCGCGTGGAATAGTGACTATGAGCAGCGTTTTTTTTTAAATATATACTTATTTTTATTTTGGATCATAATCACAGTCATTTTGGGTAGCTAAAAAACCTACTTTAATGGCGCGGCGCGGTTCTAGGCGCGCTTTATATACCTACCCGCGCGCGCAGTCGTCGTATGCAACCGACAAACGTCCATCCTAAGCTGAACCGCGATTCCTAAACCGATAATTTTTATTTAACTTCTCTATAAAGATATTTATTATAAATAAAAATTATTATAAAGTTTCAGTAAATTCTACTAACAGAGAAAAAAAGTAGTTATTCGTAATAGAATTAACTCTTACTAATAATATAAACGCGAAACTTTGTATAGACGCATATTTGTTAGTCTTTCTCGCAAAAACTACTGAACAGATATGGATGAAATTTGGCAAACAGTTAGTTTAGGCTTGGAAATAACAACACTTATGTTACTTTTTACCGCGGGATAACATCTCAGACCCACGGGAAACTGGAAGGAATCTGTTCGACATTATTCTTAAAATTCAACAGCTTACAAACTACCTTCAGCCGTAAAAGAACAATGTTTTTTCATTCCCATGGGAGTACTATGATTTCCCTCGGTAAATTATTCTTATAGTTTATGATATCAGCCTAAACTAACTTAAGTAGAAAGAATTTAGATGAGCCCTTTTAATTTTTTTCCCATGGTAATCCAGTCAATTCCAAGGTAATAAGTAGCTATAACATATTCTATTAATGATTGTAATTTACCTATCTAGTAACAATGATCGACGTCGTTCGTTGACCGGAACAGGCGTTAAAAAAACAATATACTACCGATTCCCATGGGAAACGGATGTTTTCCCGCGGTAAAAAGTAGTCTTTATGTTGCGCCAGGCTCTAAAATATGTCGGTACAAAATTTCAATCAAATCCGTCAAATAGTTGCGGAGATTAATGGTGCCTATGTATAAGCATAGAATAGTGTTCGACGTGATTCTTTAATTTGACATAACTTTTTTATTTATGAACCGATTGACATGAAACAAACACTAAAGCATAACTGAAGCATACCACAATATATTCGTGAAAACCGCATCCAACTCGGTTCAGCCGTTTCTGAGATTAGCGTGAACAGACAAACAGACAAACCGACAAACAGACAAACCGACAAACAGACAAAAAAAAAGTTAATTACGTTTTTGGGTTCGACATCGACATAACAATAACCCCTGCTATTTTTTTTATTTTTATTTTCAATGTACAGACAGCACTTTTCTACAATTTTATTATATGTATAGATAGATTTCAATTTTTATTTTCAATGTACAGACAGCACTTTTCTACAATTTTATTATATGTATAGATTGTAATTTACCTATCTAGTAACAATGATCGACGTCGTTCGTTGACCGGAACAGGCGTTAAAAAAAACAATATACTACCGATTCCCATGGGAAACGGATGTATTCCCGCGGTAAAAAGTAGTCTTTATGTTGCGCCAGGCTCTAAAATATGTCGGTACAAAATTTCAATCAAATCCGTCAAATAGTTGCGGAGATTAATGGTGCCTATGTATAAGCATAGAATAGTGTTCGACGTGATTCTTTAATTTGACATAACTTTTTTATTTATGAACCGATTGACATGAAACAAACACTAAAGCATAACTGAAGCATACCACAATATACTCGTGAAAACCGCATCCAACTCGGTTCAGCCGTTTCTGAGATTAGCGTGAACAGACAAACAGACAAACAGACAAACCGACAAACAGACAAAAAAAAAGTTAATTACATTTTTGGGTTCGACATCGACATAACAATAACCCCTGCTATTTTTTTTATTTTTATTTTCAATGTACAGACAGCACTTTTCTACAATTTTATTATATGTATAGATAGATTGTAATTTACCTATCTAGTAACAATGATCGACGTCGTTCGTTGACCGGAACAGGCGTTAAAAAAAACAATATACTACCGATTCCCATGGGAAACGGATGTTTTCCCGCGGTAAAAAGTAGTCTTTATGTTGCGCCAGGCTCTAAAATATGTCGGTACAAAATTTCAATCAAATCCGTCAAATAGTTGCGGAGATTAATGGTGCCTATGTATAAGCATAGAATAGTGTTCGACGTGATTCTTTAATTTGACATAACTTTTTTATTTATGAACCGATTGACATGAAACAAACACTAAAGCATAACTGAAGCATACCACAATATATTCGTGAAAACCGCATCCAACTCGGTTCAGCCGTTTCTGAGATTAGCGTGAACAGACAAACAGACAAACCGACAAACAGACAAACCGACAAACAGACAAAAAAAAAGTTAATTACGTTTTTGGGTTCGACATCGACATAACAATAACCCCTGCTATTTTTTTTATTTTTATTTTCAATGTACAGACATCACTTTTCTACAATTTTATTATATGTATAGATATAGATGTACAGACAGCACTTTTCTACAATTTTATTATATGTATAGATTGTAATTTACCTATCTAGTAACAATGATCGACGTCGTTCGTTGACCGGAACAGGCGTTAAAAAAACAATATACTACCGATTCCCATGGGAAACGGATGTTTTCCCGCGGTAAAAAGTAGTCTTTATGTTGCGCCAGGCTCTAAAATATGTCGGTACAAAATTTCAATCAAATCCGTCAAATAGTTGCGGAGATTAATGGTGCCTATGTATAAGCATAGAATAGTGTTCGACGTGATTCTTTAATTTGACATAACTTTTTTATTTATGAACCGATTGACATGAAACAAACACTAAAGCATAACTGAAGCATACCACAATATACTCGTGAAAACCGCATCCAACTCGGTTCAGCCGTTTCTGAGATTAGCGTGAACAGACAAACAGACAAACAGACAAACCGACAAACAGACAAAAAAAAAGTTAATTACATTTTTGGGTTCGACATCGACATAACAATAACCCCTGCTATTTTTTTTATTTTTATTTTCAATGTACAGACAGCACTTTTCTACAATTTTATTATATGTATAGATAGATTGTAATTTACCTATCTAGTAACAATGATCGACGTCGTTCGTTGACCGGAACAGGCGTTAAAAAAAAACAATATACTACCGATTCCCATGGGAAACGGATGTTTTCCCGCGGTAAAAAGTAGTCTTTATGTTGCGCCAGGCTCTAAAATATGTCGGTACAAAATTTCAATCAAATCCGTCAAATAGTTGCGGAGATTAATGGTGCCTATGTATAAGCATAGAATAGTGTTCGACGTGATTCTTTAATTTGACATAACTTTTTTATTTATGAACCGATTGACATGAAACAAACACTAAAGCATAACTGAAGCATACCACAATATATTCGTGAAAACCGCATCCAACTCGGTTCAGCCGTTTCTGAGATTAGCGTGAACAGACAAACAGACAAACAGACAAACCGACAAACAGACAAACCGACAAACAGACAAAAAAAAAGTTAATTACGTTTTTGGGTTCGACATCGACATAACAATAACCCCTGCTATTTTTTTTATTTTTATTTTCAATGTACAGACAGCACTTTTCTACAATTTTATTATATGTATAGATAGATTGTAATTTACCTATCTAGTAACAATGATCGACGTCGTTCGTTGACCGGAACAGGCGTTAAAAAAAACAATATACTACCGATTCCCATGGGAAACGGATGTTTTCCCGCGGTAAAAAGTAGTCTTTATGTTGCGCCAGGCTCTAAAATATGTCGGTACAAAATTTCAATCAAATCCGTCAAATAGTTGCGGAGATTAATGGTGCCTATGTATAAGCATAGAATAGTGTTCGACGTGATTCTTTAATTTGACATAACTTTTTTATTTATGAACCGATTGACATGAAACAAACACTAAAGCATAACTGAAGCATACCACAATATATTCGTGAAAACCGCATCCAACTCGGTTCAGCCGTTTCTGAGATTAGCGTGAACAGACAAACAGACAAACCGACAAACAGACAAACCGACAAACAGACAAAAAAAAAAGTTAATTACGTTTTTGGGTTCGACATCGACATAACAATAACCCCTGCTATTTTTTTTATTTTTATTTTCAATGTACAGACAGCACTTTTCTACAATTTTATTATATGTATAGATAGATTGTAATTTACCTATCTAGTAACAATGATCGACGTCGTTCGTTGACCGGAACAGGCGTTAAAAAAAACAATATACTACCGATTCCCATGGGAAACGGATGTTTTCCCGCGGTAAAAAGTAGTCTTTATGTTGCGCCAGGCTCTAAAATATGTCGGTACAAAATTTCAATCAAATCCGTCAAATAGTTGCGGAGATTAATGGTGCCTATGTATAAGCATAGAATAGTGTTCGACGTGATTCTTTAATTTGACATAACTTTTTTATTTATGAACCGATTGACATGAAACAAACACTAAAGCATAACTGAAGCATACCACAATATACTCGTGAAAACCGCATCCAACTCGGTTCAGCCGTTTCTGAGATTAGCGTGAACAGACAAACAGACAAACCGACAAACAGACAAACCGACAAACAGACAAAAAAAAAAGTTAATTACGTTTTTGGGTTCGACATCGACATAACAATAACCCCTGCTATTTTTTTTATTTTTATTTTCAATGTACAGACAGCACTTTTCTACAATTTTATTATATGTATAGATAGATTGTAATTTACCTATCTAGTAACAATGATCGACGTCGTTCGTTGACCGGAACAGGCGTTAAAAAAAACAATATACTACCGATTCCCATGGGAAACGGATGTTTTCCCGCGGTAAAAAGTAGTCTTTATGTTGCGCCAGGCTCTAAAATATGTCGGTACAAAATTTCAATCAAATCCGTCAAATAGTTGCGGAGATTAATGGTGCCTATGTATAAGCATAGAATAGTGTTCGACGTGATTCTTTAATTTGACATAACTTTTTTATTTATGAACCGATTGACATGAAACAAACACTAAAGCATAACTGAAGCATACCACAATATATTCGTGAAAACCGCATCCAACTCGGTTCAGCCGTTTCTGAGATTAGCGTGAACAGACAAACAGACAAACAGACAAACCGACAAACAGACAAACCGACAAACAGACAAAAAAAAAGTTAATTACGTTTTTGGGTTCGACATCGACATAACAATAACCCCTGCTATTTTTTTTATTTTTATTTTCAATGTACAGACAGCACTTTTCTACAATTTTATTATATGTATATTATATGTATATTATATGTATAGATTGTAATTTACCTATCTAGTAACAATGATCGACGTCGTTCGTTGACCGGAACAGGCGTTAAAAAAACAATATACTACCGATTCCCATGGGAAACGGATGTTTTCCCGCGGTAAAAAGTAGTCTTTATGTTGCGCCAGGCTCTAAAATATGTCGGTACAAAATTTCAATCAAATCCGTCAAATAGTTGCGGAGATTAATGGTGCCTATGTATAAGCATAGAATAGTGTTCGACGTGATTCTTTAATTTGACATAACTTTTTTATTTATGAACCGATTGACATGAAACAAACACTAAAGCATAACTGAAGCATACCACAATATACTCGTGAAAACCGCATCCAACTCGGTTCAGCCGTTTCTGAGATTAGCGTGAACAGACAAACAGACAAACAGACAAACCGACAAACAGACAAAAAAAAAGTTAATTACATTTTTGGGTTCGACATCGACATAACAATAACCCCTGCTATTTTTTTTATTTTTATTTTCAATGTACAGACAGCACTTTTCTACAATTTTATTATATGTATAGATAGATTGTAATTTACCTATCTAGTAACAATGATCGACGTCGTTCGTTGACCGGAACAGGCGTTAAAAAAACAATATACTACCGATTCCCATGGGAAACGGATGTTTTCCCGCGGTAAAAAGTAGTCTTTATGTTGCGCCAGGCTCTAAAATATGTCGGTACAAAATTTCAATCAAATCCGTCAAATAGTTGCGGAGATTAATGGTGCCTATGTATAAGCATAGAATAGTGTTCGACGTGATTCTTTAATTTGACATAACTTTTTTATTTATGAACCGATTGACATGAAACAAACACTAAAGCATAACTGAAGCATACCACAATATATTCGTGAAAACCGCATCCAACTCGGTTCAGCCGTTTCTGAGATTAGCGTGAACAGACAAACAGACAAACCGACAAACAGACAAACCGACAAACAGACAAAAAAAAAGTTAATTACGTTTTTGGGTTCGACATCGACATAACAATAACCCCTGCTATTTTTTTTATTTTTATTTTCAATGTACAGACAGCACTTTTCTACAATTTTATTATATGTATAGATAGATTGTAATTTACCTATCTAGTAACAATGATCGACGTCGTTCGTTGACCGGAACAGGCGTTAAAAAAAACAATATACTACCGATTCCCATGGGAAACGGATGTTTTCCCGCGGTAAAAAGTAGTCTTTATGTTGCGCCAGGCTCTAAAATATGTCGGTACAAAATTTCAATCAAATCCGTCAAATAGTTGCGGAGATTAATGGTGCCTATGTATAAGCATAGAATAGTGTTCGACGTGATTCTTTAATTTGACATAACTTTTTTATTTATGAACCGATTGACATGAAACAAACACTAAAGCATAACTGAAGCATACCACAATATATTCGTGAAAACCGCATCCAACTCGGTTCAGCCGTTTCTGAGATTAGCGTGAACAGACAAACAGACAAACAGACAAACCGACAAACAGACAAACCGACAAACAGACAAAAAAAAAGTTAATTACGTTTTTGGGTTCGACATCGACATAACAATAACCCCTGCTATTTTTTTTATTTTTATTTTCAATGTACAGACAGCACTTTTCTACAATTTTATTATATGTATAGATAGATTGTAATTTACCTATCTAGTAACAATGATCGACGTCGTTCGTTGACCGGAACAGGCGTTAAAAAAAACAATATACTACCGATTCCCATGGGAAACGGATGTTTTCCCGCGGTAAAAAGTAGTCTTTATGTTGCGCCAGGCTCTAAAATATGTCGGTACAAAATTTCAATCAAATCCGTCAAATAGTTGCGGAGATTAATGGTGCCTATGTATAAGCATAGAATAGTGTTCGACGTGATTCTTTAATTTGACATAACTTTTTTATTTATGAACCGATTGACATGAAACAAACACTAAAGCATAACTGAAGCATACCACAATATATTCGTGAAAACCGCATCCAACTCGGTTCAGCCGTTTCTGAGATTAGCGTGAACAGACAAACAGACAAACAGACAAACCGACAAACAGACAAAAAAAAAAGTTAATTACGTTTTTGGGTTCGACATCGACATAACAATAACCCCTGCTATTTTTTTTATTTTTATTTTCAATGTACAGACAGCACTTTTCTACAATTTTATTATATGTATAGATAGATTGTAATTTACCTATCTAGTAACAATGATCGACGTCGTTCGTTGACCGGAACAGGCGTTAAAAAAAACAATATACTACCGATTCCCATGGGAAACGGATGTTTTCCCGCGGTAAAAAGTAGTCTTTATGTTGCGCCAGGCTCTAAAATATGTCGGTACAAAATTTCAATCAAATCCGTCAAATAGTTGCGGAGATTAATGGTGCCTATGTATAAGCATAGAATAGTGTTCGACGTGATTCTTTAATTTGACATAACTTTTTTATTTATGAACCGATTGACATGAAACAAACACTAAAGCATAACTGAAGCATACCACAATATATTCGTGAAAACCGCATCCAACTCGGTTCAGCCGTTTCTGAGATTAGCGTGAACAGACAAACAGACAAACAGACAAACCGACAAACAGACAAACCGACAAACAGACAAAAAAAAAGTTAATTACGTTTTTGGGTTCGACATCGACATAACAATAACCCCTGCTATTTTTTTTATTTTTATTTTCAATGTACAGACAGCACTTTTCTACAATTTTATTATATGTATAGAGTATAGATTATCAGGTCAACCTAATAGCCTCACATGTACGTATAACTTCGTAAGAATTTTCTTTCAACTCCTAACCGTTGAGGAGTTGTACCTTCCATCATCAGCTCATTCACATGGGATGATGACTATTAGACGCAAATACTTAAACAGATCTATGAAATTGTCAAAAACGTAATTGCCTGTAAATTTGAGGTTTGCCCTTGATTTCCCTGGAATACCATCATCAGATCCTGACTAGGTAACAACGGGACCAACTTGAAAGTATACTCTACCGAACAAAAAAAGAATCACGTAAATCGGTTCATAAATCTCGGCGTAATCGGTATGCATAAATAAAACACCCGAATTTTATTTTCTATTAACTATCACGAGTTGTCTCGATGCTCGATTGATGGCGTTGGCATCGAGATAGATCGCGCTATGTTTCGTTACCGTCATTTAGCTAGGTAGCGTAAAATATTTTAATTTATCGTGTAATTTTAGCAGCGCCCCTAGCGGACATACGCGAAACTACATATTACACACTACAAATATTTTGATTTGAAATTATTATTCGTGTGATTCATTAACTTTTAACTTGACTTATTTAACTTATTTTACTCTCTATTTGAATAAAATAAATATTTATATAATTTACTTAAAACATAATATTAAGATCATTAAAAAACGCTATATATAACCGAATTACACGTGGGCGAAGCCGCGGGCGGAAAGCTAGTGTATCTATAATAATAAAAAATTGTTGTTATCTTTCAAAAAATAATTTTTATATTTTATAATAACTTACATGCCTATGAGGTATAATTTAATATATTTCACTTTTCCGTTGAACTCATGATTTTCCACTCTTTGCGTTTATTTGGTCGCAAAAATAAATAAAATAAAAAATACTTTTTAATTAACATGTACACATAATATGTTTTCACCCTTATTCAAACAAATACTCGTCTCTTCCAATCAGTTTGTGTGGTCATATGCTAATGAAACCGAGTGTCCAGTCGCTATCAGCTTATTAAATACTCGTAATCTTTTAAAACCATACAGGTTTAAACAAATTAATATCGACATGAGACTGCTATGAAAGTCATTATATATTCATAGTTCTATTACTATTGATAAGTTGATATCTCGTGTAATTAACAAGGAATATGGATGGAATGAGTGGTTTATTTTGATTAATGATTCTTTAGAATTAAAGACATTCTTTTTATATAAAAGACAACGGCGTTTAGTTATTTTGCATCCATATCATTTTCTATTGATTTTCTGAAATCACTTACTCACTCATCTTTAGGAGTTTCTTCATCTTTCTCCTCCACAGTAACCCAATGGCCACTTGCGACCATCTTTGCCTTGACATATAAAATCACACCTCTTTCCGGAAGAGGTAGGCTGAGACTACATCTTTCTAATTGTCATTATCCCTATACTCGTATGCTTTTTTCAAGCTCGTCGGTTTCAGGTACTCTCTGACCTGACCTTGTCTGTTCTGTCCCTGATTTGATCAAAGTATGTTCGTTGATCAGTTTTTTCCTGCAAGGTCTTAGGTTAAAGATATCTTTTATATACAGACTGTAGGTATCCCACAATAGGCTACGAGAAACAGTCCTCCCTCATGGTCCCTTTAATGGAACAAAATTCTGGGACCACGAGAAAACAGCGTATTCGCCAAATGGCCCTTTACAGAAATAAATACCTGTCTTTTTAATCAACCAAATATAATTTAATTCCAAATCAAGCAACAAAATTAATCACACCATTTAAATTAATACTTCTTAACATATGGCAAAATGCTAGTAAATTAACTCTCTTCAGACATTTATTTGCGATTAATCTTGTACCTCCACTAACAAGTCGCAGGCAATCGCACGCGTCATCGATGATAAGCCTCATTAGTGGAAGTCCTAACTTCATCAGCCCGACGCTCAACCAGTAAGTCTAGATTCGTTAGGTGCCTTATCAGAAATACTAGGCCTTTTTGTTTCATTTATATTTCAATAGTTTTCGCCCGCGGAAAAATTATCCATAGTAATTTACCGAAAAATGTTTTCACCAAATTAAGTATATTAGATTCCGTTCTATTAACGCAAAAAAATACATTACGTGTACTTTTATCGGGTCCACACAAAGTAATAAAAAATAAAACATTCACCATCAAATTGATCACTAAGTGTTTTAAGTTATGTATTGATTAGATAATGATTAGTAGAAGACATTTAGCTTATTAATATTAAGCTATTTAGTAGTAACTAAAAATAATTCTTGTTCTCTAATACTTTCATCTTTATCATATTCTTCCTCTTCCAACAACACCTTCATTTCTTCTTGTATTTCATCACCGGATTGTTTTTTACATACTTTATAAATTATATAACGAAATATGGACACAACTACAACACTTACAATTAAGGAAATTATCACCCAAAAAACGGAGTCTAGCGGAGTTCCATACTCATCTTCAATTTCACTTTCATATACTTTAAATTTGAAATAGGCTTCAGTAGTCGACGGCACATCATTAAGTAAGCTATCATTTATATCCTTTGCTAAATCATGAAACACAGTGACGCCAAGCCAAACAGCAAGATCAGCCCTCCCTATTTGATTTAGTCTTCGTCCAATTATATCATGAGATTTTCCATAACCTCCCCATTTTTCCTTATTATTGTTCCAATTTATAAGAGCTTTACAGCAATTGAAGGTCTTGGACTGAGAATGATTTTTGAAATCCCATTCGTTTGGAAGGTCATACGATGTGAAATGCAGACAGGCGTAGAGTCTTTGACATTCTTGCGAGGTCAAATGTCTAGAAATGTATTTAAAGTGTTTCAATCTCGTGTCAATTGTGCATTTTGAAGGATATCGTGAATTTAATATTATTGCGATCAAAAGTTGGCTTGTAAATTTTATATCCATATTTTTTATGTTGGTACTTTATTGGATCCTGTAGTTTTTACACTGTTAATCTTACGATTTGACAAATGGTTTCTGACTGTGTTGAAGATCTCTGACAGTTTCTTTTTTTTATACAGTGTGTTACACGAATATTAATTTCGAAACTGCCAGACAAGCTGAATTACGAAACCGAACTTAAAACTTACAACTTTTTCTTTTTATTTCTATGAATTACATACATACATAAACTCACGCCTCTTTTCTATGAATTACCATGGTAGTTATTATTAATATTCTTCTTCAAAAAACTTGAGTGAAGTTCGTACTTCATAAAAACGAAATACAAAATCAGTAATACGTTCGAATCATCTTTAAATAAAAAAAAATGGTACTTTAGAACTCTATCGAAAAAACATTAAGAACATTAGCTCTCTTAAAGGAACAGACAAAAACATTGCTCAGAAACCGCAAGTCACTGATGTATATTGCCACTGTAGTTTTTATAACTTTAGTATCATTAGTACTTAATATATTCGTTTCTGTCCGAAAGTTTCTTAAGTTCAGCTTTTTGATAGATTGTTCATATTTGAATTTCTTATTGAAAAAAGTACCTTTGTTTTATAATTTTTTCTTTCGTATCATAACCTATTCTCATTTTATAGTAGTAATTGACCATCTAGGAACATTTTTCCAAAAAAAAATTATTAAATATATCAGCATAAAAAATGTAAAGTACAGATAAAAAATAAACCATAACCCGAGGTCTCACGAATAAGCTAAAACAAAAGTCATAGCACAAAACAAGCCAATTAATCAGAATAAGGCTTTCCCCATCAATTACTGACCAAAACTCGCGCATTACGCTAGTACGGTCACCAAAACCATCGATCACACAATTATAATTATACTACATGGAACCAATCACAAACTATTTTCAACTGTAATTACATAAGATTAGAGTCGTTGTTAACATTGTAGTTTTGAAGAATATGTATGTAATCCATTTCTGTATGGCACAGGTCTAATCACAGAGCATTCCATGCCACAAAACATCATGATCATTGAACATCATTATAAAATGAGAATGACAAAAGAAGCTTGTGTAACTGCTCAAAATATATGCTCCATTTAGTATCGATAGCATAAAAAATCCGAATATTAATTTCAACTTTATTTTATGATTTATCAATTGTCCCTTCTGTGGTTTCCTAAGTACTTAGGTAAAAATAAGATGCGGAGACGGTTGAAATATAGATCGGCCCTTCAGATATATTTATATGTACTTTCTGTTTTTTACTGATAAGTATGATAATTTCTGTCCAATTATTATGAAAAAATACATACCTACAGTTATTTGATCATGTAGGTATTCACCATGAAGAATTAAATTCTTATAGAAACATAACCTCAGGGAAATCAAGCTAATTCAGTAAATCATGATAAATTTAACAATAGGCATTATGCTTTATAGATGTCGTAATCATTACTGAGTAAACAAGTGGGTAAAAATAATATAGAACTGTATTATACCTATTTATACGAGTGCAAAACCATATTTTTTGTTCAATTATGTAATACTTCCCATAATCTATATTCCGTTGCTAACGGTACCGATCAGCTTTAGCGCACTAACCTTATTCCATATTACAATAATGGCTTTGATCATTTCTAAGCGCAAAACATTCCACGCAATCATACAAATACATTACGACTTAGACATTTTCTCAAATACCAAATACAATAATTGCGACTGATAGTATATTATACGATACATTAAACAGAATCTCGATACTAAATGTTAGCATATTTACTTTAAGCGTGCAGATATTCTTAATACTAAAAACGCGGCAGACCAGATTATTTAGAAAGAGCAAAGTAAATACTTATTAAAAGTCAGTAACCATGTCTACTTGAATACTAAGTGAAACTGAATAAACTATAGATACTAATATGATTAGGAAATAAAATTAAAACTTTTTGGATTTGTCGAACTGAACTTGGCCTTAAGCAAACAAAAAAAAATTGAAAAGGTCGATAGTAATATTAACCACATTGTGAGGTTCGTCATCGGCCTTTTTATATCAAATAATAGTTCATTCAGTGTGATCTTGAACGCACAATAATTCTGTGTGGAAATATTGTGGTGAAAGAAATGAATTAGGACGTATGTGTTCATGTGTACGTACTGTATTGTTGTGTGCGTGTATGCTGTAATGTTTGTATGAGATCTCTCCGGTTCACAAGAATCCATGGGTATATCGCTTTCCTATCTTTGTGTGACGTCAAGCCGATGTGCTCCGTTTCCATACATAAAATTAAATTTCCTAAAAGCGTACGCAGAAATGTCAATCTTTTCACCTCTCCGCAATCCGCAATTTCCGCAACATATTCATCAAATTTATTCAAATTCGTAGAATATTCACTTTAATTTGTCAATTTAATGATTTGTCGACTACACACGGTCAACGGAAGAAATCAACAATAAAATATAGCCAATTGCAAACTTTATCACAAAAATCTGACCTCTAGTGGCTTCAAATTTCCCAGTTCCCATCGTGACTTGGCTGTCAGATATATATGACTACAGCAACCTTTGCCTTGACACTCCTGACACCAAGTATCACTGCCCTTGTAATAACATACTTATCTAACAACTATTACTTAATCTTAAAAAGTTTAATATTGAAATCATCGACATAAACAAGAAATCCTTCGTAAATGTGAAACGGCAAAACGGAAATGATTTCGATGATCAATAATTATGATCTGTGGTCAAAAAATATGTAATGTTAATAATTTTAATACATTTGGTAACACTGTGTACTCATACTCACAACTGTATACCTAAATACATTATCTAGGTTTCGTAATGTTTCATCACAAAAACTTATCATTTATGGGGACATAAAGTTTTAGCTCTAACTCTAACTTAGACATACTTACATACAATCAATCACGTCAATATATATATCTTACGGGGTAGACAGAAACAACAGTCCTAAAAAGACTAAAGGGCCGCGTTCGGCTGTAGGTATGTTGATTTAGACAGGAATGTCAAAATCACTAAATAATCTACTAGAACATTATTTAGGAATGATGTTTTAAGTTTCAGAATTTAAACTAAAACATTAATATTCAAGAATTTTTACCTCCGAGAATTACTCTTTTATTGCAATATCTTTAAATTTAATCTTTGGTAGTAATGTAAACAGCATTAAATTGATAGCAATGGGTTCATCGAGACAATGCGCTCATGTGCGCAGCAGGACCTTTCCGATTCCAGCTAAATTTACATCTCCAGTGAGCATTTATGCAATCGACAACGCGAATACGAGCCATTTACAGATATTACCCCAGGCTAATAGCAACTATACGTAGCACACAACATATGTACAAATAATGACTAAATTACAACTTTAGCGAAATTTCATCCATTGTTAAGTCTCTAGGTCTAATAACTTATTATTGACCACAATTACAAAGAAAAAACCGAAATCAATGATATTATGAATCGAATTAAACTATTGAGCAAAAAGCCACATAGAGACATATCATTTGGAACTATTCTCACGGACACTATAAAAATCGAGTACCAATTATACGGAACCTCTTGAACTGACACGTAGGTATATTAATTCCAATAATGACCATTCGAATGAGGCTTCTTTCGTCACAGAACGTATAGAAAACATCAAATACATATAATTAGAGGCATCTATAAACTACGGTAATTGTGATTCGTCTTCTTTAATTATGAACACCGAAGGTCTGAGAATAGTGCCTTGTGTAACACCAACATTTATGTTGAAGGTAATATGGTCAATCAAGAATATGTTTTTAGATTTTGCACGACAAATTATTATCTATCAAACCTTAATTTTGACTTTGAAGATACAATATTGTTAATTTCTGCCACTTATATCTCTATCTCAAATAATTCAAACTATTAACAAAATGATTCACATAAAATCGGATAGATATTTGAAATATTGACATAACCAAGAATATAGATAACAGACATAATAAAACCCGAGGCCCACTCAAAGAGTCTTCGGGCGCTGCCTTATTTAAATTAAGCCACT
The DNA here is from genome assembly GCF_032362555.1 of Amyelois transitella. Classification (NCBI taxonomy): domain Eukaryota; kingdom Metazoa; phylum Arthropoda; class Insecta; order Lepidoptera; family Pyralidae; genus Amyelois; species Amyelois transitella. Next base: position 6,712,132 of record NC_083523.1, read on the forward strand.
CATACACTTTATGCGCAGCAAAAACATTGAATGTGGCATCGTTAACCGGTGCCGGAGATGCATTTATTTATGAAAATGTAAATTCATCTGATTGTAATAACAAAACTGGCGAGCGCACTCTATATTAAGATGTATTATTTGCATGTTTCTTGAGAACGTGTGACTGTATTGCGGTAAACTACATGTTCTGTTTGAATGGACGGTTTGTGTAAGCACCAAGGTCGGATAGGTTTCAGAATGTTTGTATAAAATTGTACATACATACATAAAATCATAGGGTATTCAGAAATACATATATTGTCATTTGCCACGGTCCTTGTATAGTCCACTTCTTTTTCTTCATCCACATTCATCATAATGCAATCTCCTCGGTTTAACGCTACAGACATTGAACCCGTACAGTTGGTCTATCAAAACGCAAAAGTCCATAAGGATCCATAACGTGCCACAGATTAAAATATTTTTTGTAATCGTGACGCGTTGGTTTGGTAGTAGTGTCGTGATCGCTCGCGGCGTGGCGCGTGGACAGTAACCAAACATGATTATTAAGTAGGTAATAATAATAATAGACCGACCAATTCATTATAGGTCCCACTGGCTACTGTTGTACATTTTGATGATGTACAGTCAGCAACAAAAATTTTAAGACAAGTCGTTATTATATTGTCATTTAATTTATAAGTCCTACACAATTGATGAATTTTGACAAAAACCATTTAAACCAGATTGTCCAGGATAATAATAAAAATTATAGGCCATTCCATAACAGTATGTGACTGTTAACCAATGTTCCTATAACTGAAGACACTACAGCCTCTTATAGTGGCGGAGGATGCAACCGGGAACAAGCTAATATGAGAGAGAGATCGTCTCTTGTTATAATGGCAAACAAAAAGCTCTCTTAGTCTACAACAATTATGATCTCTTGTAACGAAGAAGAAATGCTTGATGGAAAAAAACTTATAAATAATTCCAAAGACGAATAAAAGAGATTTTATAGATCTTCTACTATTGAAAACTATTTGAGTTTAACACCATGTAATATTTAAGTTATAATATTTGCAAATTTAGTATAAAAGCAGTCGGTCAATACATTCATGTTTCTTTCCTAGACAAGTGAAAACCGTCACAAAAAATTAGATCTATTGAAAACAAAGCCCAACTAAAAGCGGTATTATTTTATCGTTGAATAATTGGAATCGTGACGTATGCCCTGATGGCAAGTTCGTGAGTGTTCGTGACTTCGGCGCGTGCGCATAGTGACCAATTTCACACCGACCACCACACGACTGGGAGCGGTCAAAAAACTTGTATTTTAATTTGATTAGCTGCTATTGAAGTTTTTTATTTGTAGGAATCTAAACACCTTTATTCTACGAGTAGGTTTCTTTTGACACTCAATGTAAAGGAGAGTGTAAAACTTCATGCACCTCTTGAGTAACAATTTCTGAGCTTGCTTTTTCAATAACCCTATAGATATATATGCTCTTACAATTTTTGCACGACTGTACTTTACGAGTATATAAAAATGTATGAAACTGTTAATTCAAGTAGTTTAAGGTTTTTAAGTATATCAGTTTTATTGACAAAGGAATTTGTAAGGCTGTAACAAAATACAGGGAAGGACACATTGCTTAAAACTGCCGAGATGCTTGATTGTTAATGCTCATTTTTATGCTACTGTACTCGTATATGGATCCTCCTGAACCTGATGGATGCGTAAGTCTCAATCAAGCCCTAGATAACAACTTGGGCTTAGTACCATCAAAATTCAGAAATTATGTATAATTACACTGAGGAACCCCCCTGTCCTATCCGCTTGGTCCTATTAACAGCAAATTCTAGCAAGGTACAACTTGCTGAAAGTTAAACCTTAAGTAGACTCCTCTAGTGGAACTATTGATCGTCATCACGACCAACTGTACAGCTCAACAGGACCTAATAAGTTCTTCGCCCTGCAGACGTGTCAACAGCCCACGACTCGTGATCATACGGTAACCACTATAAATATATAAAAACGAAACGGAGGTGTGTACGTCGACGTAACGTATCGTGACTTACAAACTCGTGACTACTCTGACCAGACTTGTAAAAAGTATTGCTTCTGGCGAAATGGTTTGTTTTGTTTCCAGATGATTGTAACGGCCTTCTTGATCAGACTTGTTCACAGCCACTAAATTCTTTTTGAGACTAGTAATTTAATACTCATCTATTTCTATTTAAACCATCGTCTTCCCCTTTTACTGCAATATTCTTACAAAAGTTTGTGTTTATTTAGACTACTTACACTCTTGGAATTGCCACTCGGAATAGATATGAAACATTTTGCAGAGATCGGATTACTACAGTAGTTTTCTGTCTTTTTCATTTAACTATTTCTAGATCATAATTTGAAGCATTTCAAACAACCTTACAATATCATTCATCATTTTAAAAAATAAGTAATAATGCGGTTTATTATAGAATTATTAGCTAAACAACTAAACTGATTTTGTGTAGAAATCACCACTTAACCAGTTGCAAAATGCGCTGTCGCTTTGTGAAGCTGAACACAATAATATAGTATTAACTTCATTAGTTTATCCCACACTCCATTATTTCGTTACATTTCAATTGTATCTTATATCTTCACAATAACTTACAATTTAAAATGTCCTTTCAGAATTGTCACAAATAACAATCTTGTAAGAACTTTATGTAGATTAGAATGTAATGCAGAAAGTTTAACTGTCACAATGAACTGTCTGATACATTTCTAACTAAGCTCATAATCTCGTAAGGAGTTTGGGGGCGAAATGAGAGCTAGTAATTGAATCGCATGTTAGGCATGTTTTCAGTGGAGCAAATTTGTATCATTCAGCCGAACCTTTGAGCCATTTTGAGGTGTAATATACGTATGTAGATTTTGGCCACCCTATCGATTTTTGCGTCGACGATTTTTGCGTCGAAGGTAGCTTTAAGCCTTTTTGAGATGTTATATAAGTATGTAGATTTGGGCCATATTATAAATATGACAAAATTACTAACAACTAATGGTATCGATTAATATATTAATAATATAATTCATAGATATAATGGAGAATAAGAGATAGTGACAAGTTGCTAGTCCGTCCACTATGAGTCTTCTTTAACTTACTCCTGCCTATCTCTATTCTTATCCAGTAATGCATTTTTTAACTTTAATTTATCTATCAATTTCGAGATACTGCTGGTGCTAAAAAATCACAAACGTTTCATTTAAGGTTAGAAAGTAGTTCATTGTCCACATGTGACTTGGCCTGATGGAATGGTTCCGAATCAGAATGAGATAATAAGTCACGATCGATCGCCCTGCAATGTCATATAGCTCTGTTGAGAGATTAGGAATTAGGTTAATTAAGATGTAAGCGGTAGCGTTATCACTGAATTAAATTTATTTGGTCCACTCTCCCATGCCTAGTCAACGGAGCAGCCAATGGTATGAATTTGGGTAAAAGGCGTGTTTGACTAAGAATTTTTGAAAATCTTTCTGAAAATGGGGCTCATATCCTTGTGATTTATCAGTACAGTGTCGAACTTGACAGTAGATTATTACGTCTAAAATAAGTTGCGTAGATCTGATAGAATTTTCGCACAACACAGAAGTGAACATCGACAAAAAAAATCGAGGAAATTCCACGTTTTATTAACTTATGTCTCATCCGCTTATATTTTGACCCGTATCCAAATCTGTGCCGTACGTTTGGGCGTATCGGTTATTGGCCCGTAATCGGCTCGTATCCGGCTAATCTATCGTCATTACGTTTTGTCCGGTGGGCGGTACACAGTCCTCGTTTATAATTTTTAATCTCCGCGAGAAAGATAATTGTATCTCTTGTGAGATTTATAATTTCGAGAATTCTTATATAGACATGTTAATCTGTAGGATATAAAATATTGGAACTTGCATTATAGTAATAACGAATTCGTTCTAGCACGTGTACAGTTCATAGTTTCAAGATAAAAAAGAGGCGGGTATTTCTTACATAACCCGCCTCTTTTATATTTTGAAATTAAAAAGGTATCCCAGCGTTGTTAGTTCTTTGACTTGGTGCAGTGAATTACATGGTTGTGCTGGTTTCGGTATTATTCTCTCGACCACACATATATTCCCGTGGAAATTACCGAAAATTAAAGCACCTTTGGACCACATAAGGACCTACATGTTTTTTTTCTAATATGTTTCTGTTAAGGTATTTTTTAACATAAGTTTCTTACTTAAAAATACAACTACTCCATATTATCTTTATATAGATAGGCTTATAAACTTGGGATGCCTCTTGCAGGCGATGGCCTAGCTCCATCACTATTAGCAGCGTCACTATTTGAATTTCAACCCATTATAAAGTCATACAGCTGTACGTGACCTTTCAATGTATTCAAGACTGTTCCTATTCAAGACGGTTCTGTCTACCCGGCGGAGGATAGACTATATATGTATATATATATATAAATGTTAAACATTTTAATAACGTGTTTCCCGTGCCAAGTGCCGTGTGGTTCGCAGCACCAATACAAAAAAGAATAGGACCACTCCATTTCTTTCCTATGGATGTCGTAAAAGGCGACTAAGGGATAGGCTTACAAACTTGGGATTCTTTTTTAGGCGATGGGCTAGCAACCTGTCACTATTTGAATCTCAATTCTATCATTAAGCCAAATAGCTGAACGTGGCCATTCAGTCTTTTCAAGACTGTTGGCTCTGTCTACCCCGCAAGGGATATAGACGTGACAATATGTATGTATTTTTATAACATAACACTTATCATATAACTTTTGCTCTATTTGAAATACGATATAATCTGATCCACCAACATTAAAGCGTAGCTTGTTAAGTAGATTAATCTTTTTACGCAATATATTGCGCTATTCTTTACTCTTTGTTTCGCTATTCATAGTTGTTACGTTTTATTTGTGTGTATGATTTTACATTTTAAAATAACAAGACGATACTAATGATGTGGTTTCTAAATAGCAAATTTTAAGTTAATTTCGTATTTGGCTAGCATCTGTAGCTAGCATCATAGTCATTTTCGCAGTTCAATCAAATAAAAATGTATCTGTAGACTTAGAAACTATAATTAATTGTTATAAAGTACATAGAATATATTCATAAAATTTTAAGAATTTACTATGATAGATTAAACTTCTTACCCATGGATATCGTAAAAGGAGGCGACTAAGGGAAATAAACTTAACATTCTTCTTGTAGACGATGGGCTAGCAACCTGTCACGCAGCTGCATTTGGCCTTTCAGTCTTTTCAAAACTGTTGGCTCTGTCTACCCCGCAAGGGATAAAGACGTGAATATATATTTGCATGTATGTATGATTGCTTTCAAGCTTTAGCGAGTAGAATATTATGCTAGCTTTGTCTAGAAATACTTCCTTAGCAGATTCCCAAGATTAAGACAGTCAATCCTGTATATCGTATTGAAAATCGTCTCCAATACCTATCGTAATATTTGATCAGTCATACAATGACATAGTGATATCGCGCACGATGCAACATTCTCAACAAATAACAATATTGACGGAGCCCTCTCCGGGTAAGCTCAAACAACAGCTGTTTTATTTGACACTTCACTGAATGACCATGAGATGGTCACTGAGATTATGTGGAGAAATAATTTTGTCTGGCCGTGTGAAAAGGAATATTATTTATGAACCATAATTCTCGTTGTATTCATAAAGTTTGCACAAAAATTTAAAGAGTAAAGAGATGATAAAATCAATTAACAGGCTGCTAAACTTGAGATTCTCCTTTTAGAACGTGGCCTTTTAGTTTTTCGAGATTGTTCGATCTGGCTTCCCCGTAAGGGACGAAGAAATCGTTATTAATATGTATTTTACGTATGTCAAAGAGACACATACATATCTTTATCCCTCATTAGATAGATTCTTTTGCTCATATTTTCTTTTTTTTTATTTTGTACTCTGCCATGTGACGTCAAAATTAAATATGGAATGGATCATCGTGAAACAGCCACCAAAGAAGTTGCCGCTGTATAAATTTATTACCAATAAAAGTTATTAATTACATTTATTGCTGTATTTAAAACCCACACTATGAATACAGGCGCGAACGGTTCAATACAATATATCGACCAAGGCCATTTTGTTCCGGATTGAACATCAGCAGTTACAAATTAAAGAGAGCAACAGACAGAAGACCATAAATCATGTACTTTTTCGTCGTACGTACGTACATACATTCGTACGTACAATCGTCATTCTTTCCTGGTTAATGTGGAATTTCCCGGAATTTAATTGTAACTACATGTATTTAAATGTCACTGCAAATATAGTGGGGGTTATATATATTTTTTGTAAGTAGGCAATATTTGTATGTATGTAACGCGATAATTTTAGAGCCGTTGGCCTGACATCTCTATGAGACAGAGACATCTTTTGCCTTGCTACGATCTCTGCATACTTCTTTCGCTTCATCCCCATTTATAACTCACTTCATGCACGCGTGTCTAATTTTATAAAGGTATGTTCGTCAAGGCCACATACTTTTAACGCTCCCGTTCATACTTTGTACATCAGCTTGGTTAAATAATAAAGAATAGGACCACTCCATCTCTTTCCTATGGATGTCATAAAAGGCGACTAAGGGATAGGCTTATAAACTCGGCATACATTCTAAAATGGAACAATCTATTCTCTAGTTACTTTATGACGTCAGTGAACGGGTGAACTGTGAACTCGTTCCTCTATACTATTGTTGTAAAGAATGTCATTGTGCCCCGCCTTAACGGGTGTCAAAGTTGAAGTGTTAAAAAAAAGTTAAGATATATTGCGGCCTTGGTTTGTCTGGTCGGGCATTTGAAGTGCAAGAAAGTTTGGTTTTAAAGCTGGTTAGATTTGAAGGTGATTAAAATACTTTATATATCCAATGGTTGCATAATTTTATGACATTAAAAAAAGGAATGGATAGAGAATAGAAGACTATAATAAGTTATGTCTGGAAGAAAAGAGGGAAGGTACTTAGCAGTTCTTGACACAAAGTGAATTCGTTGTTTTAATATGGGTAGTATTAATCTATAAATATTACCAAAGACAAACCGAGTAATAATTAGAGATAGAATATATAGAAGACGAAACAGAAAAACGTAATCCTCAAAACAGATTCGACATGCCATTAAACAGCTTCTCTTTCGAAATTACTAAACCTTCATATATTTTTGTAAACACATTCAACTGTTCTAACAGGAATGCTAGAAGAAACGATTAATAGGTTATATCATTAAAATTTATTGCATGAAATCCATCACACCTTGTTTACATAGTGAGTTAATCATACGCTGTCAACGAATAAGTAACTAATACGGAGATTAAGCAACTTTAACAAATCACTTAAAAAGCAGTTATTTTGTTTAAGATTTTAGAATTTTATATAACATTGACAAATGGTAGCAGTTTATCTTACGTATGATACGTCTATGATAAGGTTTTTTAGAATAACAAATTGAATAAAAAGTGTTTCTGAAACATGATAGGTGTACTAGTTTAGTAGTATTTCAAAATAGTTTTTATCGATGTCAACTAGAAATTAAGATTATTAGTACATATAATCCTTGCCGTGTGGTTCCCGACACCAATACAAAAAAGAATAGGACCACTCCATCTGTTTCCCATGGATGTCGTAAAAGGCGACTAAGGGATAGGCTTACAAACTTGGGATTCTTCTTTAGGCGATGGGCTAGCAACCTGTCACTATTTGAATCTCAATTCTATCATTAAGCGAAATAGCTGAACGTGGCCATTCAGTCTATTCAAGATTGTTGGCTCTGTCTACCCCGCAAGGGATATAGAGGTGACTATATGTATGTATGTATGTACATATAATCAGGTTACACCATTTTCACTACACTTGGTTAGTCCAGGTCACATTTTCACCTCTTTGGAGAGAAGCCCGGGGTTCTCGTTGATTGGTTAAGTTTGGTTTTTACCCGAAACGACTCCCGTCTGACCTCCGCAATCTTTGCAGGGAAGCATTTAATTGGATCATGGTTACACAATCCAATTGCCTGAATTTTCAACTTTCCTCACCTTCTCCACAAAATCTACGTGATAGCTGTAATTATATGAGCAGTAGACAATGTATTATCTCTGGAAATCCTACCAAACTCTTTCTTTTCAGGTGGTGTTAGTGCGGGGTCACTACGTGTCATACCTCCCGCTGTGCAGCCGCAACGAGCCGGTGTTCGTGGCTGCGTGCGCGCCGCTCGCGATGCCCGAGACGCGCGAGTGCGTGGTGCTCGGCGCCACCAACGTGTTCACCACCGTGCACGCCATGGACATGAAGATACTGCACATCGACACTAAGTACAATAAATTTTTACGCGTTTACATGTGCCGTGTGGTTCGCGGCACCAATAAAAAAAAAAAGAATAGCACCACTCCATCTCGTTCCCATGGATGTAGTAAAAGGCGACTAAGGCATAGGCTTATAAACTTCGGATTCCTCTTTTAGGCGATGGGCTAGCAACCTGTCACTATTTGAATTTCAATTCCATCATAAAGCCAATCAGCTGAACGTGGCCTATAAGTCTTTTCAAGACTGTTGGCTCTGTTTACCCCGCAAGGGATATAGACGTGATTATATGTGTATGTTATATGATGGGCCCAAGAGATGCCTTAGCCACCTCCCCTAAAATACTTATGGCGACAGGAACCAGGTATTTCCTGGACCCACCATTCCATATCTAGTCTATAAGTATCTTCTGTGTTTCGATCTGGCAAGGTAAAGAAGAATCAGTAGTGTCAAGAAATAATCATCACATCTACCTATCATCCTTGTCTAAGCTGAACAGAGCATGTTGCAGAAATGATCGCTCTTTAAAAGTACTTGTACATAGGTCATCAAATCTTTATTCTTCATAAAAAGAAACATCACATCATATCTTCATGTCATTTTATTATTCCACAACATTGAACGCTAACCTGTCCTTTTGTTCAAGATGTCCGCATAAGTTACCATCAACAAGGTGCTCGATAAAAATAACACATCCAGTCGCCTACTTTCCATAACTTCCTACATTATACAGTGGTACAAGGATAAACAATAAACAATAGTTGTTGATGTAAGCTACCGTCCGTAGACAGATGTATGACAACGCTATTATTGAGACGTTTCATATTCATGCCTCAACTTGTTCAACTTGGACCAAGTTCAGAGTACGAGGGGATATAGAATAGATTTATTTTCAAAATTGGATACAAGGTATCACTTATTGACGTCACATTTCGATTGTGGGTAAATTTTTTCCTCATAAAACCAAAGACTGAATCTGGGGCGTCTAGGGCTATGTTGATATGTCAGTCAGTGCATCCTTTTTTACTCATACAAACATATTATACATATATAATCACTTATTTGTCCTTCACGATAGGACCCAACAGTCTAGAAAAGACTAAAATGCCACGTTTAGCTGTGTTTCTTAGTGATAGAAGCTTTAATACAATTCACACTAAATCAACATATAATACAAGTATTTATTATATATATAGTATCGTTGAGTTAGTATCTCGTAACAAGTTTCGAACTTACTTCGAGGCTAACTCAATCTGTTTAATTTGTCCCGTTTATATTTATTTAAACTTGGTATGTGGTCTAACTTTTAATCCTTTTTTTCATCCGTGTTCATATCCGTATATATAATAATGTGAATACTGAATAGACAGATCGTCACCTGCGGTAGCGATACTTTGCATACAATGTCAGCCCTGCGGCTTCTGTTGGCTGATGTACTGTTTTCATTATTCCACTTGCATGCTATTGTTTTTGAAAGTGGGTTTATGGAGTTGTCACTTGCAATTTGATATTAAGATGTTAGTGTAGATTCGTCTACGGACTTTAGCTTCCATGCTTGCCTGGTAGCAAAGATAAACGTTAAGTGTAAATGCCAGCTGCTTCCAAAGCCAATCATGGAAAGAAATACTTAGGAATCTTCTTTTAAGCGATGGGCTAGCAACCTACTCACTATTTGAATCTTTTTTTTGTTGTAATAATTTGTGCGAGTTTGACTGGCTCAATCTACCTGGTAGAATGCAAGATGAAGCCTAAGGTTATGGACGCAAGCTCAAATAATGCCTATTCAGTCTTGCCTTGAAAATCACCAAGTTGTATGTATCGGGGTATGGAAATGCTGGTAGAGAATACCAAATCACAGCGGTTCGCGTGATAAAAGATTTGGCGAATCGCAAGGTGCTACTTATTTTCTGAATTCCATCATTTAGACATACATCTGAACGTGGCATTTAAGTCTTTTCAAGTTAGTTGGCTCTGTTCTGTCTACCTCGCAAAAGATAAAGACGATATGTAGATTCTTTCATCTAAAAATGTTTTATAAGCAGCAAAAAATTATGAAAAAAAAAACATAAGTTATATTTTGATAGGACCTAGTCGAAAATGTTACAAAGTTATTTTAATACAATTTCCTGTTTAAAATATTGCACAGTTGACCGATAACCGCAAAGGTCACTTAGCTAAAAGGCATTTTAAATTGAGTTAGGAGAACATTTACCTTCGTCTTAAAGTGTTCAGATCAGAGAGATAACGTTGCTATGTAAAATATATTTAGACTAATGATATTTTAGTTTTTTTTTGTTTGTATATAGTAAGTAAGTGTACAGTAAATTATTTTGTTTTTGTATTTATTAAATGACTGTCCAAAAAGAGTGTTACTTCCCGCGGCTTTGTTTTGTACGCGCAGTTTTTATTAATCAATATATTTTTATTTGTGAAAACAGATTTCAATGATGTTATATTACATTGAGCGCTCTGCTTTCTACCTACAGGCTTAAAAATACATCGGTTTTTAGTAAAGCTATATTTTTAAGCTATATTTATATCGTTTATGACTGTAGGATTTATTATTATCCCATTTTCCAAGATGTATTGTACCTTATACTAAGCTATACAACAGCAATAGATTCGCGTAACTATATCCAGTAGTTCCGAAGACTAACCTTCACAAACGAACATTTTTAAAAGCTGATGATCAATTTTACAGACAATTTTTATGACAGTCCATCTCTTACCCATGCATGTCGTAAGAGCCGACTAAGGGATAGGCTTATAAACTTGGGCTTTTTCTTTTAGGCGATAAGCTAGCAACATGTCACTATTTGAATTTCATTTCTATCATTTAACCAAACAGCTGAACGTGGCCTATCAGTCTTTGACTGTTGGCTCTGTCTACCCTGCCTGTCTATATAGTTTTTATGACCCCTATAAGTCAATCGCATAGCAACTGAGTCATTCAACTACTGACATAACTTTCTCGCGACAAATCGACCGACATGCAGATGTATTTGTACCAGTTAGATTATCTATATACAATGCCATACGTCTCGGCGTATTGTCAGCACACGTCATTGTCTTGTCTTTCATATATAACGCTATCAGGATGTTGTTTTCCATTGAAATCACTAGTTTATCATAAAACGGCAATAATTTAGTTTATACAATATCTATGGCAATTGTTAGTTGATTCATGACGGCTTTATTATATTAGTGGCTTTTGCTTGTGACTTTATCCGTATAAGTTTTTATGGTTAGGTTTTGGTATAACAGAATACATGGAAAACATTTAGAACTTATATTTCACTTAATATTCTAGCATGCAACCTAATTATTGGTGGACACAACATTTATAAATAATAAAGTTATTTAATTTAGAACTAAACTATAGTACTGATAAATAAATATTTTTTTGTGAGTGAAAGAATGACTCGGGCTTACTTTTTAATTTTGTAGACTACGTATATACCATGACATGTACACTATCACATACCCATGATCACGTTAATATGTATGTAAAAAATATGCAGAGATCTATACAAGCCTAGGAAGAAGAAGTCTCTGCCTACCTTTCCAGGGAAGAGACGTGATTTTATGTCCGTATAATTAAAAATAAATTTCTAATTTGCAGATGACTGTACCTAACATTTGTTTCTTCAAATATAAACAATGCAATGACCTCTATAACTCCTTCAAATTATATTTTGCAATGATTTATAAGAGCTAGTTATTTTCTTTACATAAATTTTCGAGTACTCACTTATCAAACACTTTTATAACCAACTTTATGTCTTCGCAATAAGAACTCTAATAAGTAAATAATAAGCTTGATAGCACTTTGTAAGTTTTCTTTAGGATGTGGGCCAAGGTTTGGAAGCGTTAGCTATTAATAATTCTTTGTTTATATTTTTCGATTGTTTATCTAATAAGCCAATGTCACTTGGGATCTTACATGATCTTACTAAGACGTATTAAGTAAACGATTTTTTTACAAAGCTGCATGCTTGATGCCTTAAAAAAACTATCTTAAAGAATTTTCCAATTTACTTTTTAAATTAAATTCCTTTTTATTATTTTGGAACATTCAAACGTCACTTAATAATCGTTTGGCTTCACAACATTGAATTTTGGTTGACGTCAAATAAATAACTTTAAAACTAATTTGCCACTTCCAAAGTGCCAGTGCAGAAAAAGCGGTAACAATCTGCACTGCAACATTTTCAACAACAACATTTCAATAACGTCAACTTCACAATTATCCAAACTTAGAATAGAAATGTGGACAAGGGAATATTACTAGTAATAGAACAATAATTTTTCTTTTATTTTTGCAATCTTTGTTCGTTATTTCCTTTTGAAACGGCAAAACATACCTATTGCTCTCTTGATTATAATTTATTACCAATTGCTTGTTTAATAATAAATTATTTCTTTTTAACAAACTCAATATTTAACACTTCAATTCTACTTCAGCCAGCAAATTAATCATCACATATTATCAAAGACGAGTAATCAACTTTTTGAAACTTACGCATCACTGCCATAGAGTTATGAAACAAGAAATTGTAAAAAGGAATTAAAGTCTGGATAAAGCCTCAAGGCTTCTAAAGATTAATCGAAGAGGTGACCTCTCTGGTATTTGTTTTGTCTATGCCAAGTTCATTTTAATTACATTTATCATTATTTTAATTGAGTATCTTGAGCATAGACTTAGACAAAAAATTGAGGTTACTTTCTTATAATTACCAATGTACATTGAAAGAATTGGTTTAACACATATTCTTATAACAAAGTTAAATGTTGAAATGTTAGTTTGGGAATAATTATTGTGGTTCATTATGCCAACAAATAATCTTGAATTAATATACATAAAGACATATAGACGCATAATCTTGAATAAATATACATAGAGATATAACATAGAGGATGTTACCTATATTAACTTTGTTTTGTTTGTCCAGTAGCGAGTGGCACCTTGGCTGGGATAGGAGTTCCCTGCATGGCGTCAGCTGGTACCATCTCCTCCATCCTGACTGCTGCAAGGAGGCCCAAAACAAACACCGGTTAAGTAAGTAGTTTTGTACTGTTAAATTCATTTGATGAGCTTACATGAAAAGAGTTATGGATGTGAATTAAATAAAGAACTAGGAATCAATGCAGAGAATATGGATTTCTTTGAAGAAGGTCGTTTGAATTCTTTTGACATAGTAACTAGTATAAATTTGATACTAGCTTTCTCTAAAGATCTGTTGTACAAGTGACATAAGTATATTATATGTAATAAAGAAAAGGTAATTACTTATATGATGTGTAATTGATAATAAATTGCAATTTTTTGTTGACTTTTCTTTTTATAAGTATATTTTATATTTTATAAGGTTGCTTAAAATGACTTTAAAAAAAATTAATGCCATCACATTTTTTTAAATGCCTTTATTTTAGTGGTTTCTCATGTTTTTGATATGATGATCATTCATCATTCGATCTGTAAGTATTCTACTCCTTTTGTGGCAAATTTTTATTATCTACTAATCAAAAGCCGGGATGAAAAGCTTCTATCAAACAAAATGTTCGAGGATAATTTTTTTTTAGTAGGCTCACAAGTGTTTAATATAACTTGAAATAATTCATACTACGATTATTCTTTATTTAAATAGAAAAACAGAATCGAATAATCCAAATAATATATAAATATGTCGTAATATTACGATCCAAAGTTCAAAGAATTCAGTAAACAGCTGACTGTGCCCTTTACACTTTCGCTCAAAACTAACAAAGTCATAGGTTATCTACAAAGATGTTAGTCTAATCTAAATTTCGCAACGTGCTTACGAAAGGGCTATATGACGATATTGTACTGTGGTTTTCACACGAGAGAATGGATACGTTAAAATTTGTCATGCATTTACATTTGGTAGATTATGACGGATAGAAAATTGTATCGTAGGTTTAAGTATTACTTTAGTTAAATAAAGGTTGCTTGAAGTTATGTTTCTTTATTAAATTTATGTTTAAAGTTCAGCTGTTTCTGGTATAAATCACGGTGGTCATATTCCCTGCACATAAAAATTTAAAAAAATAATAGTTTATCGGATCAACAAAATTATTACAGAACATTAACCCTATGATGTCTATAATCCATTTCTTTAGGTAGGTACTGAAATGAAGGGAAATAATCTTGCTTATAATCCAAAATCTTGGTACGGTTTTGATTAAAATACATTTCCAAAATGAAGTAGGTATGGTTTGTCTTTATCGTGGCTATAATATATATTTGAAAAATACGGATCAAGATAATTTATTTCAGTAGTTATAGAAATTAATGGTGATGTGAAATGATTATCTAATTACAGAAACATCACACGAAGATCGCTGATAACTTGCGATACGATTACGTAGCGAAAGCGACTAGTGACGTGACGATCGTGTGAGGACGTGAGCGATAAGATGCGAATCGAGAACTCGATTAATTTAGGGCTGGTACCACCAAGAAATACTTAAAATGTTTATACAGTTACAATGATATCCATATTTATATTTTTATCTAAAGTTTTATAAAACTAAGAAGCCAACAACCAATCATAAGGCACAAAACTATCATTTTACTTACATCTAATGTTTTCAAAACATTTTAAAAATGTATTTACATTAAGAATCACATTTAGCTAGATCTTCGTAGCTTCTATTAAAAATACATACATACAAACAAACATATAATCCCATCTATATCCCTTGCGGGGTAGACAAAGCCAACAGTCTTGAAAAGACTGAGAGGCCACACCAAATAGTTCAGATATTTGGCTTTAAGATAGAATTTGGATTTAAATAGTGACAGGTTGCTAGACCATCGCCTAAAAGAAGAATCCCAAGTTTATAAGCCTATCCTTTAGTCGCCTTTTACGACATCCATGGGAAAGAGATGGAGTGCTCCCATTCTTTTTTCTATTGGTGCCGGGAACCACACGGCAGCTGCTATTAAAACTTCTATTTACTGCGATCGACACCGTATTTATCTTGTTACAAGTTTAAACCTTTAATCTAGAGCTTTTACCGTCTTCCGGCGTTCTATCTAATAGCTAAAATGTGAGCTCCAAATAACAAAATGCAGCCCTATTTTATTTACCGCCAACTACTAAACTACAGACAAACAATTTAGCCAACATTAATAGCGTGAAATTCTAAATTTGAAATAAATAGGGTTGTTCGTGACTTGCCGTGACGGAATCGAGTAGCATCTAAATTCAGAAATGGAACACTTTCGAACGAAGAGTCTTCCCGGGTCGACAGCGACAAGGAGGTTGCATACGTGATTTAATTTATACCGCAATGTTGGTAGGATGTTTTATCTGTGTCACGGAATTATTTTAACCTGATTGACGAAACATCGGGGTTATATAATTTTATTTTTACAGTTTTTACTATTTACCAAATTCTTTTCCATATTATCTAAAATTTAAAAAAAAATTTTAACAACATAACTTAAGTTATCTTTATGACTTAATCGTTTTAACTTACATTTCATAATCGTTTTAATTACAAGTCATCAATCAAAACTTTTAAAATACCGAAAAATTAATAAAAGTATACAACTGAACTTACACGTAACAGTTATTTCTAGCTGTTACATATCACAGCAAGAATTAATTATTTCTATTTACACTCATATCATTACGTCATTCATTTACGCCAAGCGTAGGTAGGTTTTAGTGCTGGCCGCAAATCAAGCCCACTTTGCGTTCACAATATAAGCACCAAGATAGAAGACGGTTACCTTAGACCACAACCAGTATAGTCGTCAATCTCCCCATGACTTAAAACCAACAGTCGAGAACAAAATTGCAGGAATAATCGACTGACATTAACCCCCATTACTTTTGCAAACGTATGACTACATCGTGCCTTGTCAATACTAAGCTTCACGCAAAGAAATAAAGTGTAAAATTCCATGAAGATAGATTCTAAATTTGAAAAGTTAATTTTGTTCGGAACGTTGGCAATAAGTTGTATCCGAGTCATCATTCGAATGATTCGATAATCGGTAAAGGACTGCGTATGCGGTGACCTTTGTCATGATACCCGCTACGATGTAGATATCAATCATGCTCATTACATGCGCTATTTGTTTTCAATGAGGCAATGGCATGTGGTTTGGCAGAGAAGGGACATGACGATATGAAATTTCGTAAATATACTTCTATGTTGATAGAGGATGTTAAGTTAATTTTGTTTTTTTTTTAATGTATTTTGAATTACCAATTTTTGGAAATCTTTCTTTGTACTTAAACGGGAACAAAATCTTTTGTTCGCCAATGCTGTGTTTAAGATGCTTAACACTATTTCTATCAAAATTTCATTTTGTCGTGTTTTATTTTCATCACAAAATAAGTAAACTGTTATTTTTTTCTTACAAAAGAAAACTTTTGATCTTCGTCATTGAGGAGGTCAACTTTTACCCTGAAGAAGAAACCCACCTACAACTCCGAACACGGATACAGACCTCCAACAATTAGACCGTACTGTAAGGACACTCATTAAGAATGGCTTAATTTATGTATAATATTAAAATTATGCGGCGAAGGGAGTAGATGTAATAGATGGATACCGGATCTGGGTGTGTTCATTGATATATTGCATGCTTCTGTGTTCTGTTTCAAAGGGCTATAGTACCAAATTCGTAAGCGAAATTTGCCCAGTAAATCGTAATTGGAAAAAGGAAAAGCGATAGAACAAGAATTGAGACCCTTTTTGAATTCGAAATGGTAACATTACTTGGTTAACCACTGGCGCTCTTAGATCCTCCATCCTTATCGAGAAGTCATAAGCAAGGGTAACATATTTCCACATAAGTAGTCAATTCTACATCTTTCTTCTTCTGCCTGGCTATAGTCCCGGTTGCATCCTCACCAGTCTGGAGAGGAGATCGAGGTAAGTCCTTGACCATGGATGCTGGATGGGGTGAGTCAGGTTTTTACACGACTCTTCTCCGGCTGACCTCCGTCCGTGAGTCTAGGGGAACCTAACCCGTATTGGATCATATTGTTGCAAATCCAATTGCCTTCGAAAATGGTCATTTGTACATGGCCGCGGTGAGATTCGAATCGGTGTCTTTATTCGCAACCGCGTTTTAACCAGGCACCTTACCTGTTCGACCTATTCATTATTTCAACCATTCTTCATCTTTCTTTGGCTGAAATTAAAGTACACAATCTTTATATTATTAACATAGGTACGTAAAAATATTTAGAAAACCCCACCATGGGAACAATAGATGGATGTTGACAAGTGTTCTCGTGCATAACAGTTTGATCTGATAATAGCGTAATGACAAAAACATGATGATATCAAATAGAAAGTACAGCTATTTCAAGTCAGTCAGTTAACACACCTTTATCTTTTCTCGTGAAACATTCTACAATAACAACTTAGCATTTAAGGTTTCGTTTTAAGGGGCTGAATTTTCTGCTGTAAACTGAATACACTATCCCATATGTATTAGGTTTTAGCTGTGCCATAATCTCCATAAATGTTAACTTATTAAATTATTAAAATATCCAAGCTATGACACTGCAAAGTTCCAAGAAAATCCGTTCAGTAGTTTTTGTTCGAAAGAGTAACAAACAACAAAACATCCTTATAAACTTTCGCATTTATTTTGACAACAGGAAGGATTGATTTTGCTTAAAACCTACATCGAAAATCCCCAAGGTGAGTTTTGTTTCAGACTGCCGACCTAATTTACCAAATCTTTTGTCAACATGATATTGTATTATTTTTGTACTCTTTTTAACGAATCTAGGTTCTGGGTGTCAGCAGCTGGCAAAGCACTCGAGGCTATGATAAGTTAGAGAGAAAATATCTACAGCCTAGAGTCTTCCGATAGCAATTTGAATGTCGTAGAAGGAACACAATAAGTATATAACTTTGCGGGTAGACGGCCAACCGGCGCGGGCGCCGCGGACGCCCTGTGACCCCTCTTGTTTCAATATGCTAACACTCGTACTTGTGGCCCGGTTTATATGTAAACTAGGTTTAGTATAATGTTTATCCGAGAATAAGTCAGAGTATATTTTAAGAATCAATGAATGTAGTTTCAAAGAGAAGTTGGTAATCATTTATTTTGCCAGATAGTATTACTTCAAACGTATTTTTTTGTGTGATTTGAGAAATAAAGGTTCATCAGATTGATACGTATACAAATAAATTTTCATAAACATTTACGAGGCTAAACCGTAACAGACGAGGATATAGTCATTTGCGGTTATATAATTTTGTATGAACCGTGTATGTATGTTGTGCCGTGTGGTTCCCGGAACCAGTAAAAATAAAGAATAGGACCAATCCTTCTATTTCCCATGGATGTCGTAAAAAGCGACTAAGGGATAGGCTTATTAAATTGGGACTCTATCTATTAGTCTATCAGTCTTTTGGACTGACTATTGACTCAGTCTACCCCGCAAAGGATATAGACGTGACTATATGTATGTATGTCCCTTTATATCATTAGGCAATTGTCTTGACGCCATCATCTTATTATAATGGCAAACAAATCATTATTCGACATCATTGGCTACTTAGTTATCGACCTAATCAGCATGGCCTTTGTAACACACAGACAGACCTACATATATGGACGTGTGTGTCTACCAACTTTGACCGGACCTTATAAGGTAACGCTAAACGTATACAAATCAATGTTTGACTTAACTTAAGTACTTAGTAATACCAGTTTTGGTTTCAAGCTTGTCTTTCTATATTAAGTCTAGAAGGCTTAATATAAATATCAATAAAATTTAATAAATCGAATAAAAAGGAACAGATGAGCTAAAAAGGTACGAGTACTTTCAGCGTTTTTTAATGTTAGTGCATGAAATAAATGTATTTTTTTTTTTTTTTTTTTTTGACAATAGTAAGTATATTTGTTATAACGAAGCTTCTAAACAAATATTGAATTCGACTCTTTATTCCGTAATTTAGTCATGTAAACCATCATTTTCAACATAGATAATATTTGCGGTCAAATTTCTGTTAATTTACACATACCTACATATATACACGTCTTTATCCCTAACGGGGTCGATAGGGCCAACAGTCTCGCAAAGACAAGAAAGCCACGTTCAGCTGTATGGTTTAAAAATGGAATTGAGATTCAAATAGTGACTGGTGGCTCATTTCCTAGAAGAAGATTATATACTTAATTGACCTATACTTTGTGAAATAAATCGTCCATTCATGAGTTTTTTTATAAGATAAATTGCTATATTCATTTGTTTATTCGCCTTCAAAAAACAAAAGACCAAAAATTATTCTACCTCTAAGGTACCTACTTACTCTCTGCCATTATCTGATACAAAGTAACATTTGATAAATAACATCACTGACCTTCACTAACTTTTTCATCTACTCATTAATGCAAATACATTTTTTTTACCATCATCCGTCACTCCATTGATTCACATATTTGTAAGCCGTTTTTGTAGGTGTTGATATAATAAACAGACTGACAAAAAGTCTATTGTACAATCTAACAAGCAATCAAGAAATGTATTAATTTTACAATCGCAGCTTATTAAATTACGTCTCAAAGTTACATTGTATGACGTAGTTTTAATAACTTGTTTATAACGTTAGTGTTGATTTTAATATGTTTGTTTGTTTATAAAGCAGTTGTCTTTCTACATAAATCAATCTTCAATTTTACAGAAAATCATCTTTATTTTTTTTTTATTTCTTCCGTATGGTTTTGAAATTAACCACAAATTTGGAATAGGACCACTACATATCTTTTCTATGGATGTCGTAAAAGACGGCTAACTAGAAGCCTAGTATAAATTAGTTATTATTAGTTAACTAGGCGATGGACTAGCACGGTTGCTAGTCCATCGCCTATCACTAATTCAATCGCAAGCCGAACAGCTGAACGTGGCATTTCAATCATTTCAAGATTGTTGAAAAGATTGAAGTTGCTTTGTCTACCCCGTAAGGGGTATAGACGTGATTGTGATTAAATGATATTTCTCTATTCAGTAGAACCAAAACCACTGAACAGATTTTGCTGCAAATTGGCATATTAGTAATAAATATTCTACAAAAAGTTTTACTTACAAAGTTTTGTAAATTCCTGCGGGAACTGACTCTAAACAAAACCATAGAAATCAGAACAAAATAACACAACAGAAATGCCACCTTGTGCCTTAAACTTTAGGTATGACAATTATTTGTTTCTTTTGCTGTCAAGAAATACCTACTCAAAATTGAGATACAATGTAAAAAACGTTATCATGACCAGTGGTGTTGAAAACAATCAGATGCCGCTTCCACAGTCTTATTCTTCACGAATAATTCAAATTCAAAATTTTATTCATTAAACTATAACTATCTCTCTCCAACAGTAACCCAGTCGGAACAAGAGCGGTCCTGCATCGCCTTGCTCCGGCTTCAGCGACGAGCTGGAGGCTTCCTCTGGGTCCATGCTGTGCTGCAGCTCAAGGATAACCTGGAGAACTCCCAGCGACCAGTCATCGTGTGCACCAATCAGGCTCTCAGGTTAGTTTTTGCCTTACTGACCATCTAAAGTCTGTCCAATTGTACTGATGGCAAACGCAGTTTCTGGCACCCATCAAGCGAGTTTTTTCTCCACGACTACTGTTACTGTCTAAGCCTAGTCATATTAGGTAAAAAAGGGTCAACCTCGGAATGAGAGATAATAAGCTGTAAATTGGTATAAACCTTTGTTTTGACGTTATAAATATTGTCTCAAAAGTCACATATGATATCGTGTCCGCGTCTTAAGATATCATAAAAATTAGTTTGTCGCGAATATCTCGCTTTCTATTGCTGAAATGATATTTTCACCCATATGTAATTTAAAAAAACAAATTTACGACTTTTATAATATATTCCAATCCTTAAATTCACACGAATTGGTAAGATTCAAAATTCCTTACGTTAATAATGTTTGAAGTAGACTTTGGCACACAATTATTCAGTGATCGAGATAAAATTGCAGTAAATCTAGCTACCTGTTAGTTTGTGTTATCTATAAATATATATAAATCAGTCACACAAAATTATCCTATGCTAATAATTGTGTAATTTACAACTAAGCCCGCCTACCTGCCTGCGGCTATCTTTATAGTAATTTCATTAGTAAACTCATAAATTAACGTCACTTGTAAATATCATACAATTACTTCAGACTTCCAAAATAGGAATTCATGGGTTGAATTACATATTTGTAATACCTAACAAATATATATGTACACTCATATTTATGTAACGCTTTAGCTGCTAAATTGCTAAATTTTGTACAAAAGCTTCAAGTTAGCCAAATAGGTAGTATGCAACACCTAACGTAACGTATGTAACGTATGAACGTATAACGTAAATACTCCTCACCGATGTTTTTGGCCCATAATACTTTATTACTCGTATTACTAAGAGATTCGAAGAGGTTAAATACGCAGAAAGCCACAAATTCCAATTATTTTGGAAGTTGTGTAATTTGCTTTCAGTATAAATTTTCACAGGGACGCGAAATAAAAGATTTCCTTTTCGTCGATTGTGCTTGAGTCTGTAATATTGTCTAGTTACAAGATAAATGTCACAGAACTATGGCCGAGGGATACCTCACCTTTGCCCTCTCAATTAAATATGAAAGTTACTACAAATGTTATTTCCTAAGGGAAACCTTACACGATTAGATTGTGTTGAATTTTATAATATGTTTCTATTGCCTAAACAAAGACTTTAAGATATTGGAATCCTGAAATAGGCAGGGACCTAGAATGTATAAAAATAAATTACAGTTTTTTCACCAAAAATTCTTCCACTTTAACATTTATAAAAAAGAAATATGTAACCATAAATAAGACCACAAGGTTTTCACTTATCCAAATTCCTAATAAGGAAAAGAAGCCAGTTTGTACAAATTTCCACATGCCAAGATCCTTTTCTTCACATGAGTGAAGTATATAATATGTTTGAATGATGACTATGAAGTCATTATGACTATGAGTGAAGTATGTTTATTCCCTTCATTCAAAATTCTCGAACTTCTTCTGCTAGGCAATGGGTTAGCGACCTGTCACTAATTGAATCTTAATTTCATCATTTAACCATACAACTGAACGTGGCCTTTCAGTCTTTTCAAGTCTGTTGGCTCTATTTTCACCGCAAGGGATAAAGACGTGATTATATGTATGTATTTTAATGTACTAAGTTACCTTGTGTACTAAACACATATAGATAAATCAAAGTAGAAAATATTTACATAGAACCATCATTCTGGTCGATAATATTTCTTCATTGTATCTTTACCTCATACTGCGTGTAAAATCTCAATCGTTCTGAACACAGACAAGTAAATCATCTGACCACTCTCAAACTACGGCCTAATAGCCGTTGTGGGTACAGTCAGATACATTAATATCTGCATCTAGATAATAATATGTTATTTTATCAATGGAAAGATGCAGTCTCTGGCCGCCTCTCCGGGAATAATTTGATTTTATGTATATTATTATATGTATGTATGAATCGTGTCAGGTAATAGGATATATTTACTTTTAAATATTTTCTCAAACATTGGAGGAAGGAAATAAATTTTATTTAAAAATGGATATGTGAAAAAAAAACACGAGATTTTTTTTTTATTTATCCAAAATCTATTCACTGGTTTCGATAATGCGTTCATTTCTAATCTATTTTCTTTTTTACTTTTGTCAGATATAGAAACAGACTAACCATAAAATGAGCTTCGTTCTCCTGTGAAATTTCATAGCTGATTTTACTGAGTCACTTCGTAAACGTCATATTGTTCTTCTGAAAATAAATAAATAAATTTCATTTATTTCAGACAACAAAGATCCATATATAATTTTCAATAAAATCAAATAGATAAAATTAAATCAATATAAAATTAAAAATCAAATCGCAATCATAATTTAAAAATAAAATTCAGTCTATACTTAAATTAATTAATTAACCTTAATATAAAAATACAAATGAAATAAGTTAAAATAAAATAATAATAAATTCAAATGTCAGCTTAAAATAAAATAAATAATTAAATGAAAGGATGTCCATTAATATCTCCTCAGCGGCATAGACACCGCGACATGTCTTTCACAGCAACGCTGGGTGTATGGACAATCCAGTCTTTCAGCGATCATGTTTAAAATGACATTGGAACTGGCCCGTACTCTGCGCACTAAGGACGCGCTCCGCTTACGCATAGTTGTATAAAAGCAGTCCGTTCGCGCCTCCACAAACATACCCGAAGCACTACAGAATCGGGGCAGTCCCAATTTCACTCTAAATGCGTTATTGTAAAGGACGCGGAGGGCATTGTAATTTTTCTTATTATAGTCAGCCCACAAACTTGAGGTATACATCGACGTACAATAAGCCCTGAACAGCGCAATTTTGACCTGCTGTGAACATCTTGCAAACCTTCGGGCAATCATGTTGGCTCTAATTGACAACGCCCTCCGTTCCCTGTCAATGTCTG
This sequence comes from Amyelois transitella, assembly GCF_032362555.1. Lineage (NCBI taxonomy): Eukaryota > Metazoa > Arthropoda > Insecta > Lepidoptera > Pyralidae > Amyelois > Amyelois transitella. Next base: position 6,735,971 of record NC_083523.1, read on the forward strand.
CGTTATCCCTAAGGTTGGCAGTTATAATGTGACCCAAATATTTAAATTGACCAACCCACTCCAGAGACGTGTCATTTATTTTAACCGGTGGTACATTCCTAGGGCACTTAGTACCCGCCCCAAAGACCATACATTGACTTTTCCTAACATTGTATAATAGTCCGTGGCCACCCGCGTACCTCCCGCAAATCCCAACAAGCTTTCTAAGACCGCAAACCGACGCGCTCAGCAGCGCCATGTCATCCGCGTAGCTTAAATTGTTAACGCACACCCCGTCAACGTGACAGCCAACAGCTCATTAATATATAAATTAAAGAGGGAGGGAGATGTCAACCCGCCCTGTCTAACGCCGCAAGCCAACCCATACGAATCCGACATTGCCCCCGCCCAACGCACGCTGTTAGTTTGATGAGCGTACCAGTATTGAAAGACGTTCACAAATTCTGGTGGCAGATTTACGCTCCTTAGTTTACTCCACAGTAAGTCGTATCGCACCAAGTCAAAAGCCTGTGACAGGTCGAGAAAGCAGCCGTAAACAGGAGTGTTACGAGCAGTATAATAAATACTTAACGGTATGCTTAAGACACAAAATGGCACTCTCAGTCGACAGTCGGGATCGAAATCCAAATTGATTGTCATGAAGCACTATGTATTTGTCCAACTGTGTATCAAGCAACCCGTCAAATACCTTGGCTATAATGGTAGCAAGAGATATGGGTCTATAGTTACTTTTATCAGTAAGATCACCCGTTTTATTCTTCACTATAGGTAGGTACTACCACCGTTTTCATGAAATCTTCCGGGAGGTAGGAATGGCTCACGCACAGAGAATAGAACATAGCCAATACCCTATTAATATGAGGTCCAGCAAACAGCAAGTGCTCAATGCTGACACCGTCGTGACCTGGAGACTTTCCTTTGGAGATGAGTTTTATTACTTTGGCAACGTCTTTGCAAGAAATGACGTTCCCACTTTTTTATTACCTAGGTCAGCATTGAGCACCTCCCCCGGCGGACCAAGCGGTGAGTGCACTGAAAAGTGATCTTTAAATTGCCAATATCCTTTGGATCACTACAACCAGCGACACTCACAGGAAGGCCAGGTCGTACATTCAATTTATTGGTGTCACTCCAGAAGCTACGAAAGTCGCCCTTGGAATACTTTTCCGCTAAGGCGTCCATTTTTAATCGGTCCTGATTTTTTTTGACACCATTTTAACCTTCCTTTAAAAATTTGTTTACTTTTATACATTTCTTGGTAAACAATACCTGACTTCGGTTTTCCACATAGGACCCAATCCCTAAACTTAGACCTGGCATTCTCGCGAGCCTCTCTGACATGCTTGTTCCATCCCATAATGCGCGTACCACCCCCACCCCCACGCCCGCTGCCCCGACCTACCACAGCAGCTTCGCGGAGTGCGGTCACAACGTCGGAATAAAGCCTGTCCAGCGTACGCCTGTGTCCACGGTTACCACAATAATGATTTGCACATGTAACAAAATCTGAAGGAAAATCAATTTGTTTCAGTCTTTTATGACTCTCTGAGGTGTATTGTACTATCTGTTCCTCACTTCTACTACCCCACCGAACATTTTTATTGTCATCTTTCAAGTTGAACATTACTTTGAGGGATAGCAGTTTCAAATTACAATGTACAATAAGTGGGAAGTGATCCGACCACCAAGTGTCATACAAGACGTAAACTTTTGTAATCAATTGCGCAGCCGAGTGAGTAGCAACACAATGGTCGAGCCAGCTGCGTGTTCCGTGCACATCACTAATAAAAGTAAATGTGTCAGAACGCAGCTTATCCACGTCTACACACGACCACATTTGGTCATCACAAATACTAATAAGCTCTTCGTAAAACAACTCACCCGGATCCGCATTAAAATCTCCCATGATAAACACCGCATCAATTCCATATTCGTCAATAATCGCACTAACAATACTCAAACAATCGACAAATTCCGGTAGGTTTTCGGCACTATTTGTTGGCAAGTATACATTTAACACTATCACTGGCCCATTTCCCGTTGTGATTTTTATCGCACATATTCTATTATTATTGCACCGTAGCACTGTCACTTGTTGGAAAGCACTATACCGCTATAATAAAGCCGTGCCTCCGTACGGCCGACCGCAGAGGTCGCCGTGTACCCAAATTTGCTGTCAATAGTGCCTATAAAAGGAACTTCGTGCGGAAGTAGCCACGTTTCTTGAAGGTGAAAAACCTCAAACAAATTTGCCTTTAAATAAATTCCACTTTAGGTGTACATAATTATGAATTTGACTGTACCAATGAATCTCCTATTAGCCATTAATACATGGAAAGGCCTCAATCGCCCGATCGAGGGTGGAATCACTTCATCAAAGGCCGACCTCGCAATTATTGTGCGAGACGTCAAATTGAAGAGTTATACTGAGACGTTCGATCTTCGCGATTTATTAATTTACTTTTTGTACTTTCTATCTTGTCGTGTGGTTCCCGGTAACAATAGGACTCCTTTTTTCTTGGATGTCGTAAAAGGCGACTAGGCAATAGACGTGACCTCGTCTCGTTCAAGCTTTTACGCTGATCTGGATCAAAGTATTATCAATCAAAAACATTAAAAAATTATGGGAATATGGGATTAGCTTATAAACTTGAGATTTTTCTTATAAGCGATGGGCTGGCAAGTTGCCGTCAGTCTTTCAAGACTGCTGACTCTGCCTGCCCCGCTAGGGATATAGACATGATTAAATGTATGATTGGATAGATTCAACTAAAAATCAGCTTAATCAAAATTCATACATCAAATATTTAAAACAAATTACTTGCACGGCATCAGTTTAAATATTTTAATTAACGTTAGTTGTGATCGTTAATCAAAACTAATGCCCGTAGTGTACATAATTTTTTATGTAGGTACATCAAAATATCCATATCGAACGATACCAAATAATAGTGTCATAATAAATTGTTTTTGTAATGGACTTGTATATTATTTGTTAGGTTATAACGTCTGTTGGTAAATAGAAATATTGATTTAAATCAATTTTAATGGCCAGTCTCGATACGAACCAACCCGTGGGATAATAATTGTAATTATTACTAGAATTTGTTGAAATGTAGACTGTTATTTTGCAACTTTATTAACCATTTTGCAAATAATAAGTTGCAACACAACTTGAGGTTTATCAATTTGCATTAATTTAAGATACTTGTGGCTTGTATGGTTCCCGACACCATAAGTAAAAATAATATGACCACTCCATCTCTTTCCAATGGATGTCGTAAAAGGCGACTAAGGGATAGGCTTAATAACTTTGGATTCTTCTTTTAGGCGACAGGCTAGAATCCTGTCACTTTATATGAATCTCAATTTTATCAGTAAGCCAAACAGTTGAACGTGGCGTGGATCAGTATTTTCAAGACTATTGTCTGTGGCTATGATGTACAATGTACCTATGTATGTCATTTTATTACAATACTAATGTCTAGTCATTGTAACTTTATAATTACAATTACTTTAAAAAAATCTTTTTCTTCCTAATCTCTCGGCATGTAGATACGCTTTTTGTTTAGATTCAGGTTTAGAAAAATCAAGTATTGTTCCAGCTGTAACTCCTCTCGCACATATTGTAAAAGTCAACCTGTATTGTAACTTTCCTACAACTTGGTATCCTTTAGGCGATGGGCTAACAAAATGCCACTAAGTATGTTTAAATCTCAATTTAAGACTAGTGGATAAAGTTGTGTTATGTGTGGGTTGGCTTCAAAGTTCGTTCCGCTAAAACAGCATAACTGAGGGGTTAGTGCGAGTTTTACTTGATTAAACAATAAAACGTCGAGCAATTAAACGCGAATTTGTATGTGATTTGATAAGCGCCATCTAGTGGTAACGCTATGGGACTAATGCAACTCCATACAGACTCGCGTTTCGATCGAGTAAAACTCGCACTAACTCCTCGGATAAGTACTTTACAATTTAGTAATTAATAATAGGTATACAAATTGTCAGTCTTTTCGACCTTTATACTACTAATAGCAGGAATAGACGGAGATAAAAGAAGAGAAAAAAAACAATACGAAATCCAATTGAAAAATACACTAGAGTACCTACGTAGGTACAGCAATAATTACAAATTAGCCTTCGATTGTGAATTGATCTATAATTGCAATAATTAGGCTAATTTGCTGAAGAATTTCATTTGTTTAAAAACAAATGTACGGAATACAGTGACGTATTGGGTATTATTATCTATGGTTCCTTGTTATTGCATGTTCCCATAGTTGCTCCCTCAACTCAGGTATCTATATACATATCTATCTATTTCCAAAAGACCTCATAATAAGTTCGTATATACAAGTGTCATAAATGATAGAGTTTTGAATTTTAAGTCGTACTTACTCATCATAAATTATTTTTCATTTTAGGTAGATATGAATCAAATTTAAAAAAAGAGGTTGTCATTTTGCTTGCTTTTTTTATTACCGCGATAACTTGTCTAATAACGAATTATGATGATGAAGTATTTGATGGTTCCCGTGTCCGACGACGAAATAAAATATTATACGGATTTAGGTATATCAATCACAATTAAGTTTTCGTTTTCTTTAAGTTTAGTGAGAGAACCTACCTAATTCATCAAAATGTTTCATTCACATTAATTTTACTAAAAATGGCCTGACCTTCATTGCAATTGTCGTTGTAACTATTGTTGTTTATAATTTACCTTTTTTTAACCGATTATGCACATTACCGGCCAAGCATCGAATCTGAGACAAATTGGGCCCAAAGCGCTGCTATTAACTGCTCAGCCTCAACGAACCGCTAGTTCGACTTTGAAGAATAGCGGCCATAACTTAACGCGGTCATTTCAGACTTCCCTATTGAGATATCAATAGTAGATGACGTACCGACATGTTAACTAGTGTAAACTGTCAAAGGTTTCTCGACCGACATAAGAATTTCCATCCATTCTAATTTGAATCTCAATTCCATCAACTTCAACTTGGTCTTCCAGTCTTTTCGAAATCGCTGGCTCTGTCTACCCCGTAAGGGATAACATCCTGATTCTATTTATATATAAAAAATAATGCACTGACTGAATGACATATCAACAAATTTACAGTCTAGAGTTTTAAAATTTGGCTAGTAGGTTCCTTATGTAATGCGGGCTCGAGGGCGTTCTCTACTTTTTATCTACAATACATTCAATATCTGTTTTACGCAGATAAACCAAGCGAATCCAAGGGGTGTAGTTAGTCATTATAAAAGGCAAACTTTACACCCAATAACATCTAAGTACGCGATCAAAATCTAATCCTCGAACCAATAGTGACGGCTGGCGAATAAATATTGTAAGGAGTGATTTATTAAGAAAGAGGCGGCCTGCAACCAGTGCCGGCCGAAGAGAAGCATAACGATGTAGCGTTAGCCAAATATGACGCCCTCTTATAGGTAACAAAGTGGCGGCAAATGCTAAAAAACAAAGTTCGGAAGAGCCTTATAAATTACTTCCTAAAGAAAAAAAAATGCATAAATAAGCATATTAAACTTGAATTTGAAGACATTATTAGCTTACGCTATGTTTCTAAAGAAAGTTTAATTTATTAAGCACAAAAAGGACTAATTATAAATTATTGATAAATAAGAAAATACAATAACTAGACAAGTAAAAATAATAAAAAAATGATGGTTCCAAAATAAAATAAGTAGTGAGATTGCAAATAAAGTAATCGTATTCGAGCTAATACAAAATGTTAACAAGTTTAGCTCATAGCTTAGTCAAATACAAAGTGTCCTTGATGGTTTAGAAGAACACTTTCTTTAGAAGACATTGATGACAATGTACAATTTTTGAGATATTGATGACATTGAACAACTGGTGTAGGGAGCTGAAACTTGGAATGTACGTTCCTAAGCAAGTGTATGAAAGTTTGAATAATTCAATAACAAAATTGAGGCGCCCCTCTGTGTTTCAGCACTAAAGCAGCCACTCTGTTCGCATGGTAGTGCCGGCCCTGCCAGCAACGATCCGATGCATCGGGATAGCTTGAAATATGCGCTCGCGCAGCTATTGTTGTTATGTGAGAAACGGAGTTTAACAAGCGGGCAACGTGATCGATGGAGCTATACCGACTAGAAAATGTTGGGAAATAGTATAATTTTAAAGTGAAATATTTTGTGCCGCGTGATATTTTAATAATGTTTTGCTTGGCTTGGCGGAGATGATCTGTGTTCTACTATGATTAACTATGGTTACTGCAGGCAGGATTAACGGTTGTTAATACTATTATTTCAGGCATTTAATTTTTAAGTCGGCCATTATATACTATTAAAGTTTAAATTTCAGTAATAAATACATTAGAAGGTATTAAATAAATAGATAAAAAAAACAAAAAGAAACTTCAGTAGTAACCCTTTTCACGGCGACAACGACACGGAACATATGAAATAACACACATACTTATACACATGTCCATATATACTTACGGGGTAGACAGAGCTAACAGTCTCGAAAAGACTGAAATGCCACGTTTAGCTGTATGTCTTAGTTATATATACATACATATATCTATCGGTATATATTTGGTTATACCACTCAATAAATAAATTTAAAATAGTCCTCGTAACTTCGTATCAGATTCACTTAACAATTTACGCTGAACGGGATCGAAGTGAGGCGAGGAACGTTTTTATGCCGCCTATAAAGTAGTGCATGTATATCAGCTATAAAATTACAATGTTGGAGGCTGTTTATAAATAAATCAGTGCTAAGATTGACTTAGCACATTTAATTTTGTATTTTTGTCACAATACCTACATTAAGAAGATAATAATTAACTTTATTCATATTTTATTTACCGATTTTTGCTAATAAGTAATTAATAAACAAAAAACTGGATCAACTGGATGCAATAATGAACTGCTTAGACATCCCAAACGCAAGAATTTTCTATCAAGAGTTCTCTTGATAGCAAAGCTTCAGACTAATATCAAGTTTAGAATATTTTGTCATCAACTTATCACATTTAAATGACTACCTATCTTAGAAGCGTCTGACTACCAGTCCATATTTTTTAAATTTAATTTCGAAACGGTCAGTCATTTTATTTTGAAACAAAACATTTTGTTTACTTCGTTCGTTCGTAATAACTTTTATTTCGACTTTATCCACTGGTTGTCTGGGAGAAATTGCATCAATCGCGCATCAAAAATTTAAAATTCCCTTTTTATAGTATTATTTAAGTTTGCAATTATATTAACTCATTCAATGCTCTGCTAATCCTACTCAAACAGAGAAGGTAATCAAACCTCCAAAGTGGCTCGTTACCCAGTAGACAGTACAGAATGCTGGTAACATGAGTAGGTTGCGACACTCGGTCAGCCCCGTGACAAATGACGCAATCCCTGGACAATGCAGCTTGTGAGCAGAGCGGATTTATTAGACCAGTGAATAAATATGGTCTAAGTTACACGAATCAGATTCTGTAGGTAAGCTACTAACCCACCACTTACTCATTTCATAGTTCATGAAAGGCTACTAAATGTATAATCGTACTCATCTAGCGTACGTCAGAACGTAGGGTACGTTCTGACATTAAATCAGGGACGTCCTGGTGAAAGGTCAGATTAAGAGTACCCGAAACCGATGAGCTTGCATGAAGAGAGTTATGAATGTGGATGAAGCGAAAATGTAAGCAGGGATCGTGGCAAGTGAAACGATGTAGTGTTTGACTACTCCTCCAGGAAAAAAGCGTGATTTTATGTATGTATGATCAGCCGAAACTACATTGCAGTTTAAAAAAAACATACTTACTTAATTTGGACCAGCTTATCTTCCATCACACAACTTTTTATAAAAAGTTAGTTTTTAGTTTAGTGCCGTGTGGTTCCCGGCACCAATGAAAAAAGAATAGGACCACTCCATCTCTTTCCCATGGATGTCGTTAAAGGGGACTAAGGGATAGACTTACAAAATTGGCATTCTTTTTTTTAGGTGATGGGCTAGCAACCTGTCACTATTTGAATCTCAATTCTATCTTTATGCCAAATAGCTGAACGTGGCCATTCAGTCTTTTCAAGACTGTTGGCTCTGTCTAACCCGCAAGGGATATAGACGTGACAATATGTATGTATGTATGTATGCAGTTTTTAAAAGAACAAGACGGGTTATTACTGCCTCATAAATATGACGAGTTTATACTTACTTCTACGGCTTATACTGACACGGTTGGCACTGAATCTTGTTAACCTCTTATGACTTGCGCCACGGATTAAAACCTAAGTGCCTAAGGGTTCGCCCTTTGTGCCTTGATTGTTAGGTCAACCGTACTGTCACCCACTCGTGCATTGAAATTAATTTAAATTTAGTATAGTAGCGCCTACTAAGAGTTAAAGCTTTTGTCTACAAGGGCTACGAAAGGGCTATGTCATGATGGGTTTTACTCAAATAGAAAACTTTATTTATGGATGGGATGGTGTATTATGTATTAATGAACGTTTTTAACTTCATCTAGAGTTATTTTAAAGTTTGAAAAAGAGAAGAATAATGTACGAATGTGTATAAGGCAAAAGAAGTATGCATCGGCAATTAGAAAAATATACTAGTTTCTGCCTATCCCTCCAAAATTAGAGTGAGATTTTTGTTTGTTTCAATTAATACAAAAACAACTGATTAGTATCAAACAGCTTTTTACGTTCTATGCTAATGATACTTGATTTAAAAAAAACATTAAGTACTTAATTGTTTAATACTGTTCTTTTAAGCTCAAGAAAACTAACCCATAACAAGGATAAAACATATACCGACATTGTCAAGCTGTAGAATGTACTTAATGATATTGTAAGCAATCGACTCGGCCAGATATTTATTATTACGAATAATTAAATGCTTTATCGTTTGGCGTTTAGGCAAATTGGTTGTATGCCCGTTGTAATGCAAATATAGACTGCAGTAGGCGGCCTGTCGGGCAGAGGTCAATAATTATAAATTAAACTTACGTATTTAAGTGCTCAAGCAATTAAGTAGTATTGCAATTGCAATATACTTGGATAACAAGGAATTTACTTTTTGCCCTAGGTTATGTCCTAACTCCTAATGTTATTTCCTCCTCCATTTGGCTCATCGAAGCTTATTTCTATAGACATTACACTCATTCATTAAATGACGCCACTCTCGGAGGGGCAGGCAGAGACTACATTTTTCACGATCTCTGCTATGTTTTTTCACTTCAATCACACTCATAACTATTCATGCAAGCTCGGTGGTTTAGAATAATTATTAGAAATTAATAAGTATGAGACATTTCAGCCATCTTAGCTGCGCATTGATTAAAACCTTTGTCAGTCACTAATAATCGTAATAAGAGACATTTCAATCTCAACTAAAGGTCAGTTCACTAGTCATAGAATCGAAGGTAACAATGAAAAAGGAAGGTTACAGGATGCTCGCCCATCCCCTGAAAGACCTCTTCCCCTTTTAAAATCTATAAATGAAGAGAAACAGTTATCAGGCCAGCGTGGAGTCAACTAAAACAAATATATGTACATTTGTCCAAACAAAACATTTACTGCCGCCACCGAGAGCAAATGGTCATCATGTTTCGCCCACCACATGTCAGCTAGATTTATACAGGTCCCTGACAAGCAAATTGGCCTGGAGCCTGAGGTATTCTTAGGCCTATTAACTCTCAGACTAGTCCTTAAGATGATTGATTTATTAACCTTTTTCGGTGAATTATACTACTCTATACAGTGGAGCCGATTACGGAGAGGATAACTTGAACATTCAGGCAAATGAATGTGTAACGGGTAAGGCTCCACTGCAAAGGTTGCGGAGGTCAGATGGATTTAAAATCCTGACTCTGAAGTCAGGATCATGGTCAAAAAGGTGCACCCCAGGGCTCCTCTCCAGACTGGTGAGGCTAAAGCCAATGAAACCGTGACTAAAGCCAGAAGAAAGAAGATACTGTGGAGCCGAAAATGTATATTAGTTACTTCCAAATTATCTGCTATTTCATTACAGACATTCCCTGCTCCAGGTTTCCAAGTATCTAACGTATAATCCTCCTTTGTATTTTCCGTTTTTTAAATCTGCATTAAGGTAAATGAGAACTGAACCAGGACTAACATCTGTAGCTTGCCATAACTATTCCATTGGCCACTGCCATAATGTACCACAGAAATTTCTTTATCCGGTACCTACGACGTTTCTTACACTGCACAGAGCGCGAACAACCAGCCATTCTTTCTTGCTCTGTGTTCGTCTCATATCAGCTTAGTGCTAATGCGAACATATCGTCGTCACCGAATGTATATCTCAAGTTTGACGTACAATCCAACACAGAAGTCACAAAATAGGTACCTTCTAATGTTTTCCGTTTTTAGGTAAACTAGCATTCACCCGCGTAATTATACCCTATTCCATAGTCCACACTAAATAATGAAGAAGTAGTAGGTATCTGGCCAGTAGGTGGCCCTGTCAATCCCGGGATCAATAAAAAAAAAGAACAGACCACTCTGTCTCATTCCCATGGATGTCGAAATAGGCGACTAAGGGATAGGCTTATAAATTTGAGATTCTTTTTTTAGACGATGGGCTAGCAATCTGTCACTATTTGAATTTAAATTCTATCATTAAGCCAAACAACTGAACGTGACCTATCAGTCTACAAGACTGTTGGCTCTGTCTATCCCGCAAGGGATATAAACGTGATTATATGTAGGTATCTACCTACGCAAAATTCTAATTTTATTGAAATGTCATTATAATCGTGTATTTAAAGTGTGATCGTGTCAAACTTTACTTTCGCAAATATTAGTTAGGATAACTAAATAATGATTACATACATACATAATCACCGTAATATTGATAAACAAGTGCACGTGCAGTTTCGTTACTTTATACTCCATCCATTGTGGTAGCTAATTCAGATTAGCTGGCCTTTGACACCAGGTGTCGTTTTATTGAAAGATTAATCCGAAGAACATTGTCGATATTTATTTATTACACGGCTTGCTTGGGTAAATTCATAAGAAAATGTTGTTTATTAGAATTTGTCAAACTATTTAATTTTGTTAGTGACTTCAGTTGAATTTTTGCAACAGATTTTTCGAACGAATTAAGTACCTAATGAAATTTGACACAAAAAAATCAGTAAGCCGATAGCAAAAACATACTGATTTATATGTTGTTGTGACGTTCAAATAGCATTATTATCCAGTCACATTAATATGTGACTGGATAATAATGCTATGAACGTCACTTCACGTCGTCAATGCAACATAATAATATCGAATAACTAACTTTTTTTCTATGTGTACTATACTTTTTACAACAAAATAAATTTTCAACAAGTATTTTCAAATCACAACAAATCATCGTAAATACGTTCTAAAATATTTTTAAAAAGCACTTAAGCTCTCACCTGTACGGGCGAGTCCAAACTCAAGTCCAGCTATGTGGCATTTCCCGCATCTACTATCTAAAAGGTTGCTTAGCGCTGGCGAAAGGTTACACAGTACAAATTCAATACTAACTTACCTCTTTAACCTACGTTTACTTTATTGTTCTCTAGCTTTTACCCGCGACATCGCCCTCGTGACATTCCCTTATTTTAAAAGAAGTTTGTAAGCTATATTAGTCCTGAATATCATTCTACACAAGGGTTAATGATTTTTAAAATCGGTTGAGAGTAGGTAGGTATTCCCAATCATCCAAACTTACAAACACTGCTTTATTATAGGTATAAGTGTAGATGTAAAACTGTAGATTGTAGCAAACGCGAATATTATTTCGAATCTTATGATGTCGTACTTGTTCTTGAACATTAAGCACATTCATATAAGAGCTGATTTATATTAGATACAATGTTTTATGGTAACAGTTAAGTACAATTACATTTACGTGCATTTATTCAAATGTTATCCTACATATTATAAACACAACATCAACCAAAACCCTTCCTTTAAGCGTTTGAATCATGGATTTTATAACCTTTATAAACTAGGAAACCAACGGTTTCAAAGCGGACTCAGAAACAAAACTACGAAATAAACAATAAACTTTAGTAGTACACATCCCACTTACTAATGGGCAAAGCGTGTATTCCCGTCAAATGGGCGAATTCTTCCTATACGGCCGCAATCACCATTTTAACTTGTTTTAATTGCTTTTATGTTTATATGTGATATTATATTCCTTTTATTGTGGCCATCTACATAATTACATAAATTAGTTTACATTTGTCGAGGCTCTTTACGCTTATAATGTAATTAAAGAATAAACGTTAAATGCACCTACCCTACAAGTTATTCTAAGTGCGAATTGCCGTCACCGATCTTATTTAATTATAATGACATCATCTGTTTAAAAATACATTCGCACAGTTTAATTAAATACGGTTCATTTTAAGGATATTTAAGGCGAATTTCTTCTTTATAAATTGCCTCTTGAAATACATATCTAAGCGATGTCGTCATCATCCTAGCATTTATCCCTCTTACGTTCAAAATACGTAAAAAAATGGAAAGAGATATGTATATATGTGTGTAGAGATAATATACCTACATACAATTAATTAGTAAAACTTTCGCTTTGTATCTCTCATCTTAGGGATCCTACTTCTGATTTTATTCTTAGCTGTTGATAAGTTTACGATCTACATGCAATCAAACAATATTATGATATTGTTTGTTTGTAAATACTTCATTTTTATAGTAGATAACAGTTTTTAGTAGATAGAGATTGTATTACATTCTGTTCTGTGTCACCAAATCACTTGATACAATAACAAAAGACGTTGATTCATGTACTTTTTCCACAGTGAGCAAGAAGCAGCAGTGATGAAAGCCAATCCCTGGCTTTATCACTACTACGCCGTCCAATCAAAACTACACTACGGTCTAGCCTACGAAGCAGCTTCTAGAATGTACGGCCCGCCCCCTCCAGACGTGCCGGTGTACCCTCCAACGATGCAATACACAGCGCCACCTGTCTGCGTCAATGGGAACCAAGTCATGATGCCTAGCCCGAGCTTACAACCGCATATACCACATGTGCCACCGCATTTAACACCTATGCATTACGCCTACGAGAGACCAGACAACGTCCCGGTAGATTACTCCGTGACCCTCCAAGATAATAGGTACGATATGTAAACTACTCGAAGTTCTTTAACTTAACTTCGTTAATTGGATCCATTAAATTTTATAGTGTCAGCCGAAGATCAAACGAATTTTGCACCTGCTGTAATGATGCGATTTCTTAATATAGATTCGCTGGTTGGGTTTCCGGGTCGCAGTAATGAACTTTAGTGCTCTTAAACAATAAATGGGAAAAATATCTTAATTCTAAAATCAATGTACGTTCTATTGTTACTCGATATTTATACCTAACAGTCTCGATACTAATCTACCGCTACCAAAATAAACCTAAATGTGACCACCAACTTCTCTTCGACCACTTAACTAATTTAGCGCCACGAAATGGCCACATGTGTAACATTAGCCTTCTTTTCCAGATACCACAATATCAGAGTGGAAGATACGAGGGTCCAGCCTAACGCGAAACGGAAAACGAAGAGTACAGATGAGAAACCCAATACTCCTATCCCTAACATATCCCCTCGGTGTACACCATCAACCGTCACATCTGGAGACACTCTAATCGCAGTTACAGCTGGCTCAATAGCGAGTAGACGACCCGGCTCCAAAAACTTCAATATAGCAGAGACAGAAATGGTTGATCAATGGAATCCTAGTCCCACTTGGTCGGAGTCCGCCCTACAGAAAGTTCCAGACGTTTGTCATCAGGATTTAAGTCCGTACGTGACGACGACGCCCCCTACGCCTTCTGGGACGCCAACAGCATACACGCACAATTATAGTCATACCTTTGTGTTCGACTGGTCACCAGAACAATACGTTCCTCATACTAACAATAACAATAGATGTAATACAGTAACTACAGAAAGTTCCTATCAGCAGGCATGGGAAAGAAGCCAAAGGACCTCGTTCCCCGGCAATGCCGAGAGCTCTGTGGATAAGAATTGCAATCCTAATAGAATAAGCTTACCTGCAAGAGGAAATAATCCGCCGTCTGCGTATAACACATCTAGAGAGGTCGAAGTTCTTAGAAGACAAATAGGTGAGTATAAAAATTAGGATTTGTAAGGTATAACGTATCTGTTTCTAACTAAATAGTTACATAGATATTTTTTTTTATATTTTAGATGCACAAGTAGGTACCAACGTGCTTTTGTTTAGTAAGGAGGCATAGGTACTCTTGGTAACCTCACGTCAAACTCCTGTTATTTTACGATCTCTAGGTACTTCTCTCTACTCCACATTAATTATATCCACTGAAAATAATAGTTTTGGGTGAACCCAATATCTACTAGACCGATTTTTATGAATATAGACAAGTGGTCCTCTGGAGTGATACGTACAGGCTTTTAGTTCAAAACATTCTGATATATTTCTTCTTATTTCAGATCATCCGCATCCCGACTCACCGGATGCCAAAAAACCGGCATTATAACTATAGTATAATTATGTCGTATTTTTATTAAAATAGTTCAATACTTGTTACCCTACTATGTATAATTATTTTTATAGAAAAAGCTCTGGAACTCTCCTGTGATCTTCGTGTGTATAAGTATTGTAAAGTTTTAGCTAGATTGTAAATGTTTCTATTTTTTCTTGTACAAATTATTGTAACTATAATTTAGATTTACTCACATGCAATGTGATTGTATGCTGTTTATAAATCGGTAGTGAATTTAAGTCCGTCCAATAATTATAAGAAGAGATGTGGAATTTACAAAAACTGTTAAGTTGAACAAACATTTCAGTTCTTTTATATACAGTAGTAGGTATCAATAAAAGAGGGGAGAAAAGTGCTTTATCAACGTTTTTTAATAACTCGACTAAGCAAATGCAAAAATTGAGCATAGCCGATAACAATTAGCTAACGGATTTTGAAAAAAAAAAATTAGTGATGATGACGTAGTCATTTTAAAGGATTTTTGTAAAATTTTAAAGTACCCATCTTTATAATAAACTATTATTTATAGCGTTCAATGGAAGGTTGTTAAGGTATTCCGTCCAAGTCTTCCTATTTAAATTATAATAAATTTTACTCCTTAGAAGTAAGGAATGTGTACAAGAAGTTAAGAAGGAATGTGTACAACTCCTTTAAATGTATATCTGAGAATTAGTTTTCCTTTCGAATAGGTATTTTATTTAGTATTAATTTATGCCTGATGCATTGTTGATTGAAATAAAAAGTAAAGATATTACAATGAGAACGAGTTTTATTCCAACTCCCCGTAAATCCCAGATCAAAAATTGTCATAATAGTGTTTCTGTGCATCTTGTGCACAGAAAATTAAATATGCAGGGTGTCTGGTAAATCGCTTTACATATTTAAGGACATAATCGTGAACACATACATACATATAATCACGTCTATATCCCTTGCGGGGTAAACAGAGCCAACAGTCTTGAAAAGACTGATAGGCCACGTTCAGCTGTTTGTCTTTATGATATGCCCCTTATATATAACGCGATTGACCAGACTGCCTCCTACAAGAAGAAAAGTTTTAATCCATCTCTTCTGATCCATGACAAAAAAAAATTGCCTATCTATTACCAGCCAAAAACCCTAAAGATGTAACTAAGCTGACATGATTTTTCATCATTTGAAGTTATGAGATGAAATGTTGGGAGCAAAATGAAATCAAGAAGAATTCAAGATCAGGAATCAAGAAGAATCAACAAGAATCATGTTTGTTGAATAAAAACAATAGCTTTGCGATAATAACTTTATTTTAGAATAAAACATCCAGACTCTCTCAAGAGACTCATGAAAATAAATTGCTTGTAAAAAAATCACAAAACATTAAATTAATTATGCAAATACAATAAAAATAGTATTTAAAAATTCCATACATTTTAATCAGGCCTCAACCGCATATTTCTCAATAGACAAAGATCCCTAGCAGTATCTTTTCTACCATAAGGGCTAGACAAGTCATGCAGCCTTAGAATCAAGCTTATATTAAAACCTTCTGGAAGAGCCTTTATCAAAGTGGGGACCAATTCACTTGGCATCTTTTGCAGAACTAAATGCGCTCTTTCATGTCCACAAGAGACGACGTACGACAAAAACTGAAGTATAAAATGTGTCTGTGGGGTGACGTCGCCATTCTTCCCAGCCAATTGGGAAAAAGACGTGTATAGTGTCTCTAAAGCCGATTGTAACGGCTCTTTCAAGGTCACCCCTGAAACATTTTGGCCTTGCCCATAGTAACCACTGCTGTCTGAACTATTATCATTAAGCCTCCGCACTTTACTCGATGTCACATCCATATCATCTGAATCGTCATGCCGACGTTTTCTAGAATTATGTAATTTATTTGCATTACTGTGTTCTAATGCAGCATAAATGCAATAAACTGACAGTTTGGCCAAAATAGTTGATTGTGGCTCAACAAGCTCTTCACATAACTTGGCATTGTACAAATACTGAGGCAGAACATGCAGTAACAAAGCCTCAGTACATTTTTCAATATCTAAATGTAGTATAGCAAAAACTATGTCCACTGATCTATCAAGATCTTCCTGGTATCTGAACTTTAGGGTTTCCTTTACTAAATGTGTTACAAACCATACTGGTCCTGTCGTATTTAATAAACACTCAAAATTATGTGTTGCATCAATGTGAAGATAGCCCCTTGATTTTATGTCCTCCCATATAGTCTGTAACTGCTCTAAAATAGGCTGCCTTGATATTATATTGTGGAATGTAGAAGCCGTTTTCGACTTGGGCGCTGAAGATGGATGGATGTCATATTGCATTTTCTTTATAATGTGAGTCATCAAAACTGATCTTTCCTTAAAAGTCTCAATTTGTTTCTCGACGTCATTTGGTGGTGTTAAGAATTGTTGAACCATATTCATTGGTTTCAGGAATGCATCTTGATGAACCACATTGATGTAGGCACAAAGCCAGACAGAGGCACAAACAGCTAAAGAAGTCATCTTTTGCCTCAGAGAATCAAGCATCCGCTTGACATCTCCAGCTGATAGTGATCCTTGTTCCCAAGCAAACAAGACTTCTCTTATAACACCAGCCACATTCTCACACAAATCATGCGGTTTCATATTAATATTCTTAAAGTCAAAGTCTGGTGCGCTCAGATGTCGAATGAAAACATCAACAAATTGCAAATCACATTTCTGCAATATTTGATCTGGTGGTTTATGGACTCCTTTTTGTGGCATACAATCTCTAACCCAGTGTTCGAAGAAACTATCTCCATTTTCCTCTAAAACAGCATCAGCACCATATTCTTGGACTATGAAGCAGAGAATGAGAAATGATATGTCAAAACTCGCTACTTTTGACTGAGATGCTCCTTTTTCATTGGATGAATGGATGGCAAATTCATTCAGTTTTATGAGCCTTGAGACTATTAACTTCAACTTTCCCTCTACTGTTGCTACAGCTAGGATCTTTTCCAAAGTTCCTCCACCAACAATCTGACACAGCATTGGATTCAGTGAATCATGAATCTTACTGAAGTCGCTAGCAAGTGTTTTTAAGATACCAGCAAGTGTTGGCTCTGCCCTTGTAATAAAGACTGGTATTGGTGCTTGAAGACCAGTAGGCTCTAATTTCTGCAGTTTCATATCTTTTGTTTCTCGTCGTTTATTAAAATATGCCAAATGGCTTTCTGATAATACATTCAACTTAACAAGAGGTTCGATTAAAGTTATGATACTATTACATGAACTCTTTACATCAACAATATCCAGAAGAGGAGTTGACTGCAACAGCTTCTCAAATGCTTCCACGACTTCCACAGAATATTCGCCTTCTTTGCTTGCAGTACCACATATACTATGTAAATTGTACATAACTTGAGGGACCTTCACGAAAGTAAAAGCTGCCCATAATGCTTGGTTTGAAGCAGTCTTACAAGAATCATTGAGAGAAATAAAACAGGATCGGATCAATTCACAATACAGTCTTGACAATGTATATCCTTTTATGCGTTTAACCATAAGTAGTTGGCTCGTCAATAGTTGAGAGTCTGCACTTGGGTTTGCTAATAAATTTACTGCAATGAGTGCCTGCAGACAATGTCCCACTGTTTCCATCTTAATATTTAATGGTGCAATTTTATCTATATCCATGTTACATATTTTTTGTAAAGTCTCATGTAAGGTCACTGGGGCCTTGAACTGAGTATTCATCATAATAAAAGTTGAGATTTCTTGGCATTTCTTAGTAACCTTACTATATTCATCTGGATCATTTTGTTTGGCAAGATAAAACATAGCAACCAAAAAATCCGTATTGACTATTGAATTGAGTATGGATGTGGACTTCTCAAGCAATTCTTGACTCTGAATTGGATTTGATGCTGTATATTTACTGAGTGAGTAATGGTAAACTTGGAAAAGCCACAAAATAATTGATGATACCGCATACGCGAGTACTTCTTCTTCCATCTTACCCCTGCATGTTATATTGTCAAGGAAACCTTCTAAAAACTCCAAAAGGCTCAAAATACAGTGAGGTTTATGGAAAGCGTCGAATTTTGATATTCTCTGTAGCACTGCTGCATATGACACAAGATGTGATGCAAGTGAATGTTTCAAGTAGGATATTACTAACTGGTTGGCTCCACAACCTACCATGGCTTGCTGAAGAATACAATCAGCTAGGTTATAAAGGTCTCCACTTACGCCTCTAGGTAAAATTGTCTTGATATTTATACCCCATTGAATATCTGTCCATCTTTCTCGCCAAGCTTTAAGAATCAAAGCCTTCAAAGAGCTTGTTTTACTTGTAATCTTTGAGGCATCCATGATCACAGGCCTGCAGTCACAAATGGCGAAATATTTTTCTGTTTTCACAATGTCACATTAGTAAGATCATTTATAGTTTGTACACCATTTGTGTAAAGAATATAGGCGTCCCTTTAAACACATGTTCACATTTCCAGTCAACAATATAATTTTAGCAGCATAGGCAAACGAAACAACCACACAACTAGTTTTGTTTTTACAACAGGACACTTCATTCCGATTGTGTGTGATCGTCGGCTGCGATTGGTCAGTTATTATATCTGTCAAAACTTACCAATAACAGCGCAGAAAATTCCTACTGTAAACGTAATCGAAAACAGTATAAATGCGTTTGAATACTGCATGCATAAATTTAAACTTAATCAAATATATTTAATTTTTTTAACACAATCTTCGTATAATGTTTAAAAAATTATAGTCAGGGCCCAAATAAAGAAAACTTTAAATAATATTAAAAATTAAGGTTGTTGTTCAAAATCAAACAATACAATCTAAAAACAAAACGTTAAATTGTCAATGTCAAACCTGATAACAGGTTATCAGCAGTTCAGTACCTACCTGCCAAAACCTACATTTCGCATCGTCTGGTTTGTTTGTTTACATTCGAAAACTAAACCAAAACTTTAGTAAATACAATGAGTTTCAAGAGTTATAAGGAGAAAATTGACGAGGGTGATACAGTGATTTTATATCTAAGTAACAATCTGTATGCATTAGAAGTGCAGAAAGAAATAAAGAATAAAAAAGGTGATATGTTGGAGAATGTATTTCAAACACCTTATGGTGCTTTGAAAGTAAAAAGTCTAATTGGCGCCGAGTATGGATCTAAGGTAAGCCAAAATATTAATGTTTTCATTCTTTTTGAAATAACATTTCTTTTTGAAAAATCAATTACGATAGTAATTTAGGCATAACCTAAAAGTCCAAAATCTTTAGAACTTTTATGCAACCGCAGTCCTATTCTAGAGTGCCTCGCAACAATTAAAAAAAAAAAAAATTAAGTAATCTGCCATCCGCTAAGGACCACTTTTGTATAGTCGGAAGCCCATTCTATGTGGTAGGCTAAATCGGCCTTAGTCGCTTATTTTTTAATGGTGCAATTATATGAATATCCTTGTCATTTCGGTTTTTAATGTCTGTCTCTGTTATGTCCAATTAATATGATATTCTCTCTCATCTTCGTCTGTTCTTGGCTAGATCCTCCACAGAAATGCTTCTAAGCCTGTATAATAAATGACCACTTAATAGGAAAAAATATTTCTTTGCCAGGTGGAGCTTTCCAAAGGCTGGGGGCACGTACTACAACCGACTCCAGAGCTTTGGTCACTGACTCTACCGCACAGAACACAAATCATCTACACACCTGATATCAGTATGATATTGCTTCAACTAGACTTGGTTCCAGGCTTTGTGGTTATTGAAGCTGGTAGGTCTTTTTTTTGTATCATAATTTATATTTGCTAACATTCCCTTAAAATTAAATCAAATGTTTTTCTTAGTTGCTAACACTCATTGTTGTGGTGTTTTCGTTTTTAAAGCAAGGTCAACCCTGCACATCGTTATTTTGATTTATAAATATATACGTATACATAAATATATTATATATTAATATATATTTTTAGCTCTGATGGATTGTAGGGATGTTTCTGTTATAGTGAGACAGTGGCATTAATATTGTAAATCACATAAGTTTCCAAGAGTAGACAATAACAAAGTCTTTTCACTTGCCACAATACCTGCATACTGTTGAACGTGCTCTTGACCAAATCTTCATAACAATGTCCCTGATTCATATACATACATACATATAATCACGTCTATATCTCTTGCGGGGTAGACAGAGCCAACAGTCTTGAAAAGACTGATAGGCCACGTTCAGCTGTTTGGCTTTATGATGGAATTGAGATTCAAATAGTGACAGGTTGCTAGCCCATGGCCTAAAAGAAGAATCCCATGTTTATAAGCCTATCCCTAAGTCGCCTTTTACGACATCCATGGGAACGAGATGGAGTGGTCCTATTCTTTATTTAATTGGTGCCGGGAACCACATGCCACTGATTCATATTCATTTATCAATATGTATTATGTATGTTTACTAAATTTCCTAGGTACGGGCAGCGGCTCACTAACCCACGCTTTAATAAGAAGAGTCAGACCTCATGGCCATGTCTACACATTTGACTTCCATGAGCACAGAGCAAATGTGGCCCGAGAGGAGTTTAAGGATCATGGGATTGCTGAATTCGTTACTGTAAGTGTAGCTGGAATTTTTTTTTTATCATTCTTAACCATAAATGCAAAAAAAATTAGAATTCATACATATTATAAGCATGCCGTGTGGTTCCCGGCACCAATACAAAAAAAGAATAGAACCACTCCATCTCTCTCCCATGGATGTCGTAAAAGGCGACTAAGGGATAGACTTACAAACTTGGGATTCTTTTTTAGGCGATGGGCTAGAAACCTGTCACTATTTGAATCTCAATTCTATCATTAAGCCAAATAGCTGAATGTGGCCTTTCAGTCTTTTCAAGACTGTTGGCTCTGTCTACCCAGCAAGGGATATAGACGTGACTGTGTGTAGTATGTATGTATTATAAGCATGAGAAACGGTAAACGTAAAATGTTTATGTATTTCACAAAAAACGGAGGTCTTGAAATGATTTGATTATGTGTTATAAATAATTTTGTACAAAAATAGGTACAATATGATAATACTTAGGTACTATTACTTACTTATATACAAAAATGTATTTTCGCCCCAAGTTGATTTCTAGACCTTACTCGCTTCACTCGGTCAATATGTGTTGATGTAGCAACATATTTTCAGGCACAACATAGGGATGTACTTGCACGAGGCTTCGGCGAGGATTTAAAAGGGAAAGCTGACGCAGTTTTCCTCGATTTGCCCAGCCCTTGGGCGGGAGTCCCTCACGCGGTAGAAGCTATTAAGGATAAGGGTAAGTTTTTGTGCATACTTAATTGTATAATCATGTCTTTAGCTCTTACGGGGTAGACAAAGTCAACAGTCCCGCAAAGGCTGAAAAGCCACGTTCAGCACGTATGGCTGCTGGATAGAATTGAGATTCAAATAGTGACAGGTTGCTAGCCCATCGCCTAAAAGAAGAATCCCTTTATACGGCTATCCCTTAGTCGAATGTATATTGATCAAATTAAAGACGTCCTAGTAAAGGGTTAGGTCAAGAGTTCCCGAAACCGCCGAGCTTGCGTTAAGAGAGTTATGAATGTGGATGAAGCGAAGGAAAATAAGGAAACAGGCGTGATTTTATATATGTAAGTATCCTTTAGTCGCCTTTAACTTATATTATTTTAGATATAATCAGCTACGAAACTAATTCACCATGTAGCGATCGTAGTTGAACAAGAAACAAACGCCGTTTATAAATGCTCACAAGAATCGATAAGAGATCGTCCGACATAAACCAAGAATCGAGCTGATCGGTATAAATCGATGAATCGATTACGATCTGATCACTCGGTGTCGATTATTCAGATGCAAGTTAAATGTTTGTATTCGTTAATCTAGTATAAGATGGCTATCTGGCAGCAGTGTTCCAACGTCCTGAATGTGGTGTAATGGAGGTTTAAATGTTTGTTGCATGCATACATACATATAATCACGTCTATATCCCTTGCGGTGTAGACAGAGCCAACAGTCTTGATGAAAAGACTGAAAGGCCGTATAAATCTTTTTGCAATTATAAATATATATCCATAAAAAAGGTCATTCAAGGGAGGTGGCTTCAATCAATGCCAGTAAAAAGTTGATTATGATATTTATAGATAGTTTAATTACCACTAGTATTGATAAAGTGGCGATGATTGTTTTTGATTCATCAAACTTATTCATAAAACATAAATAAATAAAAGCAAACACGATCATAGCTCAATAAATTTGTGAAAGTATTAATTAAAATGCAATTTCCTTAATCAACACATAATTTAATGGCCTAATAATTTTCAATCAAGCTCTGCAGTAAAATCGATCTCATTAAAAGCATCTGACCTTAGAGTAAGCAAAATTTCTGATAGAGAGTGCGCATCGAGGCTGAAATGATATTAGCATAATAATTATAATAAAAAAAAACAGTAAATTAAAAGTCAGACTGGGTCACGGAATTCCCACGGGAACTGAAACAAACGGGCGTGGCGTACTATAGTGGATGATGGTAACCGCGCGCTCTATAACCAATACTTCTAAGCTCTAGGTCAGATAACCACCTCTCCGGCATACGAAAGGTCAGTAATTCACTTTTATAGTGACCATTACCCTGGTTTCGTTTATCTGCAGCGAATTAGTGAACGCAATATTTACGCATCATAAAACTACAATATTTAATACCGAAGTATGCGAGTTAATTGTTTAAGTGATGTTTGTCGTAAGTTGAAATTTGTGGATTGCAATATTGAATGTACTTTGTTAATGGCAAACAAATTAATGTTATGTGTTTTGTATTTCCATTAAAACAGAACATAACATATAGGTATGTTATGTTCTGTTTTAATGGAAATACAGATGGAGATATATAACATATATGTTATGTTCTGTTTTAATGGAAATACAAAACACATAACATTAATTTGTTTGCCATTAACAAAGTACATTCAATATTGCAATCCACAAATTTCAACTTACGACAAACATCACTTAAACAATTAACTCGTATCTCCATAAAATCATAATATTCAAAAGTGCTTGGTTTGATATTTTGTAGTTGTAAGGACTATATTTGTTTGTGGAAAATATAATAATAATGTAATGTAAAAATATAATGTATATAAGGCAGATGTTACGAGTATGTTAGGATACACTAATAAAAATTTTGCTTTTAATGAATTATACTAAAGAAAATAATTTATTAAATAATAATTTGTAGTGAGCATTAACTTACAACAAATTTGATTAAAGCTTATGAATTCCATAGGTCAAAGCCATGTAATTTATAGGCTTATCGAAGAACCATAGTCAATAGCGTAACATATGTATAATCGTAGTACCTACAACTATATGACCATAATTATACATTGCGATAATCAGGCAATAGTTAAGAAATACATATATGTAGATATTATTCTAGATAAACAAACTTTTAAAAAACTACATCCTACTACTATTATAAAGGCGAAAGTTTGTATGGATGTATGGATGTTTGTTACTCTTTCACGCAAAAACTACTGAACCGATTACCATGAAATTTGGTATGTAGGTAGCTGAAGACCCAGAATAACACATAGGCTACTTTTTATCCCAGAGTTCCCGCGGGATTGATAGGGTTTCCATGCGGACGAAGTCGCGGGCGGCCTCTAGTACATACATATAATCACGTCTATATCCCTTGCTGGGTAGACAGAGCTAACAGTCTTGAAAAGACTGATAGGCCTCGTTCAGCTATTTAGCTTAATGATAGAATTGATATTCAAAGAGTGACAGATTGCTAGCCCATCGACTAAAAGAATCAGATTTTAATCCTAAGTTAAAAAAAATTACAAATATTTTTTATTTCCCAAGCATACTTATGGAAATCTACACCTAATATTATGAACGTGAAATTACTTTTAAACAAAAGGCTAATAAACGTTGGATTATTTTTGTATGCGATAGGCTACTTGTCACTATTCTCTAATCATGATATTCTTAATGATGAAAATAGTTCAGTCTTTTCAAGACTTTTGGTTCTGTCAAGCAAAGCTGTCCCGGCAAGGGATATAGACGTGTGTATGATATTACTATCTGAATCTCTGTTATAGCCGTGTGGTTCCCGGCACCAATACAAAAAAGAATAGGACCACTCCACCTCTTTACCACGGATGTCGTAAAAGGCGACTATGGGATAGGCTTACAAACTTGGGATTCTTTCTTAGGCGATGGGCTAGCAACCTGTCACTATTTGAATCTCAATTCTATCATTAAGCCAAACAGCTGAACGTGGCCATTCAGTCTTTTCAAGACTGTCGGCTCTGTCTACCCCGCAAGGGACGGGATAGATGTGACCATATGTATGTATGTATGTATTTCTGTTATAGCCCGGAAGGTAAAAATTGGTTATAATGAATAGAATAGAATAGAATAGATTTATTTTCAAAATTGGATACAAGGTATCACTTATTGACGTCACATAACTTAAATCTAATTATAATTACTACCGCTTCCAAAGCGCATGTGTAGAAGAAGCGGCGGAACAAACTACACTGCAGCATTTTCACAGGACGTCAATTTACAAATATAGATCTCTTAAATCTAAATCGTGGACGAATGCACATTGTCTACATTAAAAAACATGTATGAATGTAGAACTGATTATGTCAATACGAATATTTCGTCAAATAAAATAAATATAAAATAAAATATGTACATACTGTACAAATTATGTCAAGATCATGTCAAAAATACACAAGCATTTAAGAGGCCATTATGTCCAGCTCGGGCCACACATGTTTATCATTAATA
This sequence comes from Amyelois transitella, assembly GCF_032362555.1. Classification (NCBI taxonomy): domain Eukaryota; kingdom Metazoa; phylum Arthropoda; class Insecta; order Lepidoptera; family Pyralidae; genus Amyelois; species Amyelois transitella. The sequence goes on from NC_083523.1 coordinate 6,761,316, forward strand.
TAATCATCCGTGCTGTAATAGGCTTTCCTACAAAGCTCAACTTTAATATACTGTTTGAATTTTCTATCATTCATTTCAAGAACACTTTTTGGTAATTTATTATAAAATCTTATACAATTAATCAGAAATGATTTCCCTACCTTAGCCAGCCGATGTGCTGGGATCGACAACTTGTAATTGTTCCGCAGTGATCTACTAGTACATTCACCTATTTTTTTGGAAAGAGTCTAAGTTTTTCCTAACATGCATGATGTTATCGAATATGTATTGGGAGGGCAAAGTTAAAATATTTAGGTTTTTGAAAAAATCTCTAAGGGAATCTCTTTGTTTAAGACCGTAGATATATCGAATTGCCCTTTTTTGTAAAATGAAAATAGTTTGTATGTCTGCTGCTGATCCCCAAAGCAGTAGACCATATGACATTAAACTATGAAAATAACTAAAATATACTAGCTTAGCAGTTGCCACATCCGCCATGTATGTACGTACTCTCATTAAATCATTATTTTTAAATCTTTCCCTAACAAAATACTTACTGATTTGACAAATAGCGTACCGATAACAATACATCCTATTCGAATCATCATAACCATCAAACAAAGGAAGTCTATGCATTTCTCATACATTTGTTACAGCCATTGTGGCCCGCGGCCGCCATAGCCTGTCCATTTATTAATAGTCCATATTTGGTCGGCGGTGGACGTGTGATATATAAGCTTTGGTCATAGACCTACTAGTCTATAGACTCATAATCCCTTTCATATGAGACTGAAACAAAATGTTCATCTGTCTTATTGAAAATGGACCTTAATGTATTACAATAAAGCACACAGTGAACATAAATTTATATTTAAGTGTTGTGTATTTTTTTTGCAATACGCTAAGATCCATTTTTGAAAGGATATATCTGTACAATACAAACGTAGTCACGTCAATATCCTTTGCGTGGAAGACAGAGCCAACAGTCTTGTTAACACTGAAAGACGTAATTTAGCTGTATGGCTAAATGATGGAATTGAGAAATCAAATAGTGACATTGCTAGCCCATCGCCTACAAGAGGAATTAATAAGCCTATCCCTTAGTTACTGTTGTATTCTAAAATGCCTAAAACCACACGCCACACGAGGACGTTTTATTGATCGGTTTTGCTCGCATCTGTTTATCTAGTATATAGTTCATCGGAGACGATGATGTCTAGGATTTGAAGCTAAATGCCTATTTGTAACGGTTTTATCTTACTGGAAATTAGTAGGGTAATTATTTGAGACATTTTAGTTGTAATGCTTTGTTATAAGATTCTAGTTACGCCTTTCTTCATCAGGGAAGGATAAGTTCAGAGTATGATATTTATTAGCTTAATTTTCTTGCGTCTTCACAACTTCATTTTAGTATCTAGACATACAAACATACATAAATCACGCCTCTTTCCCGGAGGGGTAGGCAGAGACCACATCTTGCCACGATCCCTGCATACTTCTTTCGCTTCATCCACATTCGTAACTCTTCATGCGAGCTCGTCGGTTTCGGGTACTCTTGACCAGACCTTTTTCAGTATAACAATAAGCGTACAATCCAATTGTTAAATATAACTACACTATGTATTAAACACACCTTTAAAATAATAATTACTAAAAAAAACACAAAGAAAATAAAGAAAATTACAGTTTATTTCTTTTTTTTATAATAAATCTACCTCAACTTTTTAATTACTTTTGCCATGGTAATCCACACACAAACCTCGCCATATCAAAACCACACCACAGACTGTCTCGAATTTTAGACATGCCCATTTGGCGTGGCCTGACAAAGGCCGCTATTTTTCACGCGAGCTATCTGAGCGCCCCGACAGCTGAGCTAAAGGGCTGTCATGTCGGAGTGCAGGACCACCGTGCGGGTTTTGTTCTGTGCTGAACTGCATTTGTTCATGTTCTAAGTGGTATTAGAAAGGTCCTGTGGAACTATCTGTTGTAGAACATGTAAATGTAGAAGTGGAAATTTATTATATTTTTTATACGTCAGAATTGTGGGGCTTTTTTTGTTATATTTTTTTTATTTATTTTATTCTCTGCAGAAGATTTTTATGTACCATTCTCGATATTAGAATGAAGTGTGGAAATTTACCTCGTCTTAACACACATAATAAAAAAAGACAAAAGTAATGTCAAACAAAAGACATCAACGCGCCTCAAACGTACGAAAGACTCGTACGAAAGAAGAAATGAAGACGACACAATGTGTTTTTTATTAATTTTGAGTTTAAAATCCCTAATAACATATTTTTGTCTTTATATGCGACGTAAATCTATGGCTTTGTCCGCCTTAGCCCAATTTCTCGTTATGTGTTACCTAAGTACTAATATGAAATATATTGGTTTTAATTGAAATTGGTTCAGTTTAGCTATAGAAAAAGCAGTAAAAGAATTCATAATTTGTACTCATCTTTTCTCGCTCGCTGCGCTTCTCCGTATTAAATATCATAAAAATCGGTTCAGTATTTTGAGTTCAATATAAAAAGTAAAGGACTTGTGTTCCTTCCGTGTCTCTACGTCATCTTTGCATTTTCTATGTTATCAAACTGGGGTCCACCTTCCGACATTTTTACTTTCTGTCTTCAGCGTTCTCAGTTTTTTCCTACTACTTCTATCTTCTTATATATAAAATTCTCGTGAAATATTGTGAGCATATCGAGTATTGTCTGAAAATCTACCAACATATTTACTTCATATCCCTACCTAAGTGATAAGGTTTGCCCACCCTTACTAGAAATTACTTAAAAATTATTTATATGGCAAAACAACATTTGCTAGGACAGTTAGTTTTTCTATACAATTTAGCAATTAAAATAATGACGATTTTTCGTCTAAAAATGACTTCTTCCGTGTAACCTGTTGGCAAGCAGCGTTTACCCATGATTGATCAGTTAAAGGCCCTCGCAACAGGCGAGCTATCGCGTCCATCTTAACGAAGCATTTAATTTCATTAAGTTGCCCACAAGATTAATGGTGCATTGCCTAAGGTTCCACGTCAAGCCGTGACCTTATTATGGGCGAGTCAAATTATTGTCATTAGTTTGATTTAAGGTGTTGATAGACTAGAAATTTCAGTGTTTCCTAAGAAAGATATATTTAGTTACAGTTCTTTTTTCTGTCTACCCCGCAAGGGATATAGACGCGATTTTATGTTATGTAAAGTCAGATTAATACTTCTAGTATTAAGAATTTTGAACAAAAAAAAATTAAATAAATTCTTACTTTTGACTTGTGGTTATAAAGTGCCACGACTTATACCCAAGAAACGAACTAAGCAGCTACGCCGTAAATTGACTTTTTCATAATGCTTGAAGCTAATGAGTGTGGAGGAAGCGGGAGAGATCTTATAGGATCGTAGCAAGTGGAAATCCATAGTCTCTGCCTACCCCAATGGGAGACAGGCGTGATGTTATGTATGTATAAAAGCTAATAAAACTATTAAGTTTAAAAGCCACTAGTATGTATGCACCTTTAGTCGCGAACGATTGCCAAACACATCCATTGATATCCTATAGTTTTAATGTCAAAGTGTTGGCATTGGCACGTAATTACTAATTTATAATTTTACGTATACCTAACGATGTGATTTTAACTGATTGATTGATTCACTGTTTATATAAAGCCGCTAATCATACGTGTTTTTGTATTAATGACTTTTTATGTGAATATTTTTGACTTTAATATAAATTATATTTAAAATGAGTTGATATAATAAGGAAGTTAATTAAAATGAATAATAATTGAAATTATGCAAATAGAACTCTGAGAGGGGATTTTTTATTGAAAGATCATACATGAGGTTTTCTGCACTTTAGAATACGAGTAGCACCCTTTTATCTTTACCTCATGGATATCCTAAAAGTGATAAAAGGAATAAGCAGGCTAAAATGCTGGTCTCACAACAAAGATATTAGTGTATGTCAGCTGCTTCTCTGTCCACACAGATTATTAATGTATATCAAGGGAAAAGTAACTGCAAAAAAAGCTTTTTTTCTTATAATAGATTTGAGTGGGTTTGACCTTAATCTGCCTAGTGGTAAGTAAAATAGTGCCTTTTCACTTTTGCCTTGAAAACAGAATAAGAAACTTATCTCCCTATTGGTCCGTGTGAATAGTAATGGAGCCATGTCTAGCTGCACTTGACTGTACTTTAGTAAAGTACCGATATATAAATATATTTCTCCAATTCGTTCAACACTTCCGAGCTTCAATCAAATTCTTTAAGCTCTGATTTTTATCTGATATCCTTGTTATGTTACTACTAGACATTCGTACGAAATAGTTTTGTGGCATAACCTGTCGCCTCAGGCATTACTTGCGTAAGTCCACAAACTTATCGACAAAGCTAAATATTGTCTATGTTAACTCTTAACTTAATACAAATTAGAATGAAGTTAGAGAAAAATGAAATTTAAAAAAAGAACTTTGTATTCGTTTTACATAAGTAATACCAACATAGCTTTGCAGTCAAAAATATTTACAATTATGTCATTTAGTACCAGTAAAGTGACTTATAGACGGTAAATATAAGTTTGCCGCGTTTGCCTCTAAATCAAATCCCAGTCAATTAAGATAAAGCCAAGAACGACAGCTATGCACAATAGCATATGACTAATACAGCATTTTGTTTGTCTAACTTAATACAAGTGAATAGAATTCTGTTAGACAGCTCTACTAAAGTTGTTATTTCTCTTTGTCATTTTAAATTTAATGCAGTTTAACTGACGAGCTTGAAAAGAGTAATGATTGTGGATGAATCAAAAGAATGCAGGGATCGTGACAAGTGGAAAGATGTAGTCTCTGCCTACCCCTCCGGGAAGGAGAAGTAATTTTTCTGTATGTATGTAAGTTTCATTTTTTTGGTCTGGTGAAATTCCATAGTGCTTCCAGCTTATACCTTTTCTATGTAGATTAGTAACAGTAGATCAAGTAAATACATATGTACATAATATATACATATAGTCATGTCTTTATCCCTTGCGAGGCAGCCAGAGCTTCTTCAAAAAGTCTTGAAAAAACTGATAGACCACGTTCAGCTGTTTGGCTCAATGATAGAATAAGATTCAAATAGTGACAGGTTTAGAATAGAAGAATCAAGACGAAGAAGAATAGAAGAATTGCACGTCTGCAAGGAAAGAGATGGAGTGGTCACATGGTACGGTTCAAGGGAATTACATTTTTAATTCTTCTTACAAGCGATGGGCAAGCACCCTGCCACTATCTTTGAGTGTCTATGGTATCACTATGCCATTCAGCTGAGCGTTGCATTAGATTCTTTCCGGGCGAGGCAAGGATGTAACTGGAACTAACGCCAGGATGAACAAGTGGCTTTAGATTGTTATAGGTAACTCTTTCTACCCCGAAATGTTTTAGAGTGAAGGAATTTCTAATGAATCACACAAACATCACCTAATCATTATACCTACTGACACAGATAAGGCCACAAAATCCATTATAGTACAATATTGCTACAAACCATCTTATTGAAAGGGCATGTAAACAGCAGCTGTTTCGCATTTAATGTCAAACACATGACAAATGACACGGGGACCGGCATTATGTCTTTAGACTCTGTCAGGGCTGTCGCTTACGGGTTTTTACGGGACAAACATAAGCATAAAATAAAAGAAAAATTTTTCCAATACTTATGGTAATAACCGAAGATGTGATATGAAAACGAACAAAAGTATGTAGGCAAAAATCACTAGTTTATACTAGTAAGCCTAAATGGCTGCCCTTGATAAATCGGGTTATTCCAAGACAACTTTAAACTCAATCACAGAAAGACATGTCAAACAAAGTAGTTACAATCTTTTATCCCTTTTCACAAAATTCGTTCGTCAAATTGCAGGAAAAAGGGAGCACAGATTTGATAGAGCAACAATAGTATGCTTCCAGCAACTCAATGAAATTCTAATTGCGTTAAACATACATACATAAGTTCTTGGCAAGTGGAAAGATATGGTCTCTGCCTACTCAGTAACTCATTGACTCATTCCCATCTCTATGGATCAATGATGGAACTGAGATTCAAGAAGTGACAGACAGTTTAGGCGATGCTTAGAAGATAACTCCCAAATTTATTGCGGCAAACAAATAATTTATCACAAGTAAACATACAAAGCTATGTAGATTTTGTACGTTACATATATACAAGTTATTATTGCATGATCATTTTATGAATTTACCTCAAAGCGTTCTTGAGTTGACGACCCTATTATGGGTTAACCAAGTTTCAATAACTCAGCTACACCAACAATAAATTTATCATTCGAGATACAGCATTTACCACATTTACCTAAAGTATGCAAGTATGGACAGATAGTTTCCAATTTTAATCTAGTTTTGCCTAAATTAGTCTGCATTAATTGAGTTTGAGCGAATTCTGTCGATAAGACGATAAGGAGTGAGAAATATTGATAATTTTTTATGCCTTTATCTTTTTAAGTTCTTTCTTTGGTTATTCTATATGTTTACTTTCCTCACATTGGTTATCTAGAAAATATAGCCGAAAGGTAAAACAAGACGGTTCATTTTAGAACTTCACTGATTAACTTCACGTATTTTCATCGCTTTTATTTAAGCAATCTAATTTCTTCCCAAGAGAAAGGATTCCAACTTGTAATCAGTTTTAATAAATACACAAGTAACATTCCTTGATTACCTCCATATTTACTCAAATAAGGCAATTTGCTACGTTTAGATTCAGCTAACGAGCGTTGCGGGGTTCGCGTCGCATTGTTGAAAGGTCACATGCATAGAGATAATATAAGAACCTTCTAGTTCAACTAGAGTGCGCATTTTCAGATTACTTTGCCAAAAGTGGATTCAAAATTTAAAAAAAATCAATGTTTTTATTACTTATCAAACATTTCAACATCATAATAATTGTCATATCATTTGGTTTCACAACATGGGGTGACATCAAATAAATTACTTAAAACTAAGTTTACTGCCGCTACCAAAGCGTGAGTGCAGAAGAAGTGGTAGCAAACTGCACTACAGCATTTCCTTTATGTGACAAATTCACAGATGTCACTTGTCGCCTACAGAATTTGCGTCTAGACTGACTAAATTTGATCAAATTTTTCATGGTATTTTGATACAATTTTGTCAGTTTAGAGAAGTCTCGACGTATAATAAGTTTTAGTCACAGAGATTCTTACTTTGAAATGAACACAACTCATAAATACCTCATGGCTGCTGAAGTGACACCAGATGGCGATTAGAGCCAACCACGACATTCCTTTTGTGCCCACGACCGTCTTTAGAGTTAACATACATACATACATACATAAGGTCACGCCTATATCCCTTGCGGGGTAGGCAGAGCCAATAGTCTTGAAAAGACTGAATGGCCACGTTCAGCTATTTGGCTTAATGATAGAATTGAGATTCAAATAGTGACAGGTTGCTAGCCCATCGCCTAAAGAAGAATCCCAAGTTTGTAAGCCTATCCCTTAGTCGATTTTACGACATCCATGGAAAAGAGATGGAGTGGTCTTTAGAGTTAATCAAATATTTTAACTAGAAACAACTATACACCTAAAGTTAAATTATCCTCAGAATCCGTTCTCATTAATAATATGATTCTCTAGGTTATTTATTGAAGAAATGTGGATGTGTTGTCAGCACCATTAATATTGTTTGCTTTGTAATTAATTTTCTTTTATTACTTATTTTATAGAATACTCTTTTATCTTTATTATCTTTTGCATCCTATATCCATACTAAATAACCTAACAAATGAAATCTAATCTTCGCCTTTAGAGTATAATACGCGCTCCGTGTAAAATAAACACGCGATGGTCACATTATTTACAATAATATCGTAAATTAACGGTAACTCAACGTTAACGTCCATTTTAATTGGACTGAATTCTGATTTCGACGCTTCTGAGCCGCCGTATTTATGCGTAATCACTCTTAATGCTTTATAACTTAATAGACAAGCGGAGACGGAGATAACCTACTTTTTAATATACATATATTTAGCAAAGACAGAGTACTCCATTGGATAGATAACTTTGTAGATTTTTATGGTGATTAAATTGTCATAATGACTAATAATCTCAACTAGCAGGTTAAATTAAATAAATAATAGAGTTTAATTCAAATGGCAAATTTTACAAAGTTTTACATTCATCTGCCTGTCGGTATTATAAAGTTAGTACAACCCGCTCCGGCACTATTTCAAGGTTTAGGTGTAGATATTTTTTCCTTATGATAATAATTTGATGATAAATGTCATTCACCAAAGAGAAAGAGGTCCTATTTGACCCTTCCTTTTTTTCCATAGAATTGACTAGTTTATTTTATCAACATTTATTTAACTCAGAAAAACTGTCTGGAATTTCCTCAATAAATGATTTCTTATTGCTCCCGGCGTAAGTCCCGGTTAATCCTTCTCTCTGAAGTGCAGTTCGAGATGTGCCTGTGACCATGATCCTGATGAGTCAAGTTTGTACACGTAGCGACTACCGTCCGACCTTCGCAACTTTGTATTAAAATATTTGTTATCTTTACTTCTGAAATGTCACGTCAGTAGTACAAATTACTGACAATCAAAAAATCACAGTGAACAAAATCGTCATTACATTTCCCATTGTAAGACAACATATTAAATCGACACTGTTAATCTGTAACGTGGTAGTACAACATAATAAACCCATTGTGGTGTAACTGGTTCCAATGTGGATCATAGCACAATGTCAGACGCCGAACTTCGGCCGGCCGGTCAAGCGCGATCGCATTCCTACCACTATTAAAATGTGTGCGTTTAATGTATTCATGGTTAGTCATAGGGTTACAGATGATAGAGACTTTAGCTCTATGGAATCTGCAAAGTGTTTAAAAAACCAATTGTGGTTGATGAGAAAATGGTTTCAGTGATTCTTATAAGTAGGAATACTCTTTACTATATAACACTTATAAAGGATAACATGTCAAATTTCAAAATATTATATGTTTAGATCGTAACAATTATCTAAAATGTCATAACTGGTTTTTTTTACAGATTTTTAGATACATTTATTGTAAAAAGAATACATTTATATAATACATATCAAGTTTAATTCACGGAGGGTAAATTATCGCAGCAATCCGTTTTTGCACATATATTTTGGTCATCCCATTAAACTCTAGTTAGCACAGAGTTAGGACGAACAATCGCGCCAGCCGAGCAGGGATATCTTCTGAGCTCTGTGTTAGTTAGTCATACACACTGTAATTACTGTGGATAATTTGTTAAGGATTCGAGAAAATTGCGTGTATTGAATGCCTTTAAATAATGGGCATGATGTTCATATTTCGTGATGTGCATACTATGTACCTATTCGGCCAATTATATGCTGCTAGTGTTTGACCCCGGCTTTGCATAAGCACTTATTTAATTAAAGTAACTTACTTATTTAAATAAAATATGTTTATCTTTAAATATAAAAGAGGATATCTGGCATATCAAAGCACAGCCCAAATCGCTTGGTCTAGAGATTTTAAAGTTGGCATTGTTGAAAATTCCTATCATTTTTATCGTGTTTCATAATTCCCTCGGGAACGAAAATTAACGAGATTTTTCGTTTTAAGTTTTACGAGTCGCGGGCGTATGCTCTAGTTCCTTATAAAAAATATAGCATTTACGCATGCGCAATTTTGTTGAATTTAAGTACGATTGTTCTCAATCTGCCTGATGGTAAGGTAAATTCAATTTCAATATGTTTTTGTTCATCTCTATGGGGCATTTGAAACTTCACTTAAGTCGTCTTAAAAATCCTTGTAACCCATTTTAAAAATCTATTTCTATAGCATCATATTATAATTTAAAAAAAATTATACAAACATGCATAGAATCAAGTATTTATCCCTTACGGGGTAGACAGAGCTAATATACTTTAAAAGACTAAAAAGCCACGTTCAGCTGTATAAATTTATTAAATTTATATTAAATACTTGCCTGGCCGCTAAATGAGTAATAACCGATATCAATGTACAAAATTAATACAGACATTAGGCCTCCCTTTCTATGACCCCTCGCCTTGACTCGGCGCGCCTGCGCAGCCGCCGCATACCGCACACGTCACTGCTTCGTACATATTTCTATACTAGCTTTTGTATGCGGTTCTGTTTACCGTGAAGTAGAGATACACGGTGACATATGTAGAGGTACATCACGTGTTAGCAGGCCACTTTCAGGAAGAGGTAGGCAGAAATGTTTGATTTTTCCACTATTCTTGTATACTATAATACCTTTCGATAAAGTTTCTGCAAATATAACATTTAATTTGGATACTTTAAGATGTTGCTGGTTTTTCGACTAACACAGTTTTGACCACGTTTATATAATTGTGGTCAAATGGTTAAAATAACTATTTTAATGTCATTACGTTTAACCGTATTGAGCTTACATAATTGAGTCTGAATAATTGCTGCGTTATCAGGCTTTCAATGCTCATTAATCGTCATAACTTATGTCTTTAAACAATAAAACCAGTATCTGTTTCAAATATTTGATCGGTCTGATAATAAGTAATTTAATATGAGGTGTTGGTTGTTAAAGTAACTTGTTGTAATATTTGCATTATAATATATCTCTGTACGGAGTCTAATGCATATGGAATTCTCGGCTGTTAGCTACTTACTCTAAGGGCGTTTATGACAGTAGGTAAGGTACCCCATACTAAAAGTGAGACCAAACGGGTTTATTTTTCTTGATTTTACTTTTTCTTGCTAAGCTTAGCACCAATGTAAAATGAAAGAAGTTTCATTTTACATTACACAAACATAATCACGTCTATTGTCTTGTGGGGTAGACAGTCTTGATAACACTGAAAGGCCACATTTTCCTATTCAAAATTATGCACAAGATTATAGGATGATTATCAATAGAGCTATTTGCTACCAGGGCGCGCCGTGTACGAGGCATGAATTTGAAACTAAACATACATTACGTATTAATTTATATTACACACTGCCTGACCCATGTCCCGTCCGGGCCCTTTAAATCGATACCACGCTAATTTCTCTTCATTAACACCACGCCTGTTGAACGCAAAACTAATATCCGTCAACTGCCTTCTCGATAGTTCCATCGTCGTATGCCTTAAAATTTTAGAACCATCTTAGTATTAAATGGTCTCCTAAATACGACACCTAAGTACGCGACCCGCCCTGTCCCATTTTAGCCCAGCCGCCTATTTTCCTATCAGACTTTTGCAAATTAAATTCAAATTGTATATTGTATTAACGCAGTAAAATCGGTCACTGAACGTCAACATGCTCAATTCGGATTGTCTTGAAAAACCTTCAATGCAATGCCCGTCCGAGCAGCGTGCAAATCAACGCCGTCGTTAAACAAAGCCGCCGTGCCGTGTGGTTCCCGGCACCAATACAAAAAAGAATAGGACCACTCCATCTCTTTCCCATGGATGTCGTAAAAGGCGACTAAGGGATAGGCTTACAAACTTGGGATTCTTCTTTAGGCGATGGGCTAGCAACCTGTCACTATTTGAATCTGACTATTTAAAAAGCTGAACGTGGCCATTCAGTCATTTCAAGATTGTTGGCTCTGTCTACCCCGCAAGGGATATAGACGTGACTATATGTATGTATGTATGTTAAACAAAGCAGTAGAAAGTCAACAAACCGTTTTTATTACGTGCAGAAACTAATGTAAGGCATTAAAATCATTTATGTGTGCGATTAATACACGTGTTGTACCATCGGACTAGCCCGCGGCACTGTCGAGGAAAATCGACGTCAGCACGCTATATGTAGGAACAGATGATAAATATTTCTCTACGAAGTGCTTTGATCTAGTTTTGGTGATGCCATGGTTTAAGACTGTGTCTTTAGTCGAAATGCGTTACATTTAAGATTTTAGAGTCAGTCGTTTCGAATTAATGCGACAATGTTTGTTCTGTCGTCATCCTCATTGAGAATGGCCACCTCTGACTAAAATGAGTGTTAGGTTCTTATTACCTATGTTAAAACCTACTACAATTTTCTACCCGCTGTCACTGGTTAAGTTTATTTGATTAGACATCCTGAACCCAGTATATTTATTATCTGACTCTTTTCACTGGGTTTATCAGAACTGAAATTTTAGTATTTGTTCCCCAAGTAGTTTGCATGGTTCCGCAAGAAATGACCATATAAATATAACATACATACATACATACATAAAATCACGCCTCTTTCCCGGAGGGGTAGGCAGAGACTACCTCTTTCCACTTGCCACGATCTCTGCATACTTCTTTCGCTTCGTCCACATTCATAACTCTCTTCATACAAGCTCGGCGGTTTCGGGTACTTTTGACCTGACCCTTTACCAGGACGTCCTTAATTTGATCAAGATACGTTCGTCTAGGTCTTCCCACTCCGACCTTTCCCTCCACACTCTCCTTGTATATCTGCTTAGTCAACCTGCTTTCATTCATCCTCTCCACATGACCGAACCATCTTAACATACCCTTTTCTATTCCTGTAACTACATCTTCTTTCACATCACAACATTCCCTTATCACGCTGTTCCTTATCCTGTCACTCAATTTCACACTCATCATACTCCTTAACGCTCTCATTTCCACTGCATTTATTCTGCTTTCATGCTTCTTTTGCCATACCCAACTTTCACTCCCATACATTAATGTCGGGACCAACACGCCCCTGTGCACAGCCAGTCGAGCCTTTTTGGATAGTTTCTGACTGCTCATAAAGGCATGCAAAGCTCCATTCACCATGTTCCCCGCGTTCACTCTCCTTTCAATATCACTATCATACTTGCCATCTGATGTAAACTTTGATCCTAGATATACAAACTCTTTCACTTGCTCCACTTTTTCTCCTCCAATCAAAATATTACATGCTGTCATTTCTTTCTCCATTTCAAAAACCAGTGTTTTAGTTTTACTTACGTTCACTTTCATTCCTTTCTCTTTTAAAGCTTCATGCATACAGTTTACCATCTCCTGTAACTCCTCCGCTGATGACGCCAGTATAACCTGATCGTCGGCATAGAGCAGACATTTGACGAGTAACTCATTCATCCTTAATCCACTTTTAGACTCTTTCAAATCTGTCAAACAGCTATCCATAAATAGGTTGAACAGCCACGGTGACGCAACACATCCTTGCCTAACGCCTTTCTCAATCTTAAGCCACTCAGTGTGCGCTCCGTTTATCCTGACACAAGCACTCGAATCCTCATATAAGGATTTCAGTGCTCGTATTAAGAGACTGCTCACCCCATGCATAGAAAGTGCTGACCACAATTCATTCCTCTCAACTCTGTCATAGGCCTTTTCCAGATCTACGAATGTGCAATAGACTTTTTGACTCTTGGCCAAAAACTTTTCGGCTATGCACCGCAAGGAAAAGACCTGATCAGTACATCCCATTCCCTTTCGAAATCCCGCTTGAGCATCCCATATTTTGTCATCAGTTTCATTCCTGACTCTATTAATCAATACCTTAGCATACAATTTGCCGACGACGCTAAGCAGGCTTATACCACGATAATTTTTGCAGTCCAGCTGTGACCCTTTTCCTTTGTAAAGTGGCACGATAACAGCCTTACACCAATCTTTTGGTACTCGGCCGCTTCTCCAACACAAATTGAAAAGGCAGTACAACTGACTAGCTACTACGCCTTTTCCTGCTTTAAGCATCTCGACCGACACTCTATCACACCCAGCAGCCTTTCCCGCTTTCATACTCTTAAGTGCTTCCACAATTTCGAACATTTCAATTTCGCCTTCCATCTCATTCTCTTTTTCTTCGCTATAGCAGAAATCTTTCTTATTTCCTTCCTTTTTTTCAAATAAACTTTCAAAATAGTCCTTCCATATCTTTAGTACACATTCTTCTCCTTTCACAACGCTACCATCCTGGCATCTGATCCTAGTCAGCTCTCTGGTTATAGTATTTCCTCGGGCTGACCTTACGGATTTCCAGAATACTTTCAGATTTGACTGAAAGTCTTCTGATAGCCTTTTATCAAAATCCTCTTTATACTCTTCTTTCTTTCTAATCACAGCTTTCTTAACCAAATCTTTCATTTTCTTATATTCCTTACGTGCTTCATTCACATCTTCATCTATAACCTCTTGCATTCTTAAGTTAGCTTTTGCTGCTAACAAATCCAGCCATGCTTTCTTCTTTAATCGCACAAGTTCTTGCACATCTTTACTCATCCACGCATTTTTGTGATTTTTTCCTTTCCTTCTTCTACTTACACCACACACTTCAACAGCTACTTTCACAATTCTTTCTTTAAGTTCCTTCCATCCATCTTCAATATCGCTCATTTCATCTAAATCTTCAAATTCATCCTTCAGTCTATTAATATACTTCTTACCTACATCCATATCTTGCAAATTTTCCACTTTTACTCTTTCCAAAGCGCTGGTTTGCTCCCTTACCCTGTGCCGCCAGCGATTGAAGATACCCCTTATCCGGGATATCACCAGTAAATGGTCCGAGTCAATGCCAGCACCGCGATATGCACGGGTATCCAGCACTTTGTTCTTCAATCTTTCATCTACAATCACAAAGTCTATCATACTTTTTAAAATACCTTCCACTCTTGTGTAGGTGTGGATCTCTTTATGTTGAAACATTGAGTTCGACACAAAAAGATCCCACTCTAGACAAATTTCTAATACACTTCTTCCATTATCATTCACCTTTTCGTCACCAAACGCACCAAGCACCTTTTCATATCCATCACGCTTTACACCCACCCATCCATTAAAATCACCTAACATAATAATCTTCTCATTTGGCTTGGTAACTTTCAATACTTCTCTTACACTATTCCAGAACTCCTCGTTTTCGCTTTTTGCTGATGTTGTACCCCTCGAACCCACATCCCAAGGTGCATAAACACCTAGAACGAAGATCCGAGTGATTCCAACTTTCAGCCTAATCCATAGAAGACGAGGGCTGACACACTCATACTCATTCACGCACTCAGCCATTCGTGCAGAAAGAATTAGACCGACCCCTTGACAGCCTCGGCTGGTACTGGACATTCCAGACCAATACGCCGTGTAAGGGCCGTGCTGCGTCGCGTCGCATCCTTTCCGCTTCGTTTCATTCACGCACAACACATCCAAACGTCTTTCATCCATCATCTGGCATACTTCCTCAATCTTATCCTTCATTCCTCCTCTTACATTCATCGTCGCAAAGCGGCTTTCAGCAGACCGCATACCGCTCCCGCCGGGAACGAGACGTGATGGGGTGCGGACACCATCGCCGCCATTTATATGCTTTTTAAGGTTCATAATGCGATTCCCACGAGACGCTAGGGAAAAATTTTGTCCGCCCCAGCAGAGCCCCGCATGCCAGGGTAAGGCTAGCCATTACCTGGGGGTCGCCCAACCCCATGGCGGAAGTGGCACGCTCGAGACTAGGCTCGCCCCTAGCCATGCATCCATCGGCGCGGCAGACCTTAGATTGGCAGGGATTTACATTAAAGAGGAATCCCAAGTCTATCCCTTAGTCGGCTCTTACGACATCCGTGGGAAAGAGATGGAGTGGTCCTATTCTTTTGTAATGGTGCCGGGAACCACACGGCTTTATCTAAATAAATAAATATATACGGAACGAATTTCACAGATTGAGTTAGCCTCAAAGTAAGTTCGAGACTTGTGTTACGAGATACTAACTCAACGATACTATATATTAAAATACATACATACATACATATGGTCACGTCTATATCCCTTGCGGGGTAGACAGAGCTAGCAGTCTTGAAAGACTGAATGGCCACGTTCAGCTATTTGGCTTAATGATAGAATTGAGATTCAAATAGTGACAGGTTGCTAGCCCATCGCCTAAAGAAGAATCCCAAGTTTATAAGCCTATTCCTTAGTCGCCTTTTACGACATCCATGGGAAAGAGATGGACTATTCTTTTTTGTATTGGTGCCGGGAACCACACGGCATGGCCACGGCACGGCATATTAAAATAAATACTTATGTATAGATTAATATCCAAGACCCTGGTCAATCAGAATAAGTTCTTTTCTCATCGTGCTCTGGCCGGGATCCGAACTCGGGACCTCCGGTGTCCCAATTATATATACGTGATATTTCAAGAAGATTAATTCAGTTGATAACGCGTGAAGAGGTTACAAACAAACAAACAAAATTTTCTTTCGTATTTATAATCTTACTTGGGATTCAAGTATGAAACGAACTACTACCTCTGCTGTGACGTCATCTGGGTTAAAGAGACAAAACCAATTTCGAAGCACATAACCCTTATCCGGGGCAATAAATATTTACATATTACCAGACTCTTAAATAAATTCCCATGGTCTAAACTTCTAATAAACTACGTCCAATAAGTATTGCACTAAGAGTATCTACAGTAAGAGTATCTAGAGTAAAATTACTACCTATTTATGTTTTAAGGAATAAAATATTATATATAAGTAATCACAAAAGGTAAATTATCTAAGTACTTAGTTAAGTCATCCATACACTTAATTTATTTTTCTTTAAGTGGAATAAATTTACAGGACAACATTTTATTATAATTTATATTTTCATTAGTTAACACCTACTTGAATTTTAATTATAAAATTAAATTGTGACGTTAAATCCTCTTTACCCGACTACGCGACGCAATGAAGAGTAATGTGTTTATTTATCTAACTTTGCATTAGTGAATTATTAAGTCTCGCTTCAATATTCGTTGCGCGCGCTCTATAAAATTTATTACTGATCCTATCTCTATAATATTTAATAGTTAAACAGACAGCTCCTTGAAAACAAATCGGATAAATAATTCATTTATACGTGACTCTAGTTATAAAATGTTGCAAATATAGTTAGATTACAAATTGATTTATTGTTTTTTAATGAACACATCCGGGTGGTGAAGCAATAAATTTATATTATTTGTTTCTATATTAAAGCTGTGTAGTTTTTAATAATTGAGTTATTAAACCTATTCGTTCTCTTTCAAAGATAGTGATATATTTTCTTTCTTCTTCAGTATAATTCAATCCCATGCAGATTGTAAAATGCAATCAAAGGTAAGGAGCATAACTTGTCACTACGTGAAGTTCAATCGTTAAGTCATACAGCTGAACGTGGACTTTCAATCTTTAATTACTTTTGGCTCTGTTTACCCCATGAGGGATAATAAGACGTGATTGTGTGTGTGTATGTTCCTCTTTATTACTATAACTAAAAACTAGTTAAAAGGGTCGTGTGAAAGAGGAAGTATGAATTAATCAATTAAAAGGTAAATTAATCGATTTACAAGTAGATAGTCTCAGTTTTTGAATATGTGCTTACGTGCCTAGAAATCGATAAGTTAATCGTGTACATCACTAGAGGTACCTACATCACTACTTATTTTATTTATTTTTACTTCTACTATAGTATATAAGACATATTTAAATATTGACATTATAGACGTAAGTAAAAACGATATAATGTTAAGCAATTATAGCTATAAAAATATCCATACCTAGTCTACTAATAAAACTATCATTAAAACCTAGATGGTTAGTGCAAAGCGCGGAAAATACAAAGCAGGGCCATACAGGGCGTTACGCCTGCGGGCACCCAATGAAGACATCACCCAGGTAGTACTAAAGTGCTAAAATTGATTAGTCGCGCGCCAGACGCCGAACGGAACGGACGTGTTATTATGCGACGTTAGACACGCGTCCCGCCATAGGGAATTTCTAATGTGGATCCGCTAAGATGCGATTTTAACATGAATGTTATAATTTTGTTTCAATTCTCTCGCCTTTGAATAATAGAGAAGATGAGACCACCTAGACGAACAGTAATTATGTATATTCAACAATTGATTATCATTATCTGGGATATGGTTAAATGTCCATAGATAAATATGCAATTCCTTCTTGGAGCTAGGGGTGCTGCCTCATTGAAGATGTGTATAAACATAAGTAAATAATTAATTTGCTCCATCTTCATCCAGCAAAACTTGATTTTTGAGTCTTGGCACTATTAGAAATGACTAAGGTATAAAACCGTGTTTATATACCCTCCTAAGACTGACACGTGCAGAATGTAACCGCTGGACTAACACATAGAGTGCTTAGATCGATAAATAAAGTAAAACTAGATAGGGAATCGAGATAACCGTATTCACCGTCGTCTTCCACCCAAATAGCAGTTTGGAGTTTTATTACTGCCCAAGTTTAAGTCGCTATAAAATAGGATGTCTAATTAGTGCTTCGTTATGTTGAACATGTTAGAACCGGTTATTTATAAAATCGGGCAGTTACTTATCACTTGTTTATTGTTTTCCGCTAGTCTTGTTACAACCCTAACGGTGATTATGCGATTAAAATTCAAGTTATTGATGCGTTTATTAAGTACAATAATATGCACTTAGACGACTTGAATTTTAAACGCAATAAATTTAGGAGCTTACAATAAAGAAGGAAGATACGTTTTTGGAGTTTGAGAATAGGACCATATCTTTTTTCTGAATGTCTTGAACTTTAGTAATTATTATGGGCATATAGTGTCGTTGATTTAGAGTTCCATTACACAAGTCACAAACTTACTTTGGGGTTAACTCAATCTATGTCATATGAAGGCCATGGGAGAGCAAAAGAGGTGTAAGCTTTGATTATATGTTGAAAAGCTTCACATGTGGTCAAAAGATGATATAGTATACGGCAGAGGAACTTGACTTTAACTGCCCAAAAGAAGAGCGGATTGGAGAAGATTGAAGGAGACAAACCAAACTGGTCGAAAAAAGATTAAGGTGATACAAAAAAAAAGAAGTTTGTGATAGTACTTGGTGAAATCCTATCTGACACCCATTGGTTACCCTTTAAGAAAAGTCCCTACTAGCCCTCCATATAAAGAGACACTCAATTACTTTCAATCACGGGTTTGACCGAACGGTCTTAATTGTAACCATGGCTACAGAATATACACTTCAGGTATATTAATCTAATGCAAGATGTTGATCGTAACGAAGTAAAAAAAACATAGTATGTGGCTGTTTCAATTCTCGTGCAAATTATTACAATTGAATCAAAGTAAAGCTTATAATTTTTAATTACTTATTAGGTCGATTGGCTTGCAACCTGTCACTATTTGAATCCTAACCATATTATTATGCCAGCCAGCTGCGTGGCCGTTCGGTCTTTTCGAGACTTTTGCCTCCGTCTGCCCCTAAAGGGACAAAGTCAATTGATGTATATAGCTTTTTGGCACCACTAGATGAATTTCTATTTGACGCCTGGTCACTACCCCCGTGGGAAGAGTCCCTAATTGCCCCCCAGATAACAAGTCTAATTCGCGTGCGTGAACGCGCCCTCTCACGCACGCATTGTCTTCGGTAATTGCTGATCCCGCACAATTTGTTGTATTTGCTGCGTTCCGAAGGCGAATCGCAAATTGTTGACGTACAGAAAGTTACCCCGTGTTCGTAGTTGGTGTTTTAGCAATTCGCGGTCAAAATAAAATTGGTAACAATTCGTTCGTTCGAAATACCGATGATGTGAATATAAAACAGGGTTTGTTTGTCCACTTTTCACGCATTATCTACTTAAGCAGTCAAGAAATTAAGGAGTTCTAAGAAGGACATAGATGTACGTGGGTAATTAAGGTGTACTAAGTTCCCTTGGTATTTGCGTTACAGTATGCGTATGCGAAGTCGCAAGTCATACCTGTCTAAACAAAAATCCATACTAATATTATAAAAAAAATGTGTTTGTTTTTTCTTCTTTTACGTTAAAACCCCTGAATCGATCGCCATGAAATTTTACATACATATAGTGTGGAGAACGGAGAAGGACATACTAAGACTAGGACATCCGGGTTAGACCTAGCTTTTTTAGTACAATAAAGCTTTAAACGTAGTCCAAAGCGCGCCATCTTAAGATAGATGAAACACTTTATTGCACCATAAGAATAAAACATACAATAACAGAACAAAAGAGTAGGTACTCGTTTATACTTTCTTTATTTTGTAATTTCTTCTTCTCCGCTGTGATTCCTTTAAGTGCCCCTTTCAATTGCTAAATAAATCGCTTGCGTGGTTTGTTCGTCGTTCCGGGAACGTACCAGCATTTCGATTCGTAATTCTCACACCTGGTTTTATAAAATATCTTAATAAGAATTCTAGTTTCTATATGTTCTACCTATAAATTTGTTGAACACTAATGACCCAGAGTATAAAGTAAGTATTCCTCGTTGAAAAAGGTCAAATCAAAATGGCGACTCCCTTTTGATATGACCTTTCTCTTTTCTAGAAGGACCATATGCAAAAACGACTGAACAGATTTTCATGAATTTTTGCAGTTATTTATCTCTTATCTTGGTTATTCCCAGTTGCAACCCCCGCCACAATGATTGGGGCCTGCGGTCCGCTTTCCGATATTTATCCTTCTTCTTTATTCGTTTCACAGCGTCTTCAGTTTTAAGGCATCGTTCACAAGGAACGTATTGTACGCCGTCGACTGTGTTTATGCTTACTGCCTAGTACCTACTGTCTGAGTAGTCGATTCGGTGTGAGCGACAAGTTAAATATATGTATATATGAAAAAGCGATACTACGTACTACTACTACATTTGCAATGATCAATGCCTAAGACCATACGAAACGTTGGAGTAATATACATAGTTTAGAATTTAAGATATTGTAATAACATAATTAGTGAAAAATTTATATAGATTTAAGGCAGATAAAGTCGCGGGCGATGCTAGGGGATTACGCTCGGAGATTCTCAATAGAAGATGTGAGAAAAACTAAGATTTTATTATAGTAGAATCCGTTGACGTTTCTCCTGTGGAAAATTAAACTTTTGCATGACATCATAAGCATTATTCTATTTTGCTGATTTGCTTTTGTCATAAACCAATAGTACCAGTTATTGCAATAATTTTAATGGTCTCATTTCCATTAAAATTCATTGAAACGTATTAACAATACTGCAAGGAGTAAATTTATTGGCGTTATTGAATTCTCCTGGAATAAGCTTTAATGACTCACCTCGCGTTTATATTGTATCAGTACATACATATAATCACATCTATATGCCTTGCGGCGAAGACAGAGCCCCTGAACGGCTAAAAGGTGAAATTGAGATTCAAATAGTATTAATGCCAAGTTCATAAGCAGTTGCCTTAGTCGCCTTTTACGACATCAATGGGAAAGATATGGAGTGGTCCTAAGATTCTAAAGTGCCTGGAAACACACGGCAATTTAGAATTACGGGTTGTATCCGTACAAACTTAAATTTAACATGCCTTTAATATTATACCGAAGCCTCTTTCTAATCCTGAATCGAGTAAGTAAGTTTTTTACACTTTTGTATTTTTATACAAAAGTGTAAAAAACTTACTTACCCATACATATTTACATATCAAGTTGCTTGAATGCACAAGATTCCTCGCGATGTTTCCCCTCAACTTTAGTATTTTATTTATGTATGTACTTATTTTAGGGAAAATCAAAAGAAAATATCTTTTTCATATACGCATTATTCCCAAAATTCTATTTTCCGATGCTAAATGATACACGTACTCAAAATGACTGTTATTTTCTTCACAATAGGTACATTCGCTAATGGTTTAGACACGACATATACGACACGATATATACAAAACTGGGTGATGATTGTAGGTAGAAGAAAGTTTGCTTATAATTTTGTAAATTATCCATAGGCTATTATAGAAAAGCTCTTATATTATACATACATACATATAGTCACGTCTATATCCATTGCGGGGTAGACACAACTAACAGCCTTGAAAAGACTGATAGGCCACTTTCAGCTTTTTGGCTTGATGAATTGAAATTCAAATAGTTGGTATATTGAATTGAAATTCAATAGGTTGCTAGGTCGTCGCCTACAAGATGAAAAGAAGTTCATCAGCCTATCCTTTAGTCGTCTTTCACGACATTCATGGGAAAGAGAAGGAGAGGTCCTATTCTTTTTTTATTGGTGCCGGGAACCACACGGTTCACAATTATATCATATAACTTTAATTACGTATACATATATCACGTCCTTATCCCTTACGGATTAAAGCTAAAAGCCTCTAATAGATTCGATGATATTATATTCATTGTTATTCTCATTTAATACCAAAAGGAAATTAAGGGCTTCATCAAAGATTATAAAGATATCTGTATAAGACCTTAAACAACTTACTTTCAAGACAGATATATATTAACCCTATTAATAATCGATTAAGCGTCAACAAATCTATATAAATCACGGATCACTGAAGCCTTACAAATACAATCAAGACATTCATAAAATAGAACACGAATAAATTTAAATATCGAATGGGATTCCTAAATCAATAGTGGCGCGTAAACGCAACTGCCAATGTTAACATTCGATACATCGTATAAATCGAATGGCGAATGGAGTGAATCGATTCAAACGGCATGTTTTTAATAAGGCATCTATTAAGTTGAGATACGTGTGAATGAGTTTTATTGCCTTTTGCGTTTGGTGATACCTAGTACTGCTAGGCATTGGCACGTCTCTTAATGATTTACTGAAAATACTCGCTAACTCGCTAAAATCCGTATCGATTTCAAAGATAAAACGGTCGATAATCGACAAGATGGCTGAATGCGTCACTTGAGCGTTAGATTGTAAGTTATGCAGAGTACTAGTTTAAAGTATTCATAATTAAAATTGGTTCAATAAAATTAATATGATTAATATTTATTACAGCTAGTGAAAATTTTATCGCGTGCTTATTGTATAAATCTTGTAAATTTATTTAGATTTTATTAACAACTAAAACTTAAAAATTGCAGGAACGCACCTTGGGTAGCCATCGCAGAACGGCCGCCCGAATCTTATATGTACTAGATATAACATATTTCTTATTTTAATACTAAACACCGTTCTGGTTTTAATGTTATAACTTTAGTCCAAATCTGAATTCGCTTTATAAATTCACCTAGCACTAATTACTGTCTTTGCTTGGTTCACGTAACACGCACATTCATCGCGTATAAGGTGCAGGCCGCTTGTCGGCGGTGACGCGCGACAACCCGCGCATTTTAGAAATAGGAATAGATTTATTTTAAAAATAGAATACAAGGTATCGCTTAATAACGTCATTTGCATTCAATATATACAGAGTTTAACGCTTGCCATTTAATTATAGAATTTGTTGAGATTACAGTTAATTATTAAGTACGTAATTCACCTCATTTACCCTCGTCATTTGCCACGATCACTGCATTGCATACTTCTTATGCTTAATGCAAATTCTTCAATTATTTTATTCAAACATTCTTTTGAGAAAAGAATGTTTCTCCCAAAGGAAAATCCTGAATTAAACACTAAATTAAATGTGGTTCCCAACTTTAATATCATAGGGTTGTACTGATGCAACTTATTTAAGATATTCCATTCAATAAACGGAACTTAAAAATTAATCACTAATTAGGTTTTTTTTAAAATAATTATAACATTTAAGAACAACTTAGTAAAATGTTTGGGCGGAGAACTTTTAAAGTGACTGTGGCAATTAAAAAAAATATTTTGATGTAACCATTTTTCCGGTAAGTTTGAAACTCTGCATTAATTGTTGCAGAGGTTTTACTTGATGCGGATAATCCGCAATTGTGGACGCAAATTCGGAACAACCCTGGTGAATAGCACCGAGATATCCTCTGTAATTGGAGGCCGGTAAAGATCCGAGCCAATACCGATGATGCACAGATTTCCAGAAATAAATAGCGCATTATTTATAATGTAAAGGTTGAGATCGGTGCCCTGATTGTCGGGACTTGTATCACTTGTAAAATACTTTATTGGGTTGTAGTGAGGCTGCGGAACGGCCAGTGTGATTTATACTAGGTGTTAGATGCGCTGATTTTGTATTGAGATGAGTCTATCTGATCGACACTACTACAATTCCCTTTTTGTAGTGATGCGCAAATGAAAACAGAATATCTTCTGATAAGTGTCTGCTAAGCTCTTTGTTAAAATAATAAATATTGACTATTGTCATCTCTCAACGAAAATTATTGTTGTTTTTAAAGAAATCATTAATACTGCCCTTTTGTCTTTATGATTATAACAATAAGGAGTAACGAGTAAAACTCTGAAATTAGGATCATCGCATATTTACCTAAACAGTTTTACTAACAGAAGTTTATGAACTTCAAGGCTCGATAAAAAAAAGAAAAACAGTTCTGTAATTAATCGCTGACCCAACATAAATTCCACATAATCTGAGCTGTCGTGTGCACCTTACGAGAGCTAATGATACACTGATTAACAATATTCGGTGATTCAGGGCAGATAGCACGAGTTACAGAGGGGCGGGGCTGCGATGTCAGATTGCGCGCGCGCCGATTTATGCTAACCTCTACGTATTAACTGATATCGCGCACTAAATATGCCATTATTATGAACGGAGCAAATAATACTGTGTAACATTATTTTTGTTTATCGATGAGAACGGAATTTGAAATTGGATTTCTGCTCTAAATTGTAATCTTGGGTCAAATCTTCGAAGCTCTATAGTTATTCTTGGTGGTTTAACGTCACAGCAACCCGTTTAGTGTTAAGAGTACTTAATCGAAGACGAATGCTGTGCTTTTAGTTATAGCTAATCAAAGATCTTTCTTTGATTACTTAGAAGTAAAGTCAGTAATATCAATTTTTTTAACCTCGTTTGAACAATAAACTTTGTGAACAGTGATTTCTTTACACTATAATATTGATTGAATTGTCCGAGTATTGATTAAAATTAAACCTAAAAAATCAAATTAAATCTGATTCTGTTGTAACACTTGGCAAATCTGCTGATCTTGAGTAATTAAAGACTCTATTAAAAAGACGCATAATTACGTAGCAGATTGTCTATCTATCGTATCACGCATGTCCCCTTTGTTAAAGAGGAATGAAGCCAATTTATAAATTCGTCTGCAACACGAGCATCATTAATTATGTTGCTGGCTGGGTGGCTGAGAAAAACCTTACTCCACTCATTTCGGTATCATTGCCATCGTCTGCTATCCCTTTCACTCCACCAACAATATCCAAACCACTTTACAATACTTCATCTCGTAAGTATACAATATCGTTTACTGTAAATTCTTTTATATTCTTACCATCATTAAGTTCAGATTCATTTGAATCACCATCAGTTTTAAGGTTTTATAGAATGTTCGCTTTATAATGTTGTCCTGTTCGGTTGTTTTGCTTGACTGCCTTCCCGGCGTTAATGGTGTTATCTTTACTCTGAACGCAGCACCTCTCCGTATATTCCTTTATCTTGTCCTCTCTGTTGGCGGTTTCCAACATTTTGTTTTTTATTCATTTGCTAATTTTGAAAATGAGAAGGCGCTGCGATCACATCTGGGCGATCGTAGATTTAGGCTCGGTCGCATTAATAAAATTAACGAATGCTTTTTAAATTAATTGAAGTCGTCTTACTTGGAACTGTTATCCAATATCAGATATTTCCCGGTATACTCTCTGCATTTTTACTTATATTTTTATGGATTCTGATTGAAGATTTATTACGCACAGATCTGTGTACTTGTGTAGTGTGTACCGTAATGTATGAATCTACTTTACAAATCTTATATCACTTAATTACACTCTGACCTTTAATTTCAATGAACTATAACTTATTTAAGTAATTATTTGATGCGCTTCTCGAGGCACCAGTAAGTATGAATTGTGTACACTCACTTGACGCCGCGAGCTAAGTGTGGTGTGGGCTGGCTGATATTTAAAAGTCTTACAAAATTTAAACTCTTTAAAAATAACATAAAATCAAAAATATGATATTAACAGACATTCATTTAAAAATAAACTTCAAAATTTTGCTATAGATACATACAATTACATTTGGTTTTTGGTTTTGTTTTCCTTAATTGTTGACAGACAATTACAATTACATAAACAAACCAAAAAGATTTTGTTTTCCTTAAAAGTTGGGAGTCAATGCAGAATCGTTATACAAATGATGACCACAGCACAGACAATTAGAAATAATTCGTGCCAATCATTTCCCGATATTGCAATGAAATTGAATTATACGAACATTTTTTATTTATGTCTGGTTGTTTTGTCCCACAGCTGAGCGAAAATAAATGTTATTCCAATCGTTTCGATATAAAAAAAGAAATCAGTTTGGTGACATTACACAACTCAGTGAGTACTTAAAAGCTTTGAAAGAGAAACAATAATAATTTAGTGAAAAACACAATAGTTGAATCCAAACTGTAACGAAATTCGGATCACTAAAATATTACGTAAGTTTGAATCATGATTTTTAGCTTTGTTTCTTGATGAACTTAGATTTAAAGAAATAGAAATGGCAAATAAAGTCGTTCTTAATTCAAATTGTAATTCCCAGGATTGTTTACATTGAATTACACCACATTCGTAGTTGGTATTTGAGGCGCCCGCGGCGGGGGCGGCGCCGACGCATGCGCGGCCACCCCGAAGACCCGCTACGGCTTTATTGTCTATGGAAAGGGAAAAGGTAATTCTAATGTTGCATTAGCGGGGTTTATTTACATTTGTCTATGGTTGAAATGTTTGGTTAATGTTATTTATCGCTTGTTTTGCGATATTGTAGCTTAAGGTTAGAATTATAAATCTCTGTTGCAAAATACCCGCAATAATTTTGTTAAATTTTGGATGATATTTAGTATCTGTATCACCCGCTTGAAATTGTTATAGAAAAAAAATGATTCAACCACGATGTTTTATGGCGCATGAAAGATTAATTATTTAAAAAGAAAATCGAAGACAGGCTTATATATCAACTTTAAAATAATCCTGCATGACCAAAAATACCTGAAATTGTTCAAATCACTTTCCATTTCGATGGCCAGTCCCTTTCCAAACCAGTTTGAGATTGATGTAATTAAATTTCGAGTTTAGAACAATGCGAGGCACGAGCCGACCCCCATAGTTGCACACATGTGATTTCTCTGCTCTATCTCAACCACTGACGTGAATAGTACAAGAACGCTGGACCAAATCTACATATTATATTAAAGAGAATATTGACTAATGGGTCGACGGATAGGTAATATGACATTGGAGTTCCTTATGTGGTCTTCGTGTACTAAGAGAGGATTCCCTGTAATTCTTGTATAATATACAAAATGACAACTTGTATTTACTGGGTATAAAAGTGTAATTTTCTGGAATATGGCGAACAGGTTAATTTCTGGAATGACTATAAACATTTTGTGCATTTTATGGTTGATTTTGTAATATTAATAAATGTGTGTATCTTCTAAGCGGAGAAAAAAATCACAAGTACTTCAAAATACACATACTACGCTGATATTTGCGTGCGTGTACAATAGTGCCCAAAACAGTGGAAATCGAGAGAGGTAATTTTGACATTGCCAATATTATACAGTCTAGCCTACATTATAGAGGCCAGTGATCGCAACTGATACCACAGCTAATACATCAATGGCTGTCTAACATTGTTAGTGAAAAGTGACGCGTCTCATGACCATTGTGATGTGTTGCTTTGACTGGACCGTAGTGACGAAATCGGTCGTTCTTTTTTTAAAGTATCGATGACTTTATTTTTTTTTTATTTGCTTATCAAAGAATCGGTTAAACTTACATCAAACTAGCTTTCGTCCACGGCTACTCATTGTCTTTTTCCGTACCGCACTTTACGTATGCAAAATTTCTAGGGATCAGGTCAGGTGATTTAACCTTTATTTTAATATAGTATGTGTGGAATAGGGATCTGAGGTAAGGAATGCATCTCTCATTATTGTACGCTTTGTTTCAGACACTTTATGTCAGAATATAAATTCTAGTTATGACATCATTTATTTAAAGTATATAAGTACATAACATGGGTTTGTATGAATTGTTTTAGAATCTTTAGAGCTATAAATGCTATTGTGTGTTAACCTACATTTATACTTTCCATTCCTAAACTTACATGCAAATTAAGGATGCTACTTAATAACCTTGTTTACGATAAATAAGTAATCGTTTATAACATCGATAGGCGGCCTTCGGTCGATAATTAAAAGACGTGTTTGAATTCGATAAAATTACAGTTTCTAAATGTTCGACCAAGAATTCTACATTTATAATTAGAGGTGTTACATGGCAACATATCATTATTTACATGCCGCCGAGATAAACTTAATTAATTAAAGTAAATAACGTAGGTATTTTAATTATTAAGTCGCAAACAACATTTTATAAGAGAAGACCGTTAGTTACAACAGTATGTAATCTTTAGAGATTTATCAATATTAAGATATGGTATTAAAATGAAATCACTTACTACCTATGTTATATGAGTATCATCTAATACTTTAACCATAAATAACAGATCATGCTGAGGGTGATAATTTTATTTTGTCGAGTCGACCATAGCAATGGCCAAAAATGTCTAAATTTTTATCCATCGATGCAAAAATATCGATATATGATTAAAATGTCAGCAGAGCATCACTAGCGTGAATATGGTACTTCTTGCACAAAGCCCTTGTTACGTAACCCATAGTTAAATAGTTACAAAATCTATGGACAAGGATCGGCTGATAGCCTCTTTAGACCACTAATGGGCACTTACATGGTCAATGTTATTCTAATACTAGCCGCGTGTTTTTTTTAATACTGATTCTTAAAGTACTTAAGAGATAATGTATCTTGATCATCGCGCTTGGCTGTAATAAATACAAAAATATTTATGTTTTTACTGTAATTTTGGCATGTTTATAACATATAAGTTTATATCAGCGTTTTCAACTGAAAACTCAAAAGTGAAAAAAATATTAATTAGAATAATTTATAAAAGATATAAGCGTAAATTAAAAAATCATCTAGCAGAAATCGTCAAAAAATATACTGTTCTATTACAAATAGTTTAAAATATTGATTACTAGTCTACTATAAAAACTCCATACGGTTGTATGGAGTTTTTATAGTAGACAAGTACCTAATTAAAAATTAAATGTTTAAATGTATGTGGTAATCCTAAAAATTAATACCACTTTGGTTATAGCCTCCGTGGCTTCTATTATTGGGCATTATTTAACCTTCTAAGTACTCTTAAGGACAAAAATCACCAAACGGCTGCAACACTAGGCGGTAATTCGGCCAACCCCTAACGCGATCTCTATCGCACAATCAATTAGCAATACAATGGCCGCACTAAAACCTGGCAATTAGCCAACAATACCCGACGTCGCCTCGCATAATTCTATCCAACTGATGTCCCCACTAATCTGTCAATTAGTAAACATACCAGTCTGCTGACCTGGACCATGTCGCAAGCTAGGATGACTAACGGCCATTGTCTAGCACTAAGATTTTAGGAAACATTCTTACACCTCACGACCAAGCCTGGATTGCTCCAACGCAACCTGAATTTCGCGCGTCCCGTTCTCGTAGCATGGCACGCGCTTCGCTCCGTTATTGTTATATATATATCTATCTAGACTATCGCTAATTTACTTTTTATTATGACGTCAAACGGGACAATTTTTCGTGCGATAAAAACGGCGTAGCGCATGCTACGTGGGCGGGCCTGTTTTCATCGTTCCGATTCCGATTTTCTGTTTTAAATATGGTCGTTTTAGTAACGGCAATATTGGTTATCACTTTAGTTTAGATCTAGGAGTTTACCAAACTATTTAAACTGAGGCCAAAACGGTAAAAATAGATTGCGCTTCGCTGGAAGTTCTATTCTGGCCAATTTTAGCGCAATCTGAGGGCTGGACTGGACCTTTGTTTTTTTATTGCTCCTCTCTATTTATACAAATTTATTCGTAAGATTATGTTCTTCATCTATGAAAATCGCTGTGTATCACTTACTAGGTATTCTGATATATCTTTGACGTTACACTTTTACCACATTCTAGATATCGCATAGTATAAATGTCATTACTTTAAACTTCGACGAAAATTTAATTACGCGCGCTGTCTACCAAAATTGCTGAACAATAAATTAAACTTAGGCTCATTAATAAATAGCCGACTGCGGGAGTGAACTTTAAATAATGGAAGCTGTGAATCTAGTCGAAATTAATTTTCGATGAAAATTGCGATATTGAAACACCTGGAGTGAAGTAAATCAGTGTGCTTGACATTCTCGCTCGAGTTATTGGTTGCTGGAATAATAAGGCCTCATTAGTATAGTCGACTGGAGAAATAATTCTCTCTCGTTTTAATTCGCTAGTCCGAATCTTTGTTTATTCAAATAAACATGACATGGGCTTGTATATACCTATAGAGTTATGAATTTGGATGAAGTATGCAGGGATCGTGGCAAGTGGAAGGATGTTCTCCCCGCCTACCCCTCCTGGGAAGAGGCGGGATTTGGTATGTTTGAATCTTTATTTGAAGATCTCGAATGTTTGGCGTTCGCGCTCACCAAATAACTCACAGCCATCATGAATGCAGTTATTTGCTCGCAAGTGTAAATAAAACAAATCATGATCAATTACTTTTATATTTTGATTGCATTCGAATACAAATTAAAAGGAACATTTTAGTGTCTTAATTACAGCCTGCGTTTAATTTATTGTAGGTGTGTCATAAGATCTTATCGCCGACCAAAAAGATAAATAGACATTCATATAAGCGAGAGAAAAAAAAGCAGCAGTCTTCCTTTATGCTATTTCAGCTAGATAGGTTAATGACGGAATTGAGATTCAAATAGTGACAGGTTGCTAGCCCATCGCCCAAAAGAAGAATCCAAAGTTAATGGATTAATATTTTTTTATTAATAAATAGATAAAAAGTTATATAACGTCAAATACGGCCAAGAATAAAAGTAATGTAGTAACGAAAACAATTTTCTTGCGCCATTCTTTCGACTTTTTAGCCGTATTTTAATTTATCTATTAAAATTTTAAAAAATTAAATATTCCGTCCACTAGTTTCATGTTGCGGTCAAAGTTAATCTTAAAACGTTTTACGATATAAAAAAAATAAATCCTTTAAGATTTGTAATCTATTTCATCGTATATCTTTGGTGCACATTTACCTACGTAACTCGCACGGCGTGTTGCAGCTTTGTGTTAGTTTGATATGTAATCAAATAGTCATCGGTGATTAATTAGCTGTAATTAAACATTTCAACCAAAACACAGCGCCATATATTTTCTCTATTTAGACGCATCGCTATTTGAATAACAAATCAAAGTGCTGATTTATTCTGAACATTTCCTGCTTTGTATCACAACCTTTTTAATTATTTGGTGCGTTTCGATTTTATTCACAGCATCACGGAACAAGTTTATTTGCTAATACCTATATTTAAGTTATACCATGACCTAGACTGGAAATTATTTATTACAATAACAATTTAATAAACTTTACCAAATTAAAAAAGAAAAAAAAAACAACAGACACTGGCCACCTTCATCATCCATTACGACTTCATTACATGATAACTAAATACCATAGACCAGATGGGTACATTTTGAAAATAGAACGATTTTCGAATTCGACCCCCGCCGCGTTCGGCCGCTCCGACAGGCATTGAGTGACGTTGCCCATCCTCATTGGCCGATAAGATGTCACAGATAATACAGCGGCCCACATAAAAGATGTGTCGTTCCGTTCCCCCGGCGTTTTAGACTTGTAAATATCTCGGTACAGTTTCGTTACAATTACAATAGAACCGGCTAAGTGAGAGTTGGGTTTCTAGCATGGTTCAAAAGGATATTATGAAAATTATATGTTTCATCATCTTCGTTCGTGACCATGATCCTGAACTGGGTGTGACATCCACAAGCTTTCAGGGAAACCTAACAGGCATCATATTTAAACATCCAGTTGCCTGAATGTGCAGGATTTCCTTACGATGTTTTTCTTATTGTTAGAACAAATATCATCAATCGAACTAATGAACTTAAATAAGTCATGTTTATAAGTTGTGATAAAGTCCCTACAAACCACCAGATCAGAAAATATTAATTTTATCGCCAATTAATTTTATCACCTAACTTCATGGCATGAATTTTGCATGAAGTGTGTATTTGTCTTACAAACTTAGTTTTCACGTCAATAATATGAAGAAGTAAGTAAGTACATATGATACAAAGTTATGATGATCTCAACTACCCAATGATCATTGCGAGACAAAGCCTTCCAGGTTATTCTTTAATAAAATTATAATTAAATTATAGAACCCTAAAAAGACCGCTATCGGAACACAGCGGCGGGCATCTCATATCACACGAGAATGAAAACATCTGTCGACGTTGTATGAGTCCGAATTAAAGCTTTAGTACACGAATTGTGAGCGTTTGTAGGTGCTTGGTGCTTGTTGAAAATTGTAACATTACGTCTAAGTAAAGCACTTTAAAAGTCGTTTTCATAACGAATACATAATTATTTATACGGTTCAACGTGGCGGCAAGCTTCTCGCATCTGCTACGATAATCTGCATGATGTAGACTTGGGACACCATCATTGGAATCCGGAGATCTTCAGTCTCCTTTCCTATCATCTTTTTACCACCCACCTTTCAAGATTTTCGAGGTAGTTTAAAGAATTTTCGTAGGATTTACGGAACATCCAGCGAATAAAGTCAAATGCTTTTTCTCATTTAATATGTATTTTTTATAATAGAGTTAAAAAAGAAAAACGATTCACATAAACTTTTTTTTAACTGACAAGCTTCAAAAACAGCCAAGTATAGATAGGCACTTAACAGCGCGTTAAGGCGGTCTTTTTTATGTAATAACCTGATCCGCTATCTGTCAATTTTGGCTGGAGATTCGGTGAAGATAGTTTTGTAAATTGAATGATTGAAAAGGTTGAATCATGAAAATGTAGATAAGAGACGCGGCTATCTAAATAGCTTCACAGGCCCGTACAACAGGCCAAAATTGTTGAGTGTTCTTCATGTGGTGTTTGATGCTAATACTTAGAATTCATTGGATTTCCATTAATTTTCTAAGCAAAATTTATTGCACCTTGTTTTTTATACTTATATTATCCCTAATTTCAAATTTAACTTAGACTAAAAACACACAATGACCCAATTCACTGCAAAGTTGTGTTGCACTCCACAGTATTATTTTAATGATTATATATGTGAATCAATTTAAGTATGTTGTATATTTTGGCTGGTGGATTGAACGAGTCCTTAACAAAAATATTATGTCATAGCATTTTCTAATTCATTTCATGTTATTGATTACCCCAAAATATGTTATTGATTACCACAAAATTGAAAAGCTACTTCATTTCAACCACTTTTTTTCTTTGTTTTCCTAGGTGGAAGGTTTTGTTCGTTCTCGCCGTGCATCGAACAAGTTCAACGGACATGTTTGGCGTTACAGCAGCACGGTTTCCAAGAGTTGTCCACTATGGAGGTGCTTCAGACTGAGATCAAGGTCTCCAAGAGAACAGTTCCTGTAAGGGATCTGTCGTTCTTGAAACATAAGGTAAGATTTGAATCAAATTGCTTATGCTAATTCGTAGTCTATTTAGTTTTTAATCAATGATGAGAAAGTCTATTATCCAATATTTAAACAGTGACACATCTTTTTCGTAATAACTTTAAATTATATTGAAATGACATTTAAATAGCTACACAAGTTGAACAATAAAATTACTGCAACATTTAGGTACCCAAAACTGGATCTATACCTTTTTCCCGAAATGTTTGAAAATATTTTTATTACAATTTTACAACCCTGATATAGCTTTCCTTTTTTCATTTACAAGTTTGTTTTTACGCTCAAGTAAAAAAATAGCACTGTCTAGATGAACTTTAAAAGGGCGTATTATTCACCATATACCCAGACGAATCGCTTACCATTTGTAGCATTAACACTATCATGGCCAGCAATCTCCATCTATGACCTCGCTCGGTTGCTAACGAGTAAGTAATTGACAGCATAACTTAGACGGGTGTTATTTAAAATCAATTACCGATGTTTTAGTGTGCAATTGTGCAGTAAAGTTTAGGATGTAGTTGGTGCGTCATCCGTGACAGACTCACACGTGTTGGCTTCCTGGTTTTTGAGAGACATACTCGTGGAACAGTTAATTTATATTTTGTTTTAAATTAATATAAATAAAGCTCTTATCAGTACTTGTATGAATATTGATGAAATACGATTTCAGGTTTTACACGTAAAATGATACGGTACAACGTTAAATTCAATTAATCAAATCAAAATATGTTTATTTGCAAATACATGTATCATAGTAAAACCACAGTCTTAGGGAATAAGATAAAAATTAAGTAATTGCAGCCGTTAAGCTACGAGTACCTTACCTACACTTCATATGTACAATATACACTTGCAAGGCCTTATTTGTTCAATTTAATGCTAAAAATATTGCATGTAGCGCTTTTTAAAATAGTGGATCAAAATTTTTACGATTCTGATTGGTCTTCTGAAAACTTTACCAAACCTTTGCACAGCACAATGTTAAGTGTCACTCATATGACAATAATGGCGAATTATTAACCTTTTGTAAACATACAAGCACACAATTTTTAATTAACTACAACTAACGTTAAACTTGAATAGATTATCGAAATTCTATAAATCTCTGTAAATCGCGGGTGTCCCTAATTACCTATTGGAAGGTTCTATTGAAAGAGCCATTGGTTTGGTTTGTACCACATGGTACTAAAAAACCCTTTTTTTATAAAAAATATAAATACCAAAAGCCTACAACAGAACGAGATCTTTCTACTCTTTTCGAGACTATTGACTCTGTCTACCCCGTGAATCTGTGTAAAAAGGACCAAACAAGCTTTCCATTTTAAATATTCTATAATAAGACGTTTTTATTCCGACGGATTCTTTATAGGATTAGCTTCGCTGTTTCGTGTAATATTGATATTAAATGCAGAAGTATAATAAGTATAATGACAACAAGGGACGTGTGTGTAAGTAAACATTTCGGTAATGACACACCATTTAATAATTAGATGTTAAGTTTAAAGTCTTAAAAGCCTTTTTATATAATCATAATTACGCAAAATTGTAACCTACTAACAAAATATAAACAAATCAATGCAGAACGAAAACGTATCAATTATCAAATAAAAATGAGATCAAATTTCGTAATGCTTTTGGGTGCAATATTTATGGCCAATATTTTGATTTCTTATAATTACAATTAATTATATACTTGTTGATTGTTATTGATATTGATGATAACGCCTGAGGCTGATTCATTCTTTGCATATTTCCAAACATAATTTTAATAATTGTT
Source organism: Amyelois transitella (assembly GCF_032362555.1). NCBI lineage: Eukaryota > Metazoa > Arthropoda > Insecta > Lepidoptera > Pyralidae > Amyelois > Amyelois transitella. The sequence continues at coordinate 6,796,543 of NC_083523.1, forward strand.
ATAATGTAATTTAGGTGATTAATAGATATAAATTGAAAACCAGAGCGAACTATATTTTCTTTTATAACTAGACTACGCCCACGGTTTCGCCAGCGTTACGCAAAAATTCCCGTTAATTGCACTTCTCGTGGGAATTCCGGAAAATCCTTTAAAGTGCATATTACAAATTTTAAGAACAAGCGCTTTGAGCTGTGCGTTGATATATCAGTCAGTCAATAAATCACGTTTGTCTTTTAGTTTTAAATATCTGATATCTTTATCATATTTCTTTCTTTTTTATGTGAAAAAGCGTACCTACCCGCTCGCCAAAAAGGAATACAAAAAGATAAGTGAGAACATTTTGAGAAAATACAAAGTAGAAAATATCTCGCTCAAGCTTATGTTAGTAATGAGGGCAAATAGCAGGGCTCATATAGAAAGCCAATTGAAAGAGCACACACGTCTATGCGTCTGCGCATGAATGGAAACAGATATCTGCGGAAACGAATAATGGCGGATTTGTGGCGCGATAGAAGATGCATATCTGATAGATGGTCAGTTTGCGAGTAATAAAATCCTTCCTAAAGTTTTAGCCACGTAATTAATAAATCAATTGTACCGGTTTTACATTTTATCGTAATAAAATTTCTTCAATACGGGTAATTAATTAAATAAGTGGTCGTAGCCGGAAATTCAACAAACTTTTAATATTGGAAACTAATTGTGATATATCAATAACATTTGAGAAAATAAAAAATTCTGATTTTATATTTTGAAATTTAACTCTCTAACTATTTATTTAGATTTTAGTGAGAAATATATACACCGCAGCTCCGTAGTAGGGTCCTTTCTAAGATTTGACCCCTTTCAAGGGTACAATTTACAATGTGATTTTCTTGCCGACATTTCCGACAGATTCCGACTGCTTGAAAGCTTCCCATAATTTATAAGTTAACTAGTAGATTGTCATTAATATATCATGTACTTTCGGTGTAACCAATAGGCTATTTGACTGTATTAAAAATATACATTTCTTTTATGTCATCAGTCTTAATATTATTTTTTTGGAGCGATTTGTATTAACGCGAGATAAAAATATTGCATTATTTTAACAAAACCCGTCTCAGAAAATTAGGGTTTTTTATGCAGCTGTCACGTGACTAAAAACGAACGTGATTGGCTATTTCTATTATGACGTCAATTATCTATAAACAGACTGTGGATCGTACCTAGGGTTGAAAAAAGCGGGCGTTTTTATACAAGTTTTTTTACGAAAGTTTCAAGAAATATAAGAACGAAATATTTCATGTTTTTTATTAATAAAACGGAAAAATATGAAAGAAACGGAAAAATACGATAGGAAAAGTATTGATAACCTTACAATATGCATCATTGTTTCAAAAATTGGTAATTATACATAAAATATATATATAGTTCTTCAATCGTTTTTTTCTTATTTTTCGAAACAAACGACGAAAATCTCAATAAAACCGTTTTTTCCCCAAGGTTTTATTCTGATATATTTCAATGTAACAAACCAATAAAACGAAAAAACGTTTCTTTCACCGAAAAAAATAATTTGTTTCTTTCGGAATTTTCAACGCTAATCGTACCGTTCCTTAGTGTTCGCTATTATTTTTCAAGATTTTATAAGTGTTTGATCGCTCAGGATTACTCAGATAACATAGGTATTTAATAATGGAAACCAATTCCGCGAAAGCTGACAGTCGAAACCTACCAAAAGTGGACGCAATAATGGTTGGCGTCTTCTTCAAAAACAATCCAGATTTCTATGCTGCCGAACTGAGGAATGTGAAAACATCAATGTAAGTATATCTTGGTAACCACTGATCTTAGATCATGATCTGAAACCACTTCTTGCGAATATTCAAATCCATCGGCATAGAAAAAAACAGTTTCGTAGAAGATTTTATTGTTGTATTAGTGCATTGAGGCACTGCACAACATTTATAGGAACTCATTTTAATAATTTTCACACATATGACGTGGCACAAGTCAAATAAAACAAGAGAAAATAAAAACTTTTCGAAACACTGTTGGTGTTTGTATGATATTTACACGAAATTTACGTCACCGCATGCCATGGCCGCCATATTGCTAAAAGTCGCGTTTTGGCGGCATATTTGAATATTTCATTTTCTTTTTCGATTTTTTAATAAAATAGCTGTAATAAAGGCAGAAAAGTATTTTTGTAGGACTCCTTATAAACAAATAAATACCCTAAGATAGTTTTTAGAACTTTGTCAAATAGCCTATTAAATTATTAAAAGGAGCAAATTCCTCTTTCACGCGCTCTCTTATATCTATCTCATTTTGTCCTTTTTTGCACTTTTCAATTTCTACTTTAAACGATTCGCTAAGCTGGTTCATTATCATCTCAAAGGACTCCGACAATATTAACTCTAGAAGTTCCATGGGGCTATTAACTTAGTTTAAATTAGTGCGGCCGGCTAAGTGATTGGTGCATACAGTTTGACTGACTAATGACTGACTGATCTGTGAATCTAGCTGGGAGGTTTATGGTATCTGTCGTTTGGCGTCCACAGTCTTAGGAAGTGGTTAGGTGCATCTAATTAAATTTATTTTGGTTGGACACATGTTTTAAGTGCACCGCGAAAATATAGTGAACGGCAAAATAGTACTCATAGCCTTGTCCTTCTATAAGGCCATGACGTATTATTTTGCATGGTGTGATAAAATAAAAGGCACTATCACTTGTAGTAACGTATTTTGTCGTCAATAAGTGATTATCTTGTAATCCAATATTGAGAGCTTTTAACCTTTTAGGTTATTTCTTGGCAAGTAAGTAGTAGTAGTAAAAAACTAAAAACAAGGAAAACTAACCTGCGCTAACATTGTATCAAACATATTTCGCTACAATGACATGATTTTTATACATGATACACACTAAAAGGACTTTATGCCTTTACTGCTAAAGACCAAAATGTACCAATTGTTTGATTCATCGCAGAATAAATAGCCAAGGTGATGTATTGTGACCCCTACGATCCGCGTCATAAAGTACAAATTCTAGTGATATGCGATGCTATCGCGACATATCGCTGCGTTCAAAACGTCACGCGCGCCGTTTGTCGCGAGCGGTCACGTTTGGACGGTAGCCGAGGGAAGCGACTAGTTTTATTTATGATATCGACATTATTTACACTAAAACCATTTTTACTCCTTGGAGTTTGTCTTGATTGCATCTTCTATGAAGAAAAGCTTGCGGTGTGACGAAATCTACTACCTACGAACGTGAAGAAGAAAAGTAGAAGTCGATTTTAATGACAAATAATTTGAAGATGAAAAGTCGGTTAAACGTCTAGAAGATGAAAATAGCATAGGCTAAAAAAGAGCTTATGATATTAGTTTTAAACACATAAAACTCAAAAACTCAAAGGAGGGTAAGCATTTTACTTGATGATTTTAAATATGCAAATGCAAAAATACTTATATTCTAAGTCTACTCTTACAACTGAACAAACATAGCAACAACAAAAACATGACACAATGACTACATTTATTATTTATGAAAGTGTAAATATACATATACATACCAAACATGTGTCAAATTGTTGTTAATACTGTAAATATGTCAAAATCGAATGTGCAAAGGAAAACTTTCACCTCTAAAAATAAGTTATTTGTGCCAATAATATGACAACAAGCACAGAAAACCAACACATCAACATTATCGACAAATCCTGCATCCACACGGACATCACTAAAACAAAGGATTACGCTAACCGTGAGAAAATCTGTGGGGCTTTTTAAAATCTATCTTAAACCTAGTAAGGGCCTCATGGCTCGATCATATATTAGGCTTCATTATTAGGGCATCCGGGTCGCTCTATCGTACCTTTAAGGCTGTAACCTTTTTGGGGAACGACGATGTATCGATTTATGGATTGATCGGTATCTAATATGCAACGTTTTATTGAAAACTAGTTGTTACTATGAATCCGCTTGAAGGGAATTGTAAACGGAGTCGATTTAGAGTTGAACGAAGGGAAAGGTTTTGTTTGAAAATAAGAAAACCGAGCTTTTTCTTGAGGCTTATATTCTTATTCTATTAGTTCATATAAGAAACAAACATTAAATCATTACTTCATCCCCGAGGGGTAGATACCTACTAAATTTTTCGACTGGTTAGGATCCGTGATAACTTCTTTCTCTTCATTTACGTCCTTTATTATGCTTTCACCTTCTACCAAAATTATGGTTTTTACTTCATAACAAACAAATTCTTTGAGCGACTATCTTCTTTCAGAAGCAAAATGACTTAACTATTTTTGCTGAAATTTGACATTTGTATTGTCATAATGTCAAACATAGACATCCGAAAACACCCAATAATAAAAACGGAAGAAAATAAAACTATTTTCTTTGTTTAGCGATTTCTGGTTTTAGCAATATGTTGATCATTCGTTAACTGTATTTCAAAGTATATAAAGTAATTTCCTTTCATTCCTTGCAATTATAAATTGTCTCTTATTGCTGGCCTGCCGTAGTCAGCATAATAAATAGGTATTCATAAATTTTAATAAATCTGAATGGTACAATTTCCTTAAGACTCAACTGGGTTATTCCCAAGTGTAAAAAAAATAATGACAAAATTGAGTTTCTACTTAAACAGATTGACTAAAAATTCATCAGAAATCATCAAAAAATTATCTTCACCACCACTACATATTATTAAATCCCCCTTTTTTCTCTGTATGTATGTAAATATGCGCTATATATATAATCTCTGAGTCTTACGGAGGGGTTTTGTTCCTGTTTGAAATGTTGGTTTTTCTGAGGAAGGTTTCACATATACCTATAGGCAATCTACTTTATTTACATTTTATGATTTATAATAATAGTATATTTGAAAATTACCAGGCGAAGCCACCTGGCACCTTAACTGTACGACCGACAGAAGTAACAAATATTACGTAGTACCTACGATTAATGCATATTAGTTAGCAGAATAGGCCGTTTCCCTTTAGTTCTGAGCACATAACTCATTTTCTAAGACCAGGCCTGCCGATCGATTGCGTAATTTCAATCTGTTTGTCTGAATATTGATGAAACTGTTGAATTTATGTACAAATTAGCTTTTGCCCGCGGCCTGCCTCCTATGAGAATATCGGGAAAAATCACCAGATATTAAATGTATTTTAACGCATGGAACTCTTTCCCCGTTTGTTTTTTGCATAAACACATCCTGTGGAATACGACCCAGATCTGTTTCTGCTATTTCTTTTTTATCTTATTATATGTACTTAGTTGTATTCTGTTTTGTGTATAATAAATAAAATAAAAATAAAATATTCAATCTTCGTTAGATCTGACACAAAAACAACGTAAAGCTTCATCTCTTTATTTCGTAGTAGTTAATACATGATGTAATGGTAAAACATGACATACTTTTATATTATGTTAATAATCAAGGCATTTGATTGTATGATGTGATGTGTTTTGGCAAATATATTATCTTTATCTTTGGTTAGTAGGTATAGTTAGTATTGTACTGGTACTTGGGAATGTGGATCGTTGCAAGTGAAAACAGGCGTGATTTCGTCCTTATTATAGATAAACGTACTTTTGATCGAAGTACTAATGTTCGGGTCAAGAGTACCCGAAACCGGCAAGCTTGCATGAAGAGAGTTATGAATGTGGATGAAGCGAAAGAAGTGTTACGATATAATCATCACGATGTGTTGGCCTCAACACACGGGCCTTCCTCTAAAACTAAATATATAAGATTTAAAAAAAACAAGTTTAGTACGTTTATAAGGACTTAGGTTTCCTCATAAACTTCGTAAAGTCAAAAGGTTACGGTCAGGCATAACTACTAGCTAATAGCCCTGTCACGGTTATGCTCCACGGATACCGTGTATGTGGGCCATTATTTCTGTCAAAAGTGACAAATTGGCAGAAGGCTTTCCCATGGCGTCTTGGTATTTTTGAATGGTCGTTTATGACTGCGGTTGAGTTATACACTCTCATTCTGGACTGCCACTAAGAAACCTGTCAACATATCTGTATATAATACCATTATTAAAACGCCCAGTTAAAGGTGGCCTTTAAGTCTCATCTCATGGCTGTTGGCTCTTGCTGCCCCGCAAAAGATAAAGACGTGATATGGTGGTGTGTCAGATCTTACTCACGATCTGTAAAATCCACATAAAAGTCAACTAAAGTTTAAGAAATACTTCTATGATTTGATTGCATGTGACCCGAGGTCTTAGCTTTTCAATGTTGAATGAAAGCTTCTTTCTCCAAATTGAAGAGATATTTAGTCCCATCCTTTCCATACCTATGTCGGTTTACTTAGTACCTATTCTTAACATAGAATAAATAAAAACTATGAAGATAGGTAATGAAACGTTAACATATAATTTGATAAGATCTAGGAACTAATGACAAAGTTTAAATATTAAATTTCTCTGTGAAACCAGTGTTCCAATCCTCCAGGATCAAGTACGGTAAGTACTAATCTTTTGTAAGACTTTAAAAAATAATAGCAACCGCACATCTCTATTGAGTTGAGACAAGAGTGACAACATGAAGCGCGCTTTGTTCCACAGTGCACAGAACTGACGACCGCCGCGATACGGTCACTCAAGCGGTTATCTGTTCCATCTTCTATTGATTCCCGCCGTGAATCATTTGTATGGGAATCGTAGTTTTTCAAATATCCGCCTATGGTCGGTATAAGAAGTTCTTTGAATTATCTATTATAGATTGTTTGTTTGCTGCTTTGCAATGTAGTTAAAACATAGTTTATACGTACTGCTTCTCTTCGCGCGCAATTTGTTTAAGTCGATAGGCTTATAAAATTATTTCAGTGTCATTAGTGAACAACAGAAATAGGTACATATAGCATCTAGTACGAGTATCTTATAGAAAAATAGCACTTCAAGTTACCTAAATTTTGACAAAAATAATAGTGCCTTTTCAAAGCGTGTATTATAATCTTCAACAAGAAAAGCGAACAACTTACTTCATTATAATCCAATTTTAGCCATGCGTATGAACAAATCCAGTCAACAACTCATTCAAAACGAGAGTTAATAATGTTGTGTTATTATTACACTTAATTTATTGTGACCATTTTAGGCATCCAATATTACATTGTTTTTCGCGCGTAGCTCAAATTACCGGCACAATGAAAGTCGATTCGTCATTTCTGTAAGTAATGTGGGAACAGCGCCGGTGTCTAACAAAATTTATAACCTATAAACTTTAACGCGCGTGTAATAAAGGCGAGGCTCAATGTTTTTAGACGTGTTAAGGGTTTCGTACAGCTGTGCTCAAATAAATCATAACTGGTCTTAACATATAGAGAGGCGCTTATTTAGATATTTAGTAATTAAGAGCCGTCGTGTTGTGAACTGATTTATGCATTGTGTTAGGTATTAATTTGTTGATAAGTGGAATGTTTAATTCGTTAATAAACTACTGTTAAAAACCTCTAAATTTATTAAGAGTTAATGCTTGGTTTTACGTGTCATAATGAAAAATTAATCTTTTAGAAATATTACTTTGCTTTTGTAAAATGTTTTTGTAAACGACTTTGTTTTGTATTATTTTACAAGCTAGACAGTTCCTCATTATTTTTTAAGTTTTAATTACATTAAATTAAAGTTGGCGTATGGTTCCTGGACAACGTTTTGAATAGGTCCACAACTCTCCTGGGACTAAAAAATAAGCTCCATCTCTGAATATTAACTTTACTAGTAAGCTATACGTGTCGTGCTAGTCTCGTGAGTATAGGCTCTTTTTACCCTGCGTGTATGTTTATACATATATTTATAGTTACATATATGTATAAAAAAAAACAAACAAAAAAACTGTAAAACACGGTCGTTTAGGCAAAGGCGTTTGACACGCGTCTGAACGTCACATCACAATCAACCAGTCATTACCTCGCTGACTGTATTAATTTCACGGGACCGCGGCGCGTGCGCACCCGATATGATCTTATCGGGCGATCGGACGCGACCGGACGACGACGACGGTCCGTCTTGTCCAAACAGAGTAAAGTGATGGGACAATGCTACAGATTGATGAATTTATGTGTAAAAAATTTATTAAGGGAAATAAATATACCGACGCTTTTACGGTAAAGGAAAAAAATTTTTGGAATCCATATTCAGGCAAGTGGATGTGTAACCATGATCTAAAGTGGATAAGATTTTCCTGCAAAGTTTGCGAATTTCAAACGGAAGTCACATTGTGTAAAACCCTGACTTGCTTTTGGCTACTCAGTGAAAAAAGAGGCTAGAAACTTAGAGCTAGATATGAGAATTTATTTGGTAATTTTTTGACTATTTCTCAAATTGCTTAGCTCAATGATGAGAGGCTTATCCACTGCGCTATTGGTATCTCCATTCTGAACTTCAACTATTTACCAACATCAATAGTGAACGCAAATCGAAGAACAAAGAGAACCAGGGCACTGTAACACTATATTGTTGTTAAGATGACGCAAGTTATCTGTCGCATTCAAGATGGCCGCCTTTGAACAGCTGTGACGAAAGGATGCGCGTGAAATCGCTTGTAACCATAGGTATCGGAATAATATGTTACAATAGAAATTTTGTCAAGCTTCGAACTTCGAAGCACTGTTGTCGTCTGCATTTAACATAAATACTAACATGTAGTTTTAACTTTTCTAATTGATTTTATGTAAAATGTTATGAGCTGCAACTATTTTAGAAAAGTAAATTGAGAACTGAAAGGGCAATATGTAAACGTTTGATGTCTGATAGTGGGGATTGCTGTAAGTTGCGACGATACCTTAACCAGTACTTGCCACTTCTACAATCTTATATTATTAAAAATTCTATGCTCGTAACATTTTATATGGGGCTTCATCACCGCACTAAATAGTGCAGTGCGAATCGATCTTGCAAATAAAAGGAAAAGTTGTTTGCAACAGGTTCAATATGTTAGTATGAATATGTTGTATCTCTTTCTTCATAAATTGCATTTATATTTGAATAGTATGAAAGCATGTGCCGTGTGGTCCCCGGCACTTTAGAAAAGGACCATTCCATATTTTTTCCATGGATGTCGTAAAAGGCGACTAAGGAAAAGGCTAATAAACTTGTCACTGTGTAACAATCTCAATCGTATTATTAAGCCATACAGCTGATCGTAGCCTTTCAAATTGTTGAATGGCTCTGTCTTCCCCGTAAGGAATAAAGACGTGATTATTTGTATATAAATAGATTGTAGATGTACAAACTTTTGTCCTTTATTCGCCCGTAATAGCAGAGATGGTCAATTCACTTTCTAACACACATAGATAGGAAGAAGATAGTAAATCCCAAGTTTAAACCGCTAAGACGTTCCTATACACGCTGAAAAGTTCACATCCTATAAAATAACAATTTATAGTTTCACTCCGAACAAACCGTTTGTTCTAAACCTGTATCTAATTAAGAAACTATAAAGCCTCTTTCACACAATCGTACTGTTTACAAGTCTAACCTTTCGAGTCCCGCTTATCCATCGATGGTATCAAGAGCTAATATCAAGAATCATAGAACAAAATGGAGGTTAGTCTTCAACCGAGTTAAAAAGGAAGTTCTCAATTCGTCGTAATATTTTTCTAACAAAACTTTAAGAGGTTAGTGATTTTAATTACTATAAAAACCTTAACTTCCTTAATACAACTCGCCGCCTTGTAAATACTTTGTTCACTCGGTTCTGGATCTGATTAGGTTTTTACACTAAGCAACTCCCGTCTGACTTCCGCAACCTTGCAGGGAATTCTTACCCATATTGAATCTTGGTAAAAGATGCACTATATAAATGTGCCTATTATCTTAGTCGCCTTTTATGACATTCATGGGAGGATTTATTATCTTTATGCTAATACCACCTTTAAGGATCCATATAAAATGGAGAGAGAGAGAATAGGACATTCTAAAGTTAAAAGTCTAAAGTCCGGGAACCACACAGCACAACTATACAGATTTTTATATACATACATATGATCACGTCTATATCCCTTGCGGGGTAGACAGAGCCAACAGTCTTGAAAAGATTGATAGGCTACGTTCAGCTGATTGGCTTAATGTTAGAATTGAAATTCAAATAGTGACAGATTGCTAACCCATCGCCTAAAAGAAGAATCGCAAGTTTATAAGCCTATCCCTTAGTCACCTTAAACGCAACCCATGGGAACTAGATGGAGTGGTCCTATTCTTTTTTACTGTTGCCGGGAACCACACGGAACCGATACAGATTTTGACGAGCAAATAATTTTAACTGCTCCCCTTTTGTATGAATTCTATTTGGTTTGATGCTTCTTTTTCCTACACCAAGTGTTCCCTGGGACTCCGACAAAGCTTTACCGTTAGTGCTGCCATCTATAAATCGAAGCTTGACAAAATAATAGGCAACGCGACCGTTCCGAGCTATTAACGCCTCGGAAGATATATTACGTCTATCCCAATCAGATACTTTAATATAGGCCATAATGGTTTAGATTTTCAGATATTGTTGCTACATTGGTCTTGTATCAATTTCATTGTATTCAATCAAGTACAACATCATACAAGTGTACGTTTGCAAGTCTGCCCACATAGAAAGTCATACACAGTAATTTCGGGAAATCCTCTCTTATTGCGCCCCTTTTCCTACAGTTTATTTAAGAGATTTGTCTCTGTCAACCTTGTAAGGGATAAAGACTTGATTTACATAATAAATAAATAAAATAAATAAATAAATATAAATAAATATATAGGGGACAAATTACACTGATTGAGTTAGCCTCGAAGTAAGTTCGAAACTTGTGTTACGAGATACTAACTCAACGATACTATATTTTATAATAATTACTTATATAGATAAACATCCAAGACCCAGGACAATCAGAAAAAGTTCTTTTCTCATCATGCCCTGACCGGGATTCGAACCCGGGACCTCCGGTGTCACAGACAAGCGTACTACCGCTGAGCCACAGAGGCCGTTAATAATGAATGCGTGTATAAGAAAATGAAGCGTTAATTTAATTCATTATTATGGGACATTTCAAACATCACTTTGGTTTCACATCATTGGTTGGGTTCGAATAAATTACTTAAAACTAAGTTTACTGCCACTTTTAAAGCGTCAGTGTGTTAGAAGCGGCAGCAAACTGCACTGCAGCATTTTTCAGCTTCTTGGCGTTAGTCTAGCACTGCAACATTTTCTTCAATAACGACTACTTCAAAATAATCCAAATTTATATTGTGAATAGAAATTTGGACGAGAGAATACTTTATGATTGCAATCGGTAAACGTTAATATGGTAAAGATTATCTTCATAACACCACAAGGTCTGACCTCAAATTTTTTAAACGGGAATCAAAGTTCTGCTGAATCAGGACTACTTTATGAAAGAGAGAATACATTAACTATATATGTATATAAAAGAGGACGCTGACTGACTAATTGACTGACATTTATGAACAGAGATATATCACTCAAATAATCTTTAATTATGAAATGCCCCAAGGATAAACGCTATATTTTATGACGTAAAGGATTAATTGAATTCCATCGTCGAGTCAGATACATTCACATAGTAAATTACTGGTTAACACGAATATAAATATTGTTTATAGATCGCATAGTGCAATAATTGGTGATGTCGCGACACGGTAAGTGTTCTAACAACGATATCGGTAATATTTTATGTGTGGCCACAAAACATAAATAGAACAGAAATAATCCAACTTATATTATTACATATATACATACATACATATGGTCACGTCTATATCCCTTGTGGGTTAGACAGAGCCAACAGTCTTGAAAATAGTGATCGGCCACGTTCAGCTATTTGGCTTAATGATAGAATTGATATCCCATTAGAGACAGGTTGCTAGCCCGTCGCTTAAAAAAAGAATCCCAAGTTTGTAAGTCTATCCCTTAGTCGCCTTTTACGACATCCATGGGAAAGAGATGGAGTGATCCTATTCTTTTTTGTATTGGTGCCGGGAACCACACGGCATTATTATATAATGTGAACATTTGTGACGATGTGTGGATGTTTGTTGCCATACATACAGACAGGAGCAGAAAGAGCTAACTGATAGATAGTCTCAAAAAGACTGAAAGGCTATGCTCAACTGGATGAGCCAATGATGCAATTGAGATCCAGATGGTGGACAGGTTGCTAGCCCATAGACAAAAATAAGAAATCAAACATTGTAATCATTTCGAAAAGCTTAACTCTCAGAACACAGGGAAACCTAAAGTGAAAAAAAGTGCGACAGAATCAATTGTAACAAAACAATAAACAAATATGTTTTCATTTTCATTTTTTAAAAAGGACAAGAACATATAATTAGCTGCCTATATTGAATTAGTCATACAATCTGCACAGAAAGAGAAGCAGCTATCACACCCACACACTATGTTTTTCCTTTGCTGCCAGACCAGCGTGGAAGCTTTATTTTTATACTTTCGTTATTTTAGAACAGAGCGTCTTTAATCAGCAGGAAATATTGTTATGAGTTCTGATACGATGGACTGGATCGCGTGCTTGTAATATTACGAGGTGAGGGTACGGCGAATGTACACTATCGCTCAGACGGAATGAAACATTTGACCAGTGACGTCAATAAGTGCTACTTTGATACCAATTTTGGCAATAAATCTATTCTATTCTATTGATATGTCCAAAGCGATATGGAATATTCAAAGGTATGAATGATACTAGTTCTCGTGTGCAGCTCCGCTTGTGAAAAGTCTACCTAAAAACCCTATCATTATCCTTTTCCGCACTTTACGTAAGAAGAATATTATTTGTAAGCATTTTCTTTTGTACATAAAATTTCATAGATATCGTTTTAGAGGTTTAAATGTACAGAGGTAACAAACAAACTTACTTTTACATTTGTAATAATTAGTTGGGATATAAATCCGAGATGCTTTCTTTAGTACACGATAATAACAATATTTACAGAGGAAAGCCTAGACGAAAAATTTTTCCTCAATTTTTTCCAAAATCCACATCAAGATCCGTCCATCCTCATTCTAACCATTTTGCAGTGAAAAGTTTCAATGTTTCGAATTTTCTATAAAAAATGTGCCACTCGACCTTCACTAGTCTCATCTTTTTAGATTAATAATTATCATTACCAACTTTCACGATAGTGTACATCCGCCACATAATAATTCCTAAGGTATAAATGTCGTGTGAGAAATTATTTTACACTCAATAGGAAATAATATACATCCACGCAATTGGGTGTCAAAGTTGAGGGGTTAATATCAGGCCCTGTTAATTTACCGGCCAAATTGAATGCAATCTGTTTGTCAAGTGTTTATGCGTTATTAGTTGACCGTGTTTATTGCCCTATTCAGTTGCCATAGACTAGTCGAAACGCCCTGATTTCACACGGTGTTTACCATCACCTCTGTGATGTGAGCCTCTGCAAAATTCAGTCTTGGGTGTAGGCTTCTTTGACCCTAATTGGCTGAGATAAGGAAAAGAGTTTGGATGTGATCCAGTTATCATCATCTTTGTAGATAGACAGATAAAACTCTTTATTGCACCCTAAGAATACAACATAAAAAACAGCATGAAAGAGATGGAGATGGTACAAAGGCATAAATGAAGATTTAGACGACAGAGTGAGACCGACCCTCTCTCATGAGATAAACCCATTTCGCTGTTTCTCTAGTGGTATAACGAAAGTGCACGAACTGACACCAGCCGTAGACAGCTGGCTGTGAGACCTAGACAGTGAAAATATCAAAGTAACATGATTGCTACAGTCAATGATGATGATAATGAAATCATAGTTGGAAGTGGTCGGCCTCTTTCTCGTTAAACCTGGGACTCCATTCAAGATGTTTCCTGGTCCATCAGTTCGACTCCATCTGGGCAATGTGCTCAGCAAATGTCCACTGCTCACCACAGAAATATAATTAGCAAAACCAAAGAAGAAATCTCTAGAAAATACTGTGAATTTTAACTTGGCTAAAGCCAACCTTAGCTTTTTAATCTTAAAAACAGGAAACCTTCCAAAAATATTTTAATTCTATTTAATAAGACACAAGTTTAAAAACACACGTGCCTTTAATAACTATTCAAGAGAACAAGGCCTTCGAAAGCGGTACATGAATAAGCCCTTAGTTGTGACTTCGCACGTCTATGTGTTTAATGGCTGGATTATAGAATAATTATTGTTAAAGTAGGTTTAATGGCGGAAACGTGACGCCGAACCAACAGACGTGTCTCATTTATAATATTCGCGCAAAATGGGCTGTATCTGTTACGTCATGATATTCTGATGGGAAGATCCATGCTATCTTAACAGTTTTAAGATTTCTTTTCGTTATTTTTCTGATATCTTGAATCTTAACAATAATCTTCAAAAAAAAAATATTTAACATTTCAAACAGCACTTAATAATTGTATTAATACTTTTGGTATCACAACATTGGTTGAAGTTCAATAAATTACTTAAAACTTATTCAACTGCCGTTTCCAAAGTCAATGCAAAAGCAGTAACAAATTGCATTGCAGCATTTTTCACCTTTTTGGGGTTAGTCCCCATAGCGTCCTTATCTCTCTGGAGAAGAGCCCGGGGTGCACCTTTCTTTTTCTTTTAACACAAAAGGACTCCCATCTGACTTCCACAACCTATGGAGAGGAACAAATCCATATTGAATCATATTTGTATGAATATGCAGGCTTCCTCTCGATATTTACCATCGCCGTAAAAGCATCGCTGTACATTTTCATCCTGTCACAACTTTGTTGTAAACAACTGTGCTCCCATAGTCAAATGAAGCCTTCATTAATACCTCACGAAGACCGCTCCTGATGTTATTTTATCCAAAATGTGTCATGTCGAAAACACCGCTCAATAAATAATTTCGTCACAATATCCATAGTGTTTCCTTTAGTAGAATATCGATCATAACAAAACAATACTCCCGAGGAATTGTATTATTATCGATTAAATTGTCCTTTATTTTCTAACTTTTGAGACTAAGGGATTGTTATTTTTCACGAGCAATAAAAGCACAAAAATATCCAGAACAACGCTATAGATATGAATATATCACTGAAACTGTTTTTAATAATTACGACTTCGCTAGGACCATCGATTTCATAGTCCGTCATAAAGTCTATCGATACTTTAACCATTACAACACTATCATCCAGTACAATTCGTGCATCACTGCATCCGTATACTAGTGAGCGGTTCAATTTACCAATCAGATTTACAGGAACGCCACCTAAATGAATTATGGCACGATGCGCGAACGCAAAACCGTGTTATAGTTGGGCAATGATACGTGATCCGTCCAAGTGATGGTTTCCCACTCACTATGTGAAACTATGAGAAATCTCGCATATTATTCAGGATAAGTTCTTTGATTCTTGGCACTTGATTGTTATTTATAGTCTTATTAACAACTGAATGAAATGAGCGCATTACAGTTATTGTATTTTAGTATACTGTTTATGGGTTGAAATTTAAATGTGATGTTATTAATCTTATTCTTCAGTATTTAAAATAATCTTTATGTTACCACATGATGACCAAGAATCAGAATCAGTGATCAATACACAATTTTCCCTTTGTGAGCACAGGAATTTATCCTCCGAAATGTTGGCTTTCTACGACAATAATTAGTAGTAGATCAGTCAGTCTATTTAATCTTTAATACTTAATTATAGATTCTGAACAAATTTCAAAACAGTATTCATAATATTTCATTACTCCATTTAACACAAGAAATATCTCGAACCGACCTCGGTACGTGGGACAATAAATCCCATGGCTACATCGTACATGCATAGACCAGAGTGACAGGGTACAAAGCGTAACAAAATGTCGCGACACAAACCGAGAGCGAAAATAAAGCATTTCTTAGTGTCGCCGTTCGTTCGGGCGCTCCGACCGGCCCAATCTTGATACGGTTTCGTGGGAATACACTGCCAGGGGAAATATATTGGTGTCCGCTGAACTACAAGCGACTGACGACTTTATCCAGAGAGGTTTGACGTGTACTCGTAAATAAAAGACCGAATTGTTTTGCAAGCGACGTTGTCCTAAGTCTAGTGTTTTGTTGAATTTGTAGGCTTGGCTTTGGATATAAATTTTGTGCTTGTATGAGTTGGTTTAACCCCTGAGCTGTGCATACAAAGCAATGAGAGTCGTTGCAATATTCGACGTCACAGACACGTCATAACGACCAACCAACGAACCAATATAACGTTTTGTTTTTCTAGTGGTGTGATTTCTATTACAGCCATATGTATGATAGCAAATTGAGCAACAAAAATTAAACATAATTTCATTCTCTATCACGAATTGAGGCAATCGCTCCTAAACTTCATATAAATACATACATATAATCACGTCTATATCCCTTGCAGGGTAGACAGAGCCAACAGTCTTGAAAAAACTGATGGGCCACGTCCAGCTGTTTGGCTTAATGATAGAATTGAGATTCAAATAGTGACAGGTTGCTAGCTAATCGCCTTAAAAAAGAATCCCAAGTTTATAAGCCTATCTCTTAGTCACCTTTTACGACATCCATGGAAACGAGATGGAGTGGACCTATTCTTTTTTTTTATGCCGGGAACCACACGTAGCACATAAGTAAGTTAACTACAGAGTGCTACATATATAAAGTAACAAATCAGACAGGACTTTTCTTCCCAAAATCGAAGAAAATGAAAGGGACCACACTAGCCTAACCAGCCAGTTTAGGAATGCAATAAACCTTGAACCTGCATTAATTAATTGTAATACATCCGTAATTGTGATTGATAGCGGCCGAACAATGGTCATGGAACATGTATACATATCCTGGTGTCACGACAGTATGACATTATAGTAATGAGAAGTGGCTGTAAGTTTATTAGCTAATTGGCAACATTTCAATTCGTAAAGGGCAATTAAATTCTAAATTTCCAATGCACTTTTTTTGGCATTTGTTCATCTGCACGATATTGCATATTTTGGATTTCAGTTTTCTCTATGTACACCTGTTGCTGTTGATTATATATGTCTGCTGGTACCAGAAGAAATACATTGCAGCCTAAATGATTTTTGATTATATATTCTACTTAGCTTGTAACAAATTTAATCCTGTCTTCCTACCGTCTAATCTTTCTTTCTCATCAAAATTATATGCCGGTTGCATTTTCAGCTGTCTGTATCCAAACTTGAATCCACTAAAGCGAGTTATGAGTTTTACATTTAAATTTGAAATTATTTGTCGAAGTTTAAACATTCCGCCGCTTTACATTGCTTTTCTAGGTTTGCATAACGTTTGTCTTTCCTGCCCACTGCCCTACCACTTGACATAAAAAGATCTCTATACCACTTGACATCAAAATTCTCCCGCGTTCAGTAATATATTCGGTTTTTCAAATTCGTTAGAAAATGGGTTACCATTCACACAAATATTGCCATAAATGAAAATGTCCATATTTTTAGTATGAAACAAACGCAAGTCACGACCATTACTTGATACCATATTTACAGCCATGCCAGTCCATGATGCGAAGTCTAAAGCCATGTTACACCTTTCACATAATTAATCTATGGTATCTTATCCAACTTACGTAACTTATCAACAGCTTTTAGCCACCCCACAAGAGTACCACGAATATCTCGCAAGCATAGTAGCTTATGACCCCAAAACACGCCAGTCGTGACCCGCCGTGACCCCGATCTAGTAACCGCTTGGTACCCATTGTCTCTTGGATTAGGGGGTGGTCCAAGTTAAACGAGATGCGGCCTCCGAAGCCTGATAACCTGAGGGTTATCGCGCCAGTCAGATATGCCGCTGGGCTAAGCCAGTATTTTTAGTAAAGTTGATCTGTCAATAGTTTGTTTATTGATCAGACAATCCTAAAAGTTTCTCTGGGTCGTTGAATAATGTACATTTACCTACGCGAAGTCCAATTTTTTTTCTGTTATCTGCTTTTCTATCCCTGTCTAAGTGAATACTTATTATCTTTCTACATTTTAGAGCCCTTGTCATTGGGGCTAAGCATTCTTATCCTTTTTTAGTTTTGTCCACCTCTCTGGAGAAGAACCTAGAGTACCCCTTGCCCCTATGATCATGTTCCTAAATTGGGTCCTCGGCAACCTTTGCAGGGGAACCTATCCCATATCAGATCATGGTTACATATCCAATTGAAATCAGGCGAATATGCCAGTTTCTTGACAATGTTTTCCTTAATTTAAGAGCACCGGTGAGTAATAAAACAAATTTAACTCAAGAAAGTGTAATTGGTTTACATTGCCGAAGTCGAATTTGAACCTGTTCCTCAATACGCATCACGCGTTTTAATTACGCACCTTAACAATTCGGCCACCGGTCTTCCTCTTCCTCTTTTTCCATTTATCTTTCTTTCCACTATACACTTACCACTAAGTATTATTGGAACCAAAAAAGGACCATATTCCGTAAAAAAAACAACTGCAACAGCCGGAAACACGCCGCTTTATTTATCGCCAACTGCCTCTTACTTGTACCCCATACCATATCTCTGGACTATCAGGCGGATAAAGCTCCTATCTGTAATTGAAATGTGTAGTTTTGACAGGGTATACGTGTAACGTTGCATAAGGGTTACCTTTATGCTGTGCACATGCAAATTTATATCCTCTCTCATTTAAGATATGAATTAAGATACAGTGATGCCTTTGTTTAGTTATTCAATGACGGTTCGCATTGTCTTATTTAGTGATTTCTTAATTTATGTTCTAAAGCTTTTTTTATTTCGTGTTGTCTTGATTACCAAACTGACAAGTATGGTACATACATACATATATGGACGCTCATATCCCTTGCGGGGTTGACAGAGCCAACAGTCTTGAAAAGAGTGAAAGCCCACGTTCAGCCGCATGGCTTTATGATGGAATTGAGATTCAAATAGTGACAGGTGGCTAGTCTATCGCCTACAAGAGGAATCCCAAATTTAAGTTATAGAGTTAGGTTTAAGCCTATCCCTTAGTCGCATTTTACGACATCCATAGAAAGATATGGACCCCTTAGGTTAAAAGTGTGAAAGAAAAACAGCATTAACAAAACTAGTGCAACGAAAATCCACAAGGCGGGTTGTTTTCAGATATTTTCCAATTGTTCTACTCCAGAATCACTTAAGATACATGGGCAGAATTTGTCTTGGCAGGTATTAGTCCCAGCACTAGTATTTGAGAGTAAAATTTTGTGTAACAGAAGAGGTAAGAAAGCAACTTGGTATAAATGAGAGCGTTATAGAGTTTAGTGGATGCAAAATTGAGTAATAAGACAAGGAACAGCGTTTAAGAATAAAAATTAGAATTTAAATATTTTATTCAAATTATTATTATTTTTTTTGCATAATATAAGTACAACTAAGTCTTTAATTTGTATGAAAGAAATAGGAATGGTAAACGGAATGCTTAGATAGTTTGGTCATGTTGAGAGGATGAATGACAGTAGGGTTAACTAAGCACATATACAAAAATTATAATCATATGAAGAATGTAAAATGCAACCTGAAATATTCTTTGATGTAGCACCAATGCCGCTTCGCCTTTTATGATTCGTCGAGTGCCATAATAGTTCAATATTGATCGCATTAACGAGGTCAAAAGAAACAAGAGTAATGCTACACACTTAAGATTAAACTATTATTCACATTGCCCAACTATATTGAGTTCATTTAACAACTATTGTCTCTGAGTAGATTAATTGAGCCTTGAAGGATAGATTCGAATCGCACGTGTACGATTGCGCCATCTGTTGATGGTTTAAGTGATTTCTTGAGGTCAGATTTGCTTCGGAGTTCAGGGTTCGAAGACAAACTCTCTCAATTCCTATAACAAATGTGACATTTTGCACCCTTATTGTTCAGAAAAAGGAACAATATAAGTATGAAACAGTCGTGGGGTTACTGGAAGAAAACTTCTTTAGAAATAAGTGCCCTTGTACAAAGTTTCTCCTTAGTCGTCTCCTTAGTCTCAAAAACAAAGCAGCACACGATGTGACTAACATGAGTTCTTCATGTTGATAAGATTATGCGACACTGATGTGTGGTCGGTGGTCGAGGTCGGGATGCAGAGTCAAAAAATATCATTGCTTTTATTATCTATGGATTGAATCACACACAGCTGTTCCGGTGCCGTCGACGGAGTTTTAAGTGTTAATCAGCTACGATACCTAAGAGATTTGACTAACCATTTTTATAACAATCTTTTGTAAGCTCGACAGGCTGCATTATCTATTCAATATTCAAGATGATATGGCCAAACACAATGAGAATTCGCGGAAAATCATAGTTCACACAATTTCTCGTAACTTTCCAAAAAACCGTACACAAATCCTACAATAGGGTTTAGTTGGAATCGCTTCGTGATTGCATGGTTAAACATGGAAACAATGAGGTGAAGCTTCTACGCTGGTTCGAAAGGGTTCGATCGTTTTTCATTGGTTTTGGAGTTCCTTATATCTACGTGAAAACTTTACTCGTTGGCTCTAATATTAGAAGCTTAAAATAGCTTTTTTCTAATCTTGAGAAATCTGATAATTCGTTTCTGGAATAATCGTCTGACATGATGATTACTTTAGATTTAGTCAGTCTTAGTATCTCTCTTAATGCAAATGTTGATTGGAATTCTTACCCAACCAATTGCTTACGTTCGAGTAAAAATTAATCACAAAATATGATATAAACAAACGGTTATACACTTGGGATTCTTCTTTTAGGCTAGCAACCTGTCAATATTTAAATCTAAATTCTATCAATAAGCCTAACATCTAAATGTAGCCAGTCTTTCAAGTCTGCTGGCTCTGTCTACCCCGCTATGGGTATGTGATTATATGAATAAACATGAAAAAAAGGTTACTGTTTATTTTACTCAATATTAAAAAAGAGGACTCTGCAGAATAGACAAAGTGGACCCCAGGCTTCGAAGCATTGTGGCCAGAATGCAACGCAGAATTGAAAAATAGTGATTCAGCACAAAAATTATGTTTAAACAATTCACGGAACCCGCCGTAATGAAACTCCATCTCACTTCTAACACTCGTTACCTTCTTATTAAGTTATTGTCAATTCATTGAGGGGTTATCAAAAGATGGGATGTCGGCCGGTGGACCGCGTCGGGTCACGACGCCGCTCCTGACCGAAGTCACGGCGTTCTCCATTTGTCGAATCAAAGAATTCGGAATAATATGAAATAGAAGTAGACCATAGCGATGCAACGTGACGACATGTTATTCCCATATTATAAGTACAATATGACATTTTAATTATGCCGATTAATATGTTCAGTTGCAATTAATGTTAACCTGATAAATTTACGTTGCCGACGACAGCCATATAAATTCTCACCATTATACATGCATACGTATATCACGTTCTTAGCCATTACGATCTAAGTATACGTAGCTTATAAACATGATGGTTTCTTTTAGCTGGATAGCTTACTGATGATAAAAATATTAGCAGATAGTAATATGTTGCTGGTAAACTTATGGCCCGTAGAAAAAATAAAAAGTTTATAAGCCTCTCCCTTGGCTAACTTTATATATGCGTTTGAAATTATCAGTGTAAATACTTTTACTATGTGTGTACAAAATATGAAGAAATGTTTGGTCAGTAAATACCCTAATAACCGTAAAAATGCCAAAAAATAAAGACTATTCCCATTTATGTAAGGAGTACGAAAATTTTTGGTCAGTGAATACCTAAACCACAAAAGGCCACAAAAACAAACACACTTTCCCATATATTTAAAAAATTATGGACGTGTAAAAGTTGGATAAAATGTAAACTAACTAAAAATGAGCAATGGACAACCCCACAGCCGCCCGACCCCGAAAGTCGGAAGTCAAGAGTCACGCGCGACAAAAAATCGGCCGAACGCCCGGTCGTGACGGCGGCCGCCCATTCACGGGCACAACCTGAGAAAACTTTACGTGCAACTATTTTACCCGGCCGTTAGACTCCGTGTCGCCCGTTAATTGACAAATCTATACATATACTATAGCAGACGCTGACTGATTGCCTGCCATGCCCGGCCAGAGTCGCTGGGATTTGGAATGTTATTTTAGGTTCTTTATGTGGTCTAATGTCCAGGTGCATGCATTATGATAGGATTTTCCAAAATATGTAGTGGATTAAATTAAAAATATTTTTAAAACAGACTTGATACCCTGGAAGGGTTTAAATTTAATTTAACTGCGCACTGATTCATACACTAATCTCAATTTTATCGTTAAACCAAACAGCTGAACGTGGCCTATTGACCTTTTCAAGGCTGTTTGCTCTATCTACCCCGCAAGGGATATAGACGTGATTATATGATTGTATGGAAAGTCTTAATTGCAATTTTGACTATGTCAATCTATATATCAATCAATATTTTCAAAAAAATCCTTCATCAACATAAATTAGTGATGTAGCTATGTACTTTTGTTTCCTAAAATAGATTGATAATCAAAGTCTCTAAATCACAATGCAGACAATCTCAAATTATTTTTAAATGTTTCTTTATCTATAAAAATTAAACCTCTTTTGACGCTGTCGGCTAAAAACTAAGAAAATATTATCCAAATTTTTAAAACAATACTAAAAAGTAGAGCAAAATAAAGTAACGCATTTAATGGTCATCTAAAAGTTAATAAAAGTTACTAATACTTTTACTGCACACTTTTTTCATCCAAATAGTCGTAATTCTTTAGTGCGCCTAAAGGGTAAGATAAAAACAGAATATCTTAGTAATATATTTCTTAATTTACATGGCAAAATCCTATACAATATACTTAAATTGTACGGTAAAGTCTTTTTCTTTCAAAGCCGATACAGAAACAAGAAATAACATCTAAACGCTTCTTTGCGTCATTTTCCCATATATATTTATTTATTTATTTATATCTAATATTTCAAAAAATATTTATTTTATTCTTAAAGCCAAAAATATTCAAAGAAATATTAACTTTGGTTGCAAAAACTAATTTTCCAAAACTGCGACGAGTTTCGACATATTACTAATAGATGGCGCCACTACCAAATTGAAACGCGCTATGGTTTTTCTCATGCAGAATGTTAAGTAGCTGAGTGAATCAGTGTAGGGTTAACTTTGCGCAGAGGCAATATCGTAACCAATGAGGTTAATCCGAGGTGCGATTATTGCTAGTTGAAAACTTTACCAATACCCCGCCTTGTGGACGTGAAATACCGTCCGCTATGGCAATTTTTGAACGGCTGTAATGGCCTGATAATTGAAAAGAAAACATTTAGATGAAATTGAATTGCAATTTCATTCTTATGACTTAAGTTGAAATAAGTTGGATTTAATTTTTTACACTTGGATTATTTTTTTTCCTATGAATTACTTAATTAAATGAATTTGCATCAGAAACTGTTGTAACATGTATATTTTAACAAATATCGTTTTATAATTACGAATATGAATATTTTTGACTATATTTATTTGTATTTTTACTGACCTAACACAATGAAATAAAATAAAATATAAATGAAAATAAATATGACTAATTATAAATCTACTTAAATTAATTTATATTTACATTTTTGTCACGTCAAGAACAGAGGCTCTTTAAACATCTAACAATGAGTTATGTTGTCGTTTTGTAAATTCTGTGAATTGTTTAATTTATATTCGTAGTGATATTGTTGTTCCGTAGTTAGTTAAATAAATACATACTCACGTTGTTTTCGCTTGCGGGCTAGTCAGTTCCAATAGTTATATAAATCGAGAGCCACGAGATGATGATGATACCACCACCACCTAAAACAAGAATCTTAAAATAATGAATAAACTTGAGCATCAATTCTGAACTTCCTTATTATATTTTAAGATAATTCGCCTTTGATATTATTTAATAACATTAAAACATAATGGCCGACAAATGGCTAATAGCCTGAAAGGGATTAAATTTGCATCTTACATATCGATCCACATTTTAAATCGATTGACATTCACACTGAGTGAAAGCGCGACCGTATTACGAATCGATTCAGTCGATAATCGAACGATTGCGTATAATCGTATTATCGATTCACGGGGGGTCCATTCGTCCACACGTGCCGTTTCAATGGACGCTCGTTTAGCGATAATATTCCGATTGGCAAAGAATAATCGATATTAAATACAGAAGTTATAAGTGATCGGCATTTTAATCTAAGCTGTAGTACCGTCTCTCAGACAAGTACCGGGATTGTACACGAAAATATTTCACCATATCTTTTTTAAAATTATAAAGCTGAAGAGTTTGTTTGTTTGAACGCACTTGTCTCAGGAACTACTTATTCGAATTGAAAAATTATTTTTGTGTTGAATAGACCATTTATCGAAGAAGGCTTTAGGCTATATAACATCACACTGCAACGTTCAACTTACATCAAAAAGGGTGGTTTCAATTTGACTTTACTTTATTTTAACAAAGTTTACGAAGATTGTTTACGCGCTAAATACTTAACCAATTTTAATAATCTTTTTATTTGGGCTTTAGACCTACTCTCAAAGTGGTCTTTTCATGATCTCACAATTTATGATGGTGTGAGGAAATCGAGGGAACTACACTTCTCAGGTCATGACCATGGTCATTCCACATGTGGAGTGTAAAATAAAACGTAAAATAAAAATTGAGAAATCAGTTGAATTGAAAGAAAATTATCACATTAATCTTCTACACCTACGTATTTTACACGATATTTGAAAGATAATTATTACAATAATCTTCTACATCTTTTTATACTCTTTGAACTAATCCTAATCTGGGACCGTGCTTTGTGTGTACAATAGATGTTATCACATCCCGGTCTAAGATCAAGGGGAAATTTTCGATAGCAACATCTAATTATAATAATTAATTACAGTTTAAAATCGATCTTGTCGGCGTGGATTTGACGAGGTTACGTCATGAATGAGGGTTGGCCAAAATGGCCGCCGTTCAAATTCATAGGCCATTTGTATAGAGCCTATGTAAAAACGTCCTTCTGCGATGTTCCAAATATATCGATTCAAAATTGTATTTAGTTGTTTTTAGTTCCAAAGATAACGTTATGTTTTTTTAATTCTTAATAACTATAGTAATTGTCTAGTAAATTTAAATTAATCGATGACCCTAATGAAACGTTTAAATATTTCGGATGCGAGTATAAGTGGACATTTAAATATTGCGAAACCCAATCGATCAAATGTTACTTAACCACATTTATCGGCGCCACTTACGACGGTAACCGGAGATGGTTCGTTTTAAATATTTTCAATAAATTTAATCGCATTGCTTTATTTTGAAGTTGCACGGACATTGTTGGCACTTTTGTTAATGATAGTATTAATTTTGTAAAAAATGATAGCATGGCAACATGGCGTCTATTTAATCTAATTTTTACCTTTAAAAGCTCGACGAAAATCGACGACACCTTGCCCTCCAAGGAAATATTATATGTATATGTGTACGTGTACGTTACATCCTATATAAAACTATTGCAATATTATTTTGTTTTTATTAATTATTTACATAGGTAATGGGTTGCAAAATCGTCGGCAATTAGCACAACATGGTATCATTTATTTGCCACGGTCCAAAAAAGAAGCATAAAATGTCAATCTGTCAGAGATATCAACACGTTATTACACGGCTCGCGAAGTATCGGCCGAGGCGGGTAAAAAAAAAGAAAAAAAAGATGGCGACGGTAGCTGTGACACGCGCGGAATGTCGCCTTACTCGGAAATACAAATGCGGCATGAAAAATATCGTAACGTTTTAAAAAGAAATTCAAATTACGAGATGCGCCGAATATTATGTATTTGGACCAGTTGTGATTAAATTTGTAAGTTACACGTAAAAAAACCACTGTCTCTTTATTATTATTTTTTGTCTAAGGAAGCCATTCTTTAAAAAATATATATTTACTTATAACAAATAAAAATGTTACATGAACGTTACCCTTGTAAAATGTTTAGGTTTATCAGATATTAATTACACATGAATTGGTGTGTGATATCTTAAAAAAGCTTAGTGGAAATAAATCATAGTGATTGTAATTCTAAAGTACACTTATGTAATATATACTGAATTTGTATAATTCTTATTTTTCGAAGCAATAAATAATTATCTTTAAAAAAAAATCCAATAAATCCTGATCTTATTACTAACTCCTTAATAAATATCAAATCCATAAACAACATTGATACATAAACACTCATTATAATCCCGCTAAAAGTACATTACAGTATAAAGATACGCCGCTCCTGATTCATGTGCCCCCATTATTGACAGATGGCGTGGTAATCGAGTTGATTTACGATTTAACTCGAGTTTAATCGTTACGTAATCGAGTATGGTGCCTCCCGCCGCGAGTCGACGCAAAGGAACTGTGCGTATATACCATTGATGTGTTATTTAGCGATTTTCTCAATTCTTTTGTTTTTTTTCATGCTTTAGTCCGCTAAATCATAAAAAAACAAAATAATCGACTATTCTTTCTTTAAACTCTTAGGCCCATTAAGATACTTGGGATTTATAGAAACTCTTGCAGGAGTTGCAGTTCGTTCTTTCCCAAGAATAGCTATTTACAGGGTTCTTCTTTATCTCCTGGGTGATATTGCAAATGTTTCATACCAACGACCCATTCAATGTTTGTCAATAAGGCATGTCCAAGTTCCCAACAATTTTTCTTCAATGCAACGACCATTTATTATATATTCAAATTTTAATAGCATGTGTCGCCTCGTGAATGTTATCAGGAACATGGTTTTGGGCTGCTACTGACGCTTTTACGATATCTCGCCCTTTATTTCTCATTTATCCCGAGGGATGCGAAGTACTGAGGGTACATAAATAAAGCTGTTTACAAATACTCTCCAGAAATGTATCACGGTCAAAACAATAAATGCAAAAAAAACACTTGTGTTTTAATTGCTGTTTATGATAATTCAATGCCTCCAAATCACAGGATCCGGGTTGGATCCGTTAGGTTAGGTAATGATGTTGAACCTTTTCTCATTGCCCTTGATTTTAATGTAACGGCCTCTGTGGTGCAATGGTAGTGCACTTGTCTGTGACACAGGAGGTCCCGAGTTCTTATCCCGATTAAGACATTATGAGAATCGAATCTGATTGTCCTAGGTTTTGGATGATTATCTATATTAGAAATGATAATAAAATATAGTATGGTATCGTTGAGTTAGTATGTCGTAACACAAGTCTCGAACTTACTTTGAGGCTAACTCAATCTGTATATCTGTCCCGTATTTATTAATATAGTGTTAGTGCTAGCTCAATCTGTGTTAACAGTTGTTTAATAAAAAAATCGTCGTGAATAACAACTTTACTTCTGTACCATCGTACATAACTTTTGTTTTCCATGTCGAGAAGCAGGGGTATATGTCTATATCCGGTTATCTTTTATTGACAGTCGCGGCGACAGGATACATGCTCAGCTGATAAATGTTTTGTATTGCCGGCACACCGGAGCGGAGGTTTGTTTTTGGGGAACGCTGATTCATTGCTGAATATCTCGCGGGAATTTATTTTACACTTCAAAACTTGTGGTGGAATTTCGTAATGGTTTTGTTTGTTAGTTTTTTTTAATAATGTCCATTTAAAATCACATTTCAATGTAATCAATCTTTATCGTGGTTGATTCATACGATGTAATTCAATCTTTTTTCTCTTAGCGCTAGTCGCGGTTACGACCTTGATGATTCTGGATTAATCAGGCTTTCTACACGAATCGACTCCCGTCTGACCTCTGGCATCATTGCAAGGGAACCTACCCCATATTGTACGAGTATCATGGTTACACATCTAACTGCTTGAAAGTGCAGGTTTCCTCACAATTTTTCTCTTACCACAACAGCAAGTAGCTAAACTCATTCTACCATTGGTTCAGGTGGTTCTTTATATTCTGGACAAAAAAAAAACACCAAATTTATCTTAGTACATATATACATAATTATATCAATATCCATCATTTGTTTTTAAAGAGTTTGTAAGGTCTTCGACACCAGATTTCGGCACGGGCCAACCGGTCAGTGGGTAATTATTTTAAGTGTCAATAAATAATAAAGTCGACCGCGCTGAGTGCCTGCCCGTCTCTTTATCTCCATTCTTAATGCGCCTCTTTGCTCGCCACCATTTTTTTCTATTCCATTTTTAATTCCCTTTTTTATTTTCTTTTTTTGTGTCATCCACCGCGGAGGTTAAATTCTGTGTTGACAGCTCGGAGGTTTTATGTTATAATCTGAGTCTTAAGTTAGTTTAATCGGAATATTATGGCCGTCTAGTTTATTTTGGTGTTATAAAAACTTATCTATTTAATGCTTGCTGTTGTAGGTAGGAGTAATCTATTGGAACGTTAATTTATTCTATCTTAAATGTTTTAACGTTTATTAATGTGCTCAGGGCTGGATTGTTCATTCAGGGTCCGCAACTTAAGATACAATTTAAATATAAGTACCTATAATGACTCACCTGTCATTTGTCTCGGTTGCTACCTCTTCAAGGACAGGAGCTTTAAGTTAAGACGAACCTGGAGTAGGTAAACCCTGCAATTCGGAGCTATTACTGCCTGCCTTCAGCAACCCTGCACGAAAACTTAACCCCTCTTTGATCATGATTAGTCGTCCAGCATAATACCTGAGTGCAGCTTTATTCTTACTATATTTTCTCTCACCAGAAGAACCTCGATTACCATTTTAACTAACGTTACTCAGAAAAGACCCGTGGACCTTTAACTTAGTCCGGCCCTGTTAAATTGCGGCTAGTGTTCGGTAAGCGCGTTTCTTCGTATGTATACCTTTTTATGGCGAATTTATAGCTCTGTTGGTTGGTTTTATAGGAGTCCCGGGTTGGCCCTGGGAGGTACAGCAATGGAACAATGCATGGCATTTAATAGACCACAATTAAATTTACAACTCTAGTAATAATGTCACATTTTTGCCTACTGACATTAAATACTTTTTGTGTCTGTTTAATTCATTAGTTTTAATTTGAAATGGTTCATAGAATCTTTTATTTTGTTGCTCATTTACGATTGATAAACCGTATGGAGACCATCTCCCTAACAGCAAGTATATTCTTTTTCCTGTCGGCATCATATGTCTTTTATGTAGGTATATCGGCTTTTAGTCCCGGTCGCATCCGCACCACTCTGGAGAGGAGCCCGGGGTATGCATCTACTTACCAAGTCCGATCTGCTTGTTAAATTCTTATGGATAAATAGTAGCCTGCAAAAGTCTTACTAAGACTGACTTTACATGGTGTAAAACAAGTTAATAGGGTTATTTCAGGCTAGGTGAAAGAGATTATTCTTTTTAGGCAGAATAGCCTGGGGCCTGATCAAGGAATTTCTCCAGCCACATTTGTAGGACTTTTTTCGACTACACCGAAGCCAAATCAACCTTCTAGTGAGTTGGAGGAAGAACAATTTGCTAATAATTTGCACAACATTTAGAATTCAACAAGAAGGAGAAAAAGAAAAAGACATAATGGTTTTCTTCTTAACATTAATACTTCAGTCTCCAGTACAATTTATTTCCATTTCATTACTCAACTGGCGTAAAAAGATTGATATCAACACCATCAATTCTAATCGATTCCCAAGCAATCCGATTGACGTTAACAGATATAATCGATACATTATGCGTGTAAAAACACGAGTCGGCTCGATTACGCAAGTTAAGCACTATTTGCTTTGATCGATGTGTCGGTGGTCAAAATGGCTTCCTCATTAATTGTATTGAGTGTTAAATTATTTGTTGTGTAATCTACATTAATAAAACTCTACTGTTACTGAGTGACTGACAGACAACACAGCCCAAACTGCTGGGTCTAGAAACTTGAAATTTTTGAGATGTATGTTTGTTATGTGTTCTGGATGCACTAAAAGAGGATTTCCCTAAGTTCTCGCGAGAAATTAACGGGACTTTTCGTTATACGCCGGTGGAGCCGTCCGCTAGTTTTGGTTGTTATTTGTGAATAGGCAATGTAAATCAACATATTCAGAAAGTAGTATAATACTTTTCTTAAAAGATTCAAACCAACGACGAAATAGTAAAAAACTAGACCACTGGAGATAGCTTACTATACATTTTTAATTAAGTTGTCTGACTTAGTTATTTAGAATGGGGCTGAAGGGCTGAAGGCCCGATGGGTAATTCGCTAACTACTTACTTACTAGTATACGAACACAAAACGATAAAAAAGACTGAATCGTTTAGACAACGGTATTTAAAAAAAAACCTATCGGTTAATTTGGGCCAGGCTTTAAGGCTAACAGTTATCGGAAATACGTCGATTGAGATAAAAGATAAATTATAATCTTCTTTAACGTCACGAAGAAGAAGAAGAAGAAAAGAAAAAGAAACTCATGGGCCAGCCCCCGCAGCATGTCACACGAGACGCCATTTTTGTCGTGCGAAAAACTATCGCAGTCCCGTTTCTCGCCATTATTAAAAGCAAAATAACGGTAGTTTTCGGGAATGATGGTCAAACAAATATTTCTTCTTTATTTAATACACCTAAATTCTATGATGTTTCAAGAATTAGGCAGCCAGGGTAGATATTATGCGAGAGTGCGCAATAGGAAGCCATCTGCATAATAACAAACTGTCACAATTTAGCTAGCTAGGTTCACGTATGAATATATTATTTGCCTAGGTGGCGCTGTGATAATGACAAGGCGCGATCTGTCCTTTCATTTAGCCGCCGCTTTGATTTTACCCGACTGTTGCTATAGTTATGCTAAATGTTTACTACAAAGAAATACATATTGTAAGATGCAATGACCCACGCGACATACACATAAGCTTAGGATAAATCTATTGTTATAATTTTATGTGCAATAAAGTGTATTCAGTCTTCTATCTTAATACTGTAGACTACAGGATAATTAGCAGAGCATGTAATAATAAAAAAATGTACTTAGAATTTTTATGCAGCTTTTACCAAGAAATTACTTTTTTATTCATTTTGGGTCTCTATAATCATACAATTAAACCACAAAGAATGTACTTATTGCAATTCCCATGACTCATGTGATAATTTCGTCATCCTCACATTGACCAAACCCATTAGTTATCAACTTATACCAACACATTTGAGTCTAATAGACCGTGTTAATAGTGGAAATCATCAAAAGATACTATAAGTAATATAACTAAGAGACTTTAAAACCTCTAGAACCACATTAATTCGTGTTCCTATATCCAACAATTGTTTAAAAAGGTCAAATTTATTAAGAAATATTGATGATAATTTCTATAGCTTTTATTAGACAAGTTAGCACAGAGCTATTAATACATACACATACTATTTACTATACTATACTCTCGTAAGAAAATGTATGTTATGAATCCATATAGAAAATATATTTGGCACTTCTATTGAAAATACATATATGAAACCACCGAATTTTAGGCGGAATTTCAAAAACCTTTAATAGGTATAATAAAAAAAGAAAAACATATTTTGTTCTTCTATTACCCATATCTTGCTAACTCAATGCTAATCGGACCTTGTTCGTAATATTTTCTTTGCCTTGACGTCAAGATTACACCAATTTAGTAAACCGCAAGATGAACTTCGAACAAGCCTTGAAGACGAATATTATCTGATGAGACCTACATAACTTTATTTATTCCTTTTGACAAGATTATGTACTTTTTACTATGAAGCATGATCGATTTGACGGTTGGGGTCATATGCTGGACAAAGTGTAGAATCTAGACAATTGTTTGCTATCGGTATGGTTGAGAGCGGTTTAGAAATTAATACGCTAACAGTCAGGATTCAGAAATACTCAAATTTCGCTTTAGGCCAGGCATGAAGCCTACTGTAAAAAGCTCATTATCAGTTAACAAATGTATGGTCTTGAAGATAGATAGATAAAACTCTTTATTGCACCATAAGAGTAAAACATACAAAACACAGAATAGCTAATAATGCAATAAGGAATGAACAAGGTTACGAAGGGAGAGTAAAAAACATATGAGTGTAATCAAAACTCAAAAACAACACTCGCCTTTTCCGAAGGAGGTTAACAAATGATAACAGTAATTATGCACGTTGGCACATCGCCACTATTTCGCGTTATGTTTGATCGCAGTAAGGACGTCGCGTCCCCGTGGCATCGGTAATCGTAATCGGTAATCGTGGTAATTGCAGTAATCGCACTTCACGCCCTGACCCCGCGATGTACAATCGGTGACGACATATTTTCTTGTTTTTTTATTTGAGTTCCTGCCCTCGTAAATACGTTAAACCTATGGCATCTATTGTACTTACCCCATGCATTATTAACAAGGATCAGGTTCCCCGAATAGGATAGGGCTGGACGTCTTAAATTCATCTGTCGCAAAATCCTTGTCCTGTAGCTCTATATATGCCGCCTGACGAGCTCCAATCGCTTTTTTGTGGTATATAATTTGTTAAGTGGCCTAGTTGTTTGACATCTGCGAGTGCGCGACAAAATATGTAAGCCCATTCGTAATATAAGTTTTCACGGGTAAGTAACGGTGTGTTGTGATTGTATTATGAAAATCTTTATGCGAATTTACCTACAACGATATTTTTATGCCATTTCGTAAGAATATATTATTTTCTTAATTTTACCTGCTCAGTTACGAGCTCACAATATCTTAAATTTGAAGCATCTGTGTTATCTAATATCTTTGGAATATCAGAAAAAACTAATACTAACTTTGCTAGAACGCAATTTGGAGACACGGCCATTGACAAAACCAACACTAACAAGTTAATTGCTTAATAAATGAATAAATTACAAAACACTTTTGTTCGCGACGATACTGTACCTTCCATCGAGCACGTATACGTTCATCAGGTGTCTAATAGCTGTCTGATGATGCTCGGCAGGAGGCTTCTCACAGTGCACACCTGATGATGACGTCATTGTTGAAACGGTGTTTCGTGACGTCACAACTCCGCACTTACAGCTTTGGTAATCTCTCTAAGTTTAAGCTAAGCCGTAAGACTAGAAAGATATTTAAGTTTTGTCAACGTTGAAGCCCTATGGATAATGATCGGTATGCAGACCCCGGGCTCCTCCCAAGAAGGGAAGCAACCTGTACATACGCCAGTGATTACGAAGTCTAAAATCGCAATTGGCGTAATTTTGTTAAATACTTGCACTCTTTATAAAATGGAAATGCCAGAAAATATTCAAATATACGAAATTATTTTTTACTATTTATGTAAATATTGTTAATATAGACCTGTTACTTGTTTCAGAGCTCCGAAAGCCCTGTGGAGGAGAAGCCGAGCGGCGAAACTAGTTACGTAGTGGGAACTTATCCGACGAGCAATCCTGGACACACGGGCTACCTCACGGTGGCCACGTTACCACCGCTCTTCGCTAGAGGTACATATATACATACATACATATGGTCACGTCTATATCCCTTGCGGGGTAGACAGAGCCAACAGTCTGGAAAAGACTGAATTGCCACGTTCAGCTATTTGGCTTAATTATAGAATTGAGATTCAAATAGTGACAGGTTGCTAGCCCATCGCCTAAAAAAAGAATCCCAAGTTTGTAAGTCTACCCCTTAGTCGCCTTTTACGACATCCATGGGAAAGAGATGGAGTGGTCCTATTCTTTTTTGTATTGGTGCCGGAAACCACACGGTAGAGGTAGGTCCTATTCTTTTTGTATTGGTGCCGGGAACCACACGTTACGGTAATGTTATTTATCTTTATTTATTTATATCCAGGCATCGAAGCAAAGCTATATACTTAGTCTCTATAACGCAATTGTAGTGTGCCTCATAGCCATACGGTTCTAGATTCGATCCCCAGTCGGACCATGATAAGTCACGATAATCTTCAGTTAAGTCCTACCTGGATAGAAGGCCATGATCATGATATGGTCACATTCTTATAATTTAATAAATTAAATAACAATTTAATTTTACAGCTAAAAGAAATCAAACGAAGCAAGAAGATACTTGTAGTAAAGAAATTGAATCTTCGAATGGTGAAGCGACCGCCATGCAAGTGGAACCGCTTAGGATATCATAATTGACTAGTTTTTTCAATAAAACGCTTATGAAGTATATATTTTTTTATTTAATAAAATAAAAGCGTACACTTATGGGTAAATAAGAGTTAAAACTTAATCTTAAAAAATAATATTCCGATGAATGAAAGCAATAGAAATACAGTTCCGATTTTATCAAATAAATTGATTGAAAAAAAATACGTAAACGCTTATTAAATCAAGTTGTTGAGATCATAATGCGAAATAGTCATATGAAAATAACGAATTTCTAATCGCTTGCAGCGCAGTCATGTTAAAATAAATTATAGAATGGTTAAGGTTCCATACAAATTGTGTCACAATTTTGTATGCCTCGTTTACTGGAAAATAACTGGATTTTTTATACTTAATGAAGAATAAAACTTTGGAATTAATTTGTCACTTACTTGGAAGCATTAGGCAGTGTTATGTCTAGCTATAATTCCAAATAATAACTAAAAGCTTCAAAAAATGCATACACACGTAATTTAAATATATTTTTCTTAAACTTCTTCACTAATATAAAATAAAAAAATCGACCTCATTTAATCTTAATTAGTAAAACCACGTATACTGTTCAATACAAATCATAACTATTCACTTTACTGTACGTTATAAATATACTCTCTTTTTGTTATAGTCTCTTTAGTAACCAGAAATTCATAAAATATACCATATATGTGCTATAAAATTTTAATTTTACTTTTATACATATTTCGTTATTGTATGATGAAAATTATCATATTAGTTTTTAATCATAGTTATATTATTACATTTTTTGGTTAATCACCAGAATATAAATAAACTCTATTTTACGTTAAACTAAATATGATTCTAACCATGACTAAACTCCAGTTAAAACTCATAGTTGTCTGTCGTGACTTGTATTCCATTACAGACAAGATTTAATTTCCTAAATAATATAGTATATTAACTGCATTTTTCTGTAATTTCTGACAGTCAAATTTTTCTTTTTGTCAAAATCAAAATAGTTCTTGTAGCATTTGACTTTTTTTGTTTATACATGTAAATGTTCACTTTCATTGTACATAAAATTCAATGATTTATACTTACAAACATAAGTAAAAAGTCTTAATCTATAGTTTTCAAGTCATTCGCTTAAATCCGCTTTCAGTTTATATATTGGATTTTGCGAGAAATACTTCAGACATCTGCCATTTTGCCGCGCCCCTGGGCATCGCTCCAGAGTGGTGTGAAGTGTTTATCTAAAGTCGCTGAAGTCGGTCTTCAATTGTATAGTGGGTTTGGCGGGCTTGGCTTCGAAGGCGGGCCGCTGTGGCGCTCGCCGCGCCGCCCGCGCGCTCGCCTGGCTCGCTTTGACGGCGCTCTCCAGCTTGTTGCGCAGCTCCGATGATTGTTGCATCATTGTTTTGAATTCCTGGAAGGTTAAATAAACACTCAAGATTTAATAATTAATTAATTTTATGTCATAAAATTATTGGTTGATAAAAAGTTTTGGGTAAGTTTTTTTATTTTACTTTTTTTTTTAATTTTTTGTCAAACGAAAAAGTAGCCTGAAAATTCAATCCTTTTTCTTTTCAGGACTTGGCTTTACCCCGTAAGGAATTATGATTTTATGTATTTACATACATAAATCACACTTTTTTCCCGGAGACCCCTCCAGAGGCAGAGACCACATCTTTCCATTTGCCACACTCCCTGCATTCTTCTTTCGCTTCAGCCACATTCATAACTCTCTTCATGCAAGCTCGGCGATTTCGGGTACTCTTGACCTGACCTTTTGCTAGAACGTTCGATTTGATTTGAACGTTCGTCTCGGTTTTCCCACTCTAACAGTCCCTTTCAAACTCCCTTTGTATATTTGCTTACTCAACCTGCTTTCATTCATCCTCTCGGCATGACCATACCATCTAATCATTCCCTTTTCTATTTCTGTCACTAAATCTTCATTCACATCACAAAATTCCCAGAACACGCTATTCTTTATCCCGTCACACAATTTTACACCGATCATACTCTTAAGCATATATTGTAATTTGAATTTGGAACAAACGTCACCTGCGGGTGCTTGGGCCCGACTCTAGTGAGCCAGTGCAGCGCGAACTCGTGCAGCGCGCGCACGTGCGGCGCCGCGCGCTGCGGCTCGTTCGGGCGCAGGTACGAGATCACTATGGGCACCAACAGCCATAGCAGTTGGATACCTGAGGGAAATTTGCAGTATTATGGCTTTGATTCCCGTTTTTCTTATATCCAAATGGTATCGCACGAGGTAAAACATACGGTCGAATTAAGAAAATCCTCCGTTATAAAGTGGGTTAACAAGTTGTTCTTAATGAATTTAGAATAATTTTATTCTTACCTTTACAATTCTCCTCCGCTAATAAGCATGAAAACATTATCGTTCTGATTAAATAATCTTTTTTTTTTATTAGTGAAATTTGTAAATTTTTTGAAGATTTGTTTTTTACTATTGGCTATTGGCTAATAACCTTTCACTATCATAAATATCCATTTTAATCCATTTCATGTTTGTCAGACATATTTCCTTTCTTTTTCATGTATATTTAAAAAACAAACAGTTACACAGTGACGTAAAACTTAAACTACTTACGAGCATCATCAGGCGCAGCATCAACCAAGTCGTCCAACGCAGTCAACGCAGCGATGGCGGCTCTGGCGTGCGACATGTCTCTGGCGCAACTTGCGGCCGCGGCGCGTGCCACAAGTCTCGCGGCCAGCGCGCGCGCGCAGCCCGACACCAGCGGCGGGGGCGCGCCGCGGCGCCACACTTGACGCACAACCGAGCAGCATGTCGCGAACACCTGTTAATTCGTAGTAAAAAATATTTGATATCTGGTATTATTGGGCATAGAATGCTGAAAAAATTTGAAATTCCCAAAATATACAAAGAGATTTAAGAGATTGTAATTGATAATGGTACCATAATAATTTGGAGCGTTCGAAAGAAATTGTCAGTATAAATATTTAGTAAAACTTTCGGTGCATTCAAAAAAGTTTCAAATCAGTCTACCAAAAATTCAATCGGAGAGCAAAAAATATAAAATCAGACATTTTCACATTATAAGTTCTTTAATCTATTCGAAAGGTTCGACTAGCAGACAATGCCTTGTCACATTCAGTCCACCTGTTGTACATTTTACGTGCATAAAGTTTAAATAAAAATAAATAAACAAATCTGTCAACTATAACATAACAAGTCATACCTCATCGTCAGTCGTGTCGAGGCACTGCCGGAAGTGGTTGATGCACGGGTAGTGTAGTGTGGCGGCGGGCGACGCCACACTCAGCACTGACGCCATCGCTCGCGCGCCCACTATCGCTTCTATACGCTGATCGGGTTCATCTGTAATAACGTTAGTTTAAGAGGACATCACCAATGCAAAAGGATAAAAAACCGAAACAGATAATGTCTGATTCTCAAAGTTATGTCCATTTTTAGGGTACCTACCGTAATTAAAAGGTAAAAATGGGACCCTATAGTAAGCCGACTGTCTGTCACCAGGCTGTATCTATGTGATAAATATTTAAGTAACAAAGAAAATGCTGCAGTGCAGTTTGTTACCGCTTCTTCTGCACTGACGCCTTGGAAGCGGCGGTAAACTTAGTTTTAAGTAATTTATTTGATGTCAACCAATGTTGTTAAACCATACGTTTTGACAATTATTAAGCGATATGAAGTATCCTATAGTAATGAATAAAAATTTTGAATTTTGATAGTACGGAACCCTTCATGCGCCAGTCCGGCTCGCACTTGGCTCGTTTTTTTTTTACAATCACTGAAGCACATATACTTTGTGACAACCAAACTCCTATATAAACTCCTATTTTGATTGAAAATATAACATCTTTCGGTTGCATCTATTTTCAATTACTGAAAGAAATTACCCACTTTTATTTTGGCGAGCGTGACTTGCAACAAGTTGACGTGTTGCGCGCTAGTTCCTTCCCGCTCTCGCACAGCACGGTTTTCTACATCTTGTTGCAATAACGAAACACTCTTGTGACTTTATTTAATAAAATTGAAATTACTCACCACTTTTCACTCTCTCCACTAGCTTAGCGAGCGTGGCTTGCAACAAGTTGGCGTGTTGCGCGCTAGTATCTTCCAGCACTCGCACAGACCGACACTCGACAGCTTGTTGCAGCAACAACAGTCCCGCCTCGGCGACAAGACCGTCGCCTTTGCTCTCCCGCAGGATCTCCGTTGATAGGAATAGTAGTGTTGGGAGTAATGATAAAGCTCCTGTAACCATATAAATCGTGTGTAGTTATTTTATTTTAATTAACCTTTATTATTTAATATAAGGCGTAAATAACCTTTTTTTAATTTATATTAAACGAAACTTTCTGTACAATTTGATTAAGATGTTTTATTAACATAGTGCTACTAACACATTGTGTTGAATCCTGAAATAAACTTTTTTTTTATTTTAATATAAAACGGAATCTAGAAAAAATTTTAATTCTAGACTGAGCTAATGGAGTAGCCGGTTATCTGATGTACTGGTATTATATGTGTGCACATATAAAAACATAGTAAAAACATTTTTCAATTTTTGTTTGATCAAATGTCCTACATTTTGCCTTCAGGAAGTCTTTGACAGTAGACAATGGATATCCTTAAAAACCAGTGACTTCGTCATATCATCTAGAATTCTAGAGCAGACCCTGGACTCTGAATCGACACTGGAAAGGATGCAACTGTGAGCACAATTAATGATAACTTACCATGAGGACTAGTGAGAGAAGGCAGCTCTCCCATAGCAGACAGTGCCTTTATCAGCAACGTGTCTCCATGATGAGCAAAACTCCTCGCTCCAATTACTCCAGGCGCCTTCATAGGCTTCAGTTGCGGTAATCGCCGTACCAACAGACAGACAGACAGCTCTAACGCCGCGAACACTAGAGACTTCCCCGGGGGAAGGTCTCCGGTGGGGCCGCCTTCTCCTAGAGTGTGGACGACTTCGAGGACTGACTGGGGAACTGTGGTGTTGTCTTCGGCTTCGGTGGGCGCTAGTTCTGTGGAAGAATAACACGCTCGATCGACTTTACGGCATAATACTAAACGATCTCTGACACTACAATACCGATCGAAAAGTACGACTCAAGAGAATTTGTTTGAAGAAAAATTTCTTTGTTGTATTTTCTGTTTTAAAGTTTAGCAGTCCATTTTTTCCAATCATCATCCAAGTTAAAACAAAAATTTGATCAATACATTTTAATTCCAATAAGATCTTAAGTGAGTTGGCGTCAGGCCTTTCACTACATAAAACATTATCAGATCAGATTAGTCCAGCTATTGACATCAGGTTCTGCCAAATTAAATTGGAAATACTGTGATAGGGGATTTATATATATTTAACACACACACTTCATGATTTCTTCTTACCTTTGATCTTAGCCTGCATATTGGCATGCAGTTGCTCCCTAGCGCCATCTATGATGAGTCTCAACACGTCGGCGGCTAGAAGCAGAGCTTCAATGCTTTCCTGAGTTAGCCCGGTGCGATGAATAATCTGGCATAGTTCGATTGCTAATGATCTAGAAACAAAACCGATATATGTAATATGAAAATTTTAACTAATTATCGGATTAGTGAATAAAAACACTTGTTGTTCTGAATAAACAAGACATTTGATTTCTTTAAACTACCACAATTCTATTATCACCACTTATGTTAGTGTTATCTGTGTGTTTCTCACCTTTTCTTCATCAACCTGGCACTATTCTCAGGCACGTCCGAAAACCTCATCAGTGACATCAGCTAATCATTAATAAGGCATATGACTTAACTTTCTTCTTTCGCTAATTTTTGGAATAACCACTAATGTAGTGACCAATTTTAGTGTAGTGTAGTAGCTCAAAAACACAATTTTTATTTCACACTAATTGTACGTCTGTTTCTCACCTGTCTTTCATCAACCTAGCTCTGTTCTCAGGCGCATCCAGTAGGGTCACGAGAGCCATCAATACAGTAATCGTATTCTCTACACTCATATCCCGCTGGGCGCAAAGGGCTTCCATGCATATACCTACAAAATAGCACATTGTTATAAACATATTGACTTGTTAATATAAAATATATATCAAAAAATCATATGTAACCGCGCTTCGTGAAGTAAAACAAAAAAATATTAGAAGTGAGCAGCGCTTAGTTCACTTTTAATTATTTTGACT
This sequence comes from Amyelois transitella, assembly GCF_032362555.1. Classification (NCBI taxonomy): domain Eukaryota; kingdom Metazoa; phylum Arthropoda; class Insecta; order Lepidoptera; family Pyralidae; genus Amyelois; species Amyelois transitella. The sequence goes on from NC_083523.1 coordinate 6,836,756, forward strand.
TATTATACTGGGCATAACTATAAAAAAATACATGTATAGAGAAGGACGGCTTAAAAGATATGATTAAAGTTATTCTAGATCAGGTATATTAAAATCGACTTCTTACCGAATAATAAATGAAATCTTTCGTCGACAGGTTCAAAGAATTCACAGTTTCCATTTTCAGTCTTCGACGACTTATTGTCGACATTAGTTTCAGTTTTATCTGAAACAAAAGTTAACACGTTAATATTATGGAGTGTCACTGAAGAACGATACTATATTAGATATAAGTACAATTTCCAAAGCTAAAAACATAACCTTACATAATGTTTTATACCGAAATAAAACATACTTGCAAGATGAATGTCACCAAACAGTAATATTACATTTTCAAGATCAACACAAAAATGTTTTTCGATTTTAAGTTTAATGTATTTGCAATAAGGTCGTTATTTAATTGAGTTTTCATTCGGTTAGAATCGGCGGTAAGTTCCGTGCATACCAGCGCCAGCGCCGCCCGCGGCCGCGCTGTAGCGCAGCGCCGCGGCGGCCAGCAGCGCGGGCCAGGCGCGCGCGTAGTGCGCACGAGACGCTTCCGCCGTCTCCGCAGAGTAGAACGCGCCGCCGCCGTGCGGCAGTTGCGATGAGAATTCTAAACAAACAAAATATATATACATAGAATTAGCGGTATCTGCAACGTTGGCTAGGACGCCGATGACAAATTTGTTGGTGATTGGGTGGTTTATCATTAAACCAGCCGCGAGGGATGTAGACGTAATTGTATGTATGTATATATGTTGGAAGTACTATTTCTCGTTACTGTGTAAATTTCTTTGCAATAAAGATATTACAAACAAACAAACTTTAAAGGATAATATCGTCTCTTTCGCGATAGATTCAGTTCGCCGTAATAATTATATCCATTTTAAGTAACAAAGAATTATATTTATTTGTGGCATAGAAATTTAGTGGCACTGGATACCAACCTGGCGGTAAACTTAGCAGAGCATGATCCTTCAGAGCAGCTATCCAGTTTTCGCCCAAATTCTCCAGTTCCGGCTCCACGAGTTTCAACAAGCTCTCTCCCTTCGACTCGAACTCGCCGTATTCGCTGTCTCCCTCGCTCTCTTGATTATTATCTGAGGCAAATATACAGTTTTATTAGTAACACCGATGTATAGGTGCAAAAATATTGTTTTTGCATGGCGCGAAAACATTTGAGCGGTTGAGCCAATCAGAGTACGCAATTTGAATCCACGAACTGAACTGATTCATGAATTGTTTTACTAGAAAAGAAATCTATTAATGGTACGGTACATAAAGGTTACATAATTTTACAAATTAAAACTGCCTGCACTACAATATTCTATAGTTATGTTAGGAGGCGATAGCTTCGAGGAATGTAAAGTCAAACCAATTTGTACCGACTCACATTTATTGTTCACGCACACAGTTTAGCAGACCGAAATAGGATGGCAGGCGGTACTATATGAAAACGTTGTTACAATACCAACGCACGATTTCCACTAACAAAATCCTGTCACGATCCAAAAATTCCTACAAAGGAATTACATATGTTGCAATACTGTGTACCTACAGTTAATTATTTACCTATATGGTTAGAGTTTTGCAAGATCGCGTTCCGCCATTTGGCCAACTCAGCGCGGTTGTTGACCGGCTTCGTGTCTAGCTGCTTGACGTAACTTCCTGGCGCACTGCCGTTGCTTACCATCGCTACTATGTACACCTGAAAACAATAAATGAAAACATGGACAAGCTTCACATAGCTTCGTCTGTTCCGACATTTAATTTTTTATTTCAAGGGCATATAAATAAAGAAGTGAAGAATTTGTATTTGGAATAAAAAATATTGAGTAAAATAATCTTAATAAAAAATTTAAAGATTTTGATAAAGCCTTCAGCAGTTGATGGGCGACCTTTTTTATGTCTTGCAAAAGGAAAAGAAGAAAAAGTTATAGCAAACACATACAATACATAATAACAACGTTGAGATTTTTTGTAGCAGATGGAACATTTGTGTAAAATATTTCAAACTTTTTTAAATTACAATGTGTAAGCCAGAATAATAATTGACTTACCTCAGCCCATGCTTTCAAAATAGACAGCTTCTCTAGTGTTGCCATACTCTCGTTGTAAATTAGCGTGGTGTTGCCCTTGGTGTTTAACTTGTCTAAACTGGTCACGAGCAATTGGTGAACCCTAGAATAAATGAACTGATATAAAACTTCCCTTAAAACGAGCAAACTATAAACAATTTTTGCCATTATGGATTTGATAATGTTGCCCGTACGTAATCGTAGTTTAGGATAAAGAGTAAACAGTAAGTAAACAGATAAGACATTTGTCTTCCATCTCACCTGGTGGTAATTGACGATGAAGACGAAGATGTAACATGCCTATCCAAGAGATTACCATTATACCTTTAAATGTTCGGCAGCAGTACTTGTTGTCTGGGAATATAGACGCAGGCAGTTCATTCCACTTAGCTACTCGAGCCAAAAAGTGACTATTGAAGCGTTTAGTTCCACTATTTGCTATTTCAACGACAAAACGGTGAAATTCCCGCGTTAGGCCGATGACGGTTCTTGAAATAAAATATATAATGGGCGTATAGTTACCGGCGGAGGTCGGCCATGTGCCTGGCGACCCCGCAGCCGATCCAGGCCGAGCACACGTCGCACTGTAATGTGATGTAGCGTATAGTTACCGGCGGAGGTCGGCCATGTGCCTGGCGACCCCGCAGCCGATCCAGGCCGAGCACACGTCGCACTGTAATGTGATGTAGCGTATAGTTACCGGCGGAGGTCGGCCATGTGCCTGGCGACCCCGCAGCCGATCCAGGCCGAGCACACGTCGCACTGTAATGTGATGTAGCGTATAGTTACCGGCGGAGGTCGGCCATGTGCCTGGCGACCCCGCAGCCGATCCAGGCCGAGCACACGTCGCACTGTAATGTGATGTAGCGTATAGTTACCGGCGGAGGTCGGTCATGTGCCTGGCGACCCCGCAGCCGATCCAGGCCGAGCACACGTCGCACTGTAATGTGATGTAGCGTATAGTTACCGGCGGAGGTCGGTCATGTGCCTGGCCACCCCGCAGCCGATCCAGGCCGAGCACACGTCGCACTGTAATGTGATGTAGCGTATAGTTACCGGCGGAGGTCGGTCATGTGCCTGGCGACCCCGCAGCCGATCCAGGCCGAGCACACGTCGCACTGTAATGTGATGTAGCGTATAGTTACCGGCGGAGGTCGGCCATGTGCCTGGCGACCCCGCAGCCGATCCAGGCCGAGCACACGTCGCACTGTAATGTGATGTAGCGTATAGTTACCGGCGGAGGTCGGCCATGTGCCTGGCGACCCCGCAGCCGATCCAGGCCGAGCACACGTCGCACTGTAATGTGATGTAGCGTATAGTTACCGGCGGAGGTCGGTCATGTGCCTGGCGACCCCGCAGCCGATCCAGGCCGAGCACACGTCGCACTGTAATGTGATGTAGCGTATAGTTACCGGCGGAGGTCGGTCATGTGCCTGGCGACCCCGCAGCCGATCCAGGCCGAGCACACGTCGCACTGTAATGTGATGTAGCGTATAGTTACCGGCGGAGGTCGGTCATGTGCCTGGCGACCCCGCAACCGATCCAGGCCGAGCACACGTCGCACTGTAATGTGATGTAGCGTATAGTTACCGGCGGAGGTCGGTCATGTGCCTGGCGACCCCGCAGCCGATCCAGGCCGAGCACACGTCGCACTGTAATGTGATGTAGCGTATAGTTACCGGCGGAGGTCGGTCATGTGCCTGGCGACCCCGCAGCCGATCCAGGCCGAGCACACGTCGCACTGTAATGTGATGTAGCGTATAGTTACCGGCGGAGGTCGGTCATGTGCCTGGCGACCCCGCAGCCGATCCAGGCCGAGCACACGTCGCACTGTAATGTGATGTAGCGTATAGTTACCGGCGGAGGTCGGTCATGTGCCTGGCGACCCCGCAGCCGATCCAGGCCGAGCACACGTCGCACTGTAATGTGATGTAGCGTATAGTTACCGGCGGAGGTCGGTCATGTGCCTGGCGACCCCGCAACCGATCCAGGCCGAGCACACGTCGCACTGTAATGTGATGTAGCGTATAGTTACCGGCGGAGGTCGGTCATGTGCCTGGCGACCCCGCAGCCGATCCAGGCCGAGCACACGTCGCACTGTAATGTGATGTAGCGTATAGTTACCGGCGGAGGTCGGTCATGTGCCTGGCGACCCCGCAACCGATCCAGGCCGAGCACACGTCGCACGCCGCCGCCGTCACGTGCGACGCCGTGTCTCCGGAGAACGCCGGCCGGACGGCCGCCCCCACCTGTTTTCCATCAGTATTATACTTCACGTCAGTACTCTCTCTTGTTCTTCCTCCTGGTTTTAGTTCCAGTTGCATCCCGGAGCCGGGAGTATGTCTTTGACTATGGATCCTGGCTTGGGTGAGCCAAGTTTTTAGAAGTAGCGACTTCCGTCTGACCTCCACTACCTTTGCAGGAGAACCTAACCCGTTTTAGATCGATCATGATTACACATCCAGTTGCCTGAATGTACAGATTTCTGATGTTTTCTCTGTACATAACCTTGAAAATAGTCATTGGTACATGGCCGAGATAGAACGCATAACATACTAAGTAGACCCAATGATTGACTGGTAGATAATGCTTCAAGCCTCTGTGGAGCCTCTGTGACGGCCTCTGTGGCGCAGCGGTAATACGCTTGTCTGTGACACCGGAGGACTCGGGTTCGAATCCCGGCCAGGGCATGATGAGAAACGAACTTTCTCTGATTGGTCTGGGTCTTGGATATTTATCTGTCTAAGTATTTATTATAAAATATAGTATCGTTGAGTTAGTATCTCGTAACACAAGTCTCGAACTTACTTCGAGGCTAACTCAAACTGTGTAATTTGTCAAAAAAAAAAAAAAGAAAAGAAGCATTAAGTCCACAATTTGTACCCTACATTTGTATTTTGTACAACAAAGTTTAAATAAATACACCGCACTACGTAGTAGATATCTCTGACCTGCGCCTGGTACTGCTCCAGCAGCAGGTGCCCCGGGAAGTCCGGCTCGGGCGCGCGCGCGAACACGCGCACGAGCTGCTGCAGCGAGCGCAGCCCGCACAGCCGCAGCGCGTCCGACTCGCCCGTCGCCGCCACGAACGCCATGCGGACTAAGTCTGACAGGTATACTGACAGGTAGTCCGCTGGAAAATCAATCAGATATTAAAAATACATACATATTGTGACGTCTATATCCCTTGCGGGGTAGACAGAGCCAACAGTCTTGAAAAGACTGAATGGCCACGTTCAGCTATTTGGCTTTATGATAGAATTGAGATTCAAATAGTGACAGGTTGCTAGCCCATCGCCTAAAAAAAGAATCCCAATTTTGTAAGCCTATCCCTTAGTCGCCTTTTACGACATCCATGGGAAAGAGATGGAGTGGTCCTATTCTTTTTTGTATTGGTGCCGGGAACCACACGGACCACACACATTAAATATATATATATATAATATATATATATGTGACAAATTACACAGATTGATTTAGCAGATATTAGATTGATTTAGCAGATTTAGATATTAAACAATATACAAGCTTTTTGCACAAATTAACTTGATAATTTCAATGTAGCGGACAATTTGCACCATTCATCGGTCGACATGCCTCGAAATGGACAAGTCGTACTTAAAATTCTTTAGGTCATTCTTTGATGTTATAATAACCAATGCTTAAGTGGTTGACCTAAGCATTGGTGACAATTTTCATAACCGGATTTTTTTTTTTCATTTTACAAAACTACATAAACTTTATATAATTTATGTTAATAAACATACATACATATATATGGTCACGTCTATATCCCTTGCGGGGTAGACAGAGCCAACAGTCTTGAAAAGACTAAATGGCCACGTTCAGCTATTTGGCTTAATGATAGAAATGATAGAATGTTAATAAAAAAAAACTAAAACTAAACTTTACCATTCGGATCTATCTGCAGTTTCTCCTTCGCTTTGACGAGATCAAAATGTGCCGGGTCGCCGGTCGCCTCGCAAGCGCTCATAATTTTCTGAATGCACTCCATTGCAAACACCTACCACAAAAAATAACAGAAATTAGACGTTAGCGTTACAAAAGAGAATCAGAATGAAACTTATATCTCTCTTTATCTAAGCTTTCATTACATAATCATAGACGACTTTGAAGTTAAACAAAATACTTCCACTTAATCCAAGGAGATTTTGCTGAAATTTTTGTCATTTGAATGAACAATGGCCACTTATTTGACAATGATTTAGTATCGTACTATATAGTGTCGTCTATATCCCTTACGGGGTAGACGGAGCCAACAATCTCGAAAAAACTGAAAGGCCACGTTCAGATGTATGGCTTTCTTTATAATGGAATTGCGATTCAACCTACGCATACGTACTAACTTGACATATTTCATAGTTATTGCTACGTAAACTTCGCCTGATCATGGACTGTTTAATTAAAAAATATATTTTAGAAAATGTCCTTTAACGAAGATTTATAACTAGAACTCGCCCGCGGCGGTCAGGCATAGTCCTTTTTTATATATACATACATACATACATATGGTCACGTCTATATCCCTTGCGGGGTAGATAGAGCCAACAGTCTTGAAAAGACTGAATAGCCTCGTTCAGCTATTTGGCTTAATGATACAATTGAGATTCAATTCATGTGCCGTGTGGTTCCCGGCACCAATACAAAAAAGAATAGGACCACTCCATCTCTTTCCCATGGATGTCGTAAAAGGCGACTAAGGAATAGGCTTACAAACTTGGGATTCTTTTTAGGCGATGGGCTAGCAACCTGTCACTATTTGAATCTCAATTCTATCATTAAGCCAAATAGCTGAACGTGGCCATTCAGTCTTTTCAAGACTATTGGCTCTGTCTACCCCGCAAGGGATATAGACGTGACTATATGTATGTATGTATGTTGAGATTCAAATAGTGACAGGTTGCTAGCCCGTCGCCTAAAAAAGAATCCCAAGTTAGTAAGCCTATCCCTTAGTCGCCTTTTACGACATCCATGGGAAAGGTGTGTCCTATTCTTTTTTTGTATTGGTGCCGGGAACCACACGGCACTTTTTTATACATACCTATATTGATAATAGATGATAGATAAAAGTACCCACCCTCGTAGGCCATCGAGCTTGCACAGCGGGGTGCGTGGACTGTTCCGTTTGCGCGTGGAACTCCGCCTGATCGTCATCACCTTCGTTTTCATCCGTCTCTGGATTATTACTATCCTCTGCAAAGGAAAATTAAAAAAACATCAAATCGTGACTCATCATAAAGCAAGCAAGAAAAGACCTTGCGAAATCGCATCATAAAAGTTAGCGCCGTGTGGTTCCCGGCACCAATAGAAGAAAAATAGAATAGGACCACTCCATCTCTCTCCCATGGATGTCGTAAAAGGCGACTAAGGGGCTTATAAACTTGGGATTCTTCTTTAAGACGATGGGTTAGCAACTAGTCACTATTTGAATCTCAATTCTATCTTAACGCCAAATAGCTGAACGTGGCCTGTCAGTCTTTTCAAGAGTGTTGGTTCTGTCTACCCCGCAAGGGATATAGACGTGATTATATGTATGTATGTATGTATAAAAGTTAGGAATGGAATTAAAAAACAATATTATACCAAGTCTTATTGTCAGCACTCGTTTCAATAGTGACAGCCATTCTTTCAGTTTAGCCGACGAGGCCGCCGCGAGTAGGCAGCATGTTAACGTGTCGCGGGCGTATGATAGCAATAGTGGGTCACGTTCAATGTCGAGTAGCGCGAACAGAGCCCCGGGGAGACCGCTATCGGTTATCACTACACCTGGAAAAGAATATAGAGTGTTAATTAGAATGATCGAATCGGAGATGTTCTTGGAAACATTCTGGTCAAGAGTACCCGAAACCGGATGAAGCGAAAGAAATATGCAGGGATCGTGGCAAGTGGAAAGATTTGGTCTCTGCCTACCCCTTCGTATGTATGTTCATATATGTAAATTGATTGATAAATGACCTTGATGTAAGATGATTACAAGTTGGCACAGATAAAAAACGCAAAAAAAAGTACTGCATTGCTTTTGCGTGCCTCTGGAGTTGTTTTTATTTATATATATAATAGTTTGAGTGCGTTTGATTTCAATCTGCTTGGTGATAAGCAAGATGAGGCGTAAGGTGGTGCACGCAAGCTCAAATTATCCCTTTTAACTCTAACTCTCAACTAACACAATAGACGGAACAAAATTAGAAATAGACAAATGATAACTACCGTAAGGTTTGCCGAAATATAGTCTTGCGCCCCATGAGCAATATTCCTTCAAACCTTTTTAAGACATTACCAAATAACCACATTTAATTTAAGCGAGGAAGAGAAAGATATATATAGAGAATTAAAATGTACGTTACCACAGTAAGGCTTCGCAGGAACATGGTCTTGCGCCAGCAAAGCGTACTTGCAGACCTCAGCGGCCTCTTTCTGACACAACTTATAAATGAACTAACACAATAGACAGAACAAATAACTTATAACCACATTTAAATCAAGCGAGAAAGAGAAAGATATATACAGAGAATTAAAATGTACGTTACCACAGTAAGGCGTCGCAGGAACATGGTCTTGCGCCAGCAAAGCGTACTTGCAGACCTCAGCGGCCTCTTTTTGACACAACTTGCAAATGAACTAACACAATAGGCAGAACAAAAATTAAAATAGAGAAATGAACACAACCACCGCAAGGTTTGCCGAAATATAGTCTTGCGCCCCAAAAGCAATATTCCTTTTACCAAAACAACCACGTATGAACTAAGCGAGAAAGAGAAAGATATATACAGAGAATTCAAATGTATAGTACCCGAAACCGCCGAGCTTGCATGAAGAGAGTTATGAATGTGGATGAAGCGAATGAAATATGCAGAGATCGTGGCAAGTGGAAAGAGGTAGTCTCTGCCTACCCCTCCGGGAAAGAGGTGTGATTTTATGTATGTATGTATGTATGTAATTCAAATGTACGTTACCACAGTAAGGCTTCGCAGGAACATGGCCTTGCGCCAGCAAAGCGTACTTGCAGACCTCAGCGGCCTCCTTCTGAGACAGCTGCCGCAGACAACACAACGACGCCCTGCGCACGGCCAACTCGGGGTGGGACAAATCACGCTGGAAGGCAAAACCGTAAATAAAAATGCTATTATTTTCTCTGTTTGTGTAGTATGTGTGTGATAATCTAGGTAAGTTGTGTACGGATTATGTTCCTGTTTGAAATGTTTGACGGTTTTGTGAGGAAGGTTTATATCAATAAATGCTACCCTCCGTGAGAATTAGTGCCCGGGGCGCGTCGCAAGTATGCAATCAATAAATCAATAAATAAACAATATACGAGTACGTATTTAAAGGCCGTGTGGTACCCGGCACCATTACAAAAAAGAAGAGGACCATTCCATCCTTTTCTCACGGATGTCGTAAAAGGCGACTAAGGGAAAACTTGGGATTCCTCTTTTAGGTGATGGGCTAGCAACCTGTCACTATTTGAATCTCAATTCTATCACTAAGCCAAACAGCTGAGCGTGGTCTATCAATCTTTTCAAGACTGATGGCTCTGTCTACCCCGCTAGGGATATAGACGTCATCATATGTATGTACGTATATATGTATATGGGACAAATGTTACAGATTGAGCTAGCCCCAAAGTAAATTCGAGATTTATGCAATGGTAAGGTAGGTTTATGTAATGGTAAGTCATATATTGTCTACTTTCACGTGTGTACGCGTGTGTGTGTCCCTACGTGTGTGTGTGTGTGTCGGCATGCTTACACAGAGCGGCGGCACGAGCGCGGGCAGGCTGGCGTGGCGCGGCGCGAACATCTGCAGCTGCTGCACGCAGCCCGCCGCGTCCGCGCGCGCGGTATCGAGACGTGTGTGTGTGTATGTGTGTCGGCATGCTTACACAGAGCGGCGGCACGAGCGCGGGCAGGCTGGCGTGGCGCGGCGCGAACATCTGCAGCTGCTGCACGCAGCCCGCCGCGTCCGCGCGCGCGGTATCGAGACGTGTGTGTGTGTATGTGTGTCGGCATGCTTACACAGAGCGGCGGCACGAGCGCGGGCAGGCTGGCGTGGCGCGGCGCGAACATCTGCAGCTGCTGCACGCAGCCCGCCGCGTCCGCGCGCGCGGTATCGAGACGTGTGTGTGTGTATGTGTGTCGGCATGCTTACACAGAGCGGCGGCACGAGCGCGGGCAGGCTGGCGTGGCGCGGCGCGAACATCTGCAGCTGCTGCACGCAGCCCGCCGCGTCCGCGCGCGCGGTATCGAGACGTGTGTGTGTGTATGTGTGTCGGCATGCTTACACAGAGCGGCGGCACGAGCGCGGGCAGGCTGGCGTGGCGCGGCGCGAACATCTGCAGCTGCTGCACGCAGCCCGCCGGGGTATCGAGACGTGTGTGTGTGTATGTGTGTCGGCATGCTTACACAGAGCGGCGGCACGAGCGCGGGCAGGCTGGCGTGGCGCGGCGCGAACATCTGCAGCTGCTGCACGCAGCCCGCCGGGGTATCGAGACGTGTGTGTGTGTATGTGTGTCGGCATGCTTACACAGAGCGGCGGCACGAGCGCGGGCAGGCTGGCGTGGCGCGGCGCGAACATCTGCAGCTGCTGCACGCAGCCCGCCGCGTCCGCGCGCGCGGTATCGAGACGTGTGTGTGTGTATGTGTGTCGGCATGCTTACACAGAGCGGCGGCACGAGCGCGGGCAGGCTGGCGTGGCGCGGCGCGAACATCTGCAGCTGCTGCACGCAGCCCGCCGGGGTATCGAGACGTGTGTGTGTGTATGTGTGTCGGCATGCTTACACAGAGCGGCGGCACGAGCGCGGGCAGGCTGGCGTGGCGCGGCGCGAACATCTGCAGCTGCTGCACGCAGCCCGCCGGGGTATCGAGACGTGTGTGTGTGTATGTGTGTCGGCATGCTTACACAGAGCGGCGGCACGAGCGCGGGCAGGCTGGCGTGGCGCGGCGCGAACATCTGCAGCTGCTGCACGCAGCCCGCCGCGTCCGCGCGCGCGGTATCGAGACGTGTGTGTGTGTATGTGTGTCGGCATGCTTACACAGAGCGGCGGCACGAGCGCGGGCAGGCTGGCGTGGCGCGGCGCGAACATCTGCAGCTGCTGCACGCAGCCCGCCGCGTCCGCGCGCGCGGTATCGAGACGTGTGTGTGTGTATGTGTGTCGGCATGCTTACACAGAGCGGCGGCACGAGCGCGGGCAGGCTGGCGTGGCGCGGCGCGAACATCTGCAGCTGCTGCACGCAGCCCGCCGCGTCCGCGCGCGCGCCGCCGCGCAGCGCCGCGCTCGCGCTCGCGAACCGCGCCACCGCGCCCGCTGCGGCACAGAGCACAACACATCACTCACAGGTATGTACTAGGTATATATGTAAATAAATATACGGGACAATAAATACAGGTGACCCTCTCTGTGAATGCTCCAGAAAGGCAGCGATGCGCGACGAGTGGCGAAGGATTGTAAAGCGAGCCACTAACCCTTCTGTACGACCACGACCACTCTGACAAGAGTGTAACGCATAAGAAGAAGAAGATACGGGACAAATTACACCGATTGAGTAAGCCTCGAAGTAAGTTCGAAACTTGTGTTACGACACTAACTCAACGATACTATATTTTATAACAAATACTTATATAGATAAACATCATGCCCTGACCGGGATTCGAACCCGGGACCTCCGGTGTCACAGCCAAGCGTACTAACGCTGCGCCACAGAGGCTGTCAATATCATACTAGGTTTATCGTACTAAGTACATCGTTCTAGATATATTGCACTAGGTATATGGTACCAAATAAATATATATGTATGTACAATGTATTCTCTCGTCCACATTAATATTCTAAGTTTGAATAGTTGTGAAGTTGACGTTGTTGAAGAAAATGCTGGAGTGCAGTTTGTTACCGCTTCTTCTGCACTGATGCCTTGGAAGCGGCAGTAAACTTAGTTTTAAGTAATTTATTTAATGTTGTAAAACCATAAGATTTGACAATTATTTGGCGATAAGAAGTATCCTATAATAATTAATAAAAATTTGATATTTAAAATTTATCATACAATACATTCTAGTATATTGTACTAGGTAAATCGAACTCGGTATCGGAGTACGAGATACCAGTTACAATAAAAACGTCGTACCATAGATATGATACTAGGTACGTGTGATATAACAAACCTTGCAGCTCAGGGCCCACACAGGTGATCAAGGCGGACAGCAGCCTGCCGATGCTCCTGTGCAGCTCCTCCTGGAAGGGCGGCGCCGTGAACAGCAGCTTCAGAGACAGGTTCAGGGTGGACTCCACGTGGCTTCGGAACATGGGGCCTGAGGCGTCCGCTAGCACTGATAACGCGTGGAGAGACCACACCTGGGTAGGGAAATAGTTTAGTTATTGTTAGGAAAAGCTAGGTTTATATGACACGAATATTTACAAAACATATATACATTATGACGAATAAACTTAAGGGTTCACGCCTACCATCGAGGTTAAAGGCACTTAAATTTACTATAAAAGACAAATATATAATATACAACATTAACTGAAAGGACAATAATTATATTCAAATTCAAAATTTTTATTCATTATTAAATATATTCTATCTTATCGTTATATTACTTCATATCGAATACTTATATCGTTTCTACAATACTATATCGTTTAATAATTGTCAAATCTTTTGGTTACACAACATTGGTTGATGTCAAATAAATTACTTAAAACTAAGTTTACTGCCGCTTCCAAGGCGTCAGTGCAGAAGAAGCGGCAACAAACCGCACTGCAGCATTTCTTCAACAACGTCAACTTCACAAATATTTTAAACTTTAAACACTTGAAGCTCCACAGACGCGGAATCTTGCGCTAACGCCCTCAACACAGGCAGCGCTGCAGCGCTCGACGCGGCCCCCCTCGCCCGTTGCACCATCCCTACAGCGGCTGCAGCGGCTGCACGCACACCCTTTATAACTAAAGTCATCAATAAAGAGAAATATTTAGAAGATTCCACTCACTTGAAGCTCCACAGACGCTGAATCTTGCGCTAACGCCTTCAACACAGGCAGCGCTGCAGCGCTCGACGCGGCCCCCCTCGCCCGCTGCACGATCCCTACAGCGGCTGCAGCGGCTGCACGCACACTTCTTTTAACTAAAGTCATCAATAAAGAGAAATCTTTAGAAGATTCCACTCACTTGAAGCTCCACAGACGCTGAATCTTGCGCTAACGCCCTCAACACAGGCAGCGCTGCAGCGCTTGACGCGGCGCGCTTCGCCCGCTGCACGGTCCCTACAGCGGTTGCAGCGGCTGCACGTACACTTGTTTTAACTTAAGTCATCAATAAAGAGAAATCTATAGAAGATTCCACTCACTTGAAGCTCCACAGACGCGGAATCTTGCGCTAACGCCCTCAACACAGGCAGCGCTGCAGCGCTCGACGCGGCCCCCCTCGCCCGCTGCACGGTCCCTACAGCGGCTGCAGCGGCTGCACGCACACTTCTATTCGCCGCTGTTCTCGCTAAAGCGATGACTCGTTCGCTTAAAGCCTGACTCTCCGCTTCAGTGATACAACCGCACAGGCGACCGGCGCATGAGGCGGCTGCAGCGCGAACTGTTGCGCTGTTTGCTGATAGACCGTTCTGAAATAAAGTTATATGCGTTAAATAATAAGCGCTAAATTATAGCGTTAGATCAAAATATAGGTACATCACATTTCCCCGTTAAATGGCTACAGAAAATACGTAAGCTGTATTGTCATGTCGCATCGTGTTGGAAACTGATTTTAAACTTTTGCGTTGCATTTTACTATTTTTAAATAATACAGGTATTAAACGCGTACGTAACGTAGCGATTCGAATCGCTGGCTCTTGTCTAGCCCGCAAGGGATATAAACGTGAATATATGAATGAATGACATAATAACTTACAATAATTAGTTCCGTGGCGATATTTTTCACCGTATCTTGTCCTAAAGAGCTCTTCATTTCAGCCAATGACCTCAATGCGAGCAGTAAGGCGGTGTACACATTCACTTGAATTGCCTCTTGTCGAGGACCTTTGGACATTTTGATGCATTCCACGAAATGTTCTAACATTTGTTGTCTGTTGGAAAGAGGAATTATATTTTAAAATATTGCATAAAAACTAACTGTAATGAAAAGTTGATTGTAAGTATATCGGCAGAGAAATGGAGATATTTTTGGGCTTATACACCCAAATATATCACCGTAATTTGAGCAAAGTTTTCTTTTCGCATGATACACACGCTTTTGTAGTAATGGCCTAAATATATAGATAACACGACCGTGGAAGTTTTAAACTACGAAAATGATCTATAATTTAAAGTAATTTCTTTTAAAAAACTTCATTGCTCATAATAAAACGTACAAAACGCGGACTTAATGCATTTTCTACCAGTCTACCAGCTGACCAAACAGAAAAAAAGTTTGTTTGAAAGTGCACATGCGTATTAAAAGTAAACTTACCTATGTTTATTAGCAGCTCTAGAGAATATAAGCGGGAACAATGCTACAGACGCGTCTATAACGGCCACTCCCAAAGGCTGGGAATCACAGTTGGAAGCGCCATTACTCCCGGCGCGGTACACACAGCAAGGATCGTGCTCTAATGCTCCTGACCCACTCGCACTTAGAGGAGATATGAGCTGTGTGAGAGAGACAATACTATTTGTTAGATAATATAAACGGCACGACAGAGATTTCCTTTGCGGTGCGGGCGCACCATGAATTTTTTTAACTCGCATTTAGACAAGAAATTAACTGTGAGACAGAGAAAGACAATCGATAGTTTCTTCTGTACGTCTATGACGATTGACGGTAAACACCGCAGTTGCTTCCAGCGTGGTAAACATAACATGGATCTTATTCTAATGCGCCTGACTCACTCGCATTCGCAATTATCGCTCGCAAGGATAATTAGCTTTAAGATGTTGTAACTACTGTATTCATAGAACTTTTACTTTGAGACAGAGAAAATGGATTTTTTTTTTTGTTTAAATTCTTCATACCAGCCTGACTTTCTTTACATTAACATTCGAGTATCATTTGCTTGTCGGATCGATGAAAAAAAAACCATATAAAACAAAATAGCTTTTCAACTGAATAAAATTGATTACTATTCTATCAAACACCTGTATTAAACATTTAGAAAATTCAATATACCTGCTCCTCAATTTCAGCATGATCCGTATCGTAGATCCAGCCTGCTTCGGCCAGCAAGATCGTATCTCGAGGGTGCATGGAAGACCTCAGTAGACCTGCAAAAATTATAATATTGTAGATGCGCAATTTAGCTAAATTAGGTACAGTCAAGATGATCGACGCTTTATTTGCAAGGCATTAAAATGTGAAAGGATCAATTAAGTATTTGTAATGTTTTTAATTAATTAAAAAGCTACTAATTACAAAAAAACTCATAGAAACTTCAAAAGTTGGTATTTTTCATATACCCAAATTGTCGCTGTATACGTAAAAGTTACCAGTAGAGCGGCACACGCTTGGCACAATGCTATGCTGAGACAGTCAGGGTTGCCCGCTATACATGACAGTTACCAGTGGCGACAGTGTTGTCGGGGTTGCCCGCTATCTCGGCGGCGAGCAGGCGCAGCAGCGGCGCGGCGGCGGTGCACCCGCCCGGTAGCGCGGCACACGCTTGGAACAATCGCAGTCTCAGTAACGCCGCCGGAGCTTTCAGTGAACCGCCGTAGGTTCTTACTACGCTGCCGACGCTGCGAAATAAAGAGGCAAAATGTATACATTTGTCTATTTTATCCTACTACTAGTATAAAGGCGAAAGTTTGTATGGATGTATGGATGTTTGTTACTCTTTCACGCAAAAACTACTGAACCGATTACCATGAAATTTGGTATGTAGGTAGCTGAAGACCCAGAATAACACATAGGCTACTTTTTATCCCAGAGTTCCCGCGGGATTGATAGGGTTTCCATGCGGACGAAGTCGCGGGCGGCCTCTAGTACTATATATAGTACATAAGTTGAAATATTACAAAAAAAATTTTCGCTATAATCTTTCTTGTACGTTCAGATTTTGTCCTCTTGAGACAGGTGAGAATGTAATCGACATTTACACTAGAAGGAAAGAAATAATTTCCCTTGTACAGATTTTTAACACAAGTTTAAAGTGTGAACTAAGCAGAATTAAGTCTCAGCTAATAGTTTCAATAATAAACTTACTTCGTCAACACAGCAATGGCTCCATCTATCGGCTGAGTCAATCTCTTCGCGGTATCATCGTTGTGAACCAAAGCCGGACAATGGACCAACAAACTGTGTAATGCTGATAACGCCCCCGCGCGACCTTCCAAAGTTACCTGGATTGTAGAGAAGAGTGTGAGAAACAGTGAGAAATTTTATCCTCTCTTATCTAAACAATTCAATTTATATGCGTTTGTTGCCAATTTTCGAATTACAACCTCAAAGTTCTCTTTGACAATACGTTTATTTTCCGTACATTATAATTTTCACCAACACATAAGGTTCTATTTTTGAATGGTATTAGTATGCATTAAAAAGCCATATTTTTTTTCTTTTAAAGGCGCACAACGTCTGTTATTTTAAAATTAGAATAGCAAAAACTTAAATTTCTCACCTGCCAGGTAAAAGCATCTCCTCGAGCCTTTTCCGACTCCAACTCTTTGGCCGACCGCGGGAAACTGTTTCTCCACAGAAGGAGCATTCTTGGTAATAGTCCACGAACTACTGGCACTCCTAAAAGATTGAGAATGCTCTTAGAAAACCGTCCTATTGGGTGAATACAAATTTTATTCTGAACTTAAGATTATTATATTAACATCAAATTTTAAAGAGCTTTCACGAATTATCAACGAATTATATTGAAAAAATCTTCACATCACATATCAAAATCGATAACAGTTCATGTCACAGTAAAACTACTACTCAGCCGCAGCCTCAGCAATTATTTCCTACATTAAATAACACCTGTTGTCAAAGCATTCTAAACTTACCTAACGTACAAATAGCGCCTACAATCAACCAGCCAGCGTTAGTTCTCGCCGCAGTCAATCTACTGCTCTGACCGGCCGACCTCAGCAATTGCTCGGCCGCGTTGAAAGCTATCTTCCCTCGGCCGTGTGGAACACCTAATGGAGATGATCTCACTGCTCCTAATATCGCTGCTAAAGCCGCTGAATAACCTGCAAATATATATTTGGTTATAATCTGATTCGGAAAATATAAAGTATTAAATTCTTGTCGGACGCAAGTTCTAGTCTAGTTTTTGTAGTCTATATCTGTATAGCTAAATTCTTGTAAAAGCGGATGGCCTTGGTAGTAGCTAGATGTTTATTGAAAATGAGATTTGTTTGTTCAAAATTCACTCTGTTTAATGTCCATCTATCTTCATTACACAAATGCTGCAGTGTAGTTGGTTCCGTCGCTTGTTCTACACCTTGCCTTTGGAAGTCGCACCTAATAATTTCAAAAGCTATGTTGATGTCTTTAGTTGTTGATCTCTTTTGCATGCTCTCATTCTCTTTTGTAGACGGCCTCTGGCGCAGCGGTACTGCACTTGCCTGTGACACCGGAGGTCCCGAGTTCGAATCTCGGCCAGGGCATGATGAGAATCGAACTTTCTCTGATTGGCCTGGGTCTTGGATGTTTATCTATATAAGTATTTATTATAATATATAGTATCGTTGAGTTAGTAACACAAGTCTCGAACTTATTACGACGCTAACTCAATCTGTGTAATTTGTCCCGTATATATTTATTTTTTGCAGATTAAAACAATATCGATTGTTTTTTTATCAAGCATCTCAGTGTTTCAGGAACATAAGTAAATAGAGGCCGACCGCGATTTCGTCCGCGTGAAAACCCGATCATAACATAACAATCGATCCCGCGGGAACTCCGGGATAAAAAGTAGCCTATTTATTATTCTGGTTATTTAGCTAACAACATAGCTTCAGTTATACACATACAAACTTCCGCATTTATAATATAAGTAGGATGAATGTACCGGTAAAGGGTCAGGTCAAAAGTACCCGAAACCGCCGAGCTTGCATGAAGAGACTTATAAATGTGGATGAAGCGAAGGAAGTATGCAGAGATCGTGGCAAGTGGAAAGAGGTAGTCTACACCTCCGGGAAAGAGGCGTGATTTTATGTATGTATGTATTATTTTATGTATGTATGTATGTATGTACCGGAGATGTGGTGCGGCGTGGGCGCCTGCGCGTCCAGCGCGTCGAGGCAGGCGTCGAGGCGCGGCGCCGCCAGCGCGGGCAGCGCGCGCACCACGCCGCGCGCGCACCGCGCCGCCGCCAGCCGCGCCGCCACGCACGGGTGCTCCAGCACCTGCGACGGCATTACACGTTGCCGAGACCACTTATCTTAACTCAGATAGTTTAATTTGTATGGTATTTGGTCGAATGGTATGGTACAAAGTTCGAGATATATATATATATATATATATATATACAATAGACAATAGAAGATAATAAATACTAAATATAAAATAGACGCAATAGTAGCAGATTATTTATTAAACTTACAATTTATTTAAAACTTAAAATTCATGTAATGTGTAAATTTTAAGTGAGAAATATGCAAACGTTGCCAATTGTAGCCATAATGGTTACAATTGGCAACGTTTGCATATATAAAAAAACATTTATTCCAGGTTTCTAGACCCATATCGTTGACACAAAAATTACATTTTAATACATACATTGAATAATAATAATCCAACTGGTAAAAAGTACAAATTCAAATGTTTTAAAGTGTAATGAATACTTATAAATAAATAACAAACTCACCGAAAAAATGGCGTCGATCATATTCAAAGACGTATCCGATACTAGATTCTGTACAGACGTGCCGAGTTGCATAGCTAACTCACCGACTTCCGTCAACGCGCAGACCAACAAATGTTGGCTGAATAACGTCTCCTGAGAATAACATTCATTTATTGAAACAAGTTTTAAGATGTTACATCGGTTTTAAAACAGGTCCTATATGAGCGCCCGTATCTATTAAAACACAATTGAATATAAAAGTAATTCAATATAAAATTAAGTTTTCAAAGGACAGAATCGAGATATTCTAGGATTTTAGGAATGAAACGAATTAGTAATTTTTAAAAGAAGTAACTTATATAACAAAAATTTACATTTTTTACAGTGAAGTAAAATAAAATATATGTACCTATATAAAATATTTTATGAAACTTATAATGATATCTATTTCTGATACAACTTACGTACAATAATATCTTAAAGAACAACGTTCTTTAATCTATTTTTCTCATTATTGTAAATTCATAAAAAAAATTATGTCTTTTTACCTGGTTACAATCCTTAGCGTTTTCCGGATTAAAGTCGATACTGTTCATCTGTTTTATCACTATGTGAATGATCTCCCTACAAGCGGAAGCTTGGGCCTTTTCTCCTAACATCTTTCCTAGTGTGTTGCGCAGAATGTAGTTAATACATTTTCTGTGAACAATGAATATTTAATTCTATTATTTCAAATAATTTCTAAGGATCGATAAATAATGGGAATAATTTCGAGTTACAGACGTTGCTAATTCATCTAGTGTAGCTTTAGCTTTTTTGCTGATCTAATATAGTAATATATATATATAAGTATATAAGTATTTATTATAAAATATAGTATCGTTGAGTTAGTATCTCGTAACACAAGTCTCGAACTTACATCGAGGCTAACTCAATCAGTGTAATTTGTCCCGTATATATTTATTTATTTATTTAATATGTGTTAGGTTTCCCGGCAATGATTGGGGAGGTCGGATGGTCGTTCTGTGTGGAAACCTAACTTAATCAAGGATGATAGGCAGAAGGCGCATCCTTAACTCCTCTCGAGAGAGGTGAGGGTGTAACGGGGATTTACGCCAGGAGGAAGATTCCCGGAGGGGTAGGCAGCGACTTGCCTGGAGTATGCAGCGTCTACATGTAAACTAGCAGCTTTAGGGTTCGCCACGAGATCTAGCACGCGCGTGAGGAATGTCGTCATGTCGCGTTCTAGCCATACTTCAATTTTTTTTTAACGGATACTACCTACGTATTACACGACAATTATTTCCACATACTCATTTACAACGCCATCTATACGATGGTAGCTAAACTAGTATATAATATATATAACAAGTATATACCTCATGCGTTTATCGACACCCCTGTAATTACATTGAATCATTGATTACCTAGAGTATACAGCGTCGACGTGAGAACTAGCGGCCTTGGGGTTGGCCACGAGATCTAACACGCGCGTCAAGAATGTCGTCATGTTGCGTTCTAGCCATACTCCGCCCATGTTCTGTACGAATACTACGTACGCCTAAAAAGCAAACAATATTATTAAACAACCTAATTACATTTACATTCTAATAGTAAACATACAATATGAAGTACATTTAACATACTTAAGTCGAAAAAAAGTAAAAAATCGAACATATTAATAGTCAACATTTAACAACATGGCATGTTATAATGTTGCAAAAATTATTAAACTTTGTTTTTTTATTCATTTTTTTTTAATTTGATATTTAAGTACATTTCTAAGCTTCTATTAACTATTTCTCCTTGTATGACTATTGTGGAGGTGATATTCCTCTTTTATTTTGCATATAAATGGAAACAGTGACTGAATTGCAATAATGATGTAGAAATTATCAGTAGAATTTAGTTATAGTTACAAAGAGAACCCGTGTGAGTTGAGTAGATTCTTTAAAAAATTATTTAAAAATTAAAGGGATTTTTATGTTTGGAGCATCGAACATTTTTTGTTGATGTGTAACCTTACATACTTACATGTGTAACACAAACGCGCACTTCTCTATTGACCCCAGAACCGGACTTGATAATCTCTCCTTTGAGGAATGATGTACCTCCCCTGAGGTATGCCCCCATCAGCAGGTTAAGTGCCTCGTCTAATGAAACTACGTTCTTTGGAGGGTCCTTCTTGTTTTGTTGAACTGAAAGGGATATTAGTGGTAATTTTTTCATAAGCTTGCGTATTTTTGCCTATTCTCGATAATATTTTGAGCTTAGGATCAACTGAAGACAATATCTAAACGGATTGACTCTCAATTGAAGTTAAAAGGTACACATTTATCTAAAAGTTAAGATACTATTTCTTATATGACTTTTCTAGCTGTATTGCTCAGGCTTCATTCTCTAAAGAAATCGCATTTTACTACTGGGTTTAAGTAACAGCTATTTCAGAGTTGCTGATATCTAGGGACAGAATATTATTCAGACACAGAGACCAAAATGACGCATTTTTATTTCAAAATTTTCTCTTTATTGCACCAGTAGAATAAAACATACAATTCAGTTAAGTCGTCAGCAACTTTTTTTTCAGACACATGAATCCCACCGCTGCCACCATAATGTAATGCCACTACTAGCTCTATTATAAAGAAAGAAGAAATACATCTTGTTTTTAAAAAAAAACAGTCGAAGATTATAAAATCTTTTGCCGTTTAATAAAGGGTCCAATATCTTACCAGACTGACCAACTTTGAGTTTGGTATGTAAATTGTCGACTTCTCCCGCCTGCGTAGCAGCGATCAACGCGCCAAGTAGCTCTGCGATGGCACATCTGAATAATAAACAGTATTTTATTTTTTTACATAACATATGTGTGTGTGTTTCCCGGTACCAATAGAAACATTAATTAGGCTTTCTTTTTAAAGTTAATTTAAAACGTAATCTAATGTTCTTAAGGTAATTGTACTTACTTATAATAATCGTACCGCGATAAACAAGTATCCTTAACACAACCCCATTTAAAATGGAGAGAAACATGTAGAAATACGGATCTTATGCTCCGAAGACAAATGGCAAAACTTGCATCTAGAAAAAAACAGACATAGAAAAGTTACCTCAACGTATAATCACTAGGATGGGCCGCCCGTAAGCAAGCAGCGGCTATAGCATCCAAATCCGCTGCAGTGAGCTTCATCAGCGGTAACATTTGTTTGAGCGCGTGCGCAGCGGCGGCTCGGACCGGGCTCGCGCGGTCCGACAGTAGAGAGTTGCGCGCCGCTCGCGACACTTCGCGCAAAGCCGCCGGCGCAGCGGAACCCATTCCTACGCAGATCTGGATACAATACATACATATCACGTAAATAGAACCGACAACCTTAAAAAGACCGATGGTCATGTTCAGCTGTTTGGCTTAATGATAGAATTGAGATTCAAATAGTGACAGGTTCCTATCCCATCGCGTAAAAGATAAATCCCAAGTTTATAAGCCTACTAACCCTTAGGTACTTTGAAGATTAAGTAACAAAATAATGTTTCATTATTATCCACATTTATCAGTCCCTGTAGTCAAGTTATATTACTTTTCATATAGGGTAAACATGTCACCCCTCAGTTGTTGATTTCAAAAGAAGGTAGCATAAAAAAATATATAATATGTACCGGTCTACTTAAGTGGAACAACATTCCCTATTTTAGGAACAAATGTTCAATGAAGCATGAAATTCTTATCATTATGTATTCTTAGTTCAAAATTAGCATTCAAAAGTAGTTCTAAAATAAATTATTCAGGCAAACATCCTTGGACTACATTTTGTGATAAAACTATGCACCTACATTTCGTCTTAAGTTTAGAAAATGGCACGAAAATATAGACAATTGAACTGACCGCTATTAGGAGCGATAGCGGGAGACATTTTGTTTTTAGATTTTAAGTTTAATGTATATATATGATACTTGTAATCAATTCGTAAATTTATTGAGTTTTCAATTGTTTTGAGTTGGTAGCTTAGGCTGTTACATATGAATCACAACACACTTTTTTTCACCGTTTTTATCACAAGAGAAATGATAATAAAAAAGGGTTTAAAAAAAACTTTATTTGTTCCCAAAGAGGATGAATCAAAAGACACGAGAAAATTTGAAAAAAGAAAGTCTATTACCTTTTCGAGGGTATTCATAATCTCCAGTCTGGTCTGAGACTCCGCACTCTTCAGAGACCTCACCAGAGTGGATACAGTCTCCTCGTAAGATCTGCCCATCATCCGACCCAGTTTCTCGTACATACTGCCCAAGCAGCATATTGCAGCTCTACAGTGAAACATTAATCATTAACGAAATATACAGGAATGCATATAGTCACGTCTATATTCCTTGCGGGGTTGACAAAGCCAATCAAATGGACTGAAAGGCCATGTTCAGCTGTATGGCTTCATAATAGAATTGAGATTCAAATAATGACAGGTTGCTTGCCTATAACCTAAAAGAGAAATCCCAAGTGTATAAGCCTATCCCTTAGTCGCCTTTTACGACATCAATGTAAATATATGGAGTGATTCTATTCTTAAGTGATGGAAACCATAAGGCACATTAATACAGGAAAATTCTTATTTCATTAATACAGAAAATAAAAAGTGTGTCATTCATTCATGCTTTTTTACACTCTTGCTTGTAGTATTTTTTGTCATTATGTCAAGAACCACTGACATAAAGACAAACAACCAGTGATCTCAAAGCTCATATAGAACTTTTTTAAAGTACCCCTGAAATTCATGGGACCACAGTTCAAAGGGCCTATTGCAGGTGAATAATGCATAGGGTAAGTCCAACACAACCCAAATGTTCGACATGCTTCCAAAAATCGGACCCCATGCTTGTAAGATAAGATTATTGTAGTACCTACTTCAAAATAAGGATCTTCTTCTTATAGTCGATTTCTGGAAGTAAATCGAACCTTTGGGTTGTATATTTTAGTTCAAAATAAGGATAATTAAACATAAATAAACTTACAGCCTCGTCGGCAAATACGATGGCGAGTCATCCTTCACTTTAATGATATCATTGCACTTGTTGACGGTATCAAAAAGCAGAAACGTATCACCCACTGAGAACAGAGTGGCCAGACACCTGGCTAGAAGCCGGCGTGCTGGAGGCCCGAGAGATTCACGGAGAAGGTTCACCAGTTGAGCTACCAGCTTTTGTTGACAACTCTTAATGTCAGACTGAAAATAATCATTTGGTTAGTTTCATTTGTATGATAGATGTAAATTGCATGTTTAAAAATAAAGATAACATTAATATGTTTTAAACAAAATATAGTCCACAGGAGCCCCAGATTATTTTTAATTCTCCAGTCAACAAGACTTATAAATATTTTTTAAATAGTGCATCTTATTTTTCCAATTAATATTTAAAACATCAACATACATACATACATATGATCACGTCTATATCCCTTGCGGGGTAGACAGAGCCAACAGTCTTGAAAAGACTGAATGGCCACGTTCAGCTATTTGGCTTAATGATAGAACCGAGATTCAAATAGTGACAGGTTGCTAGCCCATCGCCTAAAAGAGGAATCCTAAGTTTATAAGCCTATCCCTTAGTCGCCTTTTACGACATCCATGGGAAAGAGATGGAGTGGTCCTATTCTTTTTTGTAATAGTGCCGGGAACCACACGGCACAAATAAAAACACGGCACAATTAAAACATCAAATAAATTAAAAATATGTTGTTTTGTCAAACTGACTGGAGTTTTATTTGTGGGGGCATATAGCTATAACTATGCTCCTTATAAAATTAAATTACCTTATGAGCAGCGACTAGGACCTTGTCAAGGAACCGAAGCCACTCGAATATAAAATGTGGCTTCTTATCGTCTGGGAGCTGCTGCAATGCAGACTCGTTTAGAGTAAGGGTGTGTGTCACCTCCATTATCTAAAAAAAATTGTAATATAAAAGCTTGATTAGTAAGAAGCATGGGATTCTCATATCTTACTCTTTTATAAAAGCTTTCTTTAGAGCCAGCAATCAGTATCATTAGACCCATATAATATTTTATACAATAATTTTTAAGAGAATTTTATTCATACAATAAACCTCATATTGTGGTTTTATTTTTTAAAGTTAAGTCAATATTTAAGTGTTTCTGTTATAATTTGCATGCAAGTTATACTCAGGTTAATCTAGGTCATGGAGATCAAAATAAGCAAATGATAAAAACCAATAGTACATTAAAAAAGTCCTTTTGTCCAGCTGGATTATGTTTATAACTGCAAAAATACCCATACACAGAAGAGATTAGATTGAATTCCATATCTGGATGTGGTGTTATTAAATAAAATTACAAGAAACTTTATGAACTCCCTTAAGGTTGTTATTTGAATAGGTGTTTTTTATGTTTTCTCCAATCTCCAATTTCTCTCAATAGCGATAAAAATGTTGGTTCACTTGCCATCACAAATATGGTATGGTGCGAATATTGTTTACAGTAGTCCTGAATGGCGTCAGACAAAGATGAATCATGCGATACAGAGCTTTAACCTAGTACATATCTATATGGAGGTCAGTTATTACAATTTAAAGGATAAAAACACATGAATTACTGGCAAAATTAGATTACATACCAACTAATCAAATGTTGTTTCAATAAATTAACCTTGCAACATCACGTCATTAACATAGTAAAGCGAAGAAACGTCGACTAATTTTTTACACTTTGTTTTTCTTCACAGGATTTTTCGTTTTAAAAGCAGTAAGAAATTTAATTTTTACGTAAACCAAATTAAGCTAGAAAAATCCGAACTCTCACATACAGTCAACTTTCGCTTCACAGATATTGTTTCGCTTGGATTGATTGAAAACTTGTATGTAGATTAAAATGTCAAAGTCATTTTCAATTGTATTAACATTGACAACAATCACACCTTAGAAAACCCATTTGGAGAACCAAGAACCACACTACAAATCCACCTCCATACTAATAATAAAGAAACTCTTTATTGTAAATGTTTTGTTTACAATAAAGAGAAAAGTTTTGAATAACATTTAAAAGATATGTTTCCTTTTATTTTATTCTCCAATAAAATGATTTCTTTCTTTATTTCTTACTTTTCATTTTTTTGTCTGGTACTTAAGAAAATTAAGAGTGTGTTACTCTCTGTCCGAGTCCCATAGGCATAATCTTTTTTTTTTTTGCTATTTTCAGCGCATTAATCAGATTTAAGGATTCTGAAAGATATACTCCTTACAGTAATACTAAGACTCTGGAGCAAGCTTAAAGATTGTTCTCAAAAATTAGTAACTGTGACTCAAAAACATTTTAAATTTTTATGTCGTTTATGTTATGGTTTTAACTGTCAATGTTAAAATGTCAAGTGTGGTAAATTAAGTAACTACATATATCTACTTACTTTGCAAAAAGCGAAATCCCCTAGAAAAAGCCAAAAAAATATATTTTATTTTACCTACGTTTGAAAAAAATCGCTGTGATTAATCCTGTTTGACTACGTTTTATTAGTGAATTTAATAATTGCTTTGCACCAAACCAACAGATCGAATACCTAATAAATTTTTTTGTAAGTCATACAATGATTTTGTTCTTTCATGCAAGCTACTACAATCTTGATCTAAGACTACAGTAAGCGTATGTGTATAGTAAGTTTATCAAGAAAATATTTCAATTTATCCAAAAATTACGATACTTCAATGAATACTATGAGTGCACAACAGAGCCCGGCGAATATGCAGGCCGCCGTGGACAGGGAGAAGATTTACACGTGGATCGTGGAGCTGTGCAATCCAGAGACTCGAGAGAACGCGCTTTTGGAGTTGAGCAAGAAGCGTGAAGTGGTACCCGATTTAGCGCCCATGCTCTGGCATAGTTTTGGTACTATTGCTGCTCTTTTGCAAGAAATTACCAACATCTATGTAGCTATGATACCGCCGACCCTGACGGCACACCAAAGCAACCGAGTATGTAATGCGCTGGCATTAATGCAATGTGTGGCGTCTCATCCTGAAACAAGATCTGCATTCCTCCAAGCACATGTCCCTTTGTTCCTGTATCCCTTTCTCCATACTGTATCCAAAACACGCCCATTTGAATATTTGAGATTAACAAGCCTTGGAGTCATTGGTGCTCTAGTTAAAACAGATGAGCAAGAGGTAATAACATTTTTGTTGACTACAGAAATTATTCCACTATGCCTACGCATCATGGAGAACGGATCTGAGTTGTCCAAAACTGTAGCTACATTCATTCTGCAGAAGATATTGTTGGACGACAGCGGTCTGTGTTATATTTGTCAGACTTATGACAGGTTTTCGCATGTTGCTATGATTCTTGGTAAAATGGTGTTATCTCTTGCTAAAGATCCATCTGCTCGTCTCTTAAAACACGTAGTAAGGTGCTATCTTCGGCTGTCTGACAATCCAAGAGCTCGAGAGGCACTGCGGCAATGTCTCCCGGACCAATTGAGAGATGCCACCTTCACAGCGTGTCTCCAAGAGGACAACTCGACTAAGCACTGGCTTGCCCAGCTTATAAAGAATTTAGAAGCTCAACCACCACCAGCCAGCCCTGCTCAGCCAAATATGTGAGGTTTAATTCTGTGGAGGCCCACTGCAGACAATTTACAAGAAGTAGTGCAAAATTTTTCACTTTGACGAAACTTTACTTATAGAAATTGTTTTTGTAACTACTTTTGTGTATGATATTAGGATAATGGAACTACATACAATTTGACATATTATTGCAGCTGTTTATAAGTTAAAAGGTTAAGAAATTAAATAATGAATTTGTATACTAACAATAATCCTTATAAAAATTTATATAGAAAAAATATTTTATATAAATAGGCTTAATCTGTACATGCTGATACCATGAACTTATTCAAGCTAATACATATTTTACAATAAACTTGTGGTATATAATCATATAAAAATATACAGCTTAAAAAATCAAATAAACAGATTGTAATCAACTCTTATTTTATAACATTGTTATTCTACACAAACAGTAAATAATTACCAAAATATTGTTGTAAAAATGTATGTATGTACTTGCTACTAGCGACCCGCCCCGGCTTCGCACGGGTGCAAAATTATAAATGTTATACATAAAAACCTTCCTCTTGAATCATTCTACCTGTTACACCCCATCAAAATCCGTTGCGTAATTTTAAAGATTTAAGCATACAGACAAACAGACTAAAATAGTGACTTTGTTTTATACTATGTAGTGATTATGAGAAAGGATTTTGTGAAATTTTGTAAGGATTATTGTAGTTTTCAAAGTAATATATTATAGTTTGAGTGTTATATTCAAATGAAAATGATTGTTGAGTTCATCATTAAAAAATGCATCAAGTTATGCCATGTGTAACTGAAGTAGATATTTATGTTCTAGTGGATATGAGGGTAATGTCAAGAACTTCTACTTGTTCC
Organism: Amyelois transitella; assembly: GCF_032362555.1. Taxonomy (NCBI): domain Eukaryota; kingdom Metazoa; phylum Arthropoda; class Insecta; order Lepidoptera; family Pyralidae; genus Amyelois; species Amyelois transitella. The sequence goes on from NC_083523.1 coordinate 6,865,078, forward strand.
GCTGGTCTTCACTGCATTTTATTTATAAAATTTAGTGAAAATTTTCTGGATTCATGGTCAAAGGCATACCCCAGACTCTTCAGAGTGGTGAGGATAAAACGGGACTAAAGCCAGGAGGAAAAGAGTGACACTTCTGTGGAAGGCAACATTATACTAGAGAAAAAGCACCAGCTATTCCATTAAAAAAATCTGGGGCAAGGATCAACCTGTTCCAGAGTAGGGATGGACCTCACCTGTTATTATACCCAGTTATAAGCCTTTTTAATGTTAGTAATTTCCCACAGCTAAGATATCTATCTATATTTGTTTTTTTAGTTTCTTTTAGAAAGTGGGCCTTTATTAACCACTACAAAATTTATTATCTCTCTATAAAGTGTTGCATATTTTTTAGTATTGACATAGTATAAATTTATTGAACTTACACATGCCTTTGATATTTTTAATTGGTTTCGTATTATATGCATTGTATTATTTTTATTTTAGTAACAGAACAAGATTAAAAGCACTAATTTTGTATGCCAATGTAGTGGACTGATATGAGAATAAACTTTTTATTATTTGTAGATTAATTGTTTGTTATATTTTACCCAAGATTTATGATCTTATTACCACAACATTCTACTATTGAGGTTCAGTGGACAATTCATAAACATTCACAGGATTTGTCTTCTCTCTTTTTCTGAGATAAGAATATAAGATACCAGTGGCCCGCTATGACTTCGCCATTGTACAAACATGGCCTGTAACACTCGCCGACAATGTTTTCATGATCGGTTCCGTATTTCTGAAAATTAATCCTTAGGCTCGTTTCACAGTGAGGCCGTCGAGATGCGCTTAGACGAGGCGAGGCGCCTATACATGACAATAGCTCGTTTTAGAAAAGTAAGAAAGCAGATCTCTCAGGCCCCAGCTTGGTGGCGAAGGGTGCAACTAGGAGTACGCTTAGATAAGAGGAAAAAGCCCCGTCCTGTCACGCAAACGGTCGTGAAACGTGCGATGTTAGCCAGCGCAGCCAAAACACCGTACTTTGAAAGGAACCGCGATAAGTACTCGTGTCGGCCCGCTCCACCGGTAAAGCGCGCGTGCGTTTATTCTGAAACCAGCCTTACAAAGTTACAAACTTTACTTCTCTATAATATTAGTAATATATAGATGTGTTGTTTTGAATTTTACAAATAGCCTTCGGGGGTCGATTCCTAATTTGGTTCTTGTTCTCGAAACCTCATGACACCGCCGAGCGTGCATACATACATACATAAAAAGCATGTAGAACCAAGATTCTTGATCTATACCTACGCCATAATTTTATGGCCCTAACTTCAGAAGCTCTACATTTAAGTCGTAAGTAGGTGTGGCTTGACCATTTTGTTTCACATACCTAAACGCATACCTTAACGAATGCTTGTGAAATCATTGTGACGGTAGCCAGCAAAACGAATTTTGCTCTACATGCTATCTGACTTTTTTTCATATAATTTGATTATAACTAGTAACGTGTAGATCTGATAATTTTTTTTACAGGTTATGCTACGTAGACTAGTATGTTATTGAAGAATCGAATAAGATACCAAATTCCAGATATGGACGGTGGCCCCGCTCTTTTTAAGAGAGATAAGGATGTAAGCAGGACTAACTACCGTCGGATCAGTTGATTACCAATAATTTAACGGTTTTTTTATTAACTTGGGAATCTTCATTCAGGCAATGGGCTAGCACCCTGTCACTATTTCATTTTCGATTACATCATTACGCCATACAGCTGATTGTGGCCTCTCAGTCTTTGGCAAACTGTTGGCTCTGTCTACCCCGTATAGAATAAAGACGTGAGATACCTATGTAAGTATGAATATTGTTATTTTAGGAGATTATTCCAGCTAGTGTACCAGAAGACCTCGATCTCATAACCCAGAGCCCAGACAGTTTCACTTATTACAGGATGCAAAATTTAGACGTAAATCTTATGTGTATTATTAAATGAGTTCTGATTCAGAAGCATGATTGTAAAAGATCAAAATTCATATTTTCACTCTTTCGTGCTTAACGATAGAAATAGTACCTATTTAGTGTTTACGTGTGTCACATAAAGTACCATATGGTGTCGGATGAAAGTACTGTACCAACGTAGACGGCTCTACAAAGTTATCTGGATTTATAGGCCTGCTACCCCTGTTAAGAAACTTAATATTACAAATCATAAAAGTGGTCATAGGTATCTACGTGTAGAAGTTTTGGATTTAATGAATTATTAAAAAAGATATTGCTAAAAATATTTATGTTTAGAAATCAGGTCCCCGAACAGGATATTGTGATAACGCCCATCGTTTGCAAGATCTATATGACACAAAAGACCCATGTATATCTGTTTTTCTCCGTTGAGGTTCCTTAGAAATTGAATGGTATTCATTAAAAGACTGATGTTGCCCAGGAAAGCTATGTTGGGGTTTGTAGAAATACTTTCTTGGTTCTTTCATGTTGTGATATGACTCTTTGAAAGCTAAAGTAGGCTCCCGGAAAGTTGTCTTTGATTGTTTAAAGGAAGAAGCAGGCGCGTTATCGTCATATTTAACAAAGGGTGTTGTACCAAAACTTGCGGTCTCAACACATTGTGTGCATGCTTTATCCAATAGTGAGCAAGTGTGCAGTTGTTCGGTCTGTATCAACTTCGGCGTCCCTTTCAGCCTGACTCGTTTCAAAGAGCATTTGCACGAAGTCACGCCGGATCCACCACATTTGTTAGGACCTCGTTTCCTAACCGCTGTAATACAATTATTGTCACATCGCAGAGATCCACTTACTTCTGTATTGACTCCAATTTCAACGTAATCCTTCTTCAATATAGTCTCTTTTGATCGAAATTTGTTAATGACAGTTTTACTAGATCCATTTGGTACGATCTTATTGGTTTTTTCTTTTTTTATAACCACGGAACGTGTGGGTTTTCCTATGTTCCTGTTGCGGCTGTTTGCAGTTGAAGACTTCTTGCTAGGTAACTTGGATTGATGGACTTGACTACTTGGTATTTTTGAAGTAGACTTTACTACGGGATCTACGATTTCCTCGCAAAGTTTTTGAGCTATAGCCGACATTTAGATATAGACTGCTGGATTCGTTAATGAAATTCCAGAGCATGTTATCGGAACAGTTACTATTTTTAAAACACATTTCAGTTTAGAAAGACTTCATGTACTAAGTATAAAGGTGTCATTTTATAATATAATGCAGGTAGCTACCAAAAGGAAAAACCATTATTGTTGATAAATTAAGTAGTATATAGCAGTTCTACTTACTACATTGTAAATTTTCAGACTTATGAACTCGACATTTGCACGATTTGACCCTAGAATTTGACTTATGTAACGAAGAAGACGTAACATAAACCAAAGAGCTAACTTCAATATAGGTAGATAACTACTTAGCTACTTTATTTATTTATTTATTTAAACTTTATTGCACAAAAACAAAAAATGTACAAAAGGCGGACTTAATGCCGCTTGGCATTCTCTACCAGTCAACCAGTTGACCAAACAGAAAAAACTTTAAGTTGGTGGTGCGATAAAGTGCACATGCATACTGACAAAATACATACATTACAAAAAGAAAATGCGTAAATACATACAAGATATATATACATAATATACACTATAAATACATATTATTATACATACATAAAATATATAATTAGGATATATAATTAGGATGACCCATCATTAATCTGCCGAAGAAAGAACCCCTTCACAGCATGTTTGAACGCAGAGCGACTAGGAGCTCTCCTAATCATTTCAGGAAGAGCATTCCAGAGCCTTACAGCCTGAACCTGGAAAGATTTCTCCAAAAAAGTAGACCGGAATAGAGGAGTACGCAGAGTCAGGTTGAGTACTTTAATAGAGAAGGATGACTATGACTGGTTGATGATTGCTTAATGTGAGTAACGTCAGCAAAGGTTTATTACCAGAGCATTGATGCCTCTGTGTCATGCTTGTAGGTTAGGTACCTATAGGTTAGTAGGTACCTACACCTATGTTATTTATTACAATCAAGGATGCTTGAGCTTTGAGAAGGGCTGTGTTTCTCTGCGTGATGGTAAATCACCGGATAAGATTGTAGCGGGAGCGATGATTCGGCTCGGGTCGCCACCAAAGGGAAGATCTTCCGCCAGGCTAGGTGTTATGCCTGGGGAACCGCGGCTCCTGGTGATGTTGCAACGACGCAACAATCCATGAAATCTTTGAAATCGCGATTTAGATTCTTCGCTGCTATTGCCTGAGCGCGTCAATTTCTTCACGATTTTGAAATTTTACAGTAATTTTGTTTGATTGGATGTTGTGACGAGTTGCGTAGAGATGTCGCCACAAGATTTTATATTTAACGTGATCGGGGAACCGTGATTGATTCGAGGATCGTATCGTGCACAAACTAAATAGAGATACTATGTATCGTGAGCTCAATAAGAAGAAGTTATTCTTAATAAGTACTTGTTTTTAAAAGTAGTCAATTGATTGTAAATCAGTTCTCGTGCCCTAACTTATTAAAAATATTCATGTCATCATGTCATGCTAGCCAGGGCTTGAATTACCTACCTTTAAAAAGTTGATATCATTATTATTGTCAAGTTTACCGTTATACTCATACAACGTTATCAGTAAAGTTAACGATAAGAAGTATCGTTAAGACTGTTCAACGTTAATTAAATGGAACACAATGGACACGGAAAGGCAACAACGCTTTCGTGTAGATATTATAACATTTATTGATAACGTTATTTATAAGGTGAATTGGTATCGTTATTCATAACGTTAATTAGTGGCCTTATTAGGCTATTTGACTGTATTAAAAATATACATTTCTTTTATGTCATCAGTCTTAATATTATTTTTTTGGAGCGATTTGTAATAACGCGAGAAAAAATATTGCATTATTTTAACAAAATCCGTCTCAGAAAATTAGGTTTTTTATGCAGCAGTCACGTGACTAAAAACGAACGTGATTGGCTATTTCTATTATGACGTCAATTATCCATAAACAGACTGTGGATCGTATCGTTCCTTAGTGTTCGCTATTATTTTTCAAGATTTTATAAGTGTTTGAACGCTCAGGATTACTCAGATAACATAGGTATTTAATAATGGAAACCAATTCCGCGAAAGCTGACAGTCGAAACCTACCAAAAGTAATAATATAATAATATAATAAATATCTTTATTTCTGTACCAACTTAGATCAAACATATTTGTGACCGAGATCTCCTTTTAAGTAAGGAATTACCTGTGTTAGGAGATCCCGCTCTTCAATAACAACAAGTATTTAAGTTTACGTAGTACATCATTAAAGTATTAACTGAGTCTAAATGTTAATTTTGTTTAATACAATTTTACTAAGTAACTGTTTTATGTAAGTGTAGGTATAAATGTGTGTATTTTTTTTTTTTTTTTTTTTTTTTTTTACGTTATTATTTATAAGTTTAATTGTTCACACAGGGTTTCAATTTCGTCGTAGTTTAGAGATTTCAAATGTGTAGCCAAAATTATTTTAGCATTATGTTTAATGTGGGGGTAAAAATTTATTTTTCTATTTAATCTATTATATAGAAGTGCCGATTGTCGAGTGTATTGACGTCTTGCAAAAAGGGTCTTAACAATAGGCAGTGGGACAACGCCATGGTTTCGTGCGTAACAAATCTGGTTGAAATAGAACAGTACCATGGAATTTGAGGACTGTATTCAAAATATATAGTCCACGAACCGTGAGTAGATCACACAGGCTATATAGACAAGAAGTGGAAAAGGTGTATGGCTTAAAGCACATAACTTTTAATAAGGCTCTTTGGGACCTTTCGACCTCCAACATTTTCGTTTTAGTAGCTCCACCCCATACCGGAATACAGTAAACTATGATGGATTGCACAAGTGATAAATAAATTTGTTTCAATAATTTCTTATTAGCGACATGTCTTAAAGATTTAAAAATCCATATCATTTTGCGAATTCTGCTTATGACGAGGTCCAGATGGTCATGCCAAGTAAGTCGCTGGTCAATAAGTACACCTAAGTATTTGACTTTATCTATTTTATTGATAGTTTCGCAGTCACAATCTATTTTTGCAGAGCCACATGTATGTAATTTTATTTCAAAATTAACTGGCTGAGAACTTCTATAGTTAGAGAAAGTGACATAATTAGTTTTGGTAGTATTCAAAGTTAATAAATTACATTTCAGCCAATCGGCTACCTTAGTAAGACCCTCTTCAGTACTTTTGCGGACATCGTCCCATGTATCCCCCGAAAACACTATTGCTGTGTTGTCAGCGTAACAGAAAACTTTACCATTTGAAATTTTTAAGTTACAAAGAGAGTTTATATAGATAAGGAAAAGTGTGGGGCCCAGAACACTGCCTTGGGGAACGCCAAATGTAACAGAAGATTCTTCACTGATATAATTACCTACTTTTACGCTTTGTGTACGATTGCTGAGAAAATCGTTGAATAAAGACAAAGGGAGGCCTCTTACACCAATAGCTTCCATCCTCTGCATAAGAATGGGTATGGAGACAGTATCAAAGGCTTTCTTTAGATCTATGAAAGCAGTTACGCACTTTTTACCTTGATCGACTGTCTGAACGATAAGTGACGACAAGTCCAAGACAGCATCTTCAGTAGAGATACTGGGCCTGAAACCGTATTGCGATGTAGAAATGAGTTTAAATTTTTCTAGATACTGCTGAAGTCTTACATTAATTAGCTTTTCCAGTATCTTGGCGAAAGGTGACGGAACGGAGATGGGTCTGAAATTATTCATGTCTTTTTTATCACCACTCTTATGCACAGGGGTAACCACAGCACGTTTAAGAGCTTTTGGAAAGACGGCTTGCTCAAAACATAGATTAGCTAGTCGTGTCAAAACAGGAACAATTATTTCGTGGGCAAGTTTTAAGAAGCGGGTAGGGATATTATCCCATCCAGGAGCACAATCAGTTCTGAGACTCATTAAAACAGAATAAACCTCAAGACCGTCAGTTTCGGTTAGAACAAAAGATGATAAATGTGGTGCGTCCTCATAAATGTTATCGGAAGTGTTTTGTTTTTTATTTAGAATATCCTCGGCTAGATTCTTTCCCACATTAGCAAAGAACTCATTGACAGAATTAACTGCTTGTTGAGGATTTGCGTATGTATCAAGTAAATCTAAGTTTTGAATTTTATTATTATTACGATAAGAGATGTTATTAATAGCTTTCCATAACGTTTTTGGGTTTTTACTACTTTTATTTAGTAAATTTCTTTCATACTTTCTCTTTAACTTCTTAATTAAATTATTACAAAAATTTCTATACCTTCTGTAGGTTATTTTTAAAGTTTCATTTAACGGATCCGCGCGTAGTTTCTTTTGCATAGCATTCCTATTTCGTATACAACGTACAATGCCAGGAGTAATCCATGGCTTTAGTATGTGATCTTTAGATGGTAAATATTTAGTAGTGGTGTGATTCAATAGACATAGGTTAACTTTTTGAATCATAGAATTGACCAGAATGCAAGGATTGTCATAGCTAATTATATTCATAAAGTCACTGTCTCTCAAACTTATTAATGCTTTTTCATAGTCTATTATCTTTTTATTTCGACATAGGTTATAGGTACAAGTGTCTTTAGACATTTTGAGTAATATAAGACGATGGTCTGTGATACTTGAATCAAATACAGTAACATGAGCAGTGGTTTTACTACTGTCTAGTTTGAGGATAAAATGATCCAGGCAAGAGGACTCTCTAGTGGGAAAATAGTGACCAGGAAAAAGTCCATGAGAAACCACCATGTCCAGATATAGACATCTGTTTTTAATTTCATATTCTTTTTCATCGGGTCTACGAAGTAAGTTGATATTGATATCACCGGTTATAATAATGTTTTTACAAGAATTTAATTTAATAAGGTGGGAACTTAAGGAATTTATAAAGGGTTCAACATTGCGGTTTGATGGGGAGCGGTATATTCCCAAGATAGTTATGTTAGATGATAGTAAGGTTATTTGCAAACACGAAGCATGAGTTAATTTTATTTCCGTGACATTCATTTTATGTCCAGCTTTTATAAAAGCTGTGACTCCATCGCACTGATTAATGTGATGTGAAGTACAAAAAGAGGAGTAATTACGTATTTGAGGCATAGGTTTCTTAGGGTCTAATCTACACTCCGTTAAAACAAGTACATCGATATCGTGTTTAAAATTACTTATATTTACTTGTAGATCGTCGATGTTTTTATATATACTTCGAATGTTTTGAGTGATGACAGTGAAGTCTGATTTGTTAAGAGAATTCGGTTTCATAATAAAATCTTCAATAGATGTTAAAGTCGATTGAGCAGTATGAAAGTTATCAATTTCTTGCATAATTGTCGTTTTAGAGCTATCCATAAAATAGGTATCTAAAAGAAATGTGTGTGAAATTTAGAAAAGTGATGCATGTTAATAATGAATTTTTATTATAATAATATTTTTTTTACGCAATCAAAAATAGTATATGGGACGAATATTGCATTGTATTTTACAATTGGTAGTAGAAGAATATTTTTATAGATTTGTGTGTGTTTTTTTGTATATTTGACAATTTGTGTTTTGTGTGTAGTATTAATATTATGAACAGTTACAGAGTACATGATAAAAATTGAAAAGATAAAAACGTATAGCATAGGCAGATATCTTAACAAATTAGAAATGGGAAAGTAGATAAAAGGGCGTAGAGATAGTCACGACTCCAGACCTAATTTTTGAATTTGAGCTTCAGACTTAATTAAGATAATAGGCGAAGTATCATCTTTCCTCAAATAGATCTTGCCATAAGCTGTCCAACAATATTTGAACCTTCTAGATTTGACCAATTCACGCGCTAGAAAATATAATCTTGAGCCTTTGGGTGTAAGGTGCTCTGTTACAAATATGGGGGTGTCCTCCTTAGTATGTAGTCCCAGATGCTTTGCAGTGAGCTTGTTCTTTTGCTGTACATTAAAAGATTTACAGTGTCTCATAAAATCGGCTTTCAAAAATGTTGAGGATGTTTCCACCACGATGGGGGATTTATTTTCTCCTTCCCTGCGACTTTTTACTCTATAAATGTCAACTATGTCCTTTTTATCCATAGTGCAATTTATGTTTGTGGAGAGGGTAATTACCATCCCCACCAAAACATCCTTTGTCTCGCCGGCCTGTTTCGGCACATTCCTTATTTCAATATTTGTCTTGCGACTGAGCATCTGACTTTCCTCAAGCTTGTTCTCCAACATCGTTATGTATTCTCGGTCCTTTTTAGCATCAACTTCTAGTTGTTGGACTTTATTCAAAACAGCTTCATTCTGAGCCGATAAAAAAGTAACAGAACTTTCAATTTTAGTGTTGGTCAGGTGTACCTCATTAATCATATTACTCATCTTCTTTATTTCGCGTTGCTGTTCAATTAAGAGTGAGGAAAGACGGGTTAGCTCATCCTTAATATCTAGTGATGGTCCAGCAATATTATCTTCCGCACGTCTCCTTTTACTGCGAGTAAATATAAATTGCGGTGACGTCTTATCTTTGCACAATTGGCTAATGTCGGAGTCTGATAAAGATTTATCCATATCCGCCATCCTAGTTGAATTCACCTTTAAGTGTATGTTGTTATGGTTGTTCGAATCACAGTTATAACTATCCGAACTCAGACTATTCCGTAGCAATATATATTATTTGGCAGAGGCAGTCAAATCGTAGCGTATTTGTTTATTGTGACAATAAGAAATGTATACAAACTACATATAATGCTCCTCGCAGCGGACCGTGGCAAGTAGCAGTGACAATGTAACTCGTAGATCGACTAGGTGGGGGCCACAACTCGTAGCACACGGCGGGGCGGTGGCGTAGCGATTCGTAGAATCCTCGTAGCACATACAATGAATTGCGTTAGCGCCGACGATGCCACACGAGTTCACACGAAGCCAGTAGTGAGAAAGAGACAAAAATATCAACTGACTGTTTTCGCAGGGTGAAGTAAGTCCCCGCGCTCGCTACTCCGCGTCGTAGCCGGATCGGTATAATGGAATATTTTATTTTTATCTAGTATTCGCTCACAGAATTGTCACACTTAAATCAAAGCACTTATTACAGTAAATTGTTTACACTTTTGAAAATAGTAATAGAATTTTTGAGAGAAATTACTGCGACACGTCCGCTTACAAACAGTTCAAAGGACGAAGAGGATGGCGGAGGAGGACGAAAAGTGGACGCAATAATGGTTGGCGTCTTCTTCAAAGACAATCCAGATTTCTATGCTGCCGAACTGAGGAATGTGAAAACATTAATGTAAGTATATCTTGGTAACCACTTCACCACATCTTAGATCATGATCTGAAACCACTTCTTGCAAATATTCAAATCCATCGGCGTAGAAAAAAACAGTTTCGTAGGAGATTTTATTGTTGTATTAGTGCATTGAGGCACTGCACAACATTTATAGGAACTCATTTTAATAATTTTCACACATATGACGTGGCACAAGTTAAATAAAACAAGAGAAAATCAAAACTTTTCAAAACACCAACAAGCTTTGTATGATATTTACACGAAATTTACGTCACTGCATGCCATGGCCGCCATATTGCTAAAAGTCGCGTTTTGGCGGCATATTTGAATATTTCATTTTCTTTTTCGATTTTTTAATAAAATAGCTGTAATAAAGGCAGAAAAGTATTTTTGTAGGGCTCCTTATAAACAAATAAAATACCCTAAGAAAGTTTTTAGAACTTTGTCAAATAGCCTATTCAATTCAATGTCGTTATAATTATGACGTTATAAGATTATATCACCAATATCACGCCTATGACTTTATAAGTCATATTTTTTTGTTAATATCGTTTTATAATGTTACTTTTAGTGTTAATTTGGTAACGTTACAAGTCCTAATGCTAGGTGTTAATTGTCAAAGTCATTTAAGAACTCACATGTCAAAAAAGTTTAAGTTCTTTTGTGACTCTTTTTTTCTGAACAGTGTATTTATTAAATTTTTAATGTTTTAATGAGAATTCCTTTCCTCCACTATATTATAAATCAAAAACAATTATGTGGGTATTTGGGTACGGGTCTTTAATTTGGAAGGTCGATTTCGCTTATGAAAGAAAAGTTGTAGGTTACATCAAAGGTTATCTCAGAAGATTTTATCAACACAGCGTTGATCACAGAGGAATTCCTGAAAAAGTATGTACCTACGTATATTGCAGTCTCTATATTTGTTGACCAAAATCTTGAGGCCGCTGAACCCTCTTCACAACAGCTGAACATCCAGTGCTTCAATTTCTTTGCTATTCAGAGAATATATGTAAGTTATATTCTCATTCAATCACATTTCTGTGAATTTTAGAATTGATAGACATAATAGAGAAATTATTACATGATAGATTTCATACTTTTTACTTGGAATTTAATTTGTTTAAGTTTTAAAGCATAAAATTATTATTTTTGTTAATGTAGCAAACACATGTTTTTTTATTAAAATATATATATTTTTTTAAAATTACAGCCAGGCAGAGTTGTGACTCTTATACCAAGTATAGATCCAAACAGCAAAGTATGGGGAGTGGCGTACAAAATAAGGGATCAGGACATTGAGCAAGTAACAAAGCATTTGGACTTCCGAGAGAAGAATGGGTATTCAAAGGAAACTGTGACATTCCACCCTAGAGATGAGAATGATGAGCCTTTTCAGTTAACTCTCTATGTTGCTACTGAGGAAAATGAATCTTATGCAGGTACTATTAATGAAACTTTTCCCATAAATATTAAAATTAATTACATTACATATCAGATTCAGGTTCATTCACTAATATAAGACATTCATTAAATCTTCTATCCAAATAAGATTGAGAAAATATATTTTTAAGTTGTCAGCTCTGTTGGCCTTTAGTCCCCTCTTATGACATCCAAAAAGAAGAAAAGCTATGTAGCTTTTCTCTGTTTCTACTGTTTATACTCATCTGATTACAGCTGATTTATAGCCACTATACATTAAAATTTATACTTAATTACTTATGTGTTTGCTATTTTTAAAAGATGTCTGATAAAGAATGCTATTAGCGCTAGTTTAAATTTAATAAATCTGTATTTAAAAAATTCCAGGTCCAGCATCAATTGAAAACATAGCCAAACAGGTCATATCCAGCGTCGGTCCCAGTGGCACCAACAAGGAGTATGTGTACAACTTAGCCGAAGCCATGCGTGAGATTGCTCCTCAAGTCGATGATGATCATTTGTACTCTTTAGAAGCTGCTGTAAAGAAATTAGACCCAGATTTGACAAATTAACCACTACAGAGTGGTAAAAGTTAGTTAATTGATGACCAAGAATAATATAAACTTATAATATGATTTCATCTGCCCCGTCCAATTCATCGACTACTGCCACTCTGTCAAGAGTCTTTCGATGAAGAAGATCATAAGATTTTATAAAACCGCATTACTAAAATAGTTGTGATCTAGATTTTGTCTTGCTAAACAAAGGGTTTTATTATATTTTGGTTATAAATTCTTGGACAAAGTTTAGATGAATATTAGCTTTAAAAAAATTATTTATGTACCATTTAGTAAAATATTAATAACATTGTTATTTTCTTGCATTATAAAGTTATTTATTATTGAAAATCCAGCATTACTGAACCTTAGTTACACATATGATTACTTAATTTACTATTATAGAATCGCATTTTGTCATAATATGCTATTAATTTATTAGTATTTCCAGTAAAACATAACATATCATTTAAAATAATATATTTTCCTTGTTTTTCCCAATGGATAAATTAACCATTAGAAATATTCCTGATAGCTCTGAATAGCTCATTATGTGTTTTAATTTAGATATAAACATTTTCTTACTTTAAATGTTTCCTTTTTGAGTGACTGACAGACCACTCACAACCTAAACCCACTGGGTCTAGAAATGTGAAATTTGGCATGAAGGTTCATCGTGATGTAGGTGCTCCTAGAGAAAATTTCCCGCGGGAAAAGGAACTATCGGGATTTTTAGTTTAACGCGGGCGGCGAGTATTGATATGTAATAACTTAGTATGCCTTTACTTTAGACAAATAGTTTAAAGCCGAAATAGAAAGCCGTTTTTAAAATAATCTCGTGTTACTTTGAATATGTATGTATTTTTGGTTCATTATTTCACTCAATATTTCAAGTAGTAAGTTAAGGACTCTTTGATTGTCATTGAAGAATTATTTATTAGGGCTGATGTGTAGCTGTTTTGGCCTTCGGAGAATTCGTATCCTACTTTTTAATCAGTAATTATTTATTATTTACGCTTTTAAGTGTATGATGAGATTGGGCAGAATATAGTCCATTTGTTAAGGTACTGAAAGTATTTTGATACGTGTTATAAAAAATATACACTTAAAATAGCAAAAGGAATTCATTAGTTAACCATTCATTACATAACCTTAGGCCATTTTCGAAATCAAAATTCGGAGCTAGTTTATAGGACATCTGTTGTTTCATTTTGCTTTTTGTCTCAATGCCTGTGAGATTCATTTAAAAAAATATTTTTCAACGAAAAGATTAAATTTATTTTAGTATTTATCTAAAGAAATCGACATTAGATATACTTTGTTGTTTGGTTTAACTTTTTTTTGTCCGCCAAATGCCCTAAGAGTCTAGAGGTGCAACAATATAAGTTATCACATAATCAACTGTGATAAACTGTAATCTAATGTAATGTTTCTGTGTAAGTTAGTACAATGAACATATGTGAATTATTCTTAGCTTTTGATACTAAAGGAGGCTTGCACGTTTTTATTAAATATCCTCCATATAGACACAAATTTTAATACCAGTTCGCTTAATAAGAAGAATTTGCTTAGAAAATGCTATAATTGTGAATATAGTTTTCAAAATTGCTATTAGAAAGCGCAGATCACGTCTCCTTCGAATAGAACACAAGGTTTACGTACGTAAAACGACTGCCTAAATCTTGTATGAAAAATTCAGTGTTACTTCCAATGTTCAAGGTTACTTGAAGAATGTGTGCAATAGTAGATAATAATATTCTGATTATGTGTGTATTGTTATGTAAATCTTAACTCAAAATGTGATATTTACGCCTAGTGGGAAGCCTTTTGTGTTAACTTATATTTGTAACTGATGCGTAGGTAATATTTAAGATGTTCATTTTATTTATTATTCAAATAAAGAAAATTTTCAAAACGTTCTTTAATAACAAAATACTTTTATTTCAAGGTCAAAACATCACTTAACAAAACGAAATATTGGTAGAAAAATATGAATACTATTATTCAAGTTAAAATAACATTAAATTGATAAAAATATTTTAAAAAGAAACTTTACAAAGAAAAATAAAGCTAGTTGAGTTATCGAAAGTAGTAAAAGTTTGATTATACTTAATTATGTAAAAATTATAACATTTATTTCAGAAAGAATATCTATACAAACTTCATTTATAAAAACATTCTGCAATTGAATATCTTAAAACTATTTTATAATGACAATTCCAGCATTAACAAATATATCATGTCATTATCCCTTACGGGGTAGACAGAGCCGACAGTCTTTAAAACCCTGAAAGGCTTAATGGCAATAATAGTGTTATTATGTTATGGTATTCTTCATTCGGGATCATTTAATATTTAACAAAAAGTTCTTTCGATGTGAGGTGGCAGATAGGAGTGTCACATGGCACTTACGTTTATCAGCATTTCGATAACCCAACCAAACCTAACTGTACGAAGATAAAAAATTGGAGGAAGTCTGGCCTTAATTATTTTTATACAAAATAAATTATCAAATACTTTTACTCTTTGTAGGCTTAACACGCACTCTGATTGATACTTATTACTTTAAAAAATATATTATTGGCCACAGCGACATAAATCTATATTATCCAGATTTCTGTCTAGAGCGCTGGTAACTTTTTATATAAGTTTACTATTTTGCTACAAATGAAAATGTTATCAAGTAAATTTCAACAAAGTTTCACAAAAACAAACCACTAAAACATGTTAGTTCACTTTTATAGAAAGCAATCCGAGTCCCAGTGAGTGTTAAAACCGAATGTTTATCAAAAGATTATAACTCTGACGTCATCATGTTAATGATTATCTTTGGTAGGTTTGCAGCAATGCAGTACCTATGCAATATCACTTCACTTTATCTAACTAGGCACAAACTTATTTATCCTTCTTGCGCCCCAATAGTTTGTCTAAGAAACTCCTCTTCCTTTTCACTTTCTTAGTTTTCTTTATATTGTTCTCTAAAGTTTCACCTTCAGTTGTTATTTTGTCTATCAATGCTGGAATTGTTAAGTCTGGGTGTTTCTCTGGCGGTGGCTGCTTCTTTTGGGACTCCTTACTTGCTTTTTGATTTGGTTGTAACTCGGGAACACGGTCGTTCTTTTCCGCTAGCTCTGTCACTGAGGAATCTCTTTTACTATTCTCGTCGTCTTCGTCTTTACTTATTGATGTAGAACCATTTTGCACAACAACTACTTCCACTTCTGTTGCTGGTTTAGGCGATGCGGCTTTATTATTAGGCATACCGTTTTCTTTCTTTTCGAAAACATCGTCGTCTTTAATGGTTTTGTCATCATTTTGTGTCTTTTGAATCGCGTCGAGAGTATCTCCAATGCTAGAAGTGGATTTAGGAACTGATCCTACGACTCGAGGTCGTGTCGGAGGTAAAGTCCAATCAACCGGCTTGCGCTGGGGTGAATATCTTTTGACTAATTCCTCAAACAATTTTTGATGATCTATTTTAGTTGGAGAGGCATTGTTGTTCGGTAAGCTCTGGTACTTTGTTCTCAATTCAGGGTCCTGATTCTCTTTCCCTTCATCAATTTCTGGTGGGCCAAAATCTAATACAACTCTTCGCACTGGAGGAGGTGTCGAATAAGGCTCAGCAAATGGGAATTTATATAAATTAGGACTTTCAATCTTGTACCTTATCGGACTTGAGTTGACGGGCATGGAAGCCCTCGTGCCGGATCTGGTGAACGTCTGCTCGCTGGGATCATGGAGGTTAGACGTGAGGAACTCTCTCCTCAGCTTGGACAGCCTCCGAGTCCTCTCCGTCGAGCTGTATCTGTAGTCCACGTCGTCACTCTGGTTCAGTTCCGATGTGAAGTTGTCCGAGTACTTCCGTGGTCGAAAATCGAAGATTCGTTCGTCAGTTTTAGACTCCCTCATGCTGGAGTGTGCTGGGGTGTTTCGTTTGAAGTTTGTGGTTGTCTTGCCGTGGTTGGAGGTGATGATTGGTTCCACGTCGGGGTAGACCGGCGAGAGCGTGGTGGGCGACGGCAGCGGCAGGAACACCGTGTCGTGCTTGTCGAACACCTCGCGCCGCTGACTGAACTGATCCACGCCGATCATTTCGCGCGACTTCACACTAGTTGTGGGCGATTTCGTGGTCATTTCCGTTCGATAACAAACCGCAACACTTTTGTTATTGATACTATTTTCCTGCAAACTGCGTATTTCTATTTCGGTACACACATTATGACTTCACCGGTAACATCGCACTGTACACGTCTGCAAGTTTAAATTGGACAATAAAGGTGGCCGGTCGTCCGTTTAAGGCGGGCGTTTAGCGTTATATGGTGCGTGATCAATAGTGGACGCGATAAGATAGGAGCGCGCGATAGGTAGCTGCTATAGCCTTCCTTTATCTTGTAGATGTTGAACAGTTGAGCAAATAGAAGCGACTGAATGGCGGCGATGATTCTCGCGGACGAAGTGAAAGCGCGTGCGATCGTCGACTCATTATATAATGAATATTAAAACAAACGTCCTAAATACGTTACTGACTTAACTTGCTAATCGACTAACTACCATGTTTTAATAACTTTTATTTATGTTTACATATGGGTTTGTTATTTCAAATAAATGATTGTAGCGGCCTAATGAGCACCTTTAATTTTCCTTAATAACAATAAGCGAGTAATTTACTAATGACTTCGTGTACAATGAGTCCATCATAAGGATAATTGAAACAAATAACTTGTTTACAATGTTCGCAAATTATTTGGTCTTGGTTCATTAGCTAAGTTAGCGTATGAAAATAGATTTCCAATTATCTAAGTAGGTACATAGGTACTTATTTAGTTTTAAAGCAATAACAGAGCAGTAAGTACATACTAAGTATATTAAGAGTTAGACCCGTATATGTGTTACACAAAACATTTTACGTCAATGAATCTATTTCCTCTATTCATCTAACTGACAGTACGCATAACATTGCAAATTGCGATTATTCAATAGATTCTAAACGATACAGTACACAACACTTATTGTTTACGTAATAAAGTTCAAAATGGATGGAAAAATTGCACAAATTAGACACTGAAACGTGGATAGTCCGAGCGGAACTCGCTTGTACCTGAAGCATTGAGTCTTACATGTGCTCATACAAAATGTTCTATGGTTTCTGCATTTAAACTATTTTTGCCGTTATTCTTATTGGGATAGAGCTCACATTAGTTTATTGAAGTAGTTGAACAAACGCTGACCGCAATAGACGTAACTAGTAGCTCTAAAAGGTCACATAAGGCTTGCACACCAGTAATATTTCAGGCAAAAGGATGCATTTATTCCATAAGTATATTGAAAAAGAGACGTTCAAAAAGTTAAAAACCCGCACACAATTTAGTCTAATCGAATGTGCCTACATTAGACTCGATATTGTTAGTTCTTTGTCTACATTTAAGTAGGATTAGATGTGTATAATAATTGTAATAAGTAATAATCATGAACTTGCATTTACACTTTTTATAATTTCAATTCAATTTATTTTTCTTTACAAAAATATTATTAGTATAGCACATAATTGATACAATTAAAATTCTAATAAAGCACCAAGTCCCAGGATAATAAGACACATTAATTAATTCTTTATTTTCTATATAGCTATGTTAGTTATTAATAGTTCATAGACTGGATCACAAACTTTAGAAACTAAGGCAGCATAACCATAAATGATTGATAATACGTTCTATTCCTGTACCATTTCGAATAAGTAAGATGTGGATATGTGTTACAAAAGTTGATTCTTTTTTACTATGGAGTTATGCTGGTTATACAGTCATGTACAAAATATACTCACTTGAAACAGTTAATGTGGTCGTAGTGATAAAAATACGCAATTTGTCTTGGTAGGTGTTTGTGTTTTCTTGAATACTTTTTGACAGTTGTCAGTCCCTGTTAGTATATTTTACACAAAACTACTCAAAACTTTGATTAAATGTATCCAAATACTATAATAATTACAAGCGCAACGAAATAATAATGATCATGAATAGAATACCTGAAATCTAAAAAGAAATAAATCATTTTTAAAAAATAGAATTGAATTTAACTGAAAACTAACTGCATTTTGTTAACTCATCCATAATTGGGTATATTTTCTACTTCGATATGTTAACTTATTAATAGAAAGATCCACCCGAAAATCATTACCTTTCTGATACAATCGGGTAAAATTGCGAAGGCGTCGTGAATCCACAGACGTTATGATCTCATCCATTTGCATACACATTTGGGCAATGGCCGTGACTGTTCCGGAACAAAACTAAGAAAGGTGTATGCAATTAAAGTTATATTCTCTTATCTTGATTAATATAATCTATCTTAGTCACTAATGAAAAATAGAGGTCAAGTTAACAATAAAACACGCAACTTTAAAACCTAAAATTTTATAAATAGAATATACGAGTATTTCGCGTTGGGAATCGAAACTAAAACTTGTGTTAAAATACCAATTACGTTAAGTAGGTCATCATTTAAAAATAGGAGTGCCACAAGGACCGATACTAGGTCCCCCATTATTTGTCATTGTCATAAGTCGATGACCTACGAGCGGCCCCTTGAATTAAGAGAATAAGAAACTATTATTCGAATGAATCAGTGTTTAACATTACGAAGACGAAATCAACATCATTGTTAAATTTTTCATAGGTCATTGACATCAAAATTTTGCTAATATCATGTTCCCGTTATCATTCTAGTGCTTTTCAAAAATTTTACTTCGGCAGTAAGTTAGAAATTTTAAACCGAAGCCAAGAACTCTCAACTTAAGTATACTTTTAATAAATGTGAAAGTTAATTTATTTGTTGTCGTCTAAAGAGTCACACGTTATCTACTAACCCAAATCTTCTAAATTTCGCATATACCTATATAATTAGGAGTCTGGATAAGGACAAAGGGTCCTTCCATCCCGTTAAAAACTGTAGTTCCCGTGGGATTTGCGAAAAACCTGTATTCGTTTGTCGCTAAATTCACGCAGGCAAATCTGCGCGTGAAATCTACGGCAAATACATACGTAGAGGGATCTCTTAAGGCACATGAAATTTCCAAAACACATCAGAGTCCTATATAAGAAGGCTTAGGTACTATTCTACTTAGTGTAGTGCTAATACCAAATATTTACGACGGTTATTAGATCATAGGTATGATCTAATATGGTTGTAGACACACAACCCTGAACTCCATAGGTACGTATCGGAATTTTTTAACAAAAGATCGGAACATGTGATTTTCCTTTGCTATTTTGTTAGTCATAGATATTTTGTAATGTGACTTCATATAAAAGTGTATAAACCAAAATGTTTGTCTGCTTTCTGTTTCTAAGCAAAGATGCAGACTTTGATGCAGTTTTCACTGTTATTAAGACAATACTAGCGACCCGCCCCAGTTTCGCACGAGTATCATTTATAGATATAAACCTTCCTTTCTTATGTTTCAAACATTTACAAAATCCATCCACAACTTTCCGAGATTAGCGCATATATATGTACGTACTGAAACAGCTGAACAGATTGCTCTCAAGTTTGGTTTACTTATAAACAGATGTTCAAGAAATCTTCATATATACATACATGCTGCTGCAAGAAATATACTACGGAGGAATTCTTAGAAACTCTCGCAAAACAACACCCAGAGCTTATAACATACTTTTGTCTATCTACTTATTTAATGTGAAGACGTTATCAATTTTAATCATTACAAGTACCTACGCAGCTTATCATTGATAACGCGTTATGCAACTGAACACCGTATACCACTTGTACTAATTTTCCATAAAATCTCGCTGCGTGATTTACTTTAACTCCTAGCGGGTCAATGTCGGTGAGTGTACACTACTAGTTGTGACCTGGTTTATTTCAATAAGAAGGATATGTCATTACAGATAACGTTTGTATGAAGATAGTAAGATAGTTGAAGGGCGAATCCATGATTTGAATAAAAATAGGTAGTTAAAGGTAGGTACTTCTAAAACAACCTTTTCTTGAACTATTCATCAATTTTTATTGTCCTGAAGTGTACGTACGTATGACCATAATTCAGGAGAAGGTGGTCAGGTCAGGACAGTTACTTGAATTGTAGGTCTTTTCCTGATGTTAACAATAATATTATAAGAAAACTTGCACATTTATGCAAGAAGAGGCTTAGATATGAACAGCCTAGGTAATGGAACCGCGTAAAGGTAGGTATCACCGCCATTTTGGTTGAATATGTTCTTAGTACCTATCAATTTTATTTTGATGATCATTGATCAGTTCAAAAAACGATTGATTCTAAAGAAACAAGGAATCCAAGGAACAAGAATCTTGGCCAAAAATCTTAAGTCGGATTGTTACTGATAAGTACCTAAGAAATGGTACATGATATCTCGTTTGACCTTCTAACCTATGGCACACTGCGACCTCTGAGACCCACGCATAAAAAATAAGGGGAATTAGGACCAATGACCGGACAGATTTTGTTTTTTAACCGTTTAATAAGTTTTGTAACTCTCAAATAGTGCATAAAAATCACAGATAAAAATGTAAATTGAAAATAGATTAACATATTACCTACAAGTTTTGTTCTACTATAGGTAGGTACCTATATGACTGACTTGTCAGTTTTCCTTATAAAATATTGTTTTTACCTTTTATTTTTAGTTGTATGAAAATTAATATCTACATACCTACTTATAATCACATTTTTAGCCCTTACGAAGCAGACAGAGTCAACAATCTAGAAAAGACGCATGGCCACACCCAGCCGCATGGCATAATGATGGGAATTGAGTTTCAAATAGTTACAGGTTGCAAGTCCCATCGTATACCTATACAAAGAATCCCAAAAATACCAAGACATGAATTTTTTTTTTTAAATCGAGGCAAACGGCAAACGTAACTCGTGTAGCCTTGCCCGTGCAGTATACATACTGAATTAAATACTAACCTCCTGTATGTAGCAGGTTTATATTTAGTAAGTGTAAGGTTAGTATTTAATTCAAATCTGATGTCCTTCATTCACTGCATTCAAATCGATTTGCCGCGACAGCGATTACGTATTTCCTCATTTTGAGCTAAATGCGAATGATAGGTATCAGATTAGATTGTAACTGAGGAGAACGAAGGCAAATAAAAATTGATAACACAATTAGTCAGCTCCTAATTGTAGAACAGGTGGAGAATATTTTCCGCTGTTTTCTCTTTACCTACGTTATTATATATATATATTTATATTATTAGATTATTATAGATATAACTTTTATTATATTACTATAGTTAGGAAAAGCATCGTGAGGAAACCTGCACAGTACGTGTACGCCTGATCCAAGCTGGGTTAGATTCCCCTACAAAGGTCGAAAAATAGACGGGAGTCATATTAAATCTGGCTTTAATCCAGGATCATTGTCAAAACATGCACCTGGGCAAGAAATGATGATGTGACCGGGACTGACGCCAGGAAGAAGTGAAAGGTTGCCAGCCCATCGCCTTAAATAAGCCCCAAGTTTAAACACATCTCCTTTGCGACATATGATATTACTAGAACAACGTAGGATACTTTTATACGAAGAAACAGAAAGCTCATGTGGATAATGCCACAATATTGTGTAAAAAGGAAGGATTTATATGTACTCTTAATATCATAATAATTAATTAAGGTAAATATTGATGAAATAAGAGAGAGAGTAGAGAGTTATGAATGTGGATGAAGCGAAGGAAGTATGCAGAGATCGTGGCAAGTGGAATGTTGTAGTCTCTGCCTAACCCCAGGGAAAGAGGGGTGATTTTATGTATGTATGTATTGATGAAATAATACAAATGTGTGCGTCCAATAAATAATTTAATATACTTTTTATAACTTATACAATATCTGAGACTTTAGTTTCAATAACAAAAACAACACATAGGAATTATGATGAGGCAGTAAATTGCTACAACTTTGTCGGATTATTTCCGAACATTTATCACCTGGGCTCCTAAGTCAAAGTCCTATTTACTGCAGTTCTGCAATTTGTAGAAGGTAATGTTAACAAATTGCTTCATTAGGATGCAATGAAATTCTAGGTAGCATGCAATCATATTGCAAAAAGAGCCGATACATTTTAAGATCTGGTTGCTTTGCATCAATACGACGTAACCGGGAATGCGGTGAGAGTGAGAAGGAATGAGTCTAGAATTACATACATTAATGAGAATAGAATTACACAGAGTAACTAATTACTAATCCAAATGTGATTGTTCTTTATTTTAAATCACAAGTGTGACCAACTATAAATGCCATTGCACTTTTGAATACAATTAACGACTATAGTTTTTCAGTCGTGCTTTTGAAGTTTTGTTTGGAGTAAAACGTTCTCTTAATAACAAGGTGTGTGATTCTTGCACCATTCAATTTTAAAAATTAAGACTTAGAGAGAACCTCTTTCATAGCCAATTCGATTTTTAATTGTACACACGCGACCCTCTCTTGGAAAATCTGATTTATTAGCCCCATCCTTTTCTGTTCCAATAGCGCGTTCTCTTTCATCAGTCTTTGCCTCAGTTCTTGTTCTTCAGTCGTGTAATTCTCTTTATTTTCTTTATTCTGTGCACCTTCCTGTTTATTCTTCAAAGCGACATGACTCCTAAGTTTTACAATTTCAAACTGTTCGGAATTGATTTTCGCTTGCAATAGAGATTTCAATTGCAAATATTCAGCGTTTTCTAACTGCAGTCTTAGCAATTTCATTTCTTTATCAGTCAATTTAGGTTTCTCTATGGGCGTTTCTGGTTCAACTTTTTTAGTTTCATTTGGTTTGAAGTCGAAATTGTCTTCGAATTCGGCTTCAAATGTCGCTCCCTGTTTGGGCGAGTCCACTACGTCTTGGAAAGCATCGGGAGTAGTTTTTAGACTTTTAGCTTCTTCATGCGTCTGTGTGTCTGTTTGTTGCGAGTTTCTTCGTGCTAAGTCCACTGTCTCTTCGGTAGACGGCTGCGGCAGTAGTTTTACTGGCTGAAATTTGAAAGATATACAATTTTTAAAGATAAAGTTTACAATGACAGTTAAAATGGAATGGTCCTAATTAGATTACGCTATGACGCCCGATTTTTTGAAGACAAATTGTCTGCAACTCATGATCTTAAGAAACAAAATCATCAGTTTTGGTGACAATAACTCGTTTTTAAACGATCATCCAAAAGCATGCAGTCAGACTGACACAGGGCATATACTTTAATTGTTTAAATTTTGTGAACATGCATTAATATTATTTTCAAATACAATATAGGACATAAAAATTTGGTCAGTAGATTACGTTTAAAAGAAAATACTACAAAAATAATTGCGATGTCTATCTTTGCGTCAACTGACCAGAACTAATGAATTATGAATTCAGAAAAAAACCTTTTACATACTTCTATTAATCTATTTACCTGTGCCTGTGTGTCTGTCTGTTGCGAGTTTCTGCGAGCATCTTCATCTGGTTTCTCGTCGACCGAAGGTTGTGGCGGAAGAGAATTCGGCTCAACCGATTTCTGAACCGCCCTCAGTTTTCTCTGTAATAAAAAAATAATAATAATTGAAGTTATAGTACACTATTTGCTATTAATTAGATTAAAAGATGAGCTAAATACAACAAAACCATCCTCACTTTTATACGTCTTGCAGATATAAATTATCAAAAATAGATCTTAACGTATTGCAATAAAGCACACAATCCTTAAATATAAAACGCAACCAGGAGAATGATGATGTGTATAAATGATCTTTGCAACCAGCCTCTGCATTTTACGAAGAGGGGATTAAACTAAAATTAGAGTTGAGAAACCAATCACGGCGCTTACCGCAGCCGATCCGATTCGATTTTCAAAAGGTAAAAGAGAAACACAAAGACTGAATAAGAAAGTACTCAAGTCACTATGAGCTGCGTTGACACCTAAGCAATTATCACAATGAAAAAGGCGAGAAAGAGGAGTGGGGGATCGAAGAGTCATCTTGAGCTTAATTTTAAAAAAGGAGGAGATAATATCCATTAATTCAGTGTATGAATGTATCTATATCAGTCAGCCCTGACACCTCCCATAGGCGATAATCTCAGATGTTTTGACAAAAGGTCGGGTTAAGAGTATCCGAAACCGACGATCTTCTATGAAGAGAATTATAAATGTAGATGAAACGAAAGAATTTTGCAGTGATCATGGCAAGTGGAAAGATTGTTACTACTTCAGCTATTTAATTAATAACTTAGCTGCTGTTTAATACAGACAATAAAAAACAAAAGGAGAGCGAGATTAACATGACAAAAGGGACGTTGTTAAGTTCCGGCGTTGATGCGCTTGGCTGGGTCAGAAAATCGAGAGTGAATTACTTGTACGCTTGTTCGCTGTCATACAGTTAGCTGTTAGACAGGAACAAGTGACGTAATATAGAGAAACAAAGCCCATCACCCAGCCACGCGGTCAGAAAATCGAGACTGAAATACTTCTGTGCTTCTTCGTTCTTATACAGTTAGCTGTTAGACAGGAACAAGTGACGTAATATAGAGAAACAAAGCTCATGACCCAGCAACGCGGTCAGAAAATCGAGACTGAAATACTTCTGCGCTTCTTCGTTCTTATACAGTTAGCTGTTAGACAGGAACAAGTGACGTAATATAGAGAAACAAAGAGGGATAGACAGTATGAAGTGACCTTGAGTTGTGTCAAAAGTACCCGCAACCACTGAGCTTGCATGAAGAGAGTTATGAATGTGGATGAAGCGAAGGAAGTATGCAGAGATCGTGGCAAGTGGAAAGAGGTAGTCTCTGCCCACCCCTCCGGGAAAGAGGCGTGATTTTATGTATGTATGTATGTACCTTTTTTACGGCCTTTTTGACGGCCCCTGTGGCGCAGCGGTAGTGCACTTGTCTGTGTCACCGGAGGTCCCGGTTTCGAATCCCGGCCAGGGCACGATGAGAAACGAACTTTCCCTGATTGGCCTGGGTCTTGGATGTTTATCTATATACGTATTTATTATAAAATATAGCATCGTTGAGTTAGTATCTCGTAACACAAGTTTCGAACTTACTTCGAGGCTGACTCAATCTGTGTAATTTGTCCCGTAAATAAAAAAAAACAAACCTTGAGTTGCGTGACGATCCGCTGCGCCTCCCACAGCCGCTGGTCGCGGGCGGGCGTGATGAACCCCGCGTGCATCTCGGCGTGGATCTGACTCAGCAGCGACTCCTGCTTGTGGAGTTCCGCGCTCAGTTCCGATGCCGTTTCGGGGAAGTCCGCGGGCAGAGATTGTAGTGGGGGCACGTATCTGGAAGATACATACATACATACATAAAATCACGCCTCTCTCCCGGAACGGTAGGCAGAGAATACCTCTTTCCACTTGTTACGATCTCTGCATACTTCATTCGCATCATCCACATTCATAACTCTCTTCATGCAAGCTCGGCGGTTTCGGGTACTTTTGACCTGACCATCTATCTGGAAGATGATTGAAATTATCTAGTTAAACCTGTGTTAGTGCGGTTGCCGATTGCGGTAATATCCCACTAGTCCCAATGTGAAGGTTTGAATAAGTGTGAAATACAGATTTCGAATCATACCGCGACTATGGACCAATCAATGTTATTACGATAAGGAAAAACATCGAAAGGTAACCAGCACATTCAGACAATTGGATTTGTAGCCATGATCAAATATAAGTTAGATCCCCTGATGAGGTGATTAAAAAAATATTGAAAATTGCCAGTTGACTGGAAGAGAACACGGGATAAGTCCGCTATTTCAAGTGATTTATTTTTATTATAACTATGTATTATTTCTTGTTGCCTATCAGTCTTCAAGACTGTTGGCTCTGTCTACCACGCAAGGAATAAAGACGTGATTATAAGTATGTGCGTATGTCCTATTTCTTGTAACTGTAAATTTCTGTGCAATAAAGGTATTACAAACAAAACTTACTTTGTAAGTCGAACATCCGGAAACAGTACATCGGCTTTTGTTATGAGATATGTGAGCAAATTCAATGACATGTTGAGTGCTGCCCCCATCACTGACGATATCGTTTGGATGTTCACGTGGTTTATCTGGAAAGAGAAAACCAAATTAACGAAAATATTATGCCGTGTGGTTCCCGGCACCATTTAAAAAAAGGAATAGGACCACTCCTCATTTCCATGGATGTCGTAAAAGGTGATCAATGGGTAGGCTTATAAAATTGAGATGGGCAAGCAAGCTATCCACTATTTGAATCTCAATTCTATCATAAAGCCAAAAAGCTGAATGTTGGGTCTGTCAATCCCGCAAGACGTAGACGACGACTATATGTATGTATGTAATAAATTGACCAAGTGTCTGTTGGGCCACGCTCAATGTAGATTCATAGTTTTCCATTACAGCGACAAGCATATAAGATTTTGAGTAGGTAGTAGCAAGATTATAAGAGATGTTTTTATTTGACCTATGGTGTTAATATTTGCATGTTATAATTTATTACTGATCAGAAGGAAATATGTTTTATGCTACACCTTTTGTAAACCTTAATCAAATGCAAATAAAGATTCTATTCTATTCAAGTTCCCCACACAGACTCTAAGACGCAGTAATAGAGTCTAATTAACAGTGAATTTAATTACAGTACTACCACTTAAATAAGTTACACCGATGTACCTGCGCAGAAATCAATTTTTGTCATGGCGCGAAAATATCTGCGCCAATCATAGTGCGCCATTTGAACGCGGGATCAAAACCGTTCGCTATTGGCTAATTGCGTACGCGCCATGTCTGGAGTTCGCAGGAGTCGGTAATGAACGAGATGCACGACTCCTATTGTTTTGGGATTTAAAATCTTATGTAGTAGCAATAAGTACGTTATTTCACTAATGTTTTCATTCGGCCAGATTCGGCGGTCGGTTGTACTATTCTGCGCCGTCGAACAATGCCGATGTAACTTATAAAAGTAGTAGACCTGTATCTCGATATGTTTTTGGCTGTACAAAAATTATTTAAAAGCTCAAAATAACATACCTGTTCATTGGCCACGACGCTCTCAAAATGCCTCACGAGCCATCCCAACAGGCTGTGGTTACACGCGGGCAGTTTGGTCACCAACGCGACCACAGCGGCTTCCCTCTGGGGCTCCGCAATGGCCGTCGCTTGCTCGAATTGACCGTGAAGCTCCTGTGTCAATACAGATTCGGGGAGTTCACTGAAAAGTAGCAACACGAAATCAATTACTATACTTATATATGTCAATTTTGTTCCTTTCGCCTCTGTGGCAAGTAGAAATATTTTTGTCTGTGAAGATAGAAGAAGGTACTTATTCCAAAGTGCACTTTAGAATACCATATATTTCCCATGGATATCGTAAAAGGCAACAAAGGGGAAAGCATAAATTTGGGACGGCGATGGGCGAGCACTTTTGAATAACATATTGCTGAAAGTGGCCTCTCAGTCTTTAAGAGACTATTAGCTCTGTCAACCCCCTCAGGGGACATACACGTGACAACATGTACATATGTATCGATGTAGATGGCGGTAAAGCATTGAATGTTTTCCCTGAAAAAAAAAAACTTTTCAAAATTCCATTTGTTAGTACATACATACATACATATAATCACGTCTATGTCCCTTGCGGGGTAGACAGAGCCAACAGTCCTGAGCGGACTGACAGGCCACGTTCAGCTATTTGGCTTTAAGATAGAATTGAGATTCGAATAGTGACAGATTGCTAGCTCATCGCCTAAAAAAAGAATCTCAAAGAGTCTCAAGCCTATCCCTTAGTCGCCTTTTACGACATCCACGTGAAAGAGATGGAGGTGGTCCTATTCTTTTTTGTATTGGTGCCGGGAACACACACACGGCACTTTTGTTAGTAGACACTAGTGTTAGTGCTGCAGTTAATGAAATTACCTTATAAAAGACTTGAGCATTGCGCAAGCGACGGGCACGTCCCAGTGGTAAGGAAAGGTGGGGCCCCGGTCCGTGAACAGCTTGCGTAGCTGTTGCAGCTTTATCTTGTCCGCCTCGGCGCGGTAGATTTGTGTAGATTTGAGGCCGTGTGCCTGAAATTCGGGAACATTTGTGTTTGTTTGTTTGTACAACTCTTTATTACACAAAAAAAGGAAATCACACTGTTATTGGAATTATAAAATACGTACAATGATGGACTAATGCCAATTGGGATTTCTTCCATTCAATCAAATTCAAATAGGATTATCCTAAATTAAAAAGGCAGCGCTTATAAAAAGCATTGAGGATGCGCTCAAATGATTATTTCAATGAACATACATAAATTATATATTAATAAACAATGTATACTCAAGTCGCATCTGATATGCTTCAGAATACAGTCTTTTGATTTGGGTTCTGAAAGAACCAAGGCTACAAGCTGATCTCAATTCTTGCAGGAGGTTATTCCAAAGCTGATTTATCATTTTTTTTTTTTATATTCATTCTCTTAATGGATCAAATGTAAGGAAAATTCTCGCGTTTCTACATGAATATATGGGGTGTAATTGTAAAACTAAATCCAGAAAAATTACATGGAGCGAATCTCAGTCTGATCACTAACTCGTCTGTACAGGCACTTAACCCAGATATGACATTTAAAAACCGAAATACATAAAACAGCACTCTGACTAACTGACCGCTGTGTCTAGATTTTAAATCTGACATGTCTTAGAATAGAATAGATTTATTTTAAAAATTGGATACAAGGTACCACTTATTGACGTCACATCACCTAAATCTAATTATAACTACTACCGTTTCCAGAGCGCATGTGTAGAAGAAGTGGCGGAACAAACTAACAATGCAGCAGTGCTAGTGTGTTACTGTGCACTAAGAGAGGATTTCCCGAAATTCCTACGGGAATGGAAATAAACAGGAGCGGCGGAGTCTAGTCTAAATAATAACCTGCAAGTAGTCGATGCTGTCTCGCACGACTAGCGGCAGCCCCGTGTCGTCGTGACATCTCGAACGTTCTACTGACTGCTGAAGTGGAACGCCGAAGATTGGTAGAGCCACTGAAGAAGACAGAAAAAAACAATTCCGTTAAACATTGCATAGGTACTGTTTAGCTGGAATTGGTATCAGGAATTTTTAAAAGCGTGATTACATACATATAGTCACGTAGCCAACACCCTTGAAATTACTGAAGGGCCACGTTCAGATGTATGGCATTAAATGGTGGAATTGAGATTCAAATAGGTTGCTAGGCTATCGCCTACAAGAAGAATGGTGATTTATTTATTTAGTCAGTCAGATTTATTTTCATTTAAACTGTTTTACCATTTAAAAAATTATAGCCTTTAATAACAATTTAACGGTTTGAAAACAGGAAATCATCTATTTTTCTTTACCAAATCAACCGTGACTAACATCATGAGAATGATAAAAAAATTTTAAGCTTTTCTTTTTAAAACCGCGATCTTTTTCTTTCGAGTGTATTGAAACGTATTGGTTCTGATGCTGAAACCGTTTTAACGATGCGCGAGAAATGTATTCAACTTGTAAAATATGTAAATCTCCGTAACAGACAAACCTTCCTAGCCTCATATTAGAATTTATACATTTAAATAGCAGTAATTTACTTCCCAATGTTAACGCGACAGTTTACAATAGATTATAACAATGTCCACCTCCTTTGTCACGGCGCATTCGTTCCGATCATTGTTAAGACGCCTTTCTATGATAGGTTTTTGAACTTTTCCCTGTTTTGGTAACCTCTGTGTCAAGTCAATTGGAAAGTTAAAAATATCTGTCATATTCTCTCCTTAATTAACCGCTTGGATAAAGCGAGAGGGAATAATCATTTTAGTGCTAGCTTCTTAACTCGATCAAACGAGTTGAGTAAGTAAAGGTTTTTATTTTCCATCGCTATCAATAAAAATATAACTGATCGATGTCTGTACTTAGAATATACTTATTCCCAAAGAAACAACATGAGGGATCTAGATATATCAAGATATAAGACGAACGGAAGTCCCATGTAGGTATGTTTGTTCTCGCATGACGCGAAAACTATTGCTCCGATTCTAACGGGGTTTCCTCAGATGTGTCAGGCTTGGTCCAACTTAAAATTGGAACTTATACCGACCAGTCTCAAAGAGAGCAGTACATGGAGGTAGATTTTTGTTTTGAGATTGTTAGGGAACGAAGTAGCGGGCAACAGCTACTCGACACTAAATGAGAAAACCTACTGGACTGATTTTCACAAAATTTTGCACAGACCTTCTTATAATAGGCCTAGAATATAGACCTTCGGGAGAACTAGACTTTTTTCTTCTTCTTTCTTATGGTTAACATAAGAGAGAAGTACTCTGGTGTGGGCTTTTGGTATGGAATCGAAACTGAGGATTCTGGCCAAGATAGAGAGAAAATGTTTGCAAGTATACACCTTGGACTACGCAGTAAAAAATTAAAAAGGCAAACTTTATACACGCAATGACGACAGAGTATCGAAGTGGGAGTAGTAAAAATAATTTGAAGGTATAAAATAATTTCTAAGTACAGTGTGACACACAGAAACTTGACCCTTTACATATAAGACTATATCTTTATCGGGGTCCTTTTATTATAATCCTCGTTGTAGGTACTTTACATTTACAAAATGATACGCAGAATTGCTAATAATTCTCTAAGGTGATATTAATTTATGCGGAAATGGAAATTGAGGCACACCCACGCAACTTGTTCCAATAACAACAAAACAAATGACGTATTAATTTATGAATTTACCATCTGAAACACGCACTTACTGTCTATAGTGTAATCTTCTAGAAACGGATTCATATTATGATGATAGTAATGAACCGTTTGGAGAAATCTGTACCTACGCCTTGAACTAACAGCGGGTATTTAAGTTTGTGCGCAAGGTTGTGTGGTTGTGTTAGTGCGACGTTTCTTATCTCTGCACATGTTATCAGAGCATCGTAGATAAATATGTTTTTTAACTGCCAATTGTTTTGGTTTTTTAGACCCAGTCAGCCAGTCACTCAGTAACGAAAGAGTTTTATAAATCCATACATAAAATCACGTCTATATCCCCTGCCCGGTAGACCGAGCCAACAGTCTTGAAAATACTGGTAGGCCACGTTCAGCTGTTTGGCTCAATGATGGAATTGAGATTGAAATAGTAACAGGTTGTAAGCCAATCGCCTAATAGAATCCCTAGTTCATTAGGGTTATCCCTTAGTCGCCTTTTACGACATCCATGGGTAAAAAGAGTGCTCTTATTCTTTTTTCTATTGGTGTCGTGAATCACCCTGCAGTTCAAAGAGTTTTATATATAAATAAATAATGACTTTGAATCATTAAACATAAAATTTGAATAAACGTTTCTTCTGTGTTATTTAGAAGATTTTCAAAAACAAAATTGCGTAGACGATTAGCTTTTTCATCGTAGAGTACCTACCTACCTACTCGTAATAACTATGATTTGATACAGCGATAACAATAAAATTTTACCTTACGTTATTCTGGAAGCAGAAAGTGAAACAGAATAATTACGAAATTATATCCCAATAAGTATTTTTTTTGTAATTACTATATTAACTATGTATTTGGTAATTTAATAGAAGCACCCTTGTAAAGCAGTTGTTATAAAGTATTATTATTATTTCCCATAACGCAAGTTCTTTTAATTTATTTCAAAATGTTCTTCTAACACTGTGTGTGGCCTGACACGCGCTTGACATTTTTTTGACCTAGGTTTTAGAGTGTGAATAGTCAAAGCTGATTTGAAAGCTGATTGATAGATATCGTGATAAACGATACAAGAGATATTATGATAAACGATTTCACACTTCAAGCTTGTACTGGGAAAGTCGACATCAAAAACAAAAAATCTAAATTATTATATAAAGCAAAATTGACGATGATTGGTTCTGCATATGTACATACAGACATATGATCACGTCTATACCCCTTGTGGGGTAGACAGAGCCAACAGTCTTGACAATACTAACAGGCCTCGTTCGGCTTAATATTTGAATTGAGATCCTAAAATAGTGACAGGTTGATTGGTTCTTATTTGCATTACGGTCGATTGTATAACTTTGCCACTTTTTTTTAAAATTACTAAACTATTTTCACTAATACTCACCTCCTAAAGTAAATATTTCCTCAAAAGGCACACCAGAGGTCACCGTCGACGGCACTTTTGTTAGTTTCTTGTCCTTCTTATCCTTGTCCTTTTCTTTTACTTTCTCCTTCTCTTTCTCCTTCACCTTTTCTTTCTCTTTCTCCTTCGTCTTCTCTTTTTTCTCATCCTTTAATTTTTCCTTCGATTCCAGTTTGAATTTTGCCTTTTCTTCCTTTTCCTGATACCAAAAGAAAGTATTAGCCCGACAAATTAATAGTGACACAGAAAATAAATCACTGCAAATAAATTACCGATTTATTTCCAACACTTCCCCATTTTTTTAATTTCAGTCATAAAATTCTACGCCATAAGGTATACACCTATTACAACCTATATTAACTTTTTTTTAATACAACATATTTTTATTTTAAGATAAAATAATTCAGAAATATATTTTAACACTCAATGGCACACTTCAATCCATACTTCTTATCACACATGGTCAGCAAAAAAACGAAAGCCAAAAAATTATCAAAAAAAAAACCAAAAACTTTTTCTTCTATTTTCAAATAAATCACCTTTGTAAAAACACAGCGCAGGTGATGCATGTCGCGGTGCGGACGGAGCACTGAATAAAGTATTACACTCCGTATTATGTTTACGCCCAAGGTCGCGCAAATCACTAAACAGTGAAATTACACTAGAAGCGGCCAACTGTAAAAAGTTATCAGTACCACTTACTAGCTTATGCCCCGGGTTTTGCTCTCATGGGAAATTTAAAACGTATTTCCTAAGAAGATGAATAAGAAGATGAAAACCTACTTCATTGTTATTTACATTACTTACAATGAGCTAGGTGTGAACAAAATAATATGCTGCTCATCCATTTTTTATTATGGTTGCTTCATAATAATGCTCCCTTATTTATAATCGACTCTTACGACATCCTCGTAGTTGTCCTATTATAAAACGGCTCGTTATATGATGATTAACATTTGCTGTACAAAAACAAAGATGGTTCTATGACTAATAAGAACATGCACAATCGAATTAGGACAAAGACGGAACAAGACCTATTTGTTCCAATCAAGTAATTGACCTGTGACCTACACGTGCTACATCGGCTAAGTACAACTATTGTATGGCCCTATACTTCCTTTGCATAAAGGCAATGCTCCTTTAAAGTTTTGCTTAAAAAGAGGCCCCGAAGCAAGGCCCGCGCGACGCCGCCTAAAATCTATTGCTGTCCCGAAAAAGCGAAACAGCGATAGTTTTTCGCGCGATAAAAACGGCGTCGCGCTTGCCATGCAACGGGGGTTGCAACTATCATATAATAAGATGTGGGTTGGTATTATTCTTAAGTGCTGGGAACTACACGGCTCAAGAAGTGACCGATCTACCAATATATGCAAAAGAGAAACTACGTCACAATCACAAGTAAGTACCTATTCGAATCGTAATGAAATTAGTATATTCATAATGACGTTTGCAAACACGCCAAGAAACAGCTTAGCGCGATGTTCAACAATGTTTAAAAAAAAAAATTCTTTTTATGCGGTTCTGTTGAAGATATAAATGAAAAGCAAAATTTTCCATGTTTAAAATTGAAAATAATTTGTCTTTGTCAAACTACAGCAAGGACAATCCCAAAAGATGTGCGAGTGTGAGTCATGCATGCATTTGCATTCAGACTGGTTGACCTTTAACGACAATATATTATATATTATAGTAACATGATAAACATACATATGTTACTTTATACTTTATGGGATAGACAGAGCCAACAATTTTGAAGAGAACAGAAGGCCATGTTCAGCTGTATGAGATTCAAATAGTGATAAGTTGATAGCCTATCGCCTAAAAAAAGACAAGACTCCCAAGATATAAAGTATTTTTTATTTTAAGTTAGATCATACTCGTAACATAGTGATGAAAAAGATGTTTCTAAGCAGGACAGTAAGAAAAAAAAAAACAAATTTGTGCAGTTCGGGAATGTGATATCTTTTGAAAGAAAATTACCTAGGTGTTGTGACGTCGTCTATACTAAGCCAAACAATCTTTTGACATGTCTGAGAATGACTCACTCATGCATTGTTTGAAAGATGGCGTTATCGAGAATAACCAGAATCAAATATCTGATAAGAAATTTTGTGATAAACAAGCCCTTTACTTTTTCTAATATGGTAAATTTCAAATCCAACTCAGTGGTTTGGGCTGTGTGTTCATATGTTAGTCAATCTGTCAGCTTCTTCTTTCAGAAGAAAATATAACATCTTTACATTGGTCTTTGATTAAGGTCCCATAATACTCTGACACCTTACAAAATATACATACATACGTAAAACATGCGTTTTTCCCGGAGGGTAGGCAGAAACTACATCTTCACCTTCCACTTGCCACAATCTTCTTTCGCTTCATCCACATTCATAAGTGTCTTAAAAATGTACCTATTTATTATTTTTTGCATATGAAATAGCAATATTTTTAAATAGGAAGTCATTTTTTTAATATTTTACCTTATCTTTTTCCTTCATCTTCTCCTTCTTCTCTTTCTCTTTCTTCTCCTTTTCTTTTTTCTCCTTCTCTCGCTCCTTTTCCTTCTCCTTCTCTTTTTTCTTCTCTTTCTCATTGTGCTCCTTTTTTCCAGCTTCTTCTAGAACTTTTTCCTTATCTCGTGATTTCTCCCTCTTTTCCTTGCTACTTTTAGTCGGGAATTTGAATGATTTTGTTTTCTTTGATTTTGAAGGACTTCTGTGAAAGTACAAATTATTTTAAAATTTGCTAAGCACATAAATGCTAAGCAAATAAATGACTAAAGTGACTTTGTTGCTCTGCAAACTTAAAATGTTGATAGATCCTATATTACCTTTTAAATTTCATCAAAATTAGACCCGCTGTTCGAAAGTTATCTCAATACAATAAGCCTATTTCCTGTTTAATCCAATATATAATCATCAAGTCTAGTCAATCAAGTTATAAGGCAAACCTTATTACTTGAATGACTATACTTGGATTAATATGTGATATGTGTGCCTGTTTCTAACACAAAGCAACAGATATTTCATGTTTATACATACATAAATATAATCACGTCCATATTATTTGCAGGTAGACAGAGCCAACAATCTTAAAAAGACTGATAGGCAACATTCAGCTGTTAGGCTTAATGATATAATTGAGATTCAAATAGTGACAGGTTGCTAGTCTGTCTCCTAAAAGGAGAATCTTAAGTTTATAAGCCTATCCCTCAGTCGCCTTTTATGACATCCATGGGAAAGATATGGAGTGGTCCTATTCTTTCTTTTATAATGGTGCCGGGAACCACATGGCACATGTTTTATGTTTATACTGACTTGGTATCAGTGTCCTCTTCAGGTGAACTTTCTCCCTCTAAAGCTGCATATCCTCTATCTTTTTTAGACTCTTTCTTCTCTTTCCGGCGACCAAGCAAATCTTTCTTGCTTGGTTTCTCGTGGTCCCCTCCATCACTGACTGAAATACATAAAAATTTACATGTTAATGTGTCTCAGATATAAACAAAAGCGTAAACTACATTACTTTAAGTAAGCTTAATTACCACTTTAACAATTGTAAACACAATTAACCTGAATGAATTATTTTATTTTATTAAAAAAAGGTTTACTAAGTATGTTAGGTCAATCCCAACATGACAGAAAAGAACTCATTCACCTCAATTTAATTTGTGGTGATTTTTGGTGTATTCTATGGCAGTTTTTATTTGTTCACAAGCGTGTACACATTAGCATTACAAATTTAAATGGAAAGATAATTTACAAAAATGACTCGCAATTTTACTTCGCGATTTCATTGTTTGGAAATTGCTGTTTTATAGCTTCTTACAAAAGGAAAATTAATCATTACAGTCAGTACTTACAATCACTTTCATTGCTTTTTCTGCCAGTTTCCGACGCGTATAAACCGGGAAAATCTTTTTCTACGTCAGGGCTTTCAAAGTCCATTTTTACTAACTGAAATAGTAGTAAAATCTGTGCATAAATTCACTCAAATTAATGGCTTTCTCTAAATTTCTCATTCAATACAATGTTTAGGTATGTCTTTTTTTACTGCAATGTCAACAAAATATACCTAAAACCGACACCCATACCACCACAGACAGATGACAGATATTGACGGTAGCAGTTATAATTTTTTTTCAGGTTTAGGCCCAAATAAAAAGTGAAGAGCAATAAAAATATAGATTAGTAGCAACACCCCTATGGTGTGGCCAGCCAACTAAAGTTAAGACTCCCGAATCTTAACCGGGCTTATTAATAATAGTTATATGTACCTGTAGCGAAGTCAGTCATGCAATATACTTCAAAACGGATTTAAGAACACCTTCAATATAAACATTGTCATCAAATTCAACAACATACATAGTCTTAACAATCATTCACATGAAAGAAGTCATAACAAAATTTATTTATAATTTTTTTCCTTTCTCTTCAGTCTTTCCGGTATGAAAAATGTAGTTGTGTAATTTTGACGACAGTGGTTTTGAATGAACTATATAAACTAAAGATATAAACTAAAATGCTATGCCGAGACTCGTGAGACTTAATGCTGGCGTCGCCCACATCCGATTTCTATAGTGTTTAAAGTTCCAAGAGCCTTGCATGAAATTATTTAGATTGGAGTGGCGGCTTTATGGTGCTGATGTTTACGTGTCATATCATCGACTGTCAAATCAAATTTGTCAAATCAAATCCAAATGTATGCACAAATAAATTTAAAATAAATATTTTTTGGCTCGGAATCTTAATGATTTGTATGTTTTACTTGTAAATAATTTCTATAGAATAACCAGTAATCATCGTCTATTCGGAAAACATCCTATTTCCCTATTAAATTGGCACTTGAAGATTGATTTGCATCCTTGTTTTGTTTATCTCACTTTCAACGTTAATTTTATGTAAACAGCATGGAATTTTTTAATTTTTAGGCACTCAAGAATAACAGCAATGGAGTGGTTCGCTGATCTCGCCGGTAAAGCGGAGAATCTCCTTACAAACTTGGATGAATCTACCGGCGCGGCTTTGCGGAACCACAACCCCGCGAAGACGAGAAAAGAGAAAAACGATAGTACCAATACTGAACCAATATGGAAGAGATCTCCACCCAGGAATACTAAAAGGTTTTCAGCAGCTTCCGAAACCCGTTCTGGATATTTACCGCCCCGTAAACCGTCTGTACCTTTTCACCCAACTCGTTCATTGACAAAAGACAATCAAGATGTGAAAGAAAGGTCCCCTAAGAAGGTTTCACCTTCAAGGAGAACACCACAACATAATCTAAACCACTGTCCCAAGACACTGGTAGGTGATA
This sequence comes from Amyelois transitella, assembly GCF_032362555.1. Taxonomy (NCBI): domain Eukaryota; kingdom Metazoa; phylum Arthropoda; class Insecta; order Lepidoptera; family Pyralidae; genus Amyelois; species Amyelois transitella. The sequence continues at coordinate 6,902,785 of NC_083523.1, forward strand.
TCAAAAACAGTGATGTTGATGATACCTTTGGCTTGAGGCAAAGAAGTAAGTTATATTGTTTATTTTAAAGTAAAAGATTGTTGTGTAACTCCTAGCACTGTAGAATAAGACCTTCACCATCTCTTTTTAAAAGAAAAAAAAATTGTAAAAAGGCGACTATGGGAATGGGCACTTTATATAGTGCTGGTTTCCATGCTGGTCTGACAAGGGAAAAGATAACAAACTCTGGTTTCTTTTTTAAGGCAATTTGCTAGCAACCTGTCACTGTGAATCTCAATTCCATCATTGAGCTATCCAGCTGAACATGACCTTTCAGTTTTTTCAAGAAGTCTTCAACATAAGGGATAAATGTGACACATCTATGTGTGAATATTGTTATTTCAGAATATCATTCCAGCCTACCAGAGAACCTCGATCTCATAAACCCAGACAGTTTGATGTACAGGATGCAAAATTTGGAAGTGGAAAATGCCATGTTAAAAAATGAACTCAATGTAATGAACCGAGAAGTATCAGATTTGCTTGACAGACTGCGCAGGGCGGAGGATGGTAATTGTGTAGTAAATGGTCATACAGGTAGTTATTAGAAGTAATTTAGCATGTGAAAATAAAAAAAGAATTGTTTAATTTCCACAAATACCAATATAATATATAGCTAAGTAATATTAAGTTAAACCTGAATTCCAAGCCTTCAGATAAATATATATAGATATAATAGTTACATTTGTAGAGTAAATTATAAAGTATTGATAACATTTGATAAGATATTGCTGCATTGATTTGCTTTGATTGTTACAATTGTAATTATCATTGGTATTGATTTCATGATGATTATTCAAATGTATTTATTTCCAATAACAAGATCTATATGGATAACAGAATTATAAATTATGTATTTATTCAGGGTTTTTAAGAACTAAATAAAGCATAACTAACACAAGTATTAATGAAGCGAAAAGCATACTCTGCCAAACAAATTTTAGATTTTTTTTACTGTTGAGTCCTGACTCATGATCTTAACTTTGTTCTTTTCAAAGCTTGTACTTTCATTTTGAAAATGAAAGCCTGAATTTTTGTTGATGGCCTGTATGAAAATAGGTAAACTTTCAGATAGTTTGTTATCATAAAATCAATATTACAATTATCAATTGTAGTATTCTAGCAATATAGTTATAAATAAAGTTGTTATTAATACCTAAAAATCATTTGTAGAGTAATAAGTGACTTATATTTATTATATATAGAAAAAAATTGTTAGTTGAAAGCTTATATTGCTCTATGCAATAATTTTTTTTGAGTTTCCATAAACAATCAAGATTTGAAATCTTTTTGTAGAACTAAAAGAAACAAATGGCAAACTGGAAGACGCACAAATAGTAAAGAAGCAACTGAATGCCGACAAAGAGAGTTTGAGTGCTCAGATGGCTCAGTTGCGGCAGAAGATCCAGGATTTGACCTCCATAGAGGTCACCAAGTATAAGGAACAGAATAATAGGCTGGAAATAGAAGTTACACTGCTGACTGATAGAAACAATGATTTGGAAGAGAAGTGAGTTATATTTATAATAGATTTATTTTCAAAATTGGATATAAGGTATCCCTTATTGACGTCACATCACTTAAATCTAATTATAACTACTACTGCTTCCAAAGCGCATGTGTAGAAAAAGCGGCGGAACACACTACACTGCAGTAATTGTTCCATTTATTTTATTTTAAATTAAGCTGAATTCAACTTGCTGATGGGTATAAAGACTTAAGTCTGGATAACACTTATAGGCGATCTTTAAGTGTTTTTGAGACTGTAAGCAGCATTATTGTACATACATATAGTCACGTCTATATTTCTTGTGGGGTATTCAGAGCTAACAGTCTTGAAAAACTGAAAGGCAACATTCAGCTGTTTGGCTTAATGATAGAATTAAGATTAAAATAGTGGCAGGTTGCTAGCTCAACGCCTATGGATCGTAAGTTATAACCCTACCTTAGGCACCTTTTACGACATTCATGGGAAGGAGATGTAATGATCCTATTCTTTTTTATATTTGTGCCGGGAAATACAGGCAGTGTATGTGTTAAATGTGTAAATTTAGTTAAATTTTTTGGTATGGATGTGTTTGAACATAATTTTGAAAATATTTGGGTTATCTTGTGTTAAGATAGGATTTGTGAGTTAAGATAGTGTCCACTAGGTCTTGAACTTACTTTTGGGCTTAGTTTATCTAATTTATTTATGTTAATTTCTTTAGTCCCATTACATAACTGTTATTCCAGGGTAAAGCAACTCACAGAAAAGGCCCACGAGCGAGATCTGGCTCAAATAAAAACTGAAAACGATTTACGTCACGCGCAAACAACCATTTGTGACTTACAGAACGACTTGGAGCGGTCCAAGGCCGAATGTTTGCGGCTGGAGAAAGACTGGGAGACGTATAAACTGAGGGTGAAAAGCATGCTTTTCGCTAAAGACAATGAGATAAAATCACTGCAAGAAGGCATGAATTTAACTGAGGACACGAAGATATTGATCGAACAGTTGGAGAATTTGAAGTGAGTTTTATTTTATTGCATGTTTTTCACTCAGTATTGGCACACCATTCGTTTTCTTATATTTAAAAGCTGACGAACCCTTTCTAGTAGAGTTTAAAGGAAGAGGAAGACCAAGAATGAAATAAAAGAAAAAATAAACATAAAAACATGTCAGCAAATAAACTAGAACTAATTTAAGTCTTGATTCTTTATTTGTAATAGTAAAGTGGAAGCTAGTGCAACAGAATCAATTGTAACAAAAAATAAATATTTTTCATTTTTATTTTCATTTCAATATCTTGACTTATTATACTGACTGCAATATTCTTTACAGAGAAGAAAGGGAGGTGTTATCCGAGTCGATTCTCCGCGTTCGCAACGAATGCGACAATATGAGGCAGCATATAGAACAGTTGGAATCTAAACACCACTCCGCTGAGAGAGTGGTCGCTGCCCTGAGAGAGGCTTTGAGAGACGAACGAGCCGCTAGGAATAGGACTGAGTCGCAGTGTATATCTATAGGGAAGGTAGGTGAACTTATTAATTAATTTAATGCGCATAGTACAATTGGATGGATAAAAAACTAAGGATGCCGATCACCAGATAAAGTGGCAAGAGAAATGTTGAAAACAGGATTTCTGGCTTCGAAGCTTAGGGGCAAAGGATGCTGGAATCTGGGAACACGTAAAAATGAGAGAGATAGAGTATCAAGGTGCAAGTAGCTAACGGTGTAACTGAGATGTCAGATAGCATATAAAACAGTTATAACGAAGACCCAACTCTTACTTGACCAGTTCAATTTGTCTTGCACTGTTCAAGTTGCACTTGTGAATGCACGTTATTAGGAATTTAAATTTGGAATTTTATATTTTTAATTTTCAGGAACTCAAATCCATTCAAATCGAAACCGGCCAGACCATAGCCAATCTCCGTTCAGCTTTAAGAGACAAAGAACACGAAATCAACCGCCTCCGTGAATCCGCTTCCGCCCCGACCACAGACACGAGCGCTCTGAACGTGGGGGACTATGACGTCATGCAGGAATCCATAGACAGCGATAAAATACATTATCTAACGGAGACGCTGGTGCAAAAACAAGGGAAGATTGATTCGTTGATGGCAGACAATAATATGCTTAGGATACAGTTGGATAAATTGCAAGTGAGTTTATAGTTCATATTCCATTCTTATATGTTTTACATTCAATTATTAAAAATAATAAAATAAAAAATCTGTTTATATTAATGAGGCATTCATCAATATCTGAATCTATCTATATTAAAAAAATAACTTACATATTATATTCTACGCAAAGTCGGATCGAATGAATTTTGCTATGTAGGTAGACATCTATGTAAGTAAGTAGGGGAAGGATTTTTTTTTGAGAATTTATACTGGAGCCCAGAATATAATCTTCTGAGGCTGTAACGAAGACAACCGAAATAACTGGTTGTTAAAACCCGAAATTAAGAAACTCGCTCTTTATGTATCATTACGGGAAATCCTATCTTAGTGCATCCCTAGACTACATAAAGCAATTTCAAGTCTCTAAACCCAGCTTATTGGGCTTTGCTATGTTTAGATTTAGAATTGCATCCGCTGTCTTAAAAGGCAATAAAAATTAAACGTAAAATCAATAATTTTTGTTTATTGCAGTCTAAATACAAAGCCGAAGTGGCCCTCCGGACAACGACCGCTCACAGCGTGGTCCAGCTCCAAGACACAGAGTACAGGCGAGTGCGGAGCGCTTCAGCTCTCGCCAAGTTGTCCATGAGGGTGGGAGTGGCTCTCAAGCGGTACCCCGTTTTCAGGCTGTTCCTCCTGGTCTACATGGTAAGAACATACATACATATAGTCACGTCTATATCCCTTGCGGGGTAGACAGAGCCAACAGGCTTGAAAAGACTGAATGGCCACATTCAGCTATTTGGCCTAATGATAGAATTGAGATTCAAATAGTGATAGGTTGCTCGCCCATCGCCTAAAATAGAATCCCAAGTCTGTAAGCCTTTCGCTTTTTTTTTTTTTTTTCGGGACAAATTACTCAGATTGAGTTAGCCTCGAAGTAAGTTCGAGACTTGTGTTATGAGATACTAACTCAACGATACTATATCTTATTATAATATACATATATAGATAAACGTCCAAGACCCAGGCCAATCAGAAAAAGTTCTTTTCTCATCATGCCCTAGCCGGGATTCAAACCCGGGACCTCCGGTGTCACAGACAAGCGTACTACCGCCGCGCCACAGAGGCCGCCTTTTACGACATCCATGGGAAAGAGATGGAGTGGTCCTCTTCTTTTTTGTATTGGTACCGGGAACCACACGGTAAGAACATCCTAGTTTAGAATCAGAAGTAAGGTCACGAAAGCCTGGAGCTTTCTAGGGAATAAATGTCTGTCTATCCTGCTTCAACCGGGCCAAGGTCGAAGGGGAAGACCAGGCTAGACATCACTTAATATCATTCTATGCTAGCTAATGGACTAACAAGTGAGGATGTCGAAGATTGGACGAAGCGGACGGAGAAATGTCGAACCTGGGACAAAAAAGACATTGGTGGACTTCTGAAAGTCTATCTCGTATGTCAAATGTCATCAAAATTACATAAATAGAGTAATTAACGTTAGTTAATGTAGTTTTATTTTTTTATATACACACAATTATATTATAGAGACGGCCTCTGTGGCGCAGCGGTAGTACGCTTGTCTGTGACACCGGAGGTCCTGGGGATAAGTATTTGTTATAAAATATAGTATCGTTGAGTTGGTATCTCGTAACACAAGTTTCGAACTTACTTCGAGGCTAACTCAATCTGTGTAATTTGTCCCGTATATATTTATTTATATACATGAGTATTTCATATACTAATTCTAGTACCTACTTACAAAGGTGCTACTTATTTCAATAGAAATCTACACTAATATTATAAAGAGGAAAACTTTGTTTGTTTGGTTGTAATGAATAGGCTCAAAAACTACTGGACCGATTTTAAAAATTCTTTCACCATTCGAAAGCTACATTATCCACGAGTAACATAGACTATATTTTATTTTGGAAAAAATAGGGTTCCGTAATAATATATAAAAATAATTGGCAAAACAGCGTTTGCCGGGTCAGCTAGTCTCTTTAGAACATTACAAAAAAAGCAAATATTTTCACTTTATAAAATTAGTTTGGAGATGGATTATATCTTAAATCCTTCTTCTTTATTTATTTATTTCAGATTGGACTGCACTTTTGGGTACTCACAGTATTATTGACCAGCACTCCGGAGGGTTATCTGCCGAGGGCAAGCAAATCCTGAAAATTTAAGCTTTAAAATAAAAATTGATGTGGCATTTCACTCAAAAAGGGCCCAGTGTTTGACGGGAACTTAGCCGTTTCGCAATTGGTATAATTCGCGTGTGGTCATTGGGCTTTTTTGCGTGTAACACCACAAATAATCAATAAATATTTTAAATATTAACCTAGTTAAGTATTAGGGGACTTATACACAAAGCATAATAGAAATTTGTATCCACACAACTGAAATGAGTTAACTGACTAAATTTCTGTGATGCTTTTTTTCCTTTTTTTTTCACGTGTTTTGTGCCAGTTCTGTCTTGAAAAACTAAGAGCCATTTATTTTAATAGAAAGTACTGACTTGAATGCCATAAAATATGTGCTTTACAAAAAATTTGTAATCTTCCCAAAAACAAAATCTGTAAATCGATATGACTGTACTTTGCGTACATTGGTGCTGTGGTATAACACTATGTAAATAAAATGTTTGTAAAAATGTATATAAATTTTCTGAATCTCTAAGACGAGGTTCATTCGAAGGACCTTTTCTTTGATTTATGTATCTTATTATCATATTTTTGGTCCATTAAAATTATTTTTGATTTTTTCCTATTATACCTTAATTTCAATGTAATACATGCACAATTACTTTATCTGCGTAAGTTAAAATTAGAATTGTATGTCTAGGGCAAATATAATAACATTTTCTTAGAAACCGTATTTTTACAACTGTTTTAATGGATCATAAATATTGACTAGCCATTTTATGTACCTTGTAAAAATATTTATTATCACAAGAAGAGCTTGTATCATTATGTAAATTTAATGGGAATACGTTATTTTTTTGGGTTGTTTTGTTTTTGGTTATTGGAAACGTAATAAATTTTATATTTAACTAGCCATTGTATTTTTTGTTTTAACAAATAGTGCTGCCTCTACATTATCCCTTACGAAGTAGACAGAGCCGAAAGCCGGAAAGAGTTTCGAAAAGACTTAACAAAAGAATCTTTTGAATTGAGATTTCAGATTAAGATGGCCTTAAAGAGGAATCCAAACTTTATAAGTTCTTTTGATTGACTTTTTTTATTTTGTAGAACAGTAATTATATGCTTGTCATGAATGTGGACGAAGCGAAGGAAGTATGCAGAGTTCGTGGCAAGTGGAAAGATGTAGTCTCTGCGTACCCCTCCGGGAAAAAGGTTTTGTGTATGTATGTATCACCATTAAGTCAACATCGATTAAAAAGAAGCAAATTCGTCCAATGCTAAACAGCTGAACGTGGCCTTTCAGTCTTTTCAAGAAATGATGCTACCTGACAGAATCCTGTCATAGAAAATAACATATAATGAAAAAATATTTATGATATAATTCCCGGTATGTTCCCGGCACCAATAGAAAAACGAATAAGCTCACTCCATCTCTCCCATCTTGGTCGCCTTTTACGGCATCCATGGGAACATGGATGCCGTAAAAGGCGACCAAGGGACAGGCTTATATATTTGGGATTCCCTTTTAGAAGATGAACTAGCAACCTGTCACTATTTGAATCACAATTCATTCATAAAGCCAAACAGCGTGGCCTATCAGTCTTTTTTAAGGCTATTGGCTCTGTCTGACCTTGTAACCTGACGTGTTACTGATCGCCAAAGTAGCGTCAGATTAAATTTAGGTTAGGTATATGCAAGTCAACTTCGACTCTTTACCTAAATTAGTTAATTTGTACATAACACAAAAACGAACGAACGAATGAGTCTATTGAATGACGTCACAAGAGCGCAACAGCAATACCTCGCTCCCCACCTCAAGTCAGTGGCCTCCGAAATGCCGTGACGACAACACGTACGTTTGTTTTTTTCGCACAGTGAAAGTAAATTTTTGTGCCACTGCATCGAACCTCGTAAGTACAAGAAAAATTAACATACTAACAAGCTTTCCATACATTTATGATGGTAAATATTTGTTTAATGATAGGGCTCTGTAGTTTTTTGATATCCTTTCATTTGACTTTTTTTTGTTGGTTATTTTTGTAAACCGTGTTTTGGGGCAGGTTGTCTCACGTTCTTGCGGGCAGGTTGTCACATGTGACAACCTGCCCCAAAGTATACATGCTGGCTGTGTGTTTTAGAACATTGCTATATAATTCAACTAACTAACTTTGTCGCAGGATATAAAACCTGCGGGATTTGTCCATTCAATAGAGATTTCAAGAGCATGATTATATGCCATCTTCTGTCACGGATAGACCATTAATTACGGTTCAAGATAATGAGATTGTTCCCAATGTCATCGACAATTCATCACATAATTGTCCTACTGAAGACAACAACACTAGCCCTAACGAACCTGTTGCAAGTCCATCTATTCTTGATAACCCTGCATTGCCAGAAGATAATAATGACTTTGTTGATCGTGCAATGACGCCAGAAGCAACACGTCAGAGTCAAGTTTTAGAGGAGTCCATGGCGATACCTGGTCCAAGTGGTGTAAGAACTTTTCTGACTGTATCACCCCAAATTTTGAAACCACTACCAAAAGCACCTCCACGCAAATTGCAACGAGCTGATAAAAGAAAATGTAAATCAGCAATCCTAACAGATACACCGGAAAAGACATATTTAGAAGAGAAAAAAAAGGAACAAGATGCGAAGAAAAAAAAAGTATCGAAAAGAGTTTTGAGTGAGAAAAATGAAAAGAAAAGAGTTACTAAAGGGAATAAGAAAAGGAGGAAATCTGTTGACAGTCAAGAGAGTGAAATTGAGAATTAATATTTCTGTTTAGTGTGTCTGTCGCCATACTCAGCTAGCAGGTCTAGAGAAGTATGGGTCCAATGTCAGGATTGCAAGCTTTGGGCCCATGAAGAATGCACGCCTGGACTACCAAATTACATTTGTCAAAATTGTGACTCTGAATATTCAGACTGATATGAATACTGATCATAACTTCATTAGGTTAAGGATATTTGATAAAAACATATTTTGTAAGTCACTGACTGATTAAAAAAACGTCCCAAATATTTGCTTATAAACAGGTAACTATACTATTATTTTATATTTTGTTATTTTTTGTTTTCTTAGAGAGGTCTAATAACAATAAGTGTTAAGTATATTTAAAAATATTATATTTGCTTAAAGCAAGTTTAAGTTCCTCTTGTTTGGTAAATTATGACTCTGAATACCTATTCAGAGTAATATGCAGAATAACAGTTTGGTCTAATGACTGATTAGTAGCTACATAAGAGATAAATGACTGATTATGATAATAAAACGTACAAATAATAATGACCTGAGGCCAAAGTGACTAGGTTAAAACTTACAATAATGATTGTTTTTATGTTAAGCTTTTAATTTCAAAGAAAAAAACCTGTTGAGTGCAATTATACGTATGTTAAAGATTACTGCCTGTATTTGTTATTAAAATAAATACTTTTTTGATTCATATAAGTGTCTTTTTTCTCATAAACTCTATGTAATTTTATTTGTGACTTCTTACCCCATATACTGTGACAACCATCCCAGACTCGGGGTTAAAAGTCACACTTCTCTCTTTCAGAAAAATGTTGTTTTTTTGCTTAACAGATAATAATATACAAAGAGACTTTACTTTTTTATACATTACTATAGTTACTTTATTAATTGGTCAACAATCGTCATTTGCAAATGGTAAACTTTTGTAGTAAAATGAATATTTTTAAAAATGTGACTTCCAACCCCGGTCTCCCCTACTTAAGTATGTCCTGGTAAAGGGTCAGGTAAAAAGTACCCGAAACCGCCGAGCTTGCATGAAGAGAGTTATGAATGTGAATGAAGCGAAGGAAGTGTGCAGAGATCGTGGCAAGAGGAAAGAGGTAGTCTCTGCCTACCCCTCCGGGATGTATATATGTATGTACTTATGTATAATACTGCAGGTTTAGTAAATTCTCTCCCATAATTTTCCGTCCCTATTTTTACCCTTTACATACCCTTTGGGGTCTAAGTGAAGTGTCTTGCGAAATTATAATCATTGTGGGAGTGGGTGACATGAAACGACTCACGTCTTACCCAGGCACCGAACCCAGCTTAAATCACGATTAACGGAATATGTAGACTAAGACTATGCAACTAAGGGATAGGCTTATAAACTTGGATTCTTCTTTTAGATGATGGGCTAGCAACCTGTCACTATTTGAATCTCAATTCTGTCATTAAGCCAAACAGCTAAACGTGGCCTTTTCAGTCTTTGCCAGACTGTTGGTTCTGTCTGACTCGCAAGGGATAAAGACGTGATAATATGTATGTATGGACTATGTGAAAGTACTTAATTCCTTTAGTCTTCTCTTGCGTTTGAATATTCTGTTTGTATAGGATAAACCCAGATGGCATTACTGCAGTTGAATAAAAACTTTTGTGATAAGTACTTGGGTATTTCCAATGTCACTATCATACCTTTAACCCACTTTTAAAGAAACAGGGCTGTCTAGTTGGAAAATTTAAAATTTTAAAACAAATATTTTCAGCTTTAGGTGGTTATCTCCATCAAAGGTTGTAATGTATAAAGCTGTTTTTTTTTGTAAAACCTTATGTCTTCCTATGAGGAGGCCTTGTGAAAAATGTCTATATACAAATGCAGATATGAATTTCGTAGACTGATAAGTTAACCATATATTTAATTGAATACCTTCGCCACTGTAAATATTACATCGTACCACCGTTACGATGGCTGGGTTTCCCCAGACCTACCTATAATATACTGTATTTATCTTACTCGTACATATGATAAATACATATGAGTAAGGACGACATATGCACAAGATTTAAACTATAAACGATTAACCCACCTGGTGATTTGTAGTTTCCACAGCTAATAGATGATGAGGGATAACTATACCTACATATAGCTGAAACTGAAAAAAATCTTTACAAAGCATTTTTATTTACACAGTTATATGATCACGTCTATATCCTTTGCGGGGTTGACAAGCCAACAGTCTTGAAAAGGCTGTAGATAGGCCACGTTCAGCTGTTTGGCTTAATAATAGAATTTAGATTCAAATAATGACAGGTTGCTAGACCATCACCTAAAAGAAGAATCCCAAAACGAGCCTATCCCTTAGCAGCCTTTTACAACATCCATTGGGGAGAGACCCCAATGGAGTGGTCCTATTCTTATTTCTATTGATGCTAAAAAATATTAAAATGAAAACAGAAATAAGTAATTACGAATGGTAACGTTGAAAAGGGATGGCCTTGACGAACGTATCTTGATCAAATAGGGGATGTTTTGGTGAGAGGTCAGGTCAGCAGTATTTAGACCGAATAGCTTGCATAAAAAGATTGATAAATAAATAAATATATAGGTACGGGACAGATTACACAGATTGAGTTAGCCTCGAAGTAAGTTCGAAACTTGTGTAACGAGATACTAACTCAATGATACTATATTTTATCAATACTTAATATAGATGAAGAAAGTTGAGTATTTTAAATAAATTCTTGAATTGTGATGTTTTGTTTTCAGACAGTACTTTAAAGTCGAATATAATTCACACACTCATCTTTTATTTTGTCCGCTTCGTGAGGTCAATTTGCTTAATTAATTCATTGGGTTTCCCGTCCCATATAATGCATTCGCTTATAACTAACCACACAAATAATTTAAATTAGCTTTTACTTTATAACATCGATCGAATCGATTTACTTAAAAATAAGATTGTATTATACCTTGTACATAAACATAACTCCCTACCCAAACGTGTGTGCATGTTTTTTCATTTAAAAATATACAAGCAATGTTGATTTAAATGCCAGTCACTGTACTGCCTTACACGGAGGCAGACTTGTCCATTTTGTTATTTGTTTATCACCTAGTGTACTTGTAAATTCCCACAACTATGCTTGTTGAACTAAATAGGACTTAGTGGTTAAAATTTTAGTGTTAATTAGCTAAATAATAGCGTAAAACAGTGATCACGGATCTTACTTAACCTTGAACTGGAGTTTTTTTTTTAAATTTAATTGTGGTTTTCCTTGTGCTTCAAGATGATTCCGATATTTTGTTTTATGCTTTTTGTTGGTAAGTGTACGTGTTTAATTATAGATCAAGTGTTCATCAGAATGGTTTTTTATTGCTAAAATTAAAGATAAGAAAATAAAGTGTGCAATTTTCTTTGCTAATAAGTAATTAATCATCTGTATGTATAAATAAGAGGAAAAGGTGACTGACTTATTTATCATATCACAGTCGTAACCACTGAATGGATTTTGCCGGAAAATACCTATCAAAATAAAAATGTTATTGATGTATCTACCAACCTACTTAGCGGCTTGGTGTAAAAACCTGACTTACTCACAAGGATCGTGGTCAGAAGCGGACTCCGGGCTCCTCTCAAGAGAGATGAGAATCAAACCAGGAGGATAATTTAGGTACAATGGCAATGATGTAAGCGACATATTTTTTTGGAAATACCCATGGGAGTAAACCCCGGAGGAAAAGTTAGTCACTTATGTAATAAGTAATTTATGATATTTTTTGTTTACTTTCTGCCTTTTACCTCGGGTCTGAGATTTTTGTTGATCTGAATATTTTTTGCCGTGTGGTTCCCGGCACCAATAAAAAAAAAGAATAGGACCACTCCATCTCTTTCCCATGGATGTCGTAAAAGACGACTAAGGGATAGGCTTACAAACTTGGGATTCTGTTTTAGGCGACAAGCTAGCAACCTGTCACTATTTGAATCTCAATTCTATCATTAAGCCAAATTGCTGAGCTTGGCCTTTCGGTCTTTTCAAGACTGTTGGCTCTGTCTACCCCGTAAGGGATATAGACGTGATGATATGTATGTATGCTGAATATTTTTTTTAATATTTATCTTTTATAGTTACAAATATATATATATATATTTTTTGGTTTATAGTACATTAACTTATCATGACTGGATTCCTTACACGTCCTGAAGACAGCCAAGTCTCGTAACGACTGAAACGCGTAATGATGGAATTGAGATTTAAATAGGGACAGGTTGCTAGCCCATCGCCTAAAAGAAGAATCCAAGTTCATTAGCTTTGCCCTTAATAAACTTGTACAATCTTCAGGGAAGAGAATCAACTGGCATACAATATTTAGGTATTTTTTGGTTGAAGTTTCGCTCCCTCTTTCGTTGTCGTTTGTCGCAAATTCTGTGCGTACAGTTCTTTTTTATCCGGGTAGAAAAGGCCCTTCGATCGTCGATCATGCAGCCCGTTCGTTCAGCTTGTGCTTATAATAAATAAGTGAATAAATTATAGTAAATAAACAAAATGATAGATAGGTACCTACCTACTATCAAGAGGTCAATGAAGGTTAACTGAGAGGCGATGATAAGGTATAAAATAAATCGTTACTTATGAATTAGAAATCACCTTGACGTATAAATTTTGATGTTAAAATTAGGGTGATCTGTTTATCCAGAAGAATTATACAATCCGATCCACAAAATGCAACAAGCCTGTCCTGTGCCAACCAATATTAATGACCACAAATAGAGCGTTAATAAATAAGCTTACGATATCAGAACCACATAAGTAAGTAGATACCTACACGATCGAAATCTTTATCTTCTCATCTAACGTATTCCCAGTTACGCGGTAACACTCTTCACCGCATGATGGGGTCCGCTTTCCTACACTTTGGTCTAAACGACTTTTCAGTTCCGTTGCCACGTCCAATTCCTTGGACAAAATCACCGGTAACATAAACAGCTACTAGCACTCTTCTAAATATATACCTATAATATTCAAGAGATTTGAAATTTGGCATGAAGTTTCCGTTTCCGAAGTTTTTATGAGCTCTAAGAGTACTAAGAAAGGAATTCCCTTAACTCCCGCGGGAACGTAGTTGTGGGCTTATTCTACTGTGAAATAAATCTTTATTTACTTCTTGTTCCAGTACCCCACACCCTCGGCTCAGCAGTTCCAGCTATCAACCAGCAACTTCTGGAAGATGTCTTCGGCGCCCCGGGCACCACCTACGAAGCAGCTGCCTCCAACATTCAGCAGGTGGCAGCTGTGAAGCCCAGCAATGACACCCTGGTGGATCTGGACTACTGGGACAACCCCAGCATCGACTTGTATACCCCTGCTGCAGCGGATTATGATAAATTTGACTGGACACTTACTAAGGTTTTGAAATCTTCAAATTTTATTTAGCAATCCATACACTGCGTCAAAGCGGTCCCTCTGTCTCTCCAGATATCACTTTCCATCAACTTCTATGTCCCTTCAAATCATTCTTTCTTCGCCAGTCAAATCTAGACGGCTTGATACAGTTAATCTATCTCTTTGATGAAATGAAGAGCTGTCCTGCAAAGACCTTTAGCATCTTAGCCAAAATTAAGGCAGTTTGGCAGTCTTTTCTTGTAAATGCACTGCCTAAATCGCATTGCAATATAGGTATTTGGGTAATTATTCCATCTCAGAAAAGATTGGGAACTCATTACTTCGAATGCAGCATATTAAAGTGTAACGTTCAAAGATATCGGCACAAAACAAATAAGACAGCTTTGCTTTGTGGAGCGACATCTTAAAGTTATAACGTCAAAAACCCGTTCTCTTAACGGCTAGGGCTTAAAATTTTGTCTTACCGTCTTGACACGAGTAACTCGTTTTATATTTGTTTTGTATGGTTTCCCTATAAAGTATCGGTTACGGACCGTATAATTCAAGATATACTGTATGTTTTCGTGCTTTGGTTTCGAGAATTGCGCGAGGCATACGCCCGTGTCAATTTTTTTAAATAAAAGTAGTCGATTTTACTTCTGTTAGGTTTAGACTTCTGATGCCAAATTTCATCTAAATTGGTTTAGTATTTTATTGGTTTATTACAAACACCCGTATCTCGTTCCGGGTAGACAGAACGAATGATTGAGTCGAAGCCGCTTTATAGCCTTTCGATTATAAGAAGAATCCCAAGTTTTAAGACTTGTTCTTGTCAGTAAAAATACTCGTACAAAATTATCTCTTTATATTCTGAAAGCATATCAAGTAAAATCGTACTTTATATTCCAGCGCGTGGCAACATCATCAGACAAAAACTTCCTCCTGTCTCCCCTGGGTTTGAAGTTGGCTTTGGCGATCCTGACTGAGGCTGCCACCAGCCTTACGCAGTCCGAGCTGGTCTCCGCTCTAGGATTTGACCCTGACAGAAAGGTCGTGAGGAGGAAATTCGCCAATATCGTCGAGTCTCTGCAGGTATGCTCAGTTCTTCCTCTTAGTGTAAACCTCGGTTATATTCTGACCTCTCTGGAGAGGAACCCGGGTGCGCCTTTTGACTATGATCCCGGATTGGTAAGTCAGGCTTTTACACGACGAAGATACCTACAGTAACGCGTATCACGTATCTTACATTACCTATACCTACGGTTAGTATAATTTATGCTATTACTCGTATAAATATAAAATATTATTATTATCTAGCCATGCTCGGTACAGGACAAGAGTACAAAACGTCATCGCGAAAATGTTATAATTTTGTGCTAATGCTAATGCCTACTTTTATAGGTATTTCTTTTAATCGAAACTTTTTGTTAACGAACAAACAATTCTAATTCCTTCTTTCCAGGCATTGCAAAAATTGTTGCGCTAATGTTGATTATTTTGGGGAAATTTTATTATTACGAAACCTTTTGTCATCATCACGATGATCATAGGGTAACATAACATTATTGCACTTCACTCATGCATGCACACAATAGAAAGAAACGGTCACTGAACTTTTGTGGTTTTGCCATTTTGCGATGCGTTTAGAAAGTTATTGCCGTAACAGTGTAAAATCTATATCCTAATCCTAATCACATAAAAGAAAATACATACATATATCAAGTCCGTATCCCTTAAAGGGTCGACAGTCTCGGGAAGACTGAAAAGTCAGTTAGTCTCAATTTAATTTAGGGATTGTCCGTTTTATACCGGGTTTAAAAGATTGTAGTTGATATAACTGATTATAAACTTTCGCGTTGAATACCTGTGCGCGTTTAATAAATGTGTAATTTTTTTTTTAAATTAATACTGTTCTGTTTATTTTCCTAATAGGTAATAAACATTATAATATATAAATAGTACAGCAAAAATATTATCTTGAATATACTATGATGAGATATGATCCACAGTAAGCAGAGTTTTTTGTCCATTGTTTTTTATTCCGCCCGTTTGTTCAACTTCGATTTACTAGGCGATGTTCAGTAAGTAACGATATGACTATATGCCGATATTATTACGAAGTCTGATAGTGATGACAAGACAACGTAATTAAATACTAACCAGTTTAAAAGACAATTATACTACTATAGTGACGTCAACACTAGCTGTTAATAGTTATCATAATTGTATGTCTGCTTAGCTAGTCAATTATCAGGAAAATACATTGCAAGGATACAAAACCTAGCAACATATTATTTAAGATATGTATAATTAAATCTGCTGTAGGTAAATCTATATGAGTAACGACTACCAATAATTATTTATGTATTCTTGTAATACCTGCCTATCTGCTTTTTTGTCGTCCATACATTAGTCATGTCTATATCCCTTGCGGGGTAGACAGGGCCAACAGTTTTGAAAAGACTGAAAGGCCACGTTCAGTTGTATGATGTAATTGAGAGATTAAAATAGTGACAGGTTATTAGCCCATAGCCTAAAGATGAATCTCAAGTTCATAAGCCTTTCCCTAAGTCGCGTTTTACGACATCCATGGGAAAGATATGGAGTGGTTCAATTCTAAAGTTCCGGAAAGCACAAGGCACTTATTGTCGTACCTCTTCAAAAATGAATGTTGAAACAATACATTAGCAAGAAATATAACATTTTAAATGCACAATGTGTTTTGTGGCACATCATGTCTAATCCAAAGTTCATATTTTTTAGTTTGTATTCTAATTTGATTTATCAAATTCAATAATTATTCACACTTCAAACACAAGTATTTATACTTGAATGGAGATCCCAATCTCCAATATTTTTTCAATGGGTGGTTATGTCGAATGATTTCTTTCAGACAACCAAGTACTTAGGTAAAAAAGTCGTTGCCTATAAACATATAAACAGGTTACGTAGTCTCTTAGAAACGACACGTTATAAAATACTCTATTATTTTCCCAGAAAAAATCCCCACACTACATTCTCAACCTGGGAAGCAGAATTTACATCGAGAATACAGCCATTACAAGGCAGAAGTTTGCAGGCATCGCTCAGGAGTTCTACAAGACTGAACTGACAAAAGTCAACTTTACGGAGCCCACGGTGGCTGCAAAAGACATCAATAGTTGGGTGGCTGCTATCACTGAAGGGAGAATCAATAGCTTGGTTGATCCAGGTATGGTCATTGCTGCAAAGTCATTCAATGCTATTGTAACTTTATTGCCGTGTGGTTCCTGGCACCAATAGACAAATAGGACCACTCCATCTCTCTGCCATGGATGTCGTAAGAGGCGAGTAAGGGGTAGGCTTATAAACTTGTGATTCTTCTTTAAGGTGGTTCATTAGGTTTATCTCAATTCTATCTTAAATAGCTGAATGTGGCCTATCAGTCTTTACAAGACTGTTGGCTCAGTCGACCCCGCAAGGAATATAGACGTGATTATATGTATGTATGTATGGAACTTTTTTACATATAACAAAATATATAAGAACACATACGAAGATAAAATATTGCAATGGCTGACTTATCCCATGAAGAGATCTCTTCCAGTCAATCGGCATACAATAATAATTATATGATAAATGCAATGATCAATATATTGGAACATCGTTTTAGTTAATTGTTATTTTCATTATCAAACATGTGAATAACATAGACATACTTAAATTTTAATTGTTTACTTCCAGATGACGTCGCCGGCGCAGTGGTCTTGATCCTCAACACCATATTCTTCAAAGGCAGTTGGCGGCACCAGTTTGCGCCAAATGCGACTAAACCAGGCACCTTTTATTTGACCCCTCGGGAACAAAAGCAAGTCCAGATGATGAACGTAAAAGACCAGTTCTACTACGCCGAGTCTGCTAAATATGACGCGAAGATCTTGAGAATGCCATATCTGGTAAGATGCTGCATGTTGAATTAATGTTGCGTAATTTTTGCAAAATTTTTGACGGTGTATATAAAATACAAAAGTTTGTACACGCAATTACCTTTATAAGTTTAAATACTTAAGCTGTTCTCGCCTTTTCGTTATTTTTATTAGATAAAATTTTGATCTCATACACACTGTTATGGGAAGCGTAATAGTCGTTGTTTTTCTTATTGCTTCGTGGATGGTTTTTCATTTTTTATAGTATAGAATAAGTATAGGTTGCTAAAGTTGAGCGACACTCGCTATAAAGTGGCCTTATCAAATCATTTAGCCAAGGACCTCGGGCTTTTTATCAAATCGCCTCTAATAATGCATCTTGAAATACACACACATGACAATGATGTTGACCATTCCACGGCGTCCAATTTAATTATACTTTCGATTTTCCAGGGTAAGAAATTCGCTATGTACATCATAGTGCCAAACTCTTTGACGGGCCTGCCTCGTGTGCTGAATGAGCTGAACGACTTAAGACCAGAGTTGAACTATCTTCAGGAGAGGACGGTGGAAGTAACATTACCGAAGTTTACGTTCGAATACACATCTGTACTTGACGGGGTCTTGAAAGAGGTAAAGATTTGAATGAGGCTAAATAATAGGCGTATAAAAAGTAGCTGTACTCTTGAAAGTGAATGATGAAGCTATAATTGAAGTCTTATTACCTATGTTGGGTAGAATCTTAAATATGGACTTGATAAGAGAAATACAATTATAAAATTTTCTCTCTGTGTTAAGATTATAAGGAAATGGATAAATTAACAATTAACAATTTTGAATAAAAAAATATTATGTTCTTTTTTAGCTCGGAGTGAGACAAGCATTTGAAGACACAGCTTCTTTCCCCGGAATCTCCCGAGGGCAGCTCCTTAGCCAACGGCTGAAGATATCCAAGGTCCTGCAGAGATCTGGCATCGAGGTCAACGAACTTGGCAGTATTGCTTACTCAGCCACAGGTAATTTAAATGACATTTTTTGCTAGTAAAAATATTTTTGTTTTTCTTAAACATATTTTTTCTTTTTTCGACAATTTTCCGGCAAATAGTCATATTCATCTGAATTCATAGAACAGCTTCATATCTAAACTACTAAAATTGTTTGGTTAGAGTAGTCAAATGAATTGATCTTATCTCGATTTGGTCTAAAATCAGGTCATAGACACTTTATTAAGAAGGAGAAGATTCTATGACCTCTTATAAACACCTCAGATGATATGATATGGAATGCCTTTAGATATAACTTATTCATTTTTTTTCAAAGCTTTCTCTTGTACACGGGGTAGGTAAAGTACAATCTCTTCCATTAATTTCTTTTCCTGTTAATATTTCAACTTACACCTAACGCTTTTTTACAGAAATATCTCTAGTAAACAAATTTGGAGAAGACGACGACGTTAACGAAGTGTTGCTGGCCAACAAACCTTTCTTGTTCTTCATTCAAGACGAGGCCACGAGGCAGCTTCTCTTCACTGGGAGGGTATCTGATCCAGCAGCTGTGGTAGGATCCTTCAGTTAGATTAAAGATTTGATAAGACTGTAGCTTGGGTGGTAGAAATTATTTTACAACAGGTGAAGTGGTTGGACTGAAAGCAAAAAACTTCGCGAATAAGAGGAATTTTCGAAACCGTTTTTGAGTAGGTACTTATCAACCGTTAAAGTACATGGAATGGAGTGATATTTTGTATCAAAAGTGGATCGATAAAGTGTCTGTGGAATAGTGTTAGTAAGGGTGTTTTATTACTAAGTTGAAGATTACAGAATCCCAGAAACTTTTCCAATGAGCTCTATCGACAAACTATTGAAACTATTACCCCTGATGAAATGCAATGACTGTTTTTCTGACCATAAAAACCAGCGACTGATTGGTAAATTATTTGTGATTTATTTTATATTGAAAACCTGTTAATTGAATTATAATATGTCTTGCTTTCGTGCTGATTGCAAAACCTATTGAGATTTCTATCATCCAAGCCACGTATGATTTTTACTAATTATTTTTGTACTTAGCGTGTAAGCCCACTTTTCCTCTTCGAATAATACTCCACCAATCAACTAATGTTCTGACGGAATATCTAAATTTGAAAATAGTCTGCTTTTCTTTGAAAAAAATTGAGATATTTTCATGCATTTAATCATAACCTTCAATTTTTTTTTCAAGAGCTAGTTTTAGTAACATTCTACGATATAAATATATAGAATGGAGTGATCCTATTCTATTTTTAGGTATTTTTTATGTTATTGTTAGTAAACAATTATTGTATGCTGAATTCTGTAGTACCTAAGAGCTCACAGCAATATACATTTTTAATAAATTGTTACTTTGATTATATGACAGTCAAAGGGCATACCCCGGGCTCCTCTCCAGAGTAGTGTGGATGCAACCGGGACTTAGAAGAGTTAATTTGATTATAAAACCGATTCTGACAGTTAAGTATTTTTAAGGTATCTTTTTTGTTTTAAACTTAAATTAAAGTGATTTTTTGTATATTTTAGTAGGTATGTAATGTTTAACAAAATAGGTGTTTGAATAATGTCGCAAATTTTTATACTTACTGATAGAAAATATCTAATTTGTAAGAAAAATTACTGATTATTACTTTTTATTTAAAGCACTACTTACAGCATTTTATTTAAAGTAACAGCAATGTGTGCCATTATTGTAATAAAAACATACACAATTCGTTTGTTTGTTTAATTGAGCAAACTTTGAAATCTTTTTATTTTTCTCATCAGACAAGTGACACAGATTGAACTTCAATCACAAAGTAGGTTGCAATTATGGGATAACAACTCGACGATTCTATCTATACTAATATTATAAAGCTAAAGAGTTTCGTTTGTTTGAACGCGCTAATCTCAGGAACTACTGGTTCGAATTGAAAAAATATTTTTCTGTTGAATAGACCATTTATTGAGGAAGGCCATTTATTAAGGCTATACGCCACAACTTAGGAGCGAAGAAATAATGGAAAATGTGAAAAAAAACGGTGAAACTATTTATACTTGAGGGCTTTATTGATGCCCAAAATAAATATTCCACGCGGACGAAGTCACGGGAGAGCAGTTAGTATTTAATAGTAAAGTAATACAGATAAAAGGAGCATCGGTGGTCGAATCGGGCTGGTTAAAATGCGTGATGCGCAAAAAGGGTCAGGTCAAAAGTACCCGAAACCGCCGAGCTTGCATGAAGAGAGTTATGAATGTGGATGAAGCGAAGGAAGTATGCAGAGATCGTGGCAAGTGGAAAGAGGTAGTCTCTGCCTCCCCCCCCGGGAATGAGGTGTGATTTTATGTATGTATGTATGTATACTCATAAAGGCCATGTACCATATTACTATTTTCGAAGTTACGTACATTAATTTGAATACTAACCAATGCTCTTACCTGCACATTCAGGCAACTGGATTTGTAACCATGATCGATCCAATATTGGTCAGGTTTACCTGTTAAGGTTGTGGAGGTCAGATGGGAGTCACTTTGCGTAAAAGCCTGACTCATCCAATCCAATCAATCGAGGATCCATGGTCAAAGGCAAACCTCGGACTTCACTCCATAAAGTGTGGATGCAACCGGGATAAAGCCACGACGAAGAAGCCTTTAAACCTTAGCTTAGGGATGTCAATATCAATTAACGTAAAAATACTTGTGCAAAGCAAGATTATTACGATACCTACCAAGCGCCCTGTAAACTGATAAAAACATGACCTATGCCCTTTTTCGTTTGAGATAACGATAAATATAAATAACCCATATAATCATTGATCTATAAAATAACTTTAACACACGAGAGCCTATTTATTGATTACATTTAGTAAAAAATCCTAAAAGGGACTTCCCCTTTTTATTATTTTGTAGCGAGGTAAATCATTACCTATCTTTTACTTCGCGCACCGTGTTCTTCGCTTCGTTTAACTTCATGTTTAGTAATAGGTTTTAGGTAGGTACATAATTTTATTAATTATTAAACTTGTATAAATAAATCGATGTCTGTTTATTCTGCCTATAAATTTCGCGCATATTCGTGCATCGTGCATCAAATTTAATTACATAGATAATATTAAAATTATAAACTGGTTCTTGGGTGTAAACGATGACCTTCACACTAAACATATAAAACAATCTAATGAATTTCTTAGTGGAATCAAGTTATCCATCGTTCATTCAGTTAATTACATCGTTATAAAATATCGGGTTTACAAAAAATAAATGCTTATTGTAACAATGTGAGAAGCATATTATTGTGAGGGTTTAGTTGTAGCGGAAGGCTTTGTTAAAAAAGAAAATATTTGAAAATTTATCTGAAAATAAATATTTGTTAGTTGTTATAGTAAGGGAAAGATAGATTTATTAACAAGTAAAAATATTAAGTGTCTCATCTGTTCTTCTATAATTTGCGTTGACTCGCTTTTACGAGTTTTACGAGACAAACAGACTCAATCATTATGGGCACGCCGAGCGAGGCGGTAGTTTGTAAACATTAGTTTAATTAATAATACGTACATATTAAAATTTCATAAATAATAATATAAGTCAGTGTGGTGTCTTAGTGTTCGTATATTCTCAATTTTTCTTAATCTAAGTGATATTTTATAAAATAAGAAGTATATTACAAAATGTTTACAATGAAACCGGTTTTGGCCATTGGTAAGTTTTAGTTATTCTAATTAAATAGTCATTAGCTTCCAAGAAGTAATATGCACATAAGTTGCAAGTAAATTAGTGATATTCATAATTAGAAAATACAATACTTATAACAGTTAAAAAGATAAATATAACTTCTGTATCCAGTATAAACTAAACCGGAACTAAACTGGACCGATTTTAACAAAATGTCGTATGAAAATAGTTAAGTAACCGATATAGCACTGGGTACTTTTTCTGAGTTTTCAAGAAAACTGGAAATTTAGTTGTACACAGATGGAGCTGGGGCAAATGTTAAATAAATCTGTAATAACTTTTTTACGCACAATGATTAGATTATTAACGAAAGTAGCTAAATGTGTGTGCTTTAGAGTAACATAGGTTACTTTTAATTTTACTTCACAACTAAATTTCCATATTTTCTAGCTAATATGATGTATTTTCTAATAAGATTTGAGTATATTGTATGTGAGTATATTGACAGGATAAAATGGAAATAAATATACGTTTATATCTAGATGATTTATGTAATATCGTAATTTAAATTAATATAATTGCCATGAAAACAAATTGAGGTGATTTTAAGGAAGGGATTTAACTATTTTACTTAGAGGTAGGTACTTACAGACTGCAATTGTAAGTATATCCTAATCATGTCATGTTGCACTTTGGAATAGGACTCTTCCATACTTTCATTGAATGTCGAAGTACTTTTGTATAGTGCAACTCTGTGAGTGCAACAAGGATAATTTATGAATACAACAGACGCTTCTACCTGTGTACTTCTTTAGAAAGTAATATTTTATGAAATAAGCCCGCCCCCACACAAAAATATAGTTTCGCTTTTTATTATGACGTGAAATAGGATAGATATACCTAGTTTACCGCGCGATAAAAACGACGTCGCGCGTGCCGTTCTACTGTGGTTATTAAGGCTTCAGGAAGAGTTTGAGAGAATAACCTATACATAATTAAAATCGTTTTTAACTGTCTTTTTAGCCGTAACAGTGACTTGCCTGCAATGTCTCGACTGCCTCAAAGACCCTAGACCGGAGTACTCTAGGCTGAACTTCTTCGACATCGACCTCCTTCGGTACTCCGCCGAGGACCGTACGGGCAACATCATGGTGTCACCAGCCAGCATCAAGTCCATTCTAGCGGTAACCCTAGAAGGAGCGAGAGGAATAACTGAAGCGGAGATCAGGAGTGCTCTGAGACTGACACCGGATAAAAGGGACTTCAGGGAGCAGCTCAGTTTGTACGTTAGGGCTTTGAGGGTAAGTTTTATTGTATATAAGGTCAAGACAGCCTTAAACTAGCTAACAAGTAGAAAATGTAGATTGAGCGAGAGAAGTATCGAGGCAAGTTTTAAAGTCTTACCTTCCCCCTTCAGAAAAGAGGCGGGATCATAATGTTATACATATGATCACGTTTTTATCTCTTGCGGGGTAGACAGAGCCGACAGTCAAGAAAATAAGCATTATTAATAAATTAATTAAATTACAAGAAGAATCCCAAGTTTATTAGCCTTTTACGACACCCACGAGTTAGAGATAGAGTGGTCCTATTCTATTAAACTATATTTTACGTTTTATATTATTATTTTTCGACCTTCAGTGAGACGCTTTGAAAATAAGACGTTACCTTGTACATAAGTATGTCTTATTTTCAAAAGTGTGGATTTGAGTCAAGTAAGAGATAATATAATTAAATTAACTTATTTCGGATTTACTTGTTGACTAAATAAAGAATGAATCATGATGATCCCAAAATACTATACCAATAAAAATAAAATAGGACTATAAATAAAATGATATTAAAGACAAAACAACCTTTCTAAAAAGTGATGCGGTAAAAGAATCGCGTTTTGAGGACTGGTTTCGAGTCTTGGAATTTTCCTGTTCCACGTAATTTGTGTGCTATAGAACTAAAATCTACATTCTATTTCTTTAGGATGTAATTAAGGAACGCAACCTTGATACTTGGTACTTCTTTTTATTGAAAAAGTAGCTTTTATCCGCAGCTTCGCCTGCGTGTAAAATGAAATATGAGAAGCAGGAGTTCATTCAAACCCTGCCGATTCATTTAAGACAAGATTTGAAAACTAGTTAACTCCCCGATTAAGCGCCATCTACAAAAGAATACAGGTTTTTGCTTTCTTTTTTTCGATTTTTACAGGGATGAAAAGTATCCTATATCCTTCTCCAGAATCTTATTTATATATACGCAAAATTACAAGATTTTGTCCAGTAAATAACGCGTAAAGAAAAACAAACAAACCAACTTTCTTTCTCTTTCATGTTAGATGGGATACATTTCACATATTGTTTACCATACATACCTACATAGTTCACCCCTAAGAGAGTGTAGCGGGAGCGATGATTCGGCTCGACCGCCACCAAAGGGAAGATCTTCCGCCAGGCTAGGTGTTATGCCTGGGGAACCGCGGCTCCGACGATGTTGTGTCGGAGGTTGTATACTCGTATATAGCTCCAATCCACGCGTGTCAATTTCTTCGCGATGATTGACAGTAGTTGTTTGATTTGATGTTGTGGCGAGTGGCGTTGAGATGTCGCCACAAGAGAATTCCCTCGGGAATGGAAAATAACTATACACTTATTTGAATTTACGCGGGCGTAAATTTTATTTAATTCCTTTTAATTTTAACATATTGGCACCCTGTTACAGGTAAATTCCTCTGGCGTGTCAGTGGAAAATGCGAATGCCGTGTTCGTCTCAAATAAGTACAACTTAAAACAGGAGTACGAGGCTATGCTGAGGAACTTGTACTTAACTGAAATATCCAAAATAAATTTCGCAGACCCTGTTAACACAGCTGATACTGTTAATAAATGGGTGAACAGCAAGACTAAGGGATTGATACCAGCTATTGTAGAGCCTGGTAAGTTTTTTATCCATACTAATTAAAAAAATAGAAAGATTTATGTGTTTTTGTCAATAACAAATAAACTAAAACATCAATTTTGACAGTGGAATTCCATAGTCTCTGCCTACCCCAATGGGAAACAGGCGTGATGATATGTATGTATGTATCAATTTTGATGATATTTGGTACAGAGACGGGAATACCATTCCAGAGTAACATACATCCGAAAAATCACGCTCTTTTCAAGAGGGATAGGCAGAGACTACCCGTTTCCACTTGTCAGACCCTGTTAATTTCTTTTTTTTAATTCACATTTATAATTATCTTATTAGATTAGCTTGGCGGTCTAAGTTAACTCTAACACTGTGAGAAGTTTCCATACCTTCTTAAAGAAAAACATACTTCTAGGGGCACAAAGCCTTCACACTTTGTTACTGCCTATGGTAAATGTCCTGTTTATATTTTAAGATATTGGTATCCCTAACCTATGGTTAAAAATTCAACAATATAGCGTTTTTACCCAACGAGATCTCACACACTACACGAAACTATGACTCATACACAAACGAGTTATTTGTAGACGTGCGCTAACGTCGATTATATTTTAACAACATGGGGAAACCTGCACAATTTCTCATTGAGGGCAACTAGATTTGTTACCATAAGGAGTAAGGTATATTAGATTCCATTTATATATTCCATTGTATGGTTACGGGGTTAGACGGAAATCGTTTCATGTAAAAATCAGGCATGCTACACGTAGCATCGCATGCGCGACGCCGTTTTTATCACGCGAATGACTATCGCTGTCATGTTTCACATACATACATACATATAATCACGTCTATATCCCTTGCGGTGTAGACAGAGCCAACAGTCTTGCAAAGACTGACAGGCCACGTTCAGCTATTTGGCTTTAAGATAGAATTGAGATTCAAATACTGACAGGTTGCTAGCCCATCGCCTAAAAAAGAATCCCAAGTCTGTAAGCCTATCCCTTAGTCGCCTTTTACGACATCCATGGTAAAGAGATGGAGTGGTTCTATTCTTTTTTGTATTGGTGCCGGGAACCACACGGCACGGTCATGTTTCACGTCATAATAAAAAGCGAAACGGGGCAGGATCGTGATCACAGATCAACCACGGGCTACTCTTCACAGTTATGTGGATGCAACTAAATGTAACGAGGATAATGATAGTAAATGCTTAAATTTAACATTATAGTATGATGTATGCTTAATTACCTACACTAGTTTACAAAATAAAAAAAAAAATTGTGTCCTTTCACTAAATTTTATGTTGTTTATTTAGTTTAATCATGCAATTGAAGGTTAACTATAGAATTACTTTTTAAAATGCCTGTTATAACAATTAAGAATTTCTATTTCAGCAAGCATAAACCCGTCAGCGGAAATCTTATTGGCGAACGCAATATTCTTCAAAGGCCTCTGGCAGCACCCCTTTAACCCTACAGCGACGAAAGGCATGTGTTTCTACGGCACCGGGGCTTGTAAGACCGTAGCCATGATGGACCTTAACACAGAATTAAATTATGCTTATGTGGATAACCTTAGAGCTCATGCCGTGGAGTTACCCTACGTGGTAAGTTATTTCTTTCTTCCAAAAAGGAACCGTTACAATATGTACGCCAGTTGTTCGAAAATTTTACGTGGAAGGTCTAAATCCAGCTTTATAGTCGAATCGCACTTACCCATCTCCTTTGGAAAATGACGAACTGACGATGATGCATCAGGTGTGAATGTTCTTTTGTTTTCTCAATAATTCTCTTCAATGGGCGTTAAGCTTGCTCTTCTCTCAATGTTTTCAAATAAATAAGAGAAAACATTGTGAGGGCACTTGCACATTTAAACGCTTGAATATGTATGTATAACAAAAGTCCAAACCTGAAATTACTACCTGTCCTTTTCTACTCTCCATTTCCATAGACGTATCCTTGATTCTCTCAAAATTTTTTGTGCCAGGATTCCCACACTGTTCCGGATTATTAACCCGGTAGGTCTTCCGTAAACACTATTTTCCCTTTGATAGTAAAAAAAGGTGTCAGGAGAAAAAAGGCCAGCGAGAATTATATGAAAAGGTAAAGCACAGCCAAATACATTGATATAATATAATATTGTTATTATAAGTTATAAACGAATAGAATAGAAAATAAATAGCTACGGCTAAGAGTTGTTCGGAAATTCCCAAGTGAGCGAAACTTGTTGAATTTTATTAAAAAAAATAAAAACAAAACACAACCTAAATTATATCAACACAGCATTGACTATCAAAATTCATTTATTTACAAGTATTATTCTAAGAAATCTATATGGTTTTAAATTATACAAAACTAGTTAGTGAGCAACGCCAAGGTTTTCCTCTAAACTTTTCCTCGTTCATAATGATTTAATTACTATGACGTATTCGGAGAAGTAAAACAATTCGTTCGATTATTTCCATGGTCTACAAGGAACTCTTATGTCCGTCTATATGTTTGTCTGTCTATATATCTGTCTCTCGGTCAGTTATCAGCAGCGTAGGTCAGAGACTCTAATAAATAAAAAAAAAAACTGTAAATAAGCAAGAAATATTTTGAGTTTCTTTATCGGTTTATATTTAGAGGAACATTAAGTTTCCTTATACATATATTCTGACAAACTTTTGAATTGAGCTTGATGATGTTATTTTTCATTCAAACTTGTTAACTGCTTCTATGGTGAAATTAAATTATATTTACGAATGCGAGAAAATCGTTCATAAACCTTAATAAAATATTTAAGCCATCTTTGCCTTTATGTTCTTTTGTTTGTTCGGAGTCCGGGTTTCACTCACGCTGAAATTTCAAAAGTCCTTCCTTAACGAATACTGTTGAAAAGACTGAAAGGCCACGATCAGCTGTTTGGCGTAATGATGGAATTGAAATTCAAACAGAGATAGATTATCAGCCCATCGCCTATAAGAATAACTTTAAGTTTGTTAGCCATTCTCTTAGTCGCTTTTTGCGACATTCATATTAAAGATATGGAGTGATTCTAGTTTAAATGCTTGGAACCACCATTTCGATTTGTTTTTAATAAATGTTAATCTGTAAATGCCTTGAAAAATATGTTAGTCACACAAATATTAATTATTAAATTCAAAGGTTCTTACATAGTGCAGTGGTTGAATGATTTTTTTTTCTTTTTTTTACAGGGAGGTCGTTACTCCATGATCCTGTTAGTGCCTCAAGATCGTGATGGGTGCATCGCTCTCCTTCGAGACTTGCCGTACATGAGCCTGCCTGCGGTGTCCAACCTTCTAGAACCTACTGACGTACAACTGTTCATGCCCAAATTTACGATAGATTATATAGAAGACTTGGTACTTCCGTTGAAAAGTGTAAGTTTTTAAAATCTATAGATATAATTGCTTGAATCAAAATTTGAAATGAAATGGCGATTCTGACGTCCCTGTATAAATGCTTAGCCCTTAAGATGTATAAGTTACTAAAGACAGCAATTTAGAAATGTTAGAAACGATTTTGGAAAGTTATAACAGTCAGCTGCTTAAAAAAATGCACAATAGGCGGACTCAATGCTGTTTGGTATTCTCTAACAGTCCACAAGCTGACCAAACAGAAAAACTTGAAGCGGGTGATGCGATTAAGTGCACACGCATACTGCAAAATACATACATTAAAAACAAAATACATAAATAGATAAGACTTTGTGTGCTTGCTTTTAATACTAATTCAAAATTCATGTAGGTATGATTAATTATTTAACTTTATAAGTGTTCATTGAAAAGGGATCCTATCTTCATAAAATTTACTACTTTTTACAAGCGGCCCTGCCCTCGTCGAAAGTACTCGAACTATATGCATGCATGCAAACCTTAATGAAGATAACATTCAATGGATTATTCTTAACTTTGTATTTGTCCAAAAAAAAGCTTGCTTTCGCATATTATTATTGGGATTTTCACATAGGATAAAATAGTGTTACCATAAATAAAAATTATTTTCACTTTTTGTTTTCAGATGCGAATCCGCTCCCTCTTCTCCTCAACGTCCAACCTCACTGGCATCTTCACCGGAGAGTCTCCTCAGATCAACAGCATTCTCCACAAGGTCCACATGACCGTAGACGAGGCAGGAACTGTAGCGGCTGCAGCTTCTTCAGCTATGATAGTACCTCTCATTTCTAACGGGGTTCAGCTGAGAGTGGACAGGCCTTTCGTGTTCTTCATCAGGGATAATGAGCTGGGCTTGGTGCTGTTTGAAGGGAAGATTGATGACCCGGCACCTTATGAAGCACCACATGATGCTGCTAAAAGTGAGATATATTTTGAATTTGTTCCTTGAGTTTGTCGTTGTGTATCGTTTAGTGGCGTACGGTTCCCAACATCAATACAAAAAAGAATAGGACCACACCATCTTTCCCACGGATGTCGTAAAAGGCGACTAAGGGATAGGCTTATAAAATTGGGATTAATTTTTCAGGCTGGCTTTGAAAACCTGTTACTATTTGAATTTCAATGCTATCATTAAGCTGACTTAGATATAATAAGATTTAAGTTATGTGACGTCAATAAGATACCTTGAATCCAATTTTGAATAATCCAAAAAACACATTTAAGGTACTAGCCTAACTATTTATTACCAAAAATCATTATTGTTTTACAGATCCTCATCCAAATCAAGTGTTAAATCAGACGCAAGCTTCCACCACAACCACTCCAAGCCCACCCATCGTTAAAGTCAAGAAACGTTTCGGATTTTTTTGAATAAACTAGAAAAAACAAAACTTTGTTGGGAATGATACTCATAATATATTAAAGCCAAGTAAGACAGAAAAAGTTATTGTAAATACTCCAATAAAAAAAGATAAAATTATGAAATGTGTATTATTATTTATTTTATCATAGAAAGTGGAGAAGAAAAGGAAGACAGAAGGCTCCTTCTGCGATGTATTAACGCTGTGTTCCTATCTGGATATCAGACATCAGGATATTGATTGACTTATTGATTGGCTTATTAATGCACAGCCCTAACCTTGGTCATGTGGTGTAGCGGTGTAGGGCTCTTGCCAAGAGCATTAAAAATAAGGGGAAAAACAATAAATTGTG
The DNA here is from genome assembly GCF_032362555.1 of Amyelois transitella. Lineage (NCBI taxonomy): Eukaryota > Metazoa > Arthropoda > Insecta > Lepidoptera > Pyralidae > Amyelois > Amyelois transitella. The sequence goes on from NC_083523.1 coordinate 6,933,305, forward strand.
CCGTGTGGTTCCCGGCACCAATAAAGAAAAGAATAGGACCACTCCATCTCTTTAGGATGTCGTAGGCGACTAAGGGATAGGCGATGGGCTAGCAACCTGTCACTATTTGAATCTCAATTCTATCATTAAGCCAAATAGCTGAGCGTGGCCTATCAGTGTTTTCAAGACTGTTGGCTCTGTCTACCCCACAAGGGATATAGACGTGACCATATGTATGTATGTGTGTAAAAGATATATATATAAAAATTTTAGATACATTATTATTTTTAAGCAATCTTTTAAAATTTTAATTACAACCGTATTAAATCTTCTCTTATTTTAATCTTTCTCTTATTAGTTATAGAAAGTGCCCGCGCCGAAGACCCGTTAATTTCCGTTCTGGTAGGAACCCCTAGAACACGGAATGTTGCAGTGTAGTTTGTTCCGCCGCTTCTTCTACACATGCGCTTTGGAAGCGGTAGTAGTTATAATTAGATTAAAGTGATGTGACGTCAATAAGTGGTACCTTGTATCCACTTTTGAAAATAAATCTATTCTATTCTAGAATCTAAATGTCAAATTTCAAGTTTCTACAGCGGTTTAGGCTGGCCGTTGTCCTGTCAGTCAATAACTCAGTAACGGATGAGTTTTATACAGATAGACCTTGAAACTATACAGGATAAATGATTCATCATTAATAGTTTTTCAGTTCATCATGTACACATTAAGGTCATGGTTTGATCGATTAAATTTTATCAGATTTTATGGTTCTTTTTTTCAAAACATGTTCAATTACTATAATATCACTTAGGCTGTGTATGACCATATAAGTTTTCTAACACTAATCATTATACTAAGTTCGTTACCCGGTTACATCGATCATTATTATTTGGGTTGCATTTGTTTAAATAAAGGTTTTGAAACAATCACTTTTCTAATTGCACATTGTTCTTGTTGGGCATTTGAGAAGCTGTTTTTACTCACAAGTAACAATTAAATTTCTATGTTAATGGTAAAATATGAACCCATACATACATGCAATTACGTCTCTATCCTTCGCGGGGTTGACAGAGCCAACAGTCTCGGAAATACTAATTGGCCACGTTCAGCTCTTAGGTTCAATGACAGAATTTATCTCCCATCACCTAAAAGAAGAATCCCAAGTTTATAATCTTATAATTAGTCGCCTTATATGACATCCATGGGAAAGGGATGGAGTGGTCCTATTGTTGCCGAGAACCACAGGGCACAGAAACAAATGCATACATACATACATATGGTCACGTCTATAGCCCAAGCGGGGTCTTGAAAAGACTGAAGGGCCACGTTCAGCTATTTGGCTTAATGATAGAATTGAGATTCAAATAGTGACAGGTTGCTAACCCATCGTCTAAAAAAGAATCCCAATTCAGAAAATAGTAGGTATAATGGTATGAAAAAGTATTTTTAAACTAGCTTCCATACTTGTGTAGTATTGAAGGTAGCCAAGCTGTGTGGCAGAGAAGAAAAAACTTAGCGTATGCTAGCTCTTCCCACGCTAATTGTGAAAGTCAATTCAAGGAAAGGCATTCTGAAATTCCCCTGTGAAATGTAACTGAGTAACAGGTCTTAAACTTAGACATAAAACTAAGAAACCAATTTTGAAGATTTATTCAGAACATACTGTACGAACACCCTAAAATATACACAATATATATATATATATGTTATATATATTTTGCGATATATATGTTATATATCGCGTCCTTATTCCTAACGGGGGAGGGCAGAGTCAGAAGATTCGAAGGCCACGTTTAATTAGATGGGAGATTGTGACAGGTTGCCAGCCCGTCGCTAAATGAAGAATCCCAAATTTATAAAGCCTTTTCTTTGGTTGACTTTTACAATCTCCGCTGAAACAGAAGCATGACACACTCTTTTTCGTTACCAGCCTTGCACGGGATGAATTTGCTTATTATCTTGTCGTTTTTCGACATCCATGGGAAAAAGATGTATTGGTCTTATTCATAAGTGCCACAACGGCGGCGTATATTTACGGTAAATAGCGTTAATTAATTTAAATCGTTCGTAGAAAACAGGAAAGGTGCAATAAATGGCCGGATAAAGGGGTCCGTATACAAACAGGTTCCTTTTCACTTTCCAAACAAGATGCAGTAAGTTCAGAGAACAGGATTTAAAGATAAATGTATTGATATTTTTAAAGTAGGTAACTGGCGCGGGACATTGTTTTGTTTGGATTAAATCAATCGCACAAATAAGATGGTCTAGCACCCTGTCACTATTTACATACCTACATACATACATAAAATCACGCCTCTTTCCCGGAGAGGTAGGCAGAGACTACCTCTTACCACTTTTTAAGTGTCACTATTGGAATATTAATTTTATTAACGAGCTATTTAGCTGAACGTGGTTTGTGAGTCTATGTACCCCTTATTTACCAGACTATGCCCTTGGCTCCATCTACATGAAATATTAAATCCTCTATATAACCGTTCCCGCGGGAATTTGGGAAATGGAAAGAAAGTAAGTACATACCAATCATCATTGAAATATCAAATCATCAAGTACATGTCAAATCATCAAAAACACAAATAAGTTCTTTGAAACGTTTATGTCTTTTACAAAAAGATGTAAAATTATTTTTAAGTAATGCTTGAAAATAATCTGGTTCTATTTTCGGGTTTTCAGATTTTTATATACATATAGAGAAAATACGTCAATGGAGAAATAGACTCTGACTATATTGAAAAACTGAATAGATTTCTCGTCCATAAATTTGTATTTGTAAAGTATGGCACTTTAAAAGGCCACATTCAATAGCAAACGTTTTTTTTATCGTGATCCGGTAGCCATCCGAATCCAGAACCGTCAGCAAATCCCAACATGCATTCACTCATAAACCCGACACCTTCCTGCCTAGCCCGCTATTGCACCCGACTTCTGTTCTGTTACTTCAAATATAACTGTTAAAATGTCTAGATAAATAAAACGCACGCTCTTCCGCGAACGTCACTTGGCGCGAAGAGCGAAGCCGCGCGGGCGTTTCCCGCGTAATTTTGACATAATTTTTTTTTAACAAACGTCAAGAGTGTTTAACTTTTTTAATTATTGTGTTTGAGGATTACAATCAGCCAGTAACATGTAAGTAGGGATAGGTCATTGACTCTCTTGTAATGTAGGTCATGCTCGCTTTGTTATGGACAATTTAACGGACCTTTATGGTTAAGCACATAAACGGCGTTTACTTTGAGTTTACTTCGCTTAATAAATTTATGCCATAGGTTTATAAATGTTTTGCTAAATGAAAATATAAAAAAAATACGTTGAATAAAGATCGTTAACTGTAAATGGGTACTAAATAAAGTAAAATTATATCTATTATTTCGAATTTTATGAGACAACATTTTGTAAAGCTTTATATAGAATCTACAATTTATCACAAAAATATAATCTCCAAAGTAAATTACAAAAAACTAGTTTTATACCTAAATTCGTAAGCGCCTCATATTTTCATCATTTATATTCAACAGGTTTTCATTTTTACATAAAAAAATATAAAGACACACGGATTCAGATTTTTATAATTTTAACATTTGTCCTTCTCAATCCGGTTTCAAGCAAACAAAGTTTTGAAGATTTGGCGTAGTAACATACCATAGAATACCTAACTATATTAAACATCGAAAAACATCAGTAATATATTTATTTTTAATTCCAGTGTGCGCAAAGTCAATATTTGAAAATGCGCCTGTTTATTTTGGGTAAGTACCTACTTATTATATGTAACATATGTAAATATTTAAGAAAAAAAATACACGTGCTAACCATTGTGTTTTTAGAATTTAGTATAACAATAATGGCGGAATTCCGAAAAATATTTTTTTTCATTTAGAAATATCTTCATCATGAGCATCTACACAGATACCTACGTTGAAGTACAGTCAACGGTATAAATACCATAGGGTCCAAGTTTATCTGCCGTTGACTGTATATCAGAAATGATCATCCTGTCATTATAAATATGAAATAAAGCTATGTAATCATGCCAAGGACATTATCACCGTGCGGTATAGTGAAGTGATGTCATTTTCTTTTTTATTTTTCTGTGCATTATTTACTTGTCGGATATTATCGGAGCATATGTAACACACATATGCTCCGATAGTTATCCGATATAGATACTCGTAGTTATCCTACGGGATCAGTACGTTTTTTCTGAAAATATGGTCCCTTATGTCGTTCTCAGAAGGTTCTGAATATGTGTTTATTTTGCAAATAGCTTAGACAGCGACTGAGGGACAAAAAGGGATATGTTCAAACTTAAATTAAATACTTAATATTATACATGCAACTACTAGGAGATACGTCCCTATATATGATGATTCCTACCCCCATAAAAAGGGCACGCGCGACGCCTTTTATTATGACGTGTTACGGGATAGCGATAGTTTTGCGCGCGATAAAAACGGCGTCGCACGTGTCATGCTACAGTGGCTGGTATACACATAACTTAAATTTATTAACCAAATAAAGTACAGAAGACCTTTTGTAGTTAGGGTAGTATTAGACATGATCGTGCATCTATTTTTGTGCATTATGTCAGCGGTTTGAGGTTCATGAGGTCACCGTACAGCTAAATTCAAAATATTTACAACAGGACGTAGTATTTGTAGACGTATTAATGATAACCATAAAGAGTTCTCACTTTCTCTCCTTTTGGCTCTGTCATTAATAATAATTAATCCAAAATGCTTCATATGTAAATCAGCCACTTCTAAATTTTGTAAATTTACAGCGCAAACAAATGAAGCGAAATTTATATTCACTTAAACATTTTGTTTGTTTGATTTCTCTTCACGCGATTACTTCAACCAATCTTCTTTAAATTTTGCGTATATTAAATAAAGTATCTGAAGAAGGACATAGGGTACCGGGTTCTCATCACGGTGAAAACTTTATAGTTCCCGTTGAATTAGCAAAAAACCGGTATTCTTTTGTAATAGTACTAAATGTGCGCGGGTGAGGCTGCGGGTAAAAGCGACTAAAATATAAAAACCCGAAATATAAGTATTCGTACATGGTTAAAATGTTGCCATACTCGGACAAAAAGGAAAGCGAACGAGGAATAAATCACAAAATTTCTACCACTCGTATTGGTTCACAGAAACCGATTTGAATTGCAAAGTTATTTGTTTACATCCGTCAGGCGAGACAAAGAAACTGAATGCTAATTTTCTGTGCGTGAGGTAAATATATGACGATTAGGTTTATTGCTTAGTTATATAAACGTTTTAAATAAATAGATATGGACGAACAAATTATGCACTAAGCGCTACACTCAACATAAGTTCGAGGCTTTTATTATGGAATACTTACTCCGCAAATGTTATTTGCAATATAACTATATTATACCTAATTCATTGTCATTCCCACATTTTCCCAGTGCAATGGCCACTTCGATTTTGGTTAAATATGAGGACTGCTATATGACAATGGTATTGGCAGTGATAAATGTTCGGCTTTGAAATCGGACGTACCTAATAGTTGGATGTAGCAGTTTTGTTGTGCGAAAGATTGCTTTCCCGAGCGGTATGCGCTAGATCGCTGGAGACGGGACGATAGCAAAACAAGGGTGATATTAAATTGCCGTATTTTTTTTATTCTTTGCTCACAAGAATTCGGATTTTTCATTTAACCATCAAACTGATATGGCCTGTGAGACTTTTTGAAAATGCTTTTGGCTTTATCTGCCCCATAAGATATAAAGACGTTACATATTATGCATATATGTATTTGTTTGAAAAAAATCATCGCTTGTTAGTCTAGTTTAAACTTTAGAGAAGTTGGGCCGATTTAAAAAGATTTATGAAAGTTTAAGCGGTGAGATTTTAACATATACCTATATTGATGATGACGGAAAATTTACTGGGTCAGTTAGTTAATTATAGAAGAAACCAATACCAGTGTCATACCTCTTTAGAGGAGTAGGCGAAGACCACATCTTTCCACTTGGTACATTACCTGTATAGTGTATACTTCTTTCGCTTCATCTACATTCGTAACTCTCTTAAACTCTCAAGCTTGTCAGTTCATGGTACTTTTCGATATGCAATAGAAAATTTGGATACAAAAAATACGACTTAACTAAGTTTCAAACTTATAATAGAAGTAGTAAGCAAGGTATTGCAAAACATTTTCGCTAAAAAGACCCAACCTTATAAGGTTTAATTGATCCATTTCTCTGCACACCGTACTAATGCACAATAGCGTAGGGTCAGCGTAGTGCATTCACCGTGCCGTGGCTTACTATAACCACGCTACAACTGGAATTCCATTTTTGAATTTCGCAAAATAATTATGTTACACAAAGACCAACCTTTTTTGATCATTTAATGTGAAAAATGTAATATTTGTTTGACTTTAAAGCAATTAAAAAATAAACTTCAATCGAGCATAAACAAATTCCCTGGCACACAAGGGTTTTCGCCGAAATATTTACTATATGTTTTTTTTATTTATAAATAACAGTGTTTCTTTAAAAAAAAACAACTTGTTATTCAATTTCAAAGAGGTCATTAGCATATTAGCAGACTACCAAAAGAGTAATATTAAAACAAGTCACTATTTAAAGTTTATGGTATCGCTGTAGCTAGCCGAAAGCCCAGATTTTGATAGTTATGACATACTAGCTTTTACTCGCAGCTTCATCTGAATTTAGCGTTACCTGCATAAGCATACAGGTTTTTTCCAAATTCCACGCGTACTATAGTTTTTACCGGGATGAAAGATACCCTATGTACTCCAGACGAGAAAAATGAACAGGATTTTTTCTGTAGATAACGCGTGAAGAGGTAACAAACAAACTCACCTTCAGATTTATAACTTTAGTTGGAATAACCAAAACCAAAGGAGGTTTTCCTTTGGTTTTGGTTATTAGAAACTTGACACAACGACATATTATGTTCAGTTTATCATTCTCAGTATTTTTTGTTGGTCCAGCCATGCGTAGTCAATATCATTAATGATTCCGTGATACTTCCGTACTTTCATATAGTTTCTCTCAACAACTTTCTTGTATATCATACGAGAATCTGAACACCTAAGTACTATAATACTTTCTATACGAGAAGTCTTCTATATGACTTGTTTGTGGTACGTTTTAGTTTTCTTGTATATTCTTATAACATAACATATAATCACGTCTATATTCCTTGCGGGGTAGACAGAGCTGATAGTTTTGAAAATACTTATATGCCACGTTCAGCTGTTTAGCTTAAAGATAGAATTGAGACTCAAATAGTGACGGGCTATTGCTAACCCATCGGCTAAAAGACAAATCTCAAGTAAAGCCTATAAGCCTATCTAAAGTATAAGCCTATCCCTAAGTCGCCTCTTACGACATCCATGGGAAAGCGATAAAGTGGTCCTATTCTTTTTTCCATTGGTGCCGGGAACCACACAGCGCCCGTATTCTTATCGTTGTAATTAACTTTTCTACATATAATCCATCTATCGAGCCTTATCGTTGTTTCTGTTAAAAAAATTAAGATTGTATAAAATCAAAGAGAGTAAAAATGTCTAATTCTCAAGAATGTTCTTCTTAAAAATAAAATTTACTTTGAGAAATATATGTATGATAAGTTATTCAATATTTACACACTTTGTAAATAGAATTAATACTAGACCTTTCAACCGTGACTTAATAACAACATCGGTGATTTACGCCGTAGGTATATACTAAAACGAATTGTGTTTATTTACAGGTTTTAAACATTAAGGTTTTAACATCTTCGTTCTTGTCATATATATACCTATATATAAACGCCTTATGTACGTATGTTTTCAATTTTCTCCAGTTGTATCGAAACAAAATATATATACTTATATCTATACTAATATTATAAAGCTGAAGAGTTTGTTTGTTTGTTTGAACGCGCTAATCTCAGGAACTACTGGTTCGAATAGAAAACTTATTTTTGTGTTTAATAGACCATTTATCGAGGAAGGCTTTAGGCTATATTACATCACGCTGCAACTATTAGGAGTGAAGAAATAATGGAAAATGTGAAAAAAAAACGGGGTAAATTATTCATCCTTGAGGGCTTCAATGATGCCCAAAAAAGCTATTCCACGCGGACGAAGTCGCGGGCACAGCTGGTACTATATACTTTGTCTTGACTGAGTTTTACAATCTGCGTGGGAAGACAAACCGATGCTTTTGAATTAATTTAACGCTACAGATACGGGGACGGTACCGTTCTTCCGGTATCGCGCTAACCCCTCTAGCGCGAGTTTTACTCGATCAAACGCATCGAGCAAGTAATCACGAAATTGTATGGAATTGCATTAGTGCCATCGCGTTACCACTAGGTGGCGCTGTTCAAATCACATACAAATTCGCGTTTACTTGCTCGACGCGTTTGATCGAGTAAACTCTCGCTAACCCCTCCGTACAGTACTGATGCCATTTTCTTGCACCTATTGTCTAGAAGTGGGCAACATTTGATACAATACAAATTCACAATAGAATAAATAAATAAATAAATATATACGGGACAAATTACACAGATTGAGTTAGCCTCGAAGTAAGTTAGAGACTTGTGTTACGAGATACTAACTCAACGATACTATATTTATAATTAATACCTATATAGATAAACATCCAAGAACCAGGCCAATCAGAAAAAGTTCTTTCCTCCTCATGCCCTGGCCGGGATTTGAACCCGGGACCTCCGGTGTCACACACAGTGCGTACTACCGCTGCGCCACAGAGGCCGTCAAAATGTTAATTCTAAAACACAAAATGTTTTTTATAAAAAATACCAACTTCATTTCTTCAATCAAATAATGGAAACACGTGCACTTAACGTACTTATAAACACAAAAAAATAATAGGACTTAAATTTAAATCTTACATACATACATATTATCACGTCTATATCCTTTGCGGGGTCTAGACAGAGTCAACAGTCTTGACTGATGGGTCCCGTTTAGCTGCTCGGCTTAATGACATTAATGATATAGCGTAAACCTTTAAGTGTCTTAATGATATCACAATTCTGCATGATAGCAATTTATTTACATATAAATAGCTGTTTAATACCATAGCATAATAGGTTTTATTTCAGTGTAAAGTAATGAGTTGATTATGATTATTTTAATTGACTAATTGTTCACATTACTTTGAGGCGATTTTTAAGACGTAGTAACGAACAAGTGATAAGCATTATAAATTCCCAAGGGTAGACGACTCCATTTGACTAACGTGTCCCTGATAACTATATTGCATTATGGTTGCACATTCCATTGCCGGAATGTGCAGGTTTCCTCACGATGTTTTCCCTCATCGTTAGAACATTGATCAGCAATCAATCTGATGAACGTACGAGTAACTTACTAACGGAGTAATCTCTTGCGGGAGGCACTGACGCGCACAATACACACAATCATACATATATGGAACTAGCGACCCGCCCCGGCTTCGCACGGGTGCAAAATTCGGAAAAAATTATACATAAAAACCTTCCTCTTGTATCACTATACCTGTTACAAAAACCCGCATCAAAATCCGTTGCGTAATTTTAAAGATTTAAGCATACCTACAGATAAACAGACTAAAATAGCGACTTTGTTTTATACTATGTAGTGATGAGATAGACTTGTTCGTGAATTCACAAGGGCAGGATTAAGGATAATATGTTATAATTGATTATACATTATCGCATTAGATTAAGTCTGTAGTGGTAGATGTAAGAAAGTTAATAAATAAATAAACTAAGAAAACAGTCATTGGTAACTACATGGCCACAGTGGGATTTGAACTTCTGCGTCGTACATTTTATTCGGGTGCCATAACCGTTTAACCACCGGCGCTGTGGTTATAAACAGTAAAAGTTATGGTTACCGTACTGAATACTGCCTTAGGCCGCCATAGCATATTGTTTGAATCGTGACCAAGATTGTCACAGATTAAAGATTTACAGTGTAATAACTTTACTTTGTCGTAAACTTTAGTGAATTATTTTATAGTACGAGTAGCTTTGATTGAGGTCAGTAATATTTATTTTTGTATTGTTAGTTAGAAAATAACTGAGATTAGTAACTTTGTGATAGAAAATCGAGGTGCGTCCATTTATTAACTTAGATAAAAAATTATTTTAGTGCCGTGTGGTTCCCGGCACCAATACAAAAAAGAATAGGACCACTTCATTTCTTTCCCATGGATGTCGTAAAAGGCGACTAAGGGATAGGCTTACAAACTTGAGATTCTTTTTTTAGGCGATGGGCTAGCAACCTGTCTCTATTCGAATCTCAATATATAATATTAAAGCCAAATAGCTGAACGTGGCCTATCAGTCCACTCAAGACCGTTGGCTCTGTCTACCCCGCAAGGGATATAGACGTCATTATATGTATGTATGCATGCATAAAAATTTACTTTAGTAGCTTCCATTCTGGCAGCAAAGAAAAAACATTAGCCAGCTGCTTCACTTCTCATATAAGAGTCAATCAAAAGAAAGGCTAATAAACTAAGGATTCTTCTTTCAGGCGATGGTCTCGCAATCTGTCACTATCTCATTTTGAATTCCACCATCAAGCTGATCGTGGCCTTTCAGTCATTTCCAGACTGTGTATATGTATGTATATTAAAACATCGGGTCCCTTTAGAATAGAACCACTCCATAGATGACGTAAAAGGCGGCTAAGGAAACGCCAATAAGCTTGGGATCTTTCTTGTAAGCGATGGGCTTAGCAACCTGTCACTATTTGAAGTTCAATTCCATCATTAGGCCAAACGGGTGAACATGGTCTTTCAGTCTTTTAAAGACTGTCTAAGCCACAAGCCATAAAGACGTGACTTTATGAATTTATGTTTATTTAGCGTACGAAGTATTTTATCCTGCGACTGTAATAAGAATCACTTAGTTCAGATAATTGTTGTAATTGCACAGAATGCCACGGCTTGCGGCGTTTCAATATGTAAGCCTGCTTTAACAAAGGGGAATAACTTACGTTCTTCGCATTTTTCTTTTACGGTATGAATGTAGGTACGTTTTTGTTTTGATTTTATAAAAAGGTAAGTTAAGTAGATTGAAAAAAATGGTCAACGTGTGATGAGCTGATTTTACTAGAGATAAAATGAAGATTCCAAGGATACTATACGCCTACATGAATATTTTAAATGTCTTGCTAATCACATCGTATTCAAATGTGGCGGTCGAGTTTACATAACATACATACATATATATAGTCACGTCTATATCCCTTGCGAGGTAGATAGAGCTAACAGTCTTGAAAAGACTGATAGGCCACGTTCAGCTTTTTGGCTTGATAATAGAATTGAGATTCAAATAGTGACAGGTGGCTAGCACATCGCCTAAAAGAAGAATCCCAAGTTTATAAGCCTATCCCGTAGTCGCTTTTTACGACATCAATAGTAAAGGTTAGGAGTGGTCCTATTCTTTTTTTTTATTAGTGTTGGGATCCACACCTTTACATAACATATCTACTTTATATGATTATGTTTTGCGCCGTGACTGTTTACTTATTTGATTTTCGTAGCGGTATTTTTTTATTTTCGTGATTTGCGTAGGCACGCACTAAATATTTCCAAGTGTGAGCCTTGCATAGCGTTTAGTTGTTAAAAAAATGTTTTTATATACTTATATGTTATTTTTTTCTGGTAAGTATTACAATTTTTAACTGTTCCACATAGAAAGAGCGTTCGAACGTTCGAACCATTTGTAGTAATTTTGGTGAAAATAAGTAACTCAGCACATGTCTACGGTTTTTCAGTTTTATATTACAATAGATTAGTTACTTAGAAGTCAATATTTAAAAAAAAATACAATTTTCACAAAGTTGGAGGTGAAAACTAAATACTTACTTAAATTCAATCACGTCTTAATCATTCATCCATTGATAGACAAAGCCAACAAACTCGAATAGCTATTGATACCTGAACGAAATCCCAATTGGGATAAGTCTGCCATTGTACATTTTCTTCTACTAAATCCAACGACTGTTTTGTATTTTGGTATATTCTTTTGTATCACTATATAGTATAAAACAAAGTCGCTATTTTAGTCTGTTTGTCTGTTATGCTTAAATCTTTAAAATTACGCAACGGATTTTGATGCGGTTTTTTGTAACAGGTAGAGTGATTCAAGAGGAAGGTTTTTATGTATATTTTTTTCCAAATTTTGCACCCATGCGAAGCCGGGGCGGCTCGCTAGTGTTTTATAAAGAGTTTACTAACAAACAAACAAGGTGTGTACTTACATAAAATATATTATAATAATGTAATCATACCAACATAGAAACATACGTAGAAATAAAAGGACATGACCGCAATCCGCATAAGGAAAAAAACAATAAATCCTCACTAATATTTTCTTGTTCGAAATTTTGACAAAAAATTATGACACAAACTCCTGGCGTTACTGACTGACTGACAAACACACAGCCTTGACCGCGAAATCCTGCAGATACCGCTAAACTATGAACGTAATGCATCGATACCGCTATACTCGAGTCGCGACCCAGATGCGATCGATCGATGTAAACAAACCAGTCTCGAACCGATTGTGCGACTGGAACTGTTAAATCGATTTGATTAATGATTAGCTATAGATAATCCGCCAGTTCCCAGTGGTTTCCCGTCTGTTTAGAAAAGGTAGAAACTTTTTTGTTGATGTCGTCGGATTAGGCATCTTTTCTTTAAATAACTGTAATTGTCCATATTTGGGGACAAAGATATATCTCTCTTTTTTATTTAATTTTTTTTTTCTTTCCTACTACAGTTATTAATGTTGTTAATTTATTTTTTTCTTCTTATAACTTTAGAGGCAATGTCTGCACAGTACTTCGTAAATTTATATCTTATATTTATATTATTTCTTGTATAATGTATATAAAATGATCTTCTTTGATATTTTTGTTTCTATTACTATTTACGTAACCGCGGGATAAACGAATTTGTCTACATTTTTTGACACTTTTTATATACGTTGGCATAACACAAAAAATATAATCCCAAGTACGCAACTATACAATAATCTTCTATCTTATATTGTTTTCAGCAAAACATTCAGTCTTTTCAAGACTGTTTGCTCTTTTTACCCCGCACGGGATGTAGACGTGGCTTAATGTATGTGTGTATGTAAATAATTGATATTCATTTCTTGTTTTTCCAGTGCTGGTATTGGCTGTCGGGTTGAGTAGCGCGCGATGGATGCGTCGCTCGAGGTCCAGCCAACCAAAAGAGACAAGCTTCGTGGGACAAGCCACTAATGCTCTGTCTACCGCTATCTTTCAGGTAATAGTAATAACTATAAAATATAATGTTAAGCTTCCTTGATGGTTTGTAAGCGAAAAATAATTTGAACTGTGTGGGCTGCTTTTCTTCCCCTGCAAAATGCAAAAGTCAAGGGAAAGGATTATAAACTTGGGATTATTCTTTAGGCATTCATTCAAATAGTCACGTCTATTTTCTTTGCGGGGTAGACAGAACCAGCAGTCTTGAAAAACTACTATAGGCCACGTTTAGCCGTTAGGCAACGGACTAGCAACCTTGCCTAGGAAGTTTGATTTTCGAGTCTTTTTAACTTTTGCGAAAATGCTGGATTTGGTGCGTCTATATTTGCAAGTAAAAGCTATTAGCATAAGACTATTGTAACATTTAATTTTCTCCGTTTCAGGGTTACATCGATGATCACAAGAATATAGCATTTTCACCCCTTGGATACTCAGCCATTCTGGCTATATTAGCTGAAGGTGCTAAGGGTGAGACTAGACAACAGCTAGTTTCAGCGCTACATCTCCCGGAAGACCAGAATCTCACAAGAAAAACTTACCGTCACATTATGGAAAGACTAAAGAATACCAACGAATATAAATATAACGCACCAGAATTGAAAAACTTCTTCTATATATACAAAAACTACACAATAAATGATGATTATAAGAAAATTCTAGAAGATTACTATTTAACTGAAGTGAGGTCTGTTGAAAGATATTATCCTGATCATTACTACGGAAATGAAGATTCTAAGGAAAAACAAGAATTCACAGTAGATATTCCTGAAAAGAAACCAGAAGCAAATAAAAATGAAGAGATTCCAGAACTCTTACCACCAGCGAAATCAGATGAGAAATTTATTTCATTTGCAATGGATGATAAGCCAGACAAAGTGGATGTTTCTCAAATAGAGTACAAACCGGCTAAAAATATCAAAGAGAAAATCAAATTAGTGAAAACTTTCCCTAAGAAGGAGGATTCTGGTGATGATGAAGAAACCATGGTAGCTGTTGAAGCAAGAAACCATGCGAGAAGTCTGAAAGTTTTGGAAGATAAACATGATATAACATCAAGCATATCTGTGAACAGTGTAGGGAAGAAATCTAATACAAGTAAGTGTTTGCTTTAAAAAGTAGTCATTCTAAATATTTCGTTTAATTAAATTGCAGTAGATTATTAAAAAGGAAAGTTATTGAAATACTATAGTTATACTTCCTCGCTATCGTTGCCATATAAGAATATTAATGGATATGTTACATGCTAGAGGACGCTCCTGTGTAAAACAAAATCCCGTTAATTCCCTTTCCCGTAGGAATTTTGGGAATACATCTTTTAGTGCACCCTTAGACTATTTTTGAATCTACATGCCAAATCTTTATACCCATTGGGTGAGGCTGAGCGGTGTCCGTCAGTCACTAACAGAAAAGTTTTATTTATATTGATATGCTCTATTATATCTGATGCTTGTCTGTTATATTTTGTGTGTTCGTAATATCTTCTTCGTTCTGGTGTTAGGCCCAGTTACATCCTCACCACACTGAAGAGGAGTCCTGGGTACGCCCTTTGTTTATGTTGGATCGGATAGTCTCCTGTCTGACCTCTGCAACCTTTGCAGCTGAATCTAATCCAAGTTGAACCATGCTAAAAGCTGCATAAGATGAATATGGCTTTCTTATTTTTATTCCTATCGTCGCCTTTTATGGAGTGCTCTTATTCTAAAGTGTTTGAAACCACACGGTCCAACGTTCATGATATATAAATTGCTTTACAACTAAATTACGTTCATACGTACATACATGAAGTCGTAGTAATTACATAACACTTGCAAAGAAAAAAACGAACATCCAAAATTAAATCCATCTCTTTCACATTCACTTCCAGCACCACACGCCAATTCCCTGATGATAATCTTCAACGGCATGTACTTCCGAGGCTCCTGGAAGCATCCCTTCGACGTCGTGGAGCCCGGCGTGTTCTACAAGTCCAGCTCGGAGAAGAAACAAGTGCCCATGATGAAGACCAGAGGAGTTTTCAAGACCGGGTTCTTGCCAGGATTGGACAGTGAAGCCATTCAGTTTCCTTACGATGTATGTCACTACGGGTTTTAGTTTCACTCTATCTTTGGAAATATTCAAGATATTTTCAGAGGTTGTCCACGTTATTGTGTTATGTCTATAAGCCACATTTTGTCTGGGCGTAGAGATTTTCCATTTATTATAATCCTGCTGGCGTTTTCATTATTGCGTTAATTTTGAATGAGAGGGGTGATTGCACGATGCGAATTTCATCTGACCTTATTGATCCTGTATAACAGAACCTAATTAATTTTGGTATATTAGGTGAAAGTAATTACGCATCTTGTGGTTCTTCCGTCGGTGTAGTGGTCTTTTAATACAATACTCTGGTTATTTATTAAGTAATGTTGTTTAAAAATATTGCAAATTATGGTTTATCTAAAGATTTAGATTAATTAATGTAGATGGAGCAAAAGAAGTTTGCAGAGATTATCTTGTGGAAAAGAAGAGAGTTTCATTGCGATATCTGTTGCTAAACTTATTATTAAAGACTTGTCCGGTTTCAGGGAGGTCGATACGCCTTATTGATTGTGACCCCACGGTCTCGTGATGGGCTCACCAGACTCGCAGCCGACCTGCCCGTGACTCCCATCGCTGAGATACAAGACAACATGCGGGAGGAAGAACTACAAGTATCTCTGCCTACCTTCTACGTGGAGACTACGACTAAACCTGTGGCCGCTCTTGCTAAGGTACATTTAGAAGTTGTAAAACATTTTTTTTACGAGAATTAATTGATTTTCATATAGATTTAGATATCAAGGTGAATGAGGATGAATGAGGTGATTTATGACCTTGACACACAAATCTTACTAGGTGTAGGGTTGAAATTCAGAAAGCTTATTAGATTCTTTCAACTTTTAAAATTACTAGTTGTAAGTCTGACGAAGACTTGTTAATTCTACATCGGCTATACTAGTTCTTACAGATTTGATCTAACAGAGTCGATGCAGCAAGAAGAAGATAATCAAATTGAAATTCATGAACTAGGTTGAATTGTCATAAGTCAATCGTGTTTGCTCTCCAAATGTTACATGAAATAAATTGTTATTTAAAGTGAAGTCACTCATTTACCAAGCATCAAGCAATAACTTATTAGAATTTTTTTAACAATTTCAGTTCGGTGTGAGCAGCATATTTAGCCGTGACGCCGAGCTGTCAGGAGTGTCTTCGACGGAAGGTCTCTTTGTCCAGGAGTTGGTGCAGCATGTCGCCGTGAGAGTGGACAATGCTGATTCTTCAGCTTCAGAAATTTCTGGTAAGGAAAACTTTGAAAGTTAAGAAAGGACCGGGTATTCAATAGATAGAGTTTAAAATATCAATTTTACTTAATTTAATTTTATTATGTTAATTATAATGGGGTAAATTCAGGCGGACCCAGAGAAATAGGTTAATTGCAAAGACCTGGGATTTCAACCACAACTAACGCCCGAAGATGACATATGAAAATTTGATAAAAAATAGACTTTTCTATTTCAGCTGCAAATCCAGCGGTAGAAGCATTAAAGAACCTTCCATTGGCACAGCTAAAACCAGTGAGGAAGTTCAGCGTAGAGAATCCCTTCATGTTCTTCATCATTGACTGTTTGGATAACCTCGTTGTAGTTAGCGGCAAGATCGTTGACCCCGAGCAGCCCACACCGTTCGAAATATAAATCTGACAAATGAAAACACTGGCCAGAAAACACGTTCCGGAGAACGTGAGATATGAAGTTTTATGTTTGACATTTTAACTTGAATTTTTTTTTAATACTGCCATCTACTATACGTATTGATAAATTTGATGATAACTTATTATGGCCTTATCAACTGTAAATATTTATAGATCATTTTACATTTTATACGGTTACTATTTGCTGTGCTAATATAATGCATAATAATGCAAAAACAAAATAATGTTTCTTCTTAAAACCAGATGCATTTGATAACGAAAAAGTACACAGCTAGTATTAAGATAGATTTAATTTAAGAATTATTTATTTTTTGAGGATGTTGTGATATGTTTAAGAATAAATTATTTATTTTAAATTTATGTGGTTTTATTTTTTCCTATTTTTTGGAATGGAAGGTAAGTTGTAATAATTTAGAGGGTAGATTATGAAAAATATCTAGTTCTGTTGATTTTAATTACAAAAACTTGTGGTTACGTCGGTTGCGCTGGTCGCAATCGTATGTAAAATAAGTAAAATCAAAGGTAAAAGTTATTTTAAGAAGTTAAGTGTTAAAGTTAAAATGGAAATAAACAAGGAAAATATGCGCAAAGGCAGGCCTATCACAAGAATACCATTGCCTGTTGAACCACTTCCGCCGTTACCCAAATATTTGATCCAATTTAAGGGAATACCAAACAAAGAGAACCATAATGAAAGACATCCATTGAAGGCGATAAACTCTGGCAAGCAGCCACAATTAACATTACCTGGTTCCAGCAAACATGTAAATTATATAAAACAACATAAGAATGTCTTGAAACTTGACACAAGATTCGTAACACTAAGATCAAAAGATGAGGTAAAAACAGGTTTTAATGTCTTCAAGGATAATAAAAGGAAAGACAGCATTGTAGTTATTAGCGATGAAGAAGATTCTGCGAAACCTTGTAAAGAAAGAAGAAAAAGTTGCGATACAGCGGCAACGCCTGCGTTTAAGTCCACTTTGGAACCATGTAGGGTAAAAAATATTAAGAGAAGTTTGAAAAGACCACATAGTAGGGAGCTGCAAGGACTGTCTCCAGTAGCTAAGGAGAAGAAAGAAGATGAAAAAGCTCGTCGTAGGTTGTATTTTACAGAGTCGATGCACGACAAACTTAAGTCACCGGACTATTGTAAGTATAATTCAAAATTTATTGATCAGTGTCAATCCGCTTACGAATGGTCGTATTTAATTTACACCTAAAATGAAAACATTACAAACTATCATGTATTTTTAATCTGTACCCACTTCTTTTGTTAAATATATGCCCTTTTCTGTACCATATATATAAAATAATACCGCTTCACCTGAAGAATGCCATATATCGTAGGAAAAATAGATATAGGATATAGACTTATATCTAAGTATAGCGAACGTTGAGAAGTTTATCAAAGAAAAATAAACTCTTATTATTCGGGAACAGGGAAGAAAGCACAGAAGAGTATTCATCAAGTCTACGTGGCTGATATATTCACGCATCTTCTGGGAGTGGAGCAAAAGGTCGAGACGCCTAGGATATCAAGCGCAATGAGAGCATGCATTATTAATTGGCTTATGAAAGTTAATGTAAGTAAAATAATTTCAATCCACTTAAATTCTTGGTAGAAATCTGTTAATATTGACCTTATTATGCCTTTGTGTATTTGTATGGATAAAAATTTGACAGAACGCATTTAATCAATTATTGTAGATCGAGGGTGAACTTCCAATGACCGTGAAAGGAGAAATGAATACGTAACATGAATAAATTATCATACATACATATTATAACGCATATATTTCTTGTGGGGGTAGATATAGCCATCAGTCTAGTAAAGACCGAAAAGCTACGTTCTGCTGTAATTCAACCCTTGATTGAAATTTGTTTATTTTGTTAGGGCGCTCATGGAAATCCAGGGACTGTCCAAACAGCCTGTTGGTATCTAGACTCCGTGCTGGCCACGGGTCAACTTCACGTGGACAAACTGCAGCTGATAGCCGCAGCGTGCTACTGGATAGCCAGCAAATTCCACGGGCCTGGTCTCCACGCGTCTAAATTAGTGAAATGTTCCAACTACGCGTTCAATACTCAAGGGCTGCTTTCTGCGGAGAAAGCGGTGTTAGAGAAATTGGTAAGAGTTATTGGACTATTTTTTGTCTACCTTGCATGATCCAGTTGCAGCCATTGTGATGCTTTGGGACTTGAAGTTATTCGGACATTTCTCTCTCCATCTCGACTGGTCTTCGTCATTATTAGATAAAATCTACCGGCTGATTCGTAAGACTACTTTTTTTTCTGTCTTTGCATTTTCTTATTGTCTTTGAATTCACAGTCGTGAAGTTACTATTTTTCACGGATAAGTATCGACTTATTATTTTAAAAAATCTTAAACAGATAGCTTTTAGTCGCAAGCAGGATTGTCGACGTAATTTTTGATGCGTCTTTAGTGTGTTTAAGTTATCACTAGACAATAACCGGATAATAGTAACAGGATATCGTTAATGCACCTAAAGTCGTGATCATGAAACACAAATTAATAACGTAGTTATATACAATCAAATGACACAGAAAATAATGGGATATAAATGCAAATATATTTTATATTCAGAACTTGGAAATAACACTCAACTACTTGTAGGTATTATGGGATCATTGGTTTTTATATCTGTTAGGTAAGGTTATTATTTCAAGTAATATGGGGGTGATTAATCGTTGTGTTATAACCCAAAACATAAAACACTCGAAAGAAAAGAATAACTAAAGTAAATCGTTGAACATTCAATCCTCTTCTCCTATAGATATGTTACCTTGACCTTATGTTTAATTTAATGTTATCCTACCAATTGCAGAAGTTCCCTCGCCAGCCCGTTATCCCTCAAGAGTTCATCGCGTACTTATCCTGGTGGTGTGACAGCCACAATCCAGGGGAGATAGAAATCGGCGCGACCTTCATCTGCATGTGTGGAGTCCTGGCTGATAAGCAGCATTGCGGGGAATTCCCTTCAGTGATCGCTGTAGCGGCTGTGCAGAACGCACTTTTGCTTCTTGGCAAAGTAGAGCTGATTCCACGCTTGGAAGATTGCCCGTTGTACGTAATTTGTAAAATATAGCTTGTTTGTCTATATAGTTTTTGTCTAGTTTAGT
Organism: Amyelois transitella; assembly: GCF_032362555.1. NCBI lineage: Eukaryota > Metazoa > Arthropoda > Insecta > Lepidoptera > Pyralidae > Amyelois > Amyelois transitella. The sequence goes on from NC_083523.1 coordinate 6,953,478, forward strand.
AGACATCGGTTTGGCGCAACAAAGTTATAATGAGGGAAATGTTGGGGATTAAACCAATGTATACAATTTAGACTTTTTTTAATGGTTTAAATAATAATTCGACGTGTATAAGGGGAATTTACTCAATGGCTGAAAATTTACCTGGTGGCATTGACAGAGACCTCGAGAAAACCCAACTTCCCAATTTGACAATCTAGAACAGATGAACCTGGCGCATATAAGTGAGGAGACCCGACCCCCAATAATAGGATAACGATTGGACAAAGAAGACTCAATGGCTGAAAATTTATACATTCATATAATCACATCTATATTTCTTGCGGGGTAGACAGAGCCAACCGTTTTGATAGACGAATAGGCCACGTTCACCTATTTGGCTTAATTTCTTGATTTGAGATTTGATAGTGACAGTATAGCATCCTGTCACTAAAAGAAAAATTTCTTAGTTGGCATTATCTGTGACAGTTCGACATCCATGGGAAAGAGATGAAGTGGAAGAGATCAGGAGATCTCTTTTCTATTGGTGCCGGGAACCACATGGTGCTGGAAATATATATGTATCAGGAGGAACGCTCCATTTTCTTTTGTTTTTTTTTTGTTTGATCACGTTTGTTCTAGGTTCAGATCTATCGAGAAGAAAGCAGAGAGTCTATCTTACACATGTTCTTTGCTACGTCGCGCCGTTCGGACCGTCGGATCAATAACATTCGAATATAAAACGCCTTATGAACACTACGGAGTACCACCTTTTTACTTCGCCCAGACAATACTTTATGCAGCCAATGGAAAGGGGCCGTTTGTACCTGAATCTTCTGACAATAAGAATATTGTTACTTAGTTGATTCGAAATTCAAATGTTTTAAATTTTATATTTATTTTGATTAACTATGTATTTTAATTTTTGTTTAACTTATTAACTTTTTTTTATTACGAGTATGTTAACTGGCTATTGATAAAATTATTGCATTAGTTTTAGAACATGACATAATTTTACTGTATTTAACTGAGATAATGTATACGGAATAATTGACTGGAATAATATGAGAACTGACTGACTTATGGTGTAGGAAGTACTGACTAATAAATTTATTAGAATTAAATGTAATCTTTTCTATAAAGTGGACATTTTAAACCTAACAGATAAACTATACGAGTATATCTAATTTCTTCGTAATTTTATGAACATTTTTTTTCTCTGTCTAGTAACTTACTTACATATAATTATTTTATTTTTTAATTGACATTTTCAATCTAAATTATGAACATATATTGGACATAATTGTAAATATGTGCCTGCCGTCATTATTTTTATTATAAGTATGAGTTCTATCTCGAATTCATGTATTAAATGTATGCAATTTATTAATATGAGATGACTAAGAATAAGTAATGTGGATAATTATAACAATAGGAAAATAAAATTGTGTCATTATGTTTTGAGCAGTTTATGTAATTTTATTTGACCTCCTTGTCTTTTTGATGCGCAAAAATAATAATAAAAGTAAAAGGTAATTACTTACTCATTACGATGGCTTATTATACCTACCTATTATTATTCCATACCTTGAAAATTTGACACATATTTTTGCTTTGGCAAATCGTTTAGTCCAATCCAATTCACCTACACACACCTTTTTTCGGATTGTTTGACCGTGCATTGTGAGTCATATAAAAAGTTTATAATGCATTACTTTCGTCACGGAATAGCGCAAAAACTCAAGTACTTGTGAAATCCAGTTATAATTTCAAGGGTACATTGATTAAATTGAAAACGTTAATCTTAGATCCTAAGATGATAGTACCTAAATGAGTATGGAAAGACGCTGGGAAAACCTACAGCGTAAAGACCAGTCGCTATCAATAACTTAAGTCGTATAGAACTTTTTCCATAAGCAATAAGAGACTTAAATGACAGGGAGCTTAAAGCTACAATTGAATGACTGGTAGGAAAAATAAGTTAAACAGTGAATAAACGTGTTTACGGTCATTCTGCCTCAGTGGTTCTGTGTTGTTAGTCGTTTTGTGGCTTTAGTGTCGTATTTATTATTGAACTTGCAAGTTTGAATATAATCGAAGACTATTTGAGATGTATCTTAGTAAGTGAATTCGTTTGTCTTTGTAATTTGTCAATGGTCAAAGTTTCTGCAAATATAGGTTTTACCATCTTCATGTGATTTCATGTGTTTGAATTTCTCGTTATAGTTGAATATTTGATCGAGTTCATCAATCTAAGAATATCTCTGTTTATAATCCATTCAAAAATATGGACAATTATCTAATCCTTTTACAAATAAATGTAAAAACATGAAGATTGCTCTATTTTGATTTGTTGATGTGACCAACAGGGTCCATGATTAAGCTTTTAACCAAATTCTGCTTTGGTTATAAACTACTTTATCGCCACTATGAACATAACGGAGAATAATACATTTAGGTATATTTTATAACAAACCTCATGTTATCTATCAAATGATTAGTCACCTAATGACGACACTTCTATTGTGTTTTATTTATGCCGTGTTTATTTATTTTCCAGTTTTATCAACACTATGTGTTGTGGCAGTTCGAACTCAAAATGTTTTGCCTTACGCAAATCCTTATCCGTATGGTCAAATAGTTAATCAAGATCAAATATATTTTTTAGACGATGCAAGACAACATGTTCTTCCTTTAGCAATAGAAAACAATGAAACGAAAAATAATGAAGATAGTTATTATCCAAATAAGAACATTGAGCAGATATCAACACAAGTTCCCAATGTTATTGCTGGTGAAGAAAGTGTTCCAAGACCAAGCATAAATTTAGAACCTCCTATATACCGCGAGTTAGCAAATGTTAACACTGACAAATTTGCTGATGTTTTAAACGAAAGGGATGCAGAACTTAATAGACAATATCCTCCAGTAATAAATGGGGGACCTTTGTCGCGACCTGTAATCAACTTCGGCTTGACTCTCGTGAAGGTGATAAATTTTCTATAATGTAAGATAGTTTTCGCTCTAGATATACTTCTCAATAAAATAAATTCCACCAAGGAGAGAGCTTCTAGTCACTTACTATTAAAAAAAAATTTATAGTATATATAAGTGCTGTTTGGTTCCCGGCGCTATTAATAAAGGAATGGCATCGGAGTGGTCCTTTTCTATTTTTTTTTTCGTTGCCGTAGATGTCGTAAAAGGTGACTAAGGTATATGTTTCTAAACTTGGAATACTTTTTTTACATGATGGACAATAAACCTGTCACTGTTTGAATCTCAATTCTATCATTGAGCCAAACAGCTAAACGTGGCCTATCCGTATTTTCAACACTGTTGGTTCTGCCTACCCTGCAAGGGATATAGACGTGATTACATGTATGTATGTAGTATACATAAGTAGTTATTGCATGCTTGTAACACCTATAATTCTGCGAAAAAAACAAACAATATTTTTTAATGTTATGATTGGTTGTTTCATCTCTTCCTGAAACTAGAGGGACCCTTTTCAACCTTTTTGTATATAATTCCAGAATATTGTCCAGCCTGGTCAGAACTTGGTAATATCACCATTCTCGATCTCTTCTCTATTGGCGCTGCTACAGCAAGGTGCTTTGGGTGCGACTCAACAGCAAATCTCAAATGCTCTTCAGATGTCCCCTGAGGTAGCGGCGGCGGCTTATAAGAATCTTACGCTGGATGTCAAGGTAGGTAAATATATTTGTAAAGTTTCGGACGCCTGCGCATGCACCTTTTGTAGAATAGTATTACTTATTGACGTCACATCACTTTAATCTAATTTTAACTACTATCGCTTCCAAAGCGCATGTGTAGAAGAAGCGGCGGAATAAATTACACTGCAGTTGTGTATGATTGCAGTTGTTCAGTTTGATGTACTGATACACTTTTCTGTATCAGTACATCAAACTGAACAACTGCAATGATGTACTGATGTACTGATTCTTGTTAATGAAAAATAATCTTGTACCTATATCTGCAAATATACATATATATGTATATATATATATACTCCACTGGGACAGCTGTATTGATTATTAATTTAGAATATTTGAAAGCCACCATAATAATTAAGCTCAAGCTCAGCTAATTTTGAAGTTTCAATGCTAACTTAAAGCGTTTTTCTTAATGTATATATAGAATTCGGTATTTTTACGTCTTAATGCTTCCTTATTATAAAAGTCAATGAAGGGAAATCTACATATCTTTCCCTTTTAACTTGGGTTTTATTTTGTAGGCGATGGATTTGCAAATACTCGTATTAACCATACAGCTAAACGTGGCCTTCCAGTATTGTCTACCCCGTAAGGGATGTACTTTAATATGCCAAAGCTTCCATGTTGTTTAATGAGTAATCAAATATTATCTGACTTTTAATAGTCACTATATATTTCTATCATTATGTAACAAATCTTATTCATTCTAATTAAAATAATTAATTTCTTGGATAACGATGCGGTTAAATTCAAGGTTATACATTACATACGTCTCATACATACAATAATGCGCATAAGCACGTCCTAAGCTCATATGTACGAGTATGTAAATTTATGTGCACACTGCACCGCTTTCCGGCACTTTAATATAGAACAACTTCAACATCTTCAAACATCTTTCCCATGGATGTCGTAAAAGGCTACCAAAGGATAGGCTTAAACTGGAATTTCTTTTGTAGCCGATGTGCTAGCAACCTGTTTCTATTTTAATATCAGTTTCATAATTAAGTCAAAAAGCTGAACGTAGCCTAAAGACGTGATTTTATGTATTTAAATGTATAAATCTCACATTTCTTCCCTGCGTCTCTGTTATCTGCACCTTTTAAGAAAAAAGTTACCTAATTTCTTCATCTGATCTTACAAATTTCATTCACATATTCATATCTATAAATTAATTTTCGATTTTTTTTCAGACTCGAAAATCAAACAATCTCCTGAATTTAGCGACCAATATCTTCATAGCAGATGCGTTTGATGTGAGCCCAGCTTTTAAAAGCACAGCTCTGAACAGCTTCAACAGTGAACTCACTCCAACTCGCTTTGTAGTTCCTGAGAGATCGGCCCAGATGATCAACAATTGGGTAGCATCGAAGACGAACAATAAGATTAAAGAACTCGTTTCTTCAGGTATGTTGCAGTTATCGTCATCAGTACAGTTACCCAATAAGTAAGGACGAAGTGAGGTGGTAAGTACTAAAGTATTTGGAGAAAAAAGTCATTTTGAACTGATTGCCCAGCAAAGTTTTCATGACAAATCCATAAGGCACGGAAGGTGACGTCCTCAAGAAGTCCGAAATAGGTATACGTTGTCAGAAAAACACATTATATTATGAACTGTATATATCTCAATTCTACGAGTTTTCTAGCCATCAAGATAAACGTGCCTTTCGAGACTTTTTTGTACTATTTTCTCATACAAATTTATTAATAATCTTTCCAGATTCTATCGGAGTAAATACTCAACTAGTTCTAGTCAATGCAGTCTACTTCAAAGGCATGTGGGATCTGAAGTTTAACCCTCATCTCACACAGGCCGATGTTTTCTACCTCAGTGACGGAAGTAAAAAAATGGTGCCTTTCATGCACATTAGGAGGCATCTAAAAACCGGCATCGATAGGAGTAATACTGCACAGATTGTTGTTTTGCCCTTCGAGGTTGGTATTATAATTTCTAGATTCTAAATTGTTTGTGAGATTTATTTTTTCCAATCTGATCCTAATCTGGCTTTTGGTATAGGAGGAACAAAAAGTCGAATTTTTTTTTATATAATATATTTAGTTTATCAAAGTAAGAACCACACATGTGAATGACAATTTCATATGTGAGGACCTAATATAATAAGTAGAATAGGGTTAAGTAAACTGTAGAGAAAGTTGCCTCCCGGGGTATGGATTTGGTTTGAACCAGATCATGTTACATATATAAATACATATCGTCACGTCTATATCCCTTGTGGGGTAGATAGAGCCAACAGTCTTGAAAAGACTGATCGGCCACGTTCAGGTATTTGGCTTAATGATAGAATTGAGATTCAAATAGTGTCATGTTGCTAGCTAAAATAAGAATCCTAAGTTTGTAAGCATTTCCCTTAGTCGCCGTGTGCTTAACGTGCCATGTGGTTCCCGGCATCAATACAAAAGAATAGGACCACTCCATCTCTTTCCCATTTATGTTGTAAAATGCAGATCATGGTTCTCTGTCTTATTGTAAGTTTCGTTTTTACAAGCTTGCTTATTTATACTTTTCAGAAGGAACAGTATTCTTTAATGGTGATCTTGCCATCTCAAATCTCAAGCATATCTGAAATACTCCGCACTTTGACTGACTCCAAGTTATTGGAGTACCAAAAGTTTCCGTATGAAGAAACTGATCTGGAATTACCCAAATTCACTGTAAAAGCTGATACTGATCTCAATGTTGCGTTAAGGAAGGTAAAGGATTTTGTTTCTCATGATTTAAAAAAAAAATGTTATCGAAGGTCTACTTTTTTCAAAATTAAATTCTAATTTTTATCGGAATGACATACATAAAATTACGCCTATTTTCCGAGGTATGTAGTTTTCAGCATTCAATTTTTATATCGTGGCCCTATCAATCAAACCTGGTAGAAATCGTTTTGTAGTTCATACGGAGTTTTGGATTAATTTTATTAGTAAAATATTCATATGGACTCATTTTTCAATTAGTAACATCAATTTTCAAGACGAAAGAAACGAAAGAACGAAGAGAATTCAAGGCAGCACATAATCTTGTTGATAATATAACTATACTTTATATTTCTCATCAAGAGTCATCACATTTCATTACTTTTTCAGCTTGGCATCTTGAATATTTTCAACAATAACTCGGATCTATCCGGCGTTGGGACGTACCGATCATATTCACCTCAAGTTACTTCTGCTGTGCATTCTGCGGTACTCTCTATTGATGAGTACGGCGGATCAGCAGCCGCAGCGTCCGCGTTCGGTGCTGTAGCATTATCCAACGATGAACCTACGATGTCTTTCAAAGCAAACAGACCGTTTATAACTGTTCTGTGGGATAGCGCATCAGGGGTTCCACTCTTTATAGCTACTATTGAAGACCCTTCATCATAATTTAGTTCATAGAATATAAACATAATTATCAAAACATTGAAAAGATAGCTATTTAAAAATATAAAAGGACGTTTTTACTCACACCGACTGATGAAATAAAAGATGTGATATGTACAAATTGTTTAATAAATACTTATACTTAATTATTACATTATCACTTATACTTAAAAATAATCACGAAACGTAGTCTGTTTTACTCCAAAATGAAGAGTTGTCATTCATTTTATAAGTAACAGTATTTCTATTAAGGAAAACTTCGTTTAGTATCAATTATATTTAAACAGAAGTCATTGAAAATGAAATCGAGATCAAGGTAATATAGTAATAGGTAAAGATTAGGAAAAACAATAATAAAAAGCTGGCATAATACTTCACTTTTACATAAATGCGAATCAATACTAAAGATAATATCACTTACGCCTTTCAGTCAGACTTTCTGAATAATCTGATAAACGGATCGTCAGCGAATGTTCTCAATTTTCCGTTATAGTATGATTCTATTTCTATCAACGTCTTTCCTTCTGTCTCAGGAAGGAAGAAGTATAGGTACAAAACGCCCAAGTAACCAAAGATGGAGTAGACGACAAAAGCACCCCATAAGCCTAAACCGGCTTCGACGTCGATGAAGGTTTTGGCGGCAAAGAAGTTGATAACGTAATTAGCAGCAGCGGCGATGCCTTGAGCAGTGGTGCGACTCCTGATAAAAGAAGAGTGATTACTACTTTGACAATTATTTTAATACACAATACACTTTTTTTTATAAATGTCGGTATATTGGTACAGAATGTTTACCTAAATTCTAAACGTGAGTGTCAGTAAGAGTTGACAGATTATAAGAGTTAACTATTGTATTTTTATGTATGTTACACAGCTTCATATCAAATTACCTGAACGGAAAAACTTCTCCAAGCAACACCCATGGGATTCCAAGACCATTAAATACTACTAACATGAAGAACAATATTTCTGGTACATGACTCAGTTCTGTTGGGAATGTACTGGCATCATATGAGTATACTGAATCATCTAAATTAGCTCTAGCATATATAGCGAGTCCTGTAGTACTTATAGCACAGCCAAGCATCGCAGTTATTGCTAACTTTCTCTTTCCTGTTAATTTGACAATAGGGACAGTGGCTAAGGCGGCTACGAAGGTAATTATGCCTACAATCAACTGAAACAAAAAGGACACATTTTAATACAGAAGTAAATGTTGACCAAAGGATTCGGAAGTATTTAAGGATATAGAGAAAGTACCTACTACGGACAGTGATATTGCAACTAAGGTCACAATTATGCATTAATTTTTACTCTCAATTTTAAGATTTAGTTGACAAATTTACAACTGTTCAGAAAATTGTGTGCCCTTACATTGCACACTATTTTTTTTTCACACAACGGGCGCCAAATTGTAATGTAAAAGTTTCAAGTACTTAGATTATTGTATAATTTTTTTCATATTTTTGATTTCTATTATATCGACATTTTACCGCCGGCATTAGTCAAATACTCGCTAAAAGGGCACCACTTCTCAATTTCATCGCAAATTAATAGTAAAATAAACTTACCATAATGTTGCTCCTACTACCAGGCATGCCCAAGGCTCCACAGACGTTCACCAAGTTCGGTCTGATAGCCGCGAAGCCGCTGAGTATGTGCAAGGAGAAGTACATGATCGTCAGCATCAGAGGCCTCATGGTCTCCTTGCAGAACATCACGTATCTGATTTTGAGTATTTTTCTGAAATAAGACAAATCATTTTAGATTTTTTTCAAAAGTTTTTATTACTTGTAAATGTTGACAAAGTGTCTGGCAAAAGATGCATGAAAATAGACCAAATGCAGTGAAAATGAGAAAGTTAAGCAGTATGATTGGTGTAAAATTTAATGATAGAATTATTGAATTGCATGATGAGGGAATGTTGGGATATGAAAGAAAATGTACAATGACACAAATAGAAAAAATAATGCTGCAGAAAAAATTCACTATCACCATGACTGAAATATCAAAGTTCAGTCATGGTGATAGCACATTTTTTGTTGATACCTAACAGATTTGCGACTTTATATTTAAATGTAAGCGCAGCAAGAAATGTCGCGTATTGTGGCGTTCTTTACTCCCTTTGAAATAATTAAATGGTTCCTTTTAATTTATTTAATCGTCATTATGTATACGATGATTCGTGGTTGCACAGATGTACAACACAAATAAAATCTAGAAAAAAAATATGATAAGGAAATATTTAAAGAATACCTTTTGATTGGATTCATTAAATGATGCTCGCAGTTCAAAGCGTCAAGGCCCGGAGTGTTGGAGCAAATGACGCATCTTTCGAGATTCTTAGTATAGACGACTAGATTATCGAACTCCTCCCTCACGTTCTCTGACCTGGTCCAGCCTCGGAGGTAACGTAAGGATGTTAGCGCTTCCTTCTCTCTGCCACGGGATAGAAGCCAAACTGGAGTTTCTGGGACCTAAAAGAATTCAAAGAAGTTAAAGGTGTTATTATTTAGGTCAAAAGTACCCGAAACCGCCGAGCTTGCATGAAGATAGTTATGAATGTGGATGAAGCGAAGGAAGTATGCAGAGATCGTGGCAAGTGGAAAGAGGTAGTCTCTGCCTACCTCTCCGGGAAAGAGGCGTGATTTTATGTATGTATGTTATTATTGTAGACTGAGGAAGCATGACGATCTATGAATTTTATCGCCAAATTAGTAACTGAAAGATTTATAATACCACACTATTTAGATCTGGAACGCTTAATTAAAGGCGGTACTAGTTATCAGAATCAATCAGAGACTTGGACCTTAGTTAACACAAATTCAAATTAAATACTGTAAACAAGTGAATCCTATTTTGCTTACTTATTCGGGTACCCGTATGCAGAAAAAAAAATGGGAAGTAGAAATGGTCTCTTCTTTCAAAGGGTAGCAGCACTGCTGAATGGATAATGAATACGACTGAAATCAGCAATTCGGCTGACTGGTAAGTAAAACCACCATAAATACATTCTTCTAAAGTTAAAGTCCTAAAGGTATACTTTAGATTTAACTTACTAGCAAAACACAGATCATTGAGGCGATCGGAGCGGACATGCAGATCAAGGCGGCCGTTCGCCAGTGTACCACTGTGCCGAGGAAGTACATCAGCAATACTCCCGCAGAAGTGAAGAGTTGGGTGAGCGTGCATAGCGCCCCCCTGGTGTTGGGTTCACTAGAGGAAAAAACCTTTCATTTTATGAAGGTATTTAAAATTTCCAGCAGTTCTTTCGGGACGTATGAAAAAATTTACTTTCAAAGAGAAAAATTTCTAATGGAATGCGTGTGTGTTATTAAGTATAGTTAATTTTCCGATCAAACACATGTTATTTTTTCCTAACTTTAACGAAATAAATAAATGTCAATCAAGGATTGAATTACAGCAGAACGTAGTTTTAAAGACTGTTGGCTCTGTCTATCCTGCAAGGGATATAGACGTGATTATATCTATGTAAATTCTCACGGGAAACGGGAAATGTAGTACATCACAGGCGAAGCCGCGGTCAGAAGCTAGTATTTTGTTTATCTGTGTGTTTGTTTGCCGTTCGTACTCGTATCAATACTACGGACGAGACAATGACATGATTATTTTATCACGTTTTATCTTAAATCTGTTTTATAACTAGCTTAATCTAATTCCTGTAAAGACATAGAAAAGATAAGGTAACCGATTTATACATATATATGATGAAACTGTTTGATCAAAGAGTGTTTATTCCAACTAATATTATAAATTCGAAAGTAAGTTTGTTTGTTACCTTTTCACGCGTTATTTATTAAACCAACCTTCTTGAAATTTAACGTTTAAAAGGACATAGCGTACTCTTCATCCCGGTAAAATATAAATAAATAAATTTATACGGGACAAATTACACAGATTGAGTTAGCCTCGAAGTAAGTTCGAAACTTGTGTTACGAGATACTAACTCAACGATACTATATTATAGAATAAATAATAATATAGACCCAGGCCAATTAGAGAAAGTTCGTTTCTCATCATGCCCTGGCCGGGATTCGAACCCGGGACCTCCGGTGACACAGACAAGTGCACTACCGCTGCGCCACAGAGGCCGTCATAGTTAAAAGCTATAGTTCCCGCAGGATTTGCGAAAAATCTGTATTCTTTTGTAGATGGTGCTTAGTTCAATTGTGAAGCTACAGTGCCGTGTTGTTACCGGCACTTTAGAATAGACCTGGTAAACTACTACGCGACTAAGGGATAAACTTGGGATGCCTCAGGCGATGGGCTAGGAACCTGCCACTATTTGAATCTCAATCCCATCATTAAGCCATACAGCTGAACGTGGCCTTTTAGTCTTTTCACGACAGTATATGTCGGTACCTTTAAATTCTAGTAATGGAGTGTAATGTGTTAGTAAATGCTAGACACTTGTTTAACTAATAAGGGTCATACTCACGTGATTTCTCCAACATAAGCGTTGATGGGTGCTTCCATGACACCCGTACCCAAACCCAGCAAAGCAGATGCTATGAACAGTATGGGCATGTTGGTAGCATTGTAAAGTAATGTCCAGGCTATGAGGTGGGGAACATTGGCCAGGAAGTTAGCCTTCTTTCTGCCGAAGAAGTCCACTAGTGGGCCTGAGAACACCGCTCCGAATGGCTGCGTTAGGAATGATATGCTACCTGGAAATAGAGAATTAGTGTGCATCAAATTTTGGATTACCGTTGTCGTAAAAGCACCATTGGGGAAACTTATATTTGAAATGCGATTGTAAGTTTATTTCTTTGTTTGTTTGTTACCTCTTCACTGGTTACCTACTGAATTGATCTTCTTGATATATAACGTATTATATAATTAGAATAGAATAGATTAGATTTATTTTCAAAATTGGATACAAGGTATCACTTATTGACGTCACATCACTTAAATCTAATTATAACTACTACCGCTTCCAAAGCGCATGTGTAGAAGAAGCGGCGGAACAAACTACACTGCAGCATTTTCATCGGACGTCAATATACAAATATATATCTCTTAAATCTAAATCATGGACGAATGCACATTGTCTACAATTGAGAGTCTGGAGAAGGATATAGGGTAACTTTCATCCCAGTAAAAACTATAGTCCCCGTGGGATGATTTGCGAAAACCTTGATTCTTTTGCAGGTCGTCGATAAATACGTCGTTTTTTGTAGGTGTCTAATTTTGGAGATATTTTATATTTTATTGGAGAACTATTTTTGGTCTTGCTTGAATCTTATTATGGTAAAAATTAAAACTGCACTTGATTGGATATATCACAAAACTTATAATTACGTATTTGGATTCCACCTTACTATTTTACATCTATTAATTAATTCATGCGGGCGAATCTGCGCGTAAAAGCTAGTTACTACTTACCAAACCAAGAAGCCTGATCTTCATCCAAGGAAAGACCTTCAGGTGCGTTGAGGAGATCAGGCATCGCTATGATGGCGAATGTGATCGCCATACCCAGGTCCAGAAGGAGCAGGTTGGGAGACATGCATGCTATTATCTGATAGAAAGAGATTTTGAGAAGATTAAGTTCTGTATTCTCTATGCTTATCTTATAATAATCATAATCATTTTTTCTTGAATATGGTTACAATATACATAGGTGTTAAGGTACTTAGGTCTGTGTGGTTCCCGGCACCAATAAAAAAAAGAATAGGACCACTCCATCTCGTTCCCATGGATGTCGTAAAAGGCGACTAAGGGATAGGCTTATAAACTTGGGATTCTTCTTTTAGGCGATGGGCTAGCAACCCGTCACTATTTGAAGCTCAATTCTATCATTAAGCCAAACAGCTGAACGTGGCCTATCAGTCTTTTCAAGACTGTTGGCTCTGTCTACCCCGTAAGGGATAAAGACGTGATCATATGTATGTATTTTTAAAATACATACCTATATAACTACGTCTTCCTTCCGAGGAACAACCGACAGGCCAACATTCTTGAAAATTCTAAAAGGCAACGTTCAGCGGTCAGGGAATGAAGTGGAGTGATCTTATTCTTAAGTGTCGGGAACCACACGACAAACAACAAACACGTATTACAAATAGAAATAGACACAAAATGTCAGTGTTATCGCCCTTGTTTATCACAGTGTGGTGGCGAAGCCTTAGCGAAGGTCATTTCCTCAAATAATTTGTTTATGGTAAAAATTCAATGTCACCATTAAATGTTTGTACCTGGTAACTCAGTTTTTATTTGTTTCATAATAATTTAAAACCATTGCACCACTTTCTGGAAATTTCGTGACTAAAAGAAAAATAGCAAAAATGTCACCCGCGTTGTGTTAAGAAGTGGGGAAATTCCAGAATTTGAAAACCTTTTTACATTAAAAGATCATTCCATATATTTTCCCTATGGATGTCGTGAAATGCGACTAAGGCATAGACATCTGAACTTGGGATTCCTCTTGTAGGGCTAGCAACAGGTTACTTTTTGAATTTCAATTCCATCCTAATGCCATACAGCTGAACGTGGCCTTTCAGTCTTTTTAAGACTATAGGGTACATTATATAAGGGTTGGCTCTGTCTACCCCGCAAGCGATATAGACGTGACTATATGTTTGTATGTATGCCCCGAAAGAACTACCATTAACTTGGTGACTATGGATAAAATATTTACCAAAAATGCCCAAAGCTAATGAAGTTAATCTATACTAATATTATAAAGCTGAAGAGTTTGTTTTGTTTGTTTGTTTGTTTGTTTGTTTAAACGCGCTAATCTCAGAAACTACTGAACCGATTTGAATAATTCTTTCACTGTTAGATAGTCTATTTATCGAGGAAGGCTATAGGCTACATTTTATCCCGGATTTCCTACGGGAAACGTCAACAATGCAGGTGAAAGTTGAATGAGTCGGCCATCTGCGAGCTTTCCACGCGAACGCTGCGCAAACCAACAAAGATATAGTAAAACAATGTACTAAAGATGTGAAGTACTCATTTTTTGCCACAAAAAAGTCCGCGAGAGCATATATCTATCTCTTAAGGTTTACTTACAATAACCACTTTTATGTTCATTTTTTAAGATTATTTTTTCATTATAAACATAAGTTATTTTGAAACCAATTTTCTTTAATTCAGTATTAATCCTTATCCAAATAAATATGTTTATTACTTTCGGCTTTTCATGTAGACTAAAATTGCCATTCACAGTATATAAATCAGACGAATAGGTTTTGAGATATAGTCGTTATAAGCAATTTGCAGCGAAACATTTAATACGGCGAACCAGCGTTCTTTCTAATACGCGTGACCGCCTGACCGTCCCCCCGACTTCCACGCGGACGAAGTCGCGGGCACAGCTAGTGAGTTAATATTGATTGAGCAAATATACTTAGTTGTGTTATAACAAACAATGACGATCAATTGCAACAAGTGTTCATGTTATATGTATGTATGTATGGGTTTTTAAGAAGAATCATGTTGCGGGGTTTTCGAATGCTAATTGAAAATACCTTTGTTACAATACATCGTCGTTATACTTCTGTGATATACTAGTTTATTTACAATTCAGTTTATCATTAATGTGGTCGCATTTATTCCCCGTATGGGATGGTGCCTAAAAGGCACCATTCTTACCTCTTGCTGATTCTAATATACCTATACTACGGAATACAATCCCATGATGACCTGTCCGGCTTGAACCCGGGACCATTTGGTTCAAACGCGTGAATCCGAGAACTATGCCAAATCGGCCGTCAAAACTAGAGATAACATTTTGTCTGAGTCTCATGATCATTCTGCATTTTATTATGATTACACTCAGTGGGGATCGACATAATAATATAGTCATGTATCTACTATTATAAAGTTTTGTTTACGAAAAAAAACTGAAATGTTTTGTTTTTAGTTTGTTTTCTATTATATATTTGTTTTAAAGGGTTGGTAAATGGTTCATACTATCTAATAAACATAAATTGAACGACCTTTTATGAGCGGAAATTATATATTTTTTATGACTCATTATATGTACCACATTTGTACCATACATAAAATCACGTCACGTCACGAGAAAAGTCTAAGTATCTTACACCTTTCATTGAGGAAAAAATACTGTTTTCATTATAAATTAACCTCATATAAACTATGTGCAATTGTGCATATATATACGAATTCAGTATAGTAAGTATGTATTATATTATACCTATTATACTTACAAAATAGTTATCTGCTAAACTCAATGGAAGACTGTTAGATAATGCTGTCCGATTATTGTACTATTCAGACTAAATAATAAATAAAACTTTGTATAGCAATGTTTAACCATCAGAATGAATAATTCATAATAAAGTATTGCAATTGTTATCAAATTAGTATGATTTACTACTTTGTTTGTAATTAACGATTGCTTTCATGGTTATCGCTTCAACGTACTTCGCATCCTAATTAATAGTTCAAAGACGGTCAACATTTTAATAAAGAGTAGTTACTGTCTACCCAGCAAGGGGTATAGACTTGATGATATCTATGTATGTATGCAGAATTAGACTTGGAATAATTTTAGGCGATCTGCTGTCAACTACTAAACGTGGCCTTCCAGACTTTTTGAGACTATTGGTTCTGTCTACCCCATAAGGGATAGAGACGAGGTTGTATGTATGTAAATCGATAAACCTAAATTTATTTAGATATCTGTTGTATCATCAATTTAATTATTCCGAATACTATGGAACCCAGCTCACCTTGGATCATAGCTGGTACGCTAAAAAGTGCTTATTCCTTTACTCGCCACATACGACATTCACTGGAAAAATAGTCCTGTTCCAAACCAAATTAAAATTCATAAGTATCCATATAATATACAAACATGACGAAATCTTCTACGTCTGTATATTGAATCAGACACAGCTCTTTGAAACTTGTGTTAGCATGGCAAATTTATTGTTTTAAGTATTCAATAGAATTTTAACATAAGGTTTTAACGAAAATTTTAACAGACATCGAAATTCACTATTTTTGTAAAACTCGTTTTTCACCGGAATTCGGTCTCGTGGTTATTCCCAGGTTAACTGTATTTGGGCTTTATCCGTTCAGTAGATTTTGTGTGTGCCTCAAGGTATATGATGTATGGCATATTTCTAAGTATTATAAATACAAAATGAGAACAGCTTCCAATCGATATCCTCATTTTTTGAAGTCGGTTAAATATCTCAAACCTTTTAAGTGTAACAAACACTTTCCTGAAAACCGCATCAAAAACGGTTCAGTGAAACGAGAGATAATCGCGGGCAAAAATACAAACAAACATAAATGGGATTCTTCTTTTAGGCTAGCAACCTGTTACTATTTGAATGTCAATTCTTTCATTAAGCCAAACTGAGCTGAACGTGGCCTATCAGTCATTTCGAGACTGTTGGCTTTGTCTACCCCGCAAGGGATGTGGACGTGATTATATGCTTGTATGTATATATGGGACAGATTACATAGATTGAGTTAGTCTCGAAGTAAGTTCGAGATTTGTGTCACGAGATACTAACTCAACGATTACCTACAAAAAAATATAAAAAGTCATTAAAAAAATGTTATTATTAAAAAAGGGACAGAATATATTATTAATGGCCCGTAGATATTTATTAATTGGTTATTTGTCTGTAGAATATTGAAAACAATATAATTGATCAGAACATTAAGCAGGTGAAGATTGCTTTATCAAATACCTGATGTCATTACACAACCTTTTTTTTTAAATATCTACGAATATTCAGACTTGATATAGTTACTTACTTAACGATACTATTTTTGTCACAAATTCTGCTTTTGTAGGCAGGTTATTACTGTTACTTGTACTATGCTGAGAAACGATTTTGCTAAATATTTATGTTTTCAATTCCGTCACAGCTTAACGTCGCCTTTCTGTCTGTGGGAGACTTATGCCTCAGTCTACTCCGCAAGGGAAATGAACGTGATTATTTGTTTGTAAGTATTTATGTTCAGCTACCTGCTACCACTATCTTTCTTGGGAATAATGCAATGTCTTTCTATATATGATACTAAATTGGAATTTTTAATATTATAAACTAGTTGACTATTACCATGGCTATTATCATAAGGTTAGAAACTTCTAAGGCGATGTCTGATCATGAAACAGATATCAGATCACAATTCCACCACTAAGCCACCGGGGTTAACCTTCCGTGACCATTGACTCTGTTTACTCCGCAAGGGAAATAGATGTGGTACAGTGTGTGTATAATAATAATTTGAACACTTACCTGAGCCGTCCACGATCTCAAGCGACTGACTACAGGAGTCACGGATTCCATTTCTATTTTATTCACCATTTTATTCTAAACTTAAAACCATTAACAAATTTAATATCAATATTCGATAAAATTTGTCAAATAATATATTAACAATTGAATAAAATCAGTCAACATTTAATTTTTCAACAATTTAATAAAATATGTCAACGATATTCTTTTTATGATTTAATAAAAATCGTTCTTTTTATAAAAATGTGTCAACTATTCTTTTCTTTAAAATTTGATGATATTAGTCGACTTTAATGTTTTATTTGGTCAAATATATTTGATGAGGTAGTTTATTTCACCGACGCGGACTCGAGTCGTCCGGTCGAACAGTTGTGTGTGACTGTTGTGTCAGCAATACGTTTGTTACAATGTACGAAAGGTTCCATACACGAATAGTTGTAACTAGCTGACGGCGAGTGTTTTTATATTATTGATAAATGATAACAGTGTAACTTGTTGAGGGAATCTCGCTTGATTCATACGATTAGTATTGTTCTATTGACCTGCGAATCAAGGTGACTAGACTATAGGTATACCTACATATAATTTCACATGTTATATTTATTTTGTCTCTAAATGTAAAGTTAAGATGGTTTTAGGTTATTAAACTCAGATGTATGTACCGCGTGGTGCCGGCACGTTAGAACAGGATCTTTACCGTGGATGTCGTAAAAGACGAGTAAGGGAAAGGCTAATAAAGTTGAGATTCTTCTTGTAGGCGATGCTCTTACAACCTGTTACTATTTGAATCTCAATTCCGTTACTTTCATTTCAGTCTTTCGGAGACTTTTGGCTTTGTCCAGGTAAGGCATAAATATGTGATGTGGTTCACGACTTACGACACGACACGACGATTGACTCTGCCTATCCCGTAAGGGATAATACTGGTATTGCTATATCCATGTAGGAAAATATAGAAGGGTAAGCGTAAGGTCCACATCATTTACTGCTATTTACTTTTATGACTAAACCATATTCCTTCACAGGTTTGGCATGCAAGAAAACACATAGAATATAATAAAGATAAAGGTTTAAGAGATGAAACAACAATTAAACAGACAAACGGATGTCATTGTCTTACTAATACATACGGAATCTAGGCTATTTTGCCTAGACAGCCTCTGTAGTTCAGTAATCAAAACGCTAATTTGCAAATATCGAGTCGACCTGGGTTTGATTTCCAGCATGGGGGAATTTTCATAAATATTCGTAATTTGTTTCCAATTATTTGATGGCTTGGAATTTTAGGTTTCAAACCTCGGTCCGAATGGAAATGTTCCTCGGACCGTTAGGTATTTAAAATGATCTCTTTATGACGTGCCACATATCCTATCACAGTTAAGGAAAATCTCGCGAGGACCATGATCCAATATGAGTTAGGTTCACTTGCAAATGTCAGATAGGAGTCGCATCGTGTAAAAACCTGACTTCCAATTCAAACTCATGGTCCAAACTCGCATCCGGGTTCCTCTCTATGGAGGTGAGGATGTAACCAAAACTAACGCCAGTAGGAAGAACAGAAAGAACTGAATACTTGGTATGATTATACTTGTCAACAAGCCTATTGAAATGATGCAGGATCAACAAATTAGTCACAGCAACAAATAACTGAGTGTTAGCATATCCGTTTAGTCATAAGTCTGTCAATCTTTAATATTGTGATAACTAAGTGAAATCTTACGAGATAAGCATATATCTAATACTAGCGACCCACGCATTTATACACATAATAAAACAGTAAAAATATTTTGTCTGTAAATTTAGTATTTTTGACTGAAATGGATAGAGGGAAACTTAGAATGAATAATAAAAAGAAAGCAAAATTTTTTTTCCAATTTTTTTGTCTGTCTGTATATATGATCACGTTTATTACCGTAAGTACTGAACCGATTTATATAAAATTTTCACCAATTACTTTGTTTTAACTCAGAAGAACATTTAAAGTTTGTTTCATCAAAATCGGTTCACAAAAAAATGGTTATCGTCCTTTGAATGAACTCAAGGCATGAGTTTGCCGGCAAATAAGTAAGAAATTTAAAATTCAAAGTCCTTTATCATTGTACGACAGCATTATATAAGTGAAAATCAGTTTGATAATATCCTGGTTTTGCAGCACATAACATGCGTAATTCTCACGTAAAAAGATTTTTGGTTTGTTAGTCTACTTCAATTTCAACACCACCGCAGCGGCCTCGATGGTCCAGTGGTTGGCGCGTGAGACTGTGAAGTTGGCGGTCCAAGTTCGAGCTCCAACAAAAACAAGATATGTTTTTTATTTCACATTATTGTACATTCAACTCGAAATTTACACGGACGAAGTCGCGGGCAACAGCTAGTACATACATATATGCTAAATCTAAATCCCAAGTTTAAAAGCATATCCCTTAGTCGCCTTTTACGACATCCATGGGAAACATATGGAGTGGTCCTATTTTTTTCTATTGGTGCCGGGCACCACACGGCAAAATGTGATGTAAATATAAAATTTTTATGAAAAATATATAAATACAGTCATTTCCATGCCCTACATTACATGCTGTAAAATACTCGTAATATTGACTGTGTAATAAATATATTTTTTATTTTCTTTGATAAGAGCGTTACCTTGCACTGTGATGTAGAGGTTGCAACTGCATTTTACTTAAAGAATGATGTTGTATCTACAAAGGAAATTAAGATGATACTTATTGTTTTACTAGGTAAGATATAATATTCGTCTTTCTCTCTTTTTTTTTGATTTTCCAAATATTTCAAAGAAAATCGCAGCCTGTTGTGAAGAGATCTAATTTTTAAGATATTATTCAGAGTTCTGTGGCTCATTGCTCACTTTATACGGCCTTGCGAATTTATTATGGGATAAAGATATTATTATTCCGGGCCAGTTCATTAACCGGTGCAGAAGGATGACTTTGAGCGGAGAAAAATGACGAAGCATCACGCGGAGTGTTTCATCCGCCCCCTCCACTTCCACGACCACATGACGATCACGGCCACTCTGTCAAGAGTGTATCGATGGAGAATAAGAAGAAGAAAATATAATAGATATTCGTAATTATCATTTGCAATATAGAAAACGGCTCAATCTTTGTTTGTTTATTTGTAAACTATTTATTGTACATAAAAGATATAGAAATATCCATCTCCAATGACTGTTTTTCATGATTCTGATGCTTCGTCATTATTCGCCAATATGTATAACGGTGGACTTATCTCAATCGGGATATCTTCCAGTCAACCAAAATATAAACGAAAATGCAGAATCAAAGAGGCAGCGCACATCTTTTGTCAAATGAAAAATGTTGTAGTCTATTGGAAACGGATTATTATTATAATTTGTTTTCTAATAATAAGAAAAAATTAAATAAAGTCTTTTATAATTTAACCACAGATTAAAAATAACCTACTCTTTTTTATTGTCACAGATTCAAAATACCTAACTTAATATTTCGGACAGTATTTCGTTAAAATATCGTAATCACAATACTGGTAATGGGGATATTCACATGAAAATTCCATTTTGTTTCAGTTTTGATGGACACGCCTTGGATGCAGCCTCATCTCATTTATGTAATTATCCTTCTCATAATACAAATGCGAAAATTTGCAAGTATGTATGTATGGATGTTTGTTACTCTTTCACACAAATACTACTGAACCGATTACGATCAAAATTTGGTAGCTGAAGACCCACAATAACACTAAGACTACTTTTTATCCAGGAGTTCCCGCGGGATTGATTGTTATGCTATTATAGGGTTTCCACGCGGACGAATTCGCTGGCGGCCTCTAGTTTACTATTTCTTTGTCTGCCTGATTCGATCATCGCCTATGAAAATGTCTATTTGGTATTAGCCTTAGAAACATTTAATCAAGTTGGATTTTGATCATTCTTACGCAAGTCAGCATTGTGAATTTATTTTTATAGTTTTCGATTAGATCCACAGAAAGACAGATTCTAATTTAACGCCACAACAACAACGTACATACATTTCACTGAATTCTGTTTATTTAAGAAAGATCTTTTAATCAACAACCATCTTTTTAGGGTTAGCCCCGGTTGCGATCACACTTGACCACAACCCTTGAAATATATAATCACGTCTATATATCTAGCGGGGTAGACAGAATCTTGAAAAGACTGAACGTTCAGCTGTATGGTTCTATGCTGGAATTGAGATTCGAATGGATAAGTTGCTAACCCGTCGCCTACAAGAGGAATTCCAAGTTTATTAGCCCAACTCTTAGTCGCCTTTTACGACATCCATGAGAATGGAAATGAAACATTCTAACATACCGGAAACCACACAGCGTACTCTGAAAATGGATGGGAAATTCAGGTTTTAACACAAACCGACTATCTCATCTGACCTCTGCAGTTCATCAATGTGCCACTGATCAGGTCAGTGTTAAGATCAAAAATAAAAAGTAAGTGCCGTGTGGTTCCCGGCACCATTACAAAAAAGAATAGGACCACTCCATCTCTTTCCCAAGGATGTCGTAAAAGGCGACTAAGGGATAGGCTTACATCTATCATTAAGCCAAATAGCTGAACGTGGTCATTCAGTCTTTTCAAGACTATTGGCTCTGTCTACCCCGCAAGGGATATAGACGTGACAATATGAATGTATGTATGTATCATAAATAAAAAGTGAGACTTGTTTCCAGCCAATAAACTACTGCAGCTTGGCGTCTACCTGCGTTCACGACAGTCAAGTGGTGTGCGGTAGTTGCGCAGACGGCTCACATCGCACTTTCCTCGACAAATGTGATATGTACGAATTCAATTGTGACTATGGGACACGTAAGTTACTCGTGACCAATCTTTGATCAACTAGATACTAGATTTACATATTTAACAAAATCAAACAAAAAAGTTATCAATTTTATACAACATTTGACAGTTATATACCATTCAAAAATGGATCTTCAATTCACACAATCCTTAAAAATAAAACTATGCTCATAACAATGTTTTTAGTTAATATTTTATTTCGGTTCGGTTACTTTTTCAACAGGATGATGGGTGTTTTCCTACAAGTCTATATATCAGCCGTTAGATTTTTATCTATCATTATGTCGGACGAATAATCTAGGATTGACAATATCTCAATACTTCTGTGATCATATTTATTTCCATTCATGCTGGTTTAGATCAAGATTATACATCTGTTATATATTCTATCTCTAGCATATTATTGTTAAGTTCACCAATTTTTAGAATTTTGTTCGACGTTTTTTTTTTTTTTTTTTTTTAGTTTTCCCCTGGGTGTTACACCACACCCAGGAGGAGTTTATTGCCAGTATCACTTTGTGTGGATGACAAAGTCATTTTAAAACATTGTTGTATACATGGTTTATGATAAACTTGTACAATACTTGATACTATCATAGTCTGCTTCTTTACTAGGTATTGCTATTTATCACTATTTTACACAATATTGTTCCTTTGTAACAATTCTTTTATACTTACATTTTTATATCTATAGTTACAAGTTTGAATTATTTATGTGGCTTCTTTTTATTTTCTGCACTATTTACTATTTCTTTTATTCACTATTAATAACTGGCTAAAACATGTTATCAATCAATTAGGTACATTCGTGTCAATAATCACGATTTGCTTATTAACACAACGATTTACTAATATCCATAATATTTCGTCAGGTGTTTAATACTCCGAGATTTCAATACATATAAATTATAAAAATATAAAATTATATAAATAAAATTATTAAATATAAAGCTAATCTGTTTACTTAAAATTTTGCATGATTTGCTATTATTATAAATCTTTGATTTATTATACCTGTAGGGTACTAGTCAAAAATTATTTTACTAAAATACCGTCTTTATGTTTAAAATAGAGGGTAGTGTCATAATTTTTATTACCCTACTTTAAATAAAAATAAACAATTACGAGTCAAATTTTAAAATGTACATACCTATAACTACTTATTACACTAACACCGCCATATAACCCTTACGTGTAAAGACAATATAATTTTGCGTATTTTTAGTACTTCGTGTGTTTTCGTGCCAGCAAATAATAATTATTTGCTGACATGGAACCACCTATGCACTATTGCTTACGTGGGAGCCGAGCCTCGTTTTCCGGTTTTCTCGCGCGTGTCGCAGCATACCGAACATTATTGCCTAGTTAATGATACCTGGTCCATCAGTTTGGCAATTTTGGTGCTGCGGCACGCCCGGGAATCCAAAGAACCCATGCTCACACGTACGCAATTCTGGATCTGGCGAGAGCCTCCCACCTTTGCCTGACCTGACACGCAGAGCTGAATGCGTTGTGATTGTCACTTACCGCACTCCGGTCTGCCCGGCAGTTCAGGCACGATGGGACGGCTCCCGCCATCCAGCTCTGACACACCTCCCTCCGGTGCTCCCCACCACAATGGCTGCACCTTTCAGCCTTTTCCCTGCAGTGGCGCCTGCCGTGGCCATAGCCCAGGCACATCGAGCATTGGACCAGCGGAGAATAGTCCTCCGCCTGGATCCGCTGCATATCGATGCGCACTGAGCCAGCATCGACCACGGCACGCCACATCTTGGGAGGGACGCTAATAACCAGGTGCTCCAACAGCTGGTTCCGGGCCTTCTTCCTGAATCTGCATTCGATTACCTTGTCCTCTTCTTTAAGCTCCTTGAACATCCTACTGTTTTGTTGCATCAGTTTCTCAACGATCTCTTCATTTTTATTTTGTTTGATGACATTCTTTAGGATAATCAAGGGGTTCTTGTTTTCCACATCCCTTACTTCTAGTTTTCCTATTGTATTTATTCTCTTCCTCAATTTCTCTCTTCCTTCCCTTGTCTTACAACTTATGATCAGTCTTCTATCTCTCGTTTTTCTCACTTTTTCAATCTTGACCCAATCCCCGCCTTCTCCCGCTACTTCTCTAATTTGCTCCAGCACCTCGTCACCCGTTTCCACTCCCTCCTTGTCATTGACAATAACGGAGTGTAGGGTGACGAGCGGTTCCGTCGACTTTGCCACAATCTGGGAGTAGGTTGGAGCCTGCATACTTATGCTAGTTCCTTTTTCAATCCCTTGGTTGATCGATCCCTTTAGTTCGTGCAAAGTTCTTGAGTTTTCCTCTATTCGATCGACTAACCTCTTCAAATAATCCTTTATATCTCCTATACCTTCTTCATCTTGCGGGGCAAGGGGAGGGGGAGGGGAAGGTGATGTCTGCGTCCTTACGCTGGGTCGCTGTCCCGGCGTCATATTCTTGATCTCCTGGCATGCTCCCAGGTCACAGACGAGGTCATCTGCCTGCTGAATCTTAATTTTGATTAAGTCTTTGGTTGTTCTTTTCAGCCTCAATGCTGACTCGACCTCTTCCTTGACTGCATCCAGGAGATCCCTTATTTGACCGCACAGCTCGTTCCTATCCTCATCAGTCAGGATTTTCCTACGCTCGTCTTCTTTCAGGTATGGCGTTTTGGGAGGACATTGGATGTATCTATTTCTGGTGGTGGGGGTTATATTAGTGACGAATTTTGGAGGGGAGTCGTCAGGCAGTTGGGTAGGCGATGTATCATTCTCACAATATGTGAGTGTCTTTTTAAATGTCACCGATCTAGGTGTGCGAATCATGGTCGTAGTTTTTTTAAAAGTAAGTTTGTAAAAGTTGTAAAATAAGAAATAAATACAATGCTGTATAGATAAAAAGGCAACTAAGATAGGGAAGGAGGCAAAACGCCAGTCAATTTTCTTAAAATCTTAACTGTATGGACTAGACACAAGGTAAAATATGGTGTACTTATTCCTATCGGAGGGTCTCTCAATATTGCACTGCACTTACTTTTGTATTTTGTCACTTCACTCACGCACGTGGTCTGGCTCGTGGTAAATTGGGTCAATCCACCTTGATCTGGAGCAACTGACCTTGTTCCGATATGTACACTGTGTCACTGTCCACAAATTTATATTTTTTACGATTTTTTAACCTATTTTTAAAATATTTTTTGCAAAATAAATTGAGGAGCGCATCGGAGCACGTCCGTACTCGACGAGCGCTCGAAGCAGACCCGTCTTTGTTCGACGTTACAACAATACAAATTACCTTTATTGCCCATAACAAAATTAAATTAACAGTAGAAACATATATTAAAAATATGTAGCAAAGGCGAACGTATCCCTAACAACCTTAATATTTAACTCAAACATGTATCAAAATTAAAAACTTCTAGACAAACACTTCTAGTCAACAAAATAATTAAAATTTGTAATTTTGTTTCTTGTGTTTATCTGTCTCGTTGTTTTCTGTGTACATAAATTAGTAAATAAATACCTTTTTACCTATACTTACAAACATTACGATGTCCCGCCGATTTCATATCCCTTAAAATAAATAAGGGTACATACATACATACATATGTTCACGTCTATATCTCTTGCGGGATAAATAATAAATAAGGGTAACCATTATATTTACTCTTTTATAAAGAAAGTTTCATTGAAAACACATAACTTATCTATCCGCGTAAATGTCTCACTTCCATGTGGAATTTTTCATTATTAAAACATATTTTTATTCTACCAAATATATGAAACTGAAAAGTGGTAAACATTTACGGATTTATTTGATAATGATAATTAAATAGTAATAATTGCTAAAATTGATTTCTGGGATCTTAAATAAGATTGGAGTAAAACAGAAATTTATGGACGTAATCTGACCATAATATTTTTGTCTTTCAGAATATACTTTGCAGAGAAAGAAATGCGCCCATAGTTTGCAAACAGATAGTTGCTACTAATATTTTATCTCTAACTCGGAATGTCTACCGTGTTGCTAATTATGATGATATATTTGTAATGAAATACACAGATCATTGAAACTGTTTATTTGTTTTACTCCAATCTCCCTTTGTGAATTAAATCTTTAACAACATACTTGTTATTTTTTAAGTCAAATTCATAAAATAAGGTAATATTTATTAAATGAATAGAGCTAGCGTAATGAAATAAATATTTCAGGTTACCAAGAAAAAATATCATGTACAACCTTCCCCGAAGATATAAATGAAAATTTCATAGATACTTCGACAAAGGAAGAATTCTCTGAAGTTACACCAGAAATATGTTGTATGAGACCTCAAACTTGGGAAACTACTACGGATTCATCTGTGCATGATTATACTTCTCAAACACATTATACAGTTATCACTTCAAAAATATATAGCACTACTCCTACAACTTCTAAGGAGGCTTCAATAGTATCTAAGTCTACGTCTTTAGATACTACTACGGAAAATTCTACCAGTAGTACCACATATTCGGCTCATACCTCATCTATTACTAAATCTAATATAATAACATTACCTATGTCTACTTCGAGAATCACAACAACTACATTATTGTCTACTAAACCAATCTCTACTTCGAAAATTATACCTATTACTACTACTACCTTGAAGTTAACTACAAAAACCTTTCCTTCGACAACCTCTAGTCACATTTTAAATACTAAGAAAAAGCCTGTTTTTGATACGTCCACTCAAACAACTACAATAATCCCCAGTATAACAACAACAATCCCCACTACAACGTCTACCTCTATGATGACATCCATTATTCCTAAAAGTATTCCAACTACTCCTTTTATCAACAACATTAAAAGTACACCATTGCTCTCTACTACAACTACAAAAACTACTATCAATGAAGCTTCTTCAAAAATAACAATTACTCCTTTCACGACAATTTCAACCACTGCACCTATAACTACATCATTGATGACACCCAGGTCTACTTTCACGTTTTCACCAACTACTTCTAAACAAATTTCTGCTACCATAAGAACAACCACAACCAAACTTACTAGTGAAATACCTTCAATACTAGAAACAAAACAAATAACTACGCCAGAAACAAAGCCAACATTTATAAGGAAACTAACGATACAAAGAAGAAACACATCATCCAGTTTAGAATATGTTACAAAAGGGCTGTCTACTACGTCTTGGTGGTATCCTCATGTCTGTAGATCAAACAGGTGTCGTAGACCTTGGACCTGGTTGACAACTACCCGAAGATATCGCGGCAGAGAAAGAAGAATCTTAAAAAAAATCAATTACCTAGAGAAAGAAATAAAGAAGTAAATCAACAAAACGATATCAGTTTCAATACTATCACAAAGTTTTCCTCTTTTATTGTAAGAGCACGAGTATGGAGTGGTTTAATAAACAAAAATCTTTTTGCAGAATATAATGAAATTCCACGTAATACTACTACTTCTTTGGATGAAAATTTAAACTCAACAACAACAGAATCTACGTCTACAACTTCATTAGAGACCAAGACTTCAGATTTAATAGAAACAATGAAACCGAATGTGACAGAAACATTAGCTGAAGTGGATGATCCCATATCAGTTACAGAGAGTGAGAAAAGGATAAATACGATAAACACTAAAAAGATACGTTCAACACAAAATACGTACGTCATAACAGATAAATATACAACTGCTGATCAGTTTTATAGTAAAACAAATAAAATATATCAAACTACAAAACATAAAATGACAACGGACAAAAATAGTTACACTTCAGCTAAAGCAGAGGAAAAAAACTTAGAGTTATCTATGAAGAAGAAGCCACTCTACGGATATGACAAAGTTGTAAAAGGTTTGCCGTATCCTAATTCATGCAAATTGAAAAAATGTCCAAGACCCTTCACCTGGTTTACAACTAACTCAAAAAAACGATATAGAGAATAGGTGAATAAGTTCTTACATTACATTTAATACGATTATATTGTTAGATGATTATGGAATAAATTTAATAACCACATCTTAAATTTGATTTATTTTATCTTTTTCATTTTTTCATAGTAGGAGTACCATTCATATATTTTTTTCAAATACTTAAATCCCCGAGGAATTAGAAAATATGTTTCCAGACCTCTTTCCTACAAAGAACAAATTTAATAAATTGTTATGTAAAAAAAGTAATTAGCTACATTGATATCTTTTTCAGTTTTCGATGTTTATACTCATGACTGCAATGATGATAATCAACCTAATGCTGGCGAGTCTGAAACCCAAAATAATGAGAATGCAGACATTGTCACGGAGAATGAAATGGATTATTTAGAGAATAATGATGTAACTAAAACCCCACGTAGACTGAAGGTTTCTGATCCTGGTCGTGATTGTGGCAATAGTAAATGCAACATACTTTATGGAGGTTGGAGTTGGATTACTACGGTGAAGGGAGAGACCAGAGATTTTCATAGAATCTTGAATGAAAATAAGTTAAAGTAAATAATTAAACACATCGATTTGAGAAAATGGAGTATTATTCAGTAGATATTGATTAGTAGGTGGCACAAAATATGGCAAATTCTTCTACCCTGATTATAGATGTTGAAAATGGACGAAAATTCAGTTTATTTATATTACTTACACACTTAAACATTTTGGTTAAATAAAACAAGGCATTAATAATAAGTTGCCATTTACTTAATAATATTAAAAACAATCACAAAAGCTGTTATAAGTTTTGTACAACAGAGGTAGATTTTACACTAGTTTCTACATTAACAGAAATTTTCTAGAGAAAAAGCAAAAAATATGTATTCCTAAGATAAAAAGAAATAAAAACAAACAAACACAAACTTCTAGCAATCTAATGCAGATATAGTATAAGAGATATGTATCAAATATCGCGATCAACAACAATAATAACATTAAATATTGGCAGTTATATAAAGTTTTAGGATATGGTTTCATTTTTCACTATGAACACATTATAAACAGTACTTCAAAATCTCAAAAGGATTTATTTAAAATAATTATGTTATATTATTTGAATTGTTCTATCTACCTTGGATATTTTCGATGTACTAGTATTAGTACTTTTGTCTCTTAGTCACCTTTTACGAAATCCACACAAGGAGATCTTGTTCTACACTTCAAAATAATATACATATTCATACATTCACTATAGTTTCATTTACATACTCTGATTCAATTACAGTAAGTTCTCACAGTATATTATTTGTATCTTATATTTATACAATTTAAAACAGCGTCACAATATTACACAATAAAATAAATACATCATTGAAATGAACTCCTGTATTTTTTCAATTACTACCACTGTAATTATCTCATTTGACTAGCATAGGTTTGTCAGCACCATTATTTACATTTCCTTTCTTCTTCAATATTGCATTAATGAGGAAATCATTGGCAAATATTTTCTTCTCGCCTTTGTAAAAGGTTTCTATTTCCGCTAAAGTCTTTGACTCAGTTTCTGGCAAAAAGAAGTACAAGTAAACGGTGCCAACGAAGCCGAAAGTGGCGTAAATGGCAAATGTTCCGCTGAGGTGGAAAGCGGATTCGAGGTTGTAGTTGGTCTTTGAAGAGAGGAAGTAGATAACGTAACTAAGAGCAGCCGCCATGCCTGTGGCTATACCTCTGCTCCTGAAAAGAAAAGTTATTCTAGTTAGAGATACGAATATCAAACAAGTTCAGCTTAAAAGGTATAAGTATGAGTTGATACTCTCAAAAATATTCTATATCTACTCTATTTATATTATGTTTCCCCCCATTCTGCTTCCTTCCTATTTATCTTCACCTATACAGAAATAAAAATTAATTATTCCGATTTCTGTGACCCCAATTGTTCCTCAAGTTAGGGCACACTGTAATCATATTTAGCCAGTTAATAATAGCCTACAGATTTTAATTGGGTTGTCTTTTTAATTTACCTGAACGGGAAAACTTCGGACAGCAGTACCCAAGGTATACCCAAGCTGGTAAAGCAGACGAGCGCCATGAACAACACCACAGGCAGTACATCGCCTTGTTTCGGGAATGTGTGGGCTTCGTAGGAGAACACGTCTGCTGGTAAACTGGTTCTTGCGTATATGCTGATGCCGAGACTGCAGAATGCTGTACCAAGTAATGCTCCTAAAACCAGCTTCCGTTTGCCAATGATTTTGACCGTTATGGCGGAGACAATGTTCATCAATATTGCTGAAGCTCCGATGAAGACCTGGAATCAATTTGTTCGTCTGTTACATGCCTGTTCTGTCATCTGCCTCATAGATCAAGGATTTACGAGGTGGCAGGACATGGGAACCTACACAAAATTTCTTTTACTCTACCCAAAACAAACATTTAATTAACTTAAGATTCATTCAAAGACTTTCATGTCAAGCGTCGTACTTATCTACTTAAACTCGTAACTGCATATAAAAGACAACCTATGTACTGAATTTCACCGAAATTCAAAAGTTTTACTAACGTAATAATAAAATAGCAGAAACACTAACAATAATCTTAATTTCGTGATTAAAAATGACTTCGATCTGCAAGGTATCTGAAAAGTAGCAAGTTCTTTTATGTTATTAGTTCGGTTTTAGACTTATATTTTCATGAGGGGAAAACATTTAAATTACAGTTATTTTATCATTTACCTTGACTAAATCCAGTCAAGGTCGCCGATTAGGGAAGATTATGGAAAACAGTGGTACCAAGGTCTTAGACAATCGGTATCTACGGATGTTAAGTTTATGTCAATGACGAAAGTTGACGATCAACACTAGATTATATACACTCAATAAAAATATAGATGATATCACAGATAAATAAATATATCAACAAAACTGATATCAGTTTTTATAAATCCTACTCCTTGCTATTAGACATCTAGTACATCTTCTTGAACCGTATTTGATCATCCAAAATTCGAACCAATCAAAAGAATTTCATTAGTACTCTTGACCTGACTGAGGATCAAAGTGATTGAAGTGAAAACTTGGCATTCAACTTTTAGGCGATGTGCTAGCAACCTGTCACTATTTGAATCTCAATTCTATCATTAAACCAAACAGATGAACCTTGCCTATTGGTCTTTCCGAGACTGTTGGCTTTATCTTCCCTGCAAGGGATGTAGCCGTGATTATATGTGTATGTATGAGTAGAAAATAATAAAGGTACTAACCACAACAGTTTTGGCATCATACTTCATCCCCAAAGCCGAGCACAAATTAACCATATTTGGTTTCACTGGTGCCAATCCACTCATTGTATGGAACATAAAATAGGCCATCACTAGGGCAAATGGACGCATTGTTTCTTTCACCAACAACACATGTTTAAATTTCAACGCTATTCTCTTTATTAAACTGGCATTGGCATGTTCGCATGGATGCATATCTCTGCCATCTTTGACGCATATAACACATTGGCGTATGACGTCGTTGTAATGAATGAGGGTGTCAAATTCCTCCTTAACATCTTCTGGCTCTACCCAACCTCGGAGCCGGCAGAGGGAACGAAGCGCCTCTTTTTGGCGCCCCTTTGATAGCAGCCATATTGGAGTCTCAGGTACCTGAAAGATTAATGTGATGAGTAAATAAGCCTTTAATAATTTTATTACTCTTTCTTTTCTTTGTAAAACAGCAACCTCGGAAACGATCTGAACAGACAAAATAAAGATTTGCTGGACTAATTGATTTCTTTGTACCACTTTTGAAAGATGATATATTGAGATTGAACGAAGCTGGCAAAAGGTCGTGAATTGCCGCTATATTTCTATGCTAGGCTAATAGTTTTTCGAGTACTTATTCTTCTTCCTAATTGTTGAATATGTCTACCTCGTAAGGGATAAAGACGTGATTATTTAGTACGAATGACCTTATTTGATAACTACTTCGTAACTTCAAGATAGGTGATAATCTTTTGTTATCTGTTAGATAAGTATTACTTTATTTTCACATACGATGAGTTTGAAGGGTGTTACTCCGGATTCTGTATTGAGTCACTTAAGATTGAGGTATCAACGGAAATGAGAGAGCACAGCTGAACGTGGCCTGTCAGTCTTCCAAATCTGCTAGCTCTATCTACCCCGCAAGAGATACAGACGTGATTATACATATGTATGAATATCCACAACACTGAGAATCCTAGTGTGTGAGAAAGTTGTTTTTGTAATCTTAATTATATGCTTATTTTGTATGTATAAATATTTATACTTACAAATAACACCAAGCACATAGTAGTGAGAGGTATAATGAGCGCCACTAGCGCCGCCTGCCGCCATTTGAGCACAGTTCCGAGGAGGTAGGCGGTGAACATGCCCGCCGATGTGAACATGTTGGTCAGCGTGGTCAGGACTCCTCGGAGACGTGGGTCACTAGAATTAAAAGGAAAATCTGAACTTATTACCTTTCATTGAATGCTTATTTAGTGAATTTTTCAACTATTGCACGAAAACAGATGTAGAAAAGACTTTCCTTCTCATCAAAATAACCAAACTTACATACATATATACATATGGTCACGTCTATATCCCTTGTGGGGTAGACAGAGTCTTGAAAAGACTGATAAGCCACACTCAGCTATTTGGCTTAATGATAGAATTGAGAGTCAAATAGTGACAGGTTGCTAGCCCATCGCCTAAAAAAAGAATCCCAAGTTTGTAAGCCTATCCCTTAGTCGCCTTTTACGACATCCATAGGAAATAGATGGAGGGGTCCTATTCTTTTTTGTACTGGTGCCGGGAACCACACGGCACTTACCATTACTTTTACATAACTAAACTTACTTTAAAATATCAGATCTACAGACTAAAAATACTTAAAGATTCAAGTTACCTTACTTCACCAACATAAGTAACTGATGGTGCTTCCATGATTCCCGTTCCGATGCCCAGCAAAGCGTTGCCTATGAACAGGGAGGGCACATCCCACGCGTAGTACATTAGGATCCAAGCGATTACATGCGGTATGTTCACCAGGAATAAGGCTTTCTTTCGCCCGAAGTGGTCCAGGAGCGGCCCGGAGAACAGGCTGCCTAAAGGCTGGCAGAGGAATGCAAGGCTGCCTGAAAATTTTTTGAATGGTGTCATTAAGTACCATATTATCATACATATAGAGGGTTAAGTGTGGTTACCGGTACCATTAGAAAAAGAATAGGACCTCTCCATCTTTTTCCCATAGATGTCGTAAAAGGCGACTAAGGGTTATAAACTGGGGATTCTTCTTTTAGGCGACAGGCTAGTAACCTGTCACTATTTGAATCTCAATTCTATCATTAAGCCAAACAGCTGAACGTGGCCTATCAGTCTTTTTAAGACTGTTGGCTCTGTCTACCCCGCAAGGGATTTGGACGTGATTATATGTATGTATGTAGAGGGTTAATGCTTAAGCTTCCTCCGTAGCACGGCACGCGCAACGCCGTTGTTATCGCCCAAAAAACTATCGCGGAACAGCGATGGTATTTCGCGCGATATAAACGGCGTCGCGCGTCACCACACTGCGGGGTGCTGGTCTGAGATATTCACATGGTTATTATATCTAGAGGGCATTATATCTAGTTGATATAATTGAATATCACAGGAGTGAGTGATAAAATAAAGCTAGGAAGCTTGAGTTTCAGTTGAGTTCTCATCACACAGGACAGGAAGATAGGAGCTCGGGGTGCGTCCATGACCACGAACATATATTGGGTAAGTCAGGTTTTTAC
The DNA here is from genome assembly GCF_032362555.1 of Amyelois transitella. NCBI lineage: Eukaryota > Metazoa > Arthropoda > Insecta > Lepidoptera > Pyralidae > Amyelois > Amyelois transitella. The sequence continues at coordinate 6,987,357 of NC_083523.1, forward strand.
ATGAAGGGACTCTCGCCTGATCTTCGCAATGTTGGCTGGGGAACCAAAGCTATATTGGATCATCTAATCTATCTTGCCTGAATATACAGGTTTCTTGCGATGTTTACAATCAAGTAAGAAATCATACTAATGTACATAACTCAATCGATCTCGTAACATTATTCTGCCGGAAATCACACGACACCATAATACCATTTTATCGTAAATTAATATGTCTGCAAAAAGTTGCAAGTTGTCCGATTTATAGATAGAACATGCAAGCCTGGTAATCCTACAAGCATAATGTATAATTGATAAAATAAAACTAGAATACGCCCGTGACTCCACCTACGCAATACGGATAATCAAGGTAATTTCCCAAAATTCTCGCACGCACGCGGAAATCACCAGGAATTTTTGGAAAACCTTACACACGATTAGACCATGTAAGGAACAAGAGTTTGGACTTTACCTTGACGTGTCAATCAGGCTGCTCCTCTTTTATAAATAAAAAGTGCCAATCTTATAAAAATCTGTGTATACATAAAACATTGCAAATGTAAATTTTTCGACATTGGTACACGAAATATTTATTGTTATTCTTTCAGTTCGTCCGTAATATTATGTCAAATAGAAATCTTCAGACAAACGTCTTGTTTGCAGTTAACAAAGGTAAATGGTAGAACAGAAATAAGGTTGATGTCAATTAGAAATTGGTACATCTTAATTAGTAGCCCACTGTACACGAGGGAGGTCACCCAGAAACGGAAACCACACATGGTTTCGCGTCGGAAGTAATTCTATACGCGCGGATAATGCGGATTTTATGTTCTTAGCCTCACCTTGCTTATTGTGTTATATTATATAAGTGAGGCGTCGCTTTTTGTATTTATGTCATTAAATTGATATATCGGATGTCATTAACATTTATTTATTTATTTTAACTTCATTGCACAAAATACAAATGTATAGCACAATTGGCGGACTTAATGCTGGAAGCATTATCTACCAGTCAACCATTGGGTCTGACAGAGAACTTTATGTGGGGTTAAACTAAATAAATATATTTATACCTACACAAAATATAACATAAAATAATTATAATATACACACATAAAAACTAATTAATATTGTTAGTATCATGGATGAATGGTTAGAGTCTGCCTACATTGCAAATGCTCTTAACATTGTCAATAAAGAACGTTTACCGCGTACCTACACACATTCAGACTTAGGTTATTTGTGTAATAAACTAACTAATGACTGGAAAAAAGAAAAGTATCTAATATTTCGTTAAAAAGGCCTAAATTTAATCTAGCAATAAATTATAAAAAATGTTAAATATTTTAAATGTAAAAAACAATGTAAAAAAGATACAAATATCAAAAGAATTAAAGTTCCTACTAATATTTTAACCGAAAATATGTGAACGTATGTCTAATTTTTCCGCCTGAACAGCTAAAACCGACAAAGTTTCAACTTGTTGCGTTAATTAAACATAATATAATCATGCACGCAGACGAAGTCTCATGTGCTAAATGAACTAGTTAAGACTACATAGCTTAAATGATTACCGTTTGATGGTAAGTGAAGCGAGAGAGGTCGAGTCCTTGCTGGAAACCACAAATGGCGTGTCAGATTACTATGGATATCTTATATTAAATTCTCGTGTCACAATGTTCGTTCCCGTACTCCTCCGAAACGGCTTGACCGATTCTTATGAAATTTTGTGAGCATATTGAGTAGGTCTGAGAATCGGCCAACATCTATTTTTCATACCCCTTAGTGGTAAGGGTTTTCCACCCTTAAACTTTTTTTTTAAATTTTTAGACATTTTTTAATTCCTTTATTTTATTATTATGTCGCATTAAAAATACATACAACCCTAAAGTTTTACCCTTTTATCACCAACTCCTATTTTTAGAGCCATTTTCAATAATTTTTCATCACCGGTCAATAACTGATGAATCGTCATTTAATTTAATATTATTTATATGGCAAAACAACGTTTGTCGGGACAGCTAGTTAAATATATAGACTTATGAAATTTATTTAGCAGTATACAATTTTAGGAGAACCCCCGATGAACGTAGGCCGCGGCAATATTATGAAGCTGGAATCAGAGGCGTGATTTTATGTAAGTTTGCATACATTTTTAAACACATTTAGTTCATGAAACCGATCAATTGTAGCGTGTTAAAATCTGACTCATCCAGTTTACCTTAAGGCGTCGATAGGACACCCCGGGCGAGTGCCCGGGGTGTCCTATCGACGCCGGTTACATCCTCACCTCTCTAGAGAGTTCTAGAGAGGTGAGGATGTAACCGGGAGGGCCGCCAAGGAGAAGAGGGAAATAAATAAATAACAAACCAACAAATATGCAAATGTTATTTTCGCTTAGGTATAAATTATTTGTTTAGACAGCGGAATTATGCTTACAGATTTTTTTTAAACAAACTTCTAAACAATATTTAATGGCATCAGAATTTTTATTAACAATTATATAAATATTATAATAATTAAATCAAATTAAAACTAAAGCTAAAACTACTTATAAAAAGAAAGAAAAAAAGATACTTACAAACTAATTAATTACAGATATATTATATGGTGCCAATTTATGTGCCTTAAAAAAGAAAGACGGCGGCGTCAGGCCTATTGCCGTTGGGACGTCTTATAGGCGTCTCACTTCCAAAATTTGCTGCAGATCTATCACATCTACTCTTGGTAACTATTTTCAACCTTTGCAGGTGGGTTTTGCAGCCAAGGGTGGGTGTGAAGCCGCCGTCCACTCTGTCCGAACCTTTTTAGATAACCAACAGGGAGAGATGTTACTGAAAGTGGATGTAAAAAATGCTTTTAATTCTGTGGATAGAGGCGTTTTGCTGACAGAAGTAAAGAACAAAATTCCCTCCATATACAAATATCTTTGGCAATGTTATAGTGAAAATTCTAAATTAATGTTTAAGGACAACCTTTTACTCTCCTGCGTGGGATGTCAGCAAGGCGACCCACTTGGGCCAGCCATATTCAGCCTTGCAATTCACCCCATAGTTGAGCAGTTAAATTCTAAATTAAACATCTGGTATTTAGATGATGGGACCATAGGGGGTGACTATGAGACTGTTTTGAATGATTTCCAAATTTTAACCACCAACCTTAGTAAAATTGGCCTGGATCTTAATTTTAAAAAGTGTGAACTATATATTTCGGATAGCTGTAATTACAAGGAAAAAATTATTAACGATTTTAATACTTTTGCTCCTGAGATCAAAATTTTAGACAAGGATTCACTATACCTTCTTGGGTCCCCTATTTTTGATGAATCTTTTTCACATTTTATAGATAATAAAATTCAAAATTTTCAATTTGCTTCTAGTCGCCTTTTGGATATACAGTCACAGTTTGCTTTCACTATTATTCGACATTGTCTTTTCGTTCCAAATTTTACATATAATCTTCGCTATAGTCATTTTTGGCGGCATCCAGAGCTACTCCACAAATTAGATGAAGTTATCAAAAATTCCCTTTCGTCTATATTAAATATAAATTTAAGTGATCGTAATTGGGAACAAGCCTCCTTGCCAATCAGGTGTGGAGGTTTAGGTATCCGCAAAATTTCCAGTGTAGCTCTCCCGGCTTTTCTGTCCTCCGTGTACAGTGTGGAAGATCTTTTTAAAAAAATCAACCGGAATTGCTCTTTCTGCAATATCTCGTATGCACTGGAGGCCAGGAATGCCTGGTCTGTTTTACTTCCAAATTCGAAATTCCCTTTAAACCTATCTTCGCAAAGGCAATGGGATGAGCCGCTCTGTAGAATTGCACAAGATAATTTACTAGAAACGTCTAGCAATTCTGTGGAGCGCGCTCGACTATTGGCCGTAGCGGAGTGGGAATCTGGTCTTTGGTTGCAGGCATTACCATCGGCCAACCTGGGCACTTTGCTTCATGGGGACTCTTTCCGTCTGGCAACAGCATTGCGTTTAGGTGCGTATTGTACGGTCCCGCATAGTTGTCCTTGCGGGGATACCGTTGACGGCTATGGACACCACGGCCTCTCATGCCCTAGGAGTGCCGGCCGTTAAGGGCGCCATGCCGCCCTAAATAATATAATCCTCCGTGCTCTTGCCACCATCCATATTCCAGCCGTTCTAGAACCAAACGGTCTGGCTCGGGATGATGGCAAGAGACCGGATGGTATGACTTTGGTACCCTGGAGATTGGGGCGGCCTTTGGTGTGGGATGCTACTTGTGTCGACACACTTGCGCCGTCTCATCTTCAGGGTACTAAATCTAAGGCCGGTTCTGCTGCAAATGAGGCAGAAAACCTCAAAAGGCGCAAATATGTAGGTATCGGTAATACCTATACCTTTGAACCTTTTGGGGTGGAAACTCTGGGACCGTGGGGCCCATCTGCCCATCAGCTTTTCCGACAATTGTCGAAAAAGCTGATTGAGGTATCTCGTGACCGGAGGGCTGGAAATTATCTGGCTCAGAGAATCAGCATTGCCATTCAAATTGGCAATGCTGCCAGCCTTCTAGGCACACTCCCGCATGTTGATGCTATGCAGGGACTGTACAATTTATAAATTAAATTTTAGTTTGTAGTCATCTTTTTTCTTTATTTTTATAAGTAGTTTTAGTTTTAAATTAATTAGTTTGTAAGTATCTTTTTTTCTTTCTTTTTATAAGTAGTTTTTGCTTACAGATAGATTCAAAGTTCAAGTATTTTTTTCCATCCTGTGAAAAATTTATATTCTCGTTACTGATATCAGGTGTTATTGATGTTTATTTATTACGTTTATCTATGTATGTTTCTCAACTGATAAACTATACAATAATAGTAATAAAAGGTAATCCTGAGGCAATTCAGATTCGCATTTAGCAAAAAACACATCTGAAATATTTAAGTCTGGAGGATTATAATTTTTTCAATTACATAATCGATACGTAAATACATAAAATTACGCCTCTTTTCCGTAGGGGTAGGCAGAAACTATATAGTTGCCATGATCCCTAAGTACTTCTTACGCTTCATCCACATTCACTTTTTTATATAATAGATATATATCACTTAGTAATATTTTAAATTTTTGGGACTTGACTATCTTGAGTCGCGAGAGTATTTTATACCTATAAGCCTTTTCACTCATTTCGGTAATAGTTGCACTTATTTATTTTTGTATATTGTTTATTAATTATAATTTTCATGTAAGTTTATTATAATTATTTTATTTCATATTTTGTGTAGGTATAAATATATTTATTTAGTTTGACCCCACATAAAGTTCTCTGTCAAACCCAACAGTTGACTGGTAGATAATGCTTCTAGCATTAAGTCCGCCAGTTATTCTATACTTTTGTATTTTGTACAATCAAGTTTAATAGATAAATAAATATCGATACCTACGGCAAAATAAAATTGTTTCTACATCTCTTGTCATTGATGTCTCACGAGAACAGAATTGATCAATAGATGCAACGAATATTTTCAGACTAGTCGGTGGCGGACAGGCATTATCATGTTATTCAATGCATACATACATATGGTCACGTCTATATCCCTTGTGGGGTAGACAGAGCCAACAGTCTTGAAAAGACTGAATGGCCACGTTCAGCTATTTGGCTTAAAGATAGAATTGAGATTCAAATAGTGACAGGTTGCTAGCCCATCGCCTAAAAAAGGAATCCCAAGTTTATAAGCCTATCCCTTAGTCGCCTTTCAATTCAATCCAATGCATGTGACATATAAAAAAAAGCTGCTGTATAAATCTTTGTAGTTAGATGAGAATACAATCAGAATTCTGACATTACAAAAGAAGGGTGAGGTAGAGAAATAGTAACAAAAAAAGTGAACTTACCGAACCATGAGGCCTGTTTCTTAGTGATGGAGAGACCCTCTTCGGCGTCCATGACTTCTGGCAGGACCATGGTCACGAAACTGATGGACATGCCCAGGCCAATCAGAAGAAAGTCCAGCGCCAGGCATGCCAGTACCTGAGACATGGTAGTCAATTATATACAGGGTGACTTTTAATTCAACTGCATAAATTTTACTGTTAAGTGTACTCATCTAAAGGATAGGTATTTAAAAACATTAAAAGAAAATTATCGGTTCATATTTCCTCAAACTCCAAGATCCTAAATACGTCATATCACCCCGGCCGGCCGAAAAGCGACGCGTAAGATTCTCAACGACACAATTCATTCAGCTGAGCGATCTCGACAACTCTGTACTTTACTTGATCTTGATACTAGAGAAATAATTTATTTTTCAGACATTTATTTACATGTTTAGTTTTAATTTCTTTTTGTAGTATTGGTCTTTAATAAAGCGTGTGACGTAGTTTTTGAGGGTTTTTTAAATGTGAAAATGATGACGTTTAATTTAAATAAAAATAGGCTCAAACGGCTCAGAAGCATGGGTATAGTCTATGTTTAAAAGGATGCAGTTGTTTTAAATGTCACCCTGTATAAGTAATTAATAGATAGATTTAGAATAGAATTATTTTTTTTCCACAATCAGTAATAATACCTGAACGTGGCCTTTCAGTCTTTCCGAGATTGTTGACTCTGTCTACCTCGCAAGAGATATTGAATTTATGTTTGTATATTTGTACATTTATCAATCTTCCGTTCAAAAATATCTATACATACATACATAAACACGCGCCTTTTTAAATGATTCTATATGAAAAAAAGCTAGTGTATCTCAAGAAGAATTGATATTTGAATAAGTGCAAACCGTTGCAGAAATGCATTATCAATTTACGACAAAGAAGATCGAGGGCATTGACCACTTATCAATACGATGATGGACCATGATTGGACTACAATGACGGCGGATGCCGGCGTAACCCGAAACCAGGGAATTAATAGTACCTCATACCGAAACCAGGAATTCGATTGGTCAAACGACATCACGGTCACGTGACTATTTCGCAATAGCGTTCTAATTTCATAATTTGAAGGTTTCTATTGTAAGAAGAGGTAGCCGTATTTTTGGTAACATCGGTAAGAAACTTGATGTTTTTAAAAGAAAATAATAAAAATGTGCCGTGTGGTTCCCGGCACCAATACAAAAAGAATAGGACCACTCTATCTCTTTCCCATGGATGTTGTAAAAGGCGACTAAGTAATAGGCTTTTAAACTTGCAATTCTTTTTTTTAGGCGGTGGGCTAGCAATCTGTCTCTATTTGAATCTCAATTCTATCATTAAGCCAAACAGCTGAACGTGGCCTGTCAGTATATTCAAGACTGTTGGCTCAGCTTACCTCCCAAGGAATATAGATGTGATTATATGTAAAAAAAAACTTAAGTAAATGGCGTATTAAGTGTAAGTAATGCGCCTTCCTTAATATGATGAAATCTAGTTTACATATTTTATTTATTAAGATGTAGACTTTGCCTCACATATTAAAAGTAAGTATGCACGCTTCTGTTAAAACAAATACCATAAAAAATTTATGGCACCAGATGAAGCAATTAGATGCCTCTTTCTCTACGGATTTCCTAGGAAAAACATGTTTTCATTGAGATAAAATTATTCGTCAATGTCACCTACAATTATATAATTTATTAGTTTTGTATAAATTTATTGCTATAGTTTACTAACAAATTAGATTATGTATGTAAATTTTAGAATTAATTATGAAGACATAACGATTATTTTGCCGTGCAAAACAGAATGAAACCCAGTGGAAATCGGTACAATATCTACAAGATAAATATACGTTTAAGTATAATGCCTTGTAGGTATGTATATAGCTTAATTCCGAATATATGTTTCCCTGGATTGAACCTTAAATACTTTGGAAAGCCTTTCTCTTGTTGTCGGTCTAGGCAAAATTTCGTTTATGAAGAAATATTGTACAGTCTGCACATTAAAATAACTGAATTTGTTTGATCAAATCTGGTCAAGTTCTCATAATAAAAGAACACGGATAATGTACTACAATCACGTAATCATTTCAAACACGCAAATTTCATTCTGTAGTAGTAGGGTTTACTTACAGAATACTAACACCGATATTTCATTCATATTTATGGAAAATACACATACTCACGTCTATATCCCTTGCGGGGTAGACAGAGCAAACTGTCTTGAAAAAAAAAACCATGTTCAGCTGTATGGCTTAATGAGATTCAAAAAGTGACAGGTTGCTAGCCCACATCGCTTACAAGAAGAATCCCAAGTTTATTAGCCTTTCCCTTAGTCGCTTTTCACGACATCCATGCGAAGATGTGGAGTGGTTCTATTCTAAAGTGCCGGGAACCACACGGCTAAATTGTGTTACAGTGGTACTGACTTCAGTACCTCTCTTACCCACCAAATGTGTCAGAGCAACATTTTTGTTAAAACTTATTACATACTGATATTAAATGATTTCTACTGATTTAATGCGGACCTTCAGATAATGACGAAGGTAAATGAGGAGACTTAACATCCAAACTGACTTCAAACAGAATACGATCGATTCCCGTGACCTATTAATCAGCGTTGGAAGGAACTATCAATAAATATTACCAATATTCTTAAATTGAGACAATTGTCAAGCGTTTGCCATTGACCCTAGCTTATTTATGTTTGGGTAATTAGCATCATCAGTACCATATCCTGGCACAATACGACAACTGCATCTCTTATTGGAATGGCATGGCTTGTTTAACAGCAAACTTTTTTAAGTACTTGTTTTTTTTTAGTTAAAAAGTAAGTTAGTTGCGCAACTAAAAAAGAGGCAACTTTAAAACCTTAGAACTTTGAACCATCAATTTCTGTCGACCCCCCCGGAAAGCCAGATATGATAAATATGTTTCTTCGAATGGATTTTATGTCTACTCTAGTTTATTTTTATCTAATTATTTTAGTACATTGTTCTTCTATTTCCTGTATATGGAGCAAAACATCGTGTGACAACCTTGAGGCATCGAGATCACCTCCAATTAAGGGCCATAGATATTTTAATTACTGTATTATGTATACATAATTAAAAAATATGGAAAATAAAATTTTATGATGGAGATTTACTCGACAGTTCCTCAAAATTCACAAATATAATTCGTTTTACATTAAACATGAAGAAACAACACCAATAAGAGCCTTTGATTAACTATGTTCATTATTTTCTTTAAAAAAATTGTTTTTTTATTTTACCATTTTTAAGCAAATATGAATATTGTTAATGCTTGAAGTGTACAAATTCTTTTTTATCGTTAAGTATTTAATTAAAAATTAAGCATTGTTATTTTTTTTAAATATTACGTTAATAAGAATACATACCTGTGATAAAACAACCCTCGCTCGGCTCACAGTCTTCCGGCCTTCGCGCAATTGAATCGCCATTTTTTTTTAATATTTTTTTTTCTCAGGCACAGACGTCTTCCCGCACTTGCGGCACTAGGGCGATGTACTATTGTCCCACGAACTTTTTAGCTAGATATCAAAACAGTGCACTCAAAACACAATTAAAACAAATACTATAAATAATTTATCTCTGTTATTGTAGGTACGTGTTTACTTTATGATATTCTACTCGGAATTAAACATTATTGCAGTCTTGATAGAAAAGTTATAAAAGAGTTGTTAACCTGATATTAATTACGTAAGAACAAATGCAATTATTAATCTATAATGTATTGTTTTTTGCGGACAGGTTATAACCAGATTTGAATGACCTATAGCTATTACAACGAATCGTGCAATTTTTCATACAAAAATGAAAAGATTGTGTAAAAACTGACACAAAATTCAGTGGATCTATCTTTTGTCCCCATTTTATATACTCTAAAGCTACTTAATGATCTTATTAAAATAAAAACTTCTAAATTAAGGTGATCAGTTTACTGTCGGGAATTCTAGCGGGTATAAACAGTTAGGTATAAAGAGACAGGCTTGTAAAAAAAAGGGGGGAAATATGTGTAGCAGTAAAACTATACAATAGAAGAGGTGTTCGTGTTGTGTGTTTGTGTTGTATGTTTCCATTAAAATCTTAATATTAACCCGCCATTTGCCTTTTGTTAATGTCACAAACTTGCTTAATGACGATGTTACATTTGCATAGATAGTGCAACTGGATAGAAACTCGATTTTATATTTAGATTTGTGATATCTACAACTCATCAGGTGGAAACTGACACAAAATCAGACAATTTAAGCATACATTGGCACTCCTGGAAGATCCGCGCCGGTTGTGTACCATTCATCCATGTTATTTACAGCCAGCACTATGCTGACTGGGTATCCTTTCAGAAACAACACCTTACTACATATTGTACATACTTTTATTTACTCTAACAAAACCACAAAAAAAAATCGCTATACTTAGATAAGGTCTAAGTTATAATATCTTTAAGATGCTTCACTTTTTGTAGATACATCAAAAAAATAGTGAGTGTTACAATATACAAAATATAGTCTTCCCTTCTTCTAATGACTTTATTCCCTCAACTTTGAAACTCAAAACCATGGTTTGTTCACGAAGTGACCTTCTCCGACCTGTTCGGTCCGCGGGAGCTACCACTCCTACCCACCAAATGTCACTAGTATCATTTTGTAGAAACGTGCGCTGTTAGAGAGCAAACGCTTTTCGTTTCGTTGTCTGTGACACCGGAGGTCCCGGGTTCGAATCCCGGCCAGGGCATGATGAGAAGCAAACTTCCCTGATTGGCCTGGGTCTAGGATGTTTATCTATATAAGTATTTATTATAAAATATAGTATCGTTGAATTAATATCTCGTAACACAAATGTCGAACTTACTTCGAGGCTAAATCAATGATTAATTGATTTTGCCGTGCGGATCCCGACACCAATAGAAAAAAGAATAGGACCACTCCACCTCTTTCTTATAGATGTCGTAAAAGGCGACTAAGAGATAGGCTTTCTTACTCGGGATCTTTTAGGCGATGGGCTAGCAATCTAGTCACTATTTGAATCTCAATTCTATCATTAAGCCAAACAGCTGAACATGGCCTTTCAGTCTATTGATGACGAAATTATATGTAGTTTGAAGAGGGATTATGAGGCGTTAACCTATGAGCTATATTGGTTGTGGTGGTTTATTTAACCGTGGTGAAATCAGCCTGACCCAAGCCATACTAGTGCCACCTGGTGAGCATTCCCCTATCCGCCACCCGGGGACGCGTTCTCTAGAGGTGAGGCTCCTCCGAGAATCAGAACCGATTGTTTCATCAAGGGTCAACTATTAAAGTCCTCAACATTAAGAATATATGATCTAAAGAGGTATATCTATTTTATTAACTTATGCACGTGACAATATGTTATAGCCAGTCTCTATAAATATTAAGTCGCATGGAAGTCAATTTAATACAAATACAATATCAAGGGTAAGTTCAGGAATTGATGCTATTTTACTATTTATTTCGTCAATAAACACACATCATAGTAAATAACACACCAATATTCGAGTCGCCATATAGACTGCTTAGTTTATTAGTATGTGGTTGGTGCTCAAAAATCGTTATAAAAATGCCCTACAAATATTTGCTCTTAATTTGAGCGGATATTATAATATTTTAGTTATGAAGATAATATTATTTTTAATCGGCATCACTGACGGATACGAGTAATATATGAGCTTGCATATTAGTCGGTACATGTAATATCATATTACACAATGGAAGACCTTGCAAATTCCAATTTAGGCCCATTTTTCATATGGCTTACTCAAAAATATATTTTTTTTTTCCGCCTACTAAGCAAAATAAAGGAATATGTTTTGTAAAATTTGCACTATACGATAATATACATATACAAGAAGAAGGGTACATTTTCTATGACTTTCAGCAATCAATATAAAAAACGCCATTGATTTTAATTGATTTTTTTATTTAGTCAATCTTTCAGTCAGATACTATGATATTAATGAGCAGCACGTATAATAAAAAGACATTTTTTTATATATCTTATAGAAGATAGGTATATCGTTAAATTTTCAGGTTTTTGATATAAAAATGTTACAATTAAAGGAATAATTTACATTCCTTTTACAATTTATAATCAACTGACCATTTGAATAAAAACGATCCAAACCGGTTGATGGTCACATGTTTGGTTCTAAAAGCAAGATGATTGCGTCTCTAATATTTTTTTTGTTTTATCTACTTAGAAGAAGAGTAAGGTGACATTTTTAATAAATTTTTTTGAAAACCAGCGCTCTTGGAAATATTTTTTCTTAAAGGAAAGATAACAGAAAACAGTGTACGATTAATTGTATACTACACTGAGTTTTCTGCATTCGTTCAGTCCATGCATTGATCATGATCAGTTATAAGTATTTAAAATAATTAATAAGTTAAAATCATTGCTACAATTTGTAGAGTAGCAATGATTTTAACATATCTGATAAAAAGCCGTCCATTTCTTTTTTCATTGACTAATGAAAAAATGGATGGCTTTTTATCAGACCACCATCACGAGTACTGAATATAAAGCTATAATATAATAAGATATTGAACGATTACTAAAATTTTGTAATTTTATTGGCGTTTATTCCGTGTGTACTCTCTCTAATAATCGAACCCAAAATCTCTAGTGCATAATGTTAACCGCTGCACCACAGAGGTCGTAACATGTCAATGAAGATAAGATATACCGCGGAAGACACAAGGGTTCCCAAAACCTGTTACAATAACGTAGTTTCGGTTTTATGTCGAAATTCCGAATACATTAACAGCAATAAATCGATTTTATCAATCAAACGAATTTATTACACTATTGAGTTACAGTCTTAATTAATCAATAGTAACAAACCTTAAACCAACAAAATTACAAAATTTGTTTATTTAGTAAGAGCGTTTTGAAATTTCTGGAGTGAAAAATAAAAATTTGATGAAAATCTTACAATAAATGTAGTAATTGTATCAAACAATATTGTACATACTGAAAATTAAATTAATAAATGAAATTCAAATTGTTGATTTGAACTTCCTCATTTATTCAATTTTTAATTTTGGAATTAATTAGGTATTTGTTTAATCTCACTAAGCTTTCGTAAATTCAAAACATTTTTCTTTCACCGACAAAACACCATACAAAAGCCAGGAGAATAATGACGATGACTACAAGAAATAAAAGTTAAAATATCAAGTTAATTCTTAACGACAAATGAAGCACTGCAGATGTAATCGATTCAATATAATTCAACTAATGTATGTTGTCATTATATATAGAATAAATTGACAATTAAAAAAAGGTATGCGACCACAAGCTGATATGAAATGTATTTTTTTTATTGTAGTATTAAGTGATTTTTAATTGACGTTAAAGATAACAAAAAGTGTTTGATAGTAACTTAAATCAATTAAGTATGTATAAATAATGAAATGCGTACTTACTCCCGTAAGTTAATTGAAAAATAAGATTCAGTGAGAAACCCAGAATTATAAGGCTGGTGTATTATAAAAACAAATGGTAATGACAAAAATATTTCTAGATATACCTATTATTTTGACTACCTTTTATTCATAGCTTCGTTCGCGTAAGTTTATCGCCACATACAAAACAATACAGTTTTTCACAAATTCCACAGAAACTTGTATATTTACTGGGATGAAAAGTACCCAATGCCCTTCTCCAGACTAATAATTATATACACACAAATTTTCAAGAAGATTAGTTCGGTAGATAAAGAGTGAAGACACAACAAAAAACCATTCACTATTTAAATCTCAATTCCACCAACTGTATCTTTTCGAGACTATTGGCTCTATGTCCTCGTAAGGGATAAAGACGTAATTATATGTATTCAGCTTTGGTTTCTGCCAGATGTGGATATTATAAAAAATATATATTATAAAGGTTGTTTTTTATATCTTTTGCATAGTTGTGTCAATACTTTAAAAACAGTAATTTTAATACCGATTTGTAAACAGAAAATTTGAATAATGTCGATGAGAACTATCTGCAAAATATATTCTAAAGTAATAGTTTGAGAGTTCAGTATACAATGATAAATTAGAAATAAATTATTTAAGATTTCTTGGGTGACGGCTTTTCTTATCTATATAGAATACAAATAATTTTAAGAAATGAAAATACTACGCTTATTATTATTTTGTAAATTTATGTTTTGAGAAAGCTAGTGGGAGCGTGTATTCAACATGAATAAAAGAAATATTTATGTCGTGCAATAGTTATTTATCAAAACTTTACTATTACATACATAATTCACGGCTTTTTCCCGGAGGGGTAGGCAGATACTACGTCTTTATCTCGCCACGATCTCTGCATGCTTCTTTCGCTTCATCCACATCCGTAACTCTGTTCATGCATTTCATATCTCTACGTAAAAACTTTTAAACGTACTTTTATAGATCTGTGTAATGTTGCTTACTCTCATGCACCTCCATAAAAATGATGTTATTAATAACTTCATCATTATTATATCCATCTTTTTAAGTTTTACATCTATTCTTATACTTTCCAAATTATAGACTTGACATTGCCATTTCCACATAACACGTCTTGATACTTACAGGGTAGAATTGAGATTGTATTAGTTGGTATAATACTTAATGTTAAAGAAATTTATTACTTTTGTTCTGTTTTAAAGAAGGGAGAAATTACGTGACGATAAATCGCATTAAATACTTTTTGTAAGAACTAGGAAAAATATTAAAAACATTAGTTTTTTCATTGAGGCAATTGGGTCACCACTTGGTAATTTTACCAACAAAGTAAAATATTAGAAACAAACCCTTTAATTTCAACATTTCGCTACTCAATCAGTAAGTCAAAAAGTGATTAAAAATATACCTATTTAATGCCTTTAAACTCGCCTGTAGAAACATTAAAACATTAAACTGATATATCAATAATTTTATTTCATTTTAACTTCTATCAAAGATCCTGTTATCATAAGCAATCATTCAATTTTTGTTTCAACAAACCACATATTTCAATGAAGATGTTATAAACCTTATCATTAGGACACTTTTTTATACAAAGCCTGTAAGCTAGGAAGCCGAGCGGTCGGCTTTGAGTCGCGTGGTTGACTAACTAACCAATTGACCATGCCGATGCACGGAAGAATCAACTGGTTTATTAAGAATTTTATGGTGCAAAAGGTATATTCGATGGAATTCGATTTTTTATGATGCATACATTTATCTGTGTGGTTCCCGGCACAAATAAAAAAGAATAGGACCACTCCATCTCTTTCCTACGGATGTTGTAAAAGGCGACTAAGAGATAGGATTATAAACATGGGATTCCTCATGTAGGCGATTGGCTAGCAACCTGTCACTATTTGAATGTCTTTAGTCACTTTCAGTTTTTTAAGACTTGGATTTGTCTATCCCGCAAGGGCTGTAGACGTGACTATATGTATGAATGTATGTGGGTTAAGAAACCCACGTTTATTATCCTTTCACTTGATTGACTTTTGAAATCTGTGCGGGAAGAGAAGCAGCCGGTACACACTATGTTTTTCTTCGCTAAAAGACCATAAAGAAGGTACTAGTAGCCTAACAGGTATATACCTACTAATATTTTTTGTAGAAAAGTTAATGAAACGTTTCAAACAAAGGGCGTGGGCGCAGCAACCAGCAATAATTCTCTCTCTCTCTCCAAATGAATTGGAAACGAATTATAAATGGCGTGTACGTGACAACCCTGAAAATTAAATATCGAGCAATTATTTTCGTCATTGTCATTGCAATTTCGAATGCAGATCGGCAACTGATGCAATCACGAAAGATGTTATAGTTATCTTCCTGTCAGAATAGAATAGAATAGAATAGATTTCTTTCCCAAATGGGATACAAGGTATCACTTATTGACGTCACATCACTTAAATCTAATTATAACTACTACCGCTTCCAAAGCGCATGTGCAGAAGAAAGCATTTTCATCGGACTAATACAATAAATCGAAATAAGACAAGTATGTCAATACTTGATATATTTGTTATCAATCCATATAATCATAACTTCCAATGAATAAGTACTTTAAATTAGAAAAAATATAGTCCTTTTAAGTCCTTTACGCTGTGTAGTTTTGGCACTTCATTACATGGTATAACTCCATCACATTCCCACCATGTCGTAATAGGCGACTAAGGGAGTAAGTATATTCATCTTCTTCGTTTTTAACCAAAAAAGCCTGCAAAAGTTATGCTCAAAATATTTATTAAGGATACCTACTTTTTTTTAAATAGATGTTATCCATCTTTTTCTTTTGGATCGACGAAACCAGGATAATTGCTAGTAGAATGATGAAATGATACATCTTCCATTAAGATATTATGTAGACAACAGTAATTAGCTGCTACGTAATTCAATATTCTGATATGACTTACGGGGTTTCGGTCATTGACGGCAAGTCACAGTCAGCTATAATTACATTTTACATTCTAAGTCAATCTAAGTCCATTCTAAGTGCCGTGTGGTTCCCGGCACCAATAGAAAAAAGAATAGGACCACTCCATCTCGTTCACATGGATGTTGTAAAAGGCGACTAAGGGATAGGCTTATAAACTTGGGATTCATCTTTTAGGCGACGGGCTGGTAACCCTGTCACTATTTGAATATCAATTCTATCATTAAGCTAAATAACTCAATGTGGCCTATCTGTCTTTTCGTTGGCTCTGTCTACCCCGCAAGGGATATAGACGTGATTATGTGTATGTATGTATGCAGTTAGTCATTCTAAGTTGAAACAGTGGGACAAAAAAAACAACCATTTTGTAATTTAATAACAAACTTTATTCAGCCTCTACCACATAAGAAATGTACTTGTAACATCCTCCCATTTATAACTAGGCACTTATTTATTAACACTAGACACAAACATACCTATTTCATATACGTAATCACATAAAGGTAATCTGATAACTTTTAAAAATAAATTTTCATTAATATCCAAATAAGACTTATATTGATTAAAATCAGTACGTGTTACGATTACTTCAATAATAATCAGACTTCACTAAATACAAAAAAAAATCTTAATATTGGAAAGAAATAGGTTATAAATTGTTTAATAATGATGAAAGTGTCGTTTGATTCTCGACACTGTAGTTTAGGACCACTTCATTTCTTTGACTTCATGAAAGCCTTATAAGAAAACACTTTTTCACTTTTAAGTGCAACCATTAATAACCACCCAGCCAACACATAAGCCAGATAATAGCGAAAATATACCACAATAAGCAGTGTCAAGCTTTATTAATTATGTATTACAGCTGATGTTATGGCTTAATTTTGAATAAGAGAGTTCTTAAACTAAAATAATGTTGTAAGCTTACTAAATTCTGCATAAAGTTCGCGGTATTTTTTCAAGCTGAATAATAATCAAGAGTAGTATCTGCTAAACAAGCGATATTCAAATAAAAGTAATTGAAACAGCTATTATCTGCACATTAGCTGAAATTTTTGCATTGACCTGTATAACATTTTAAAGAAAAGCAGTTAAACAGCAAAACGCTGAATATTAGACGAAATACTTTCTTTAAGCTGTTTAGTGTACGAAATGGTACTAATTTATTCAGATGCTGAATAATTTAGATATTTTCTTCTTTTTACAGCTAACTTCTGCAAAATTGAAAATAAACTCCTTGTTTTACCAAACTTATAGCGCTATAAGCATACAATTGCCTTTATGTTAAACTTAAAACAATATCAGTTACAAATGTGGGTATCTTAAGCAGCAAATAACTGATTAGTTGAAGATATCGTATGTTTATATCCAGATATTTCACCATTTTGTGACAAAATCAACAATATGCCTCCTCAGAAAAATAATAACAAAAGAGTAAATGATTCATGAAAAAAAAAAGAGAACGGGAGGAACAAGAAGAAAATGTTCACGAGAGTATGTAAAGATAAAAAATAGTATCTGTACAGTAATAGAAAAGAGTTTAACATCTGATACAAATGGGCCCGGGCCAAGTGCGACCAACACAGTTGAAGAGGGTTCTGTACACGATGATTATGCATCACCATCAGGATTAGTGATTCAAACACATAGACTGGGTCCAACTTTAGGTGCAGATAACGACAATACATACATATGTGTGATAGATATTAAAAAAGAGATTTAAATGGAAATATAATTAGGTGCTCTTGGGTGTATTTTGTAACAAGCGCGAAACTTTTGGTTGCAACTACCTACAATTTTAGTTGGTAATATAAACAATTGTCTAACTAAATATTACGCAATGCGTCATTCATAGTAGTACTATAAATACTATAAATACCTACATTAGTATAGGTCCCATCACCCTCAAATATTCATGGATTTATTTTCTATAAAAAAGCACCCTAAAAAGCTGAATAAAAGCATACTGTTTTATGTAATTTAAGACCTTTTGCTGATAAATATATAATTATTGTACTTTAAACCAAATAATTTCTGGATATGTAGTAGTATGTGAACTATTATACAAAAATAAGCAAAATAATCACTGATATAAACACTTTAATTCAAATTGGCCTTCCGCCATTAACTAACGTTCGACATAAACCTATTTTTATAAATCCTCAACATTTATCTTATGAAACACTTTGTTTAGTGAGTAGGAAACATTATCAGTTACACAAAATTTGATTCTCATTACTTGCTGGGACTGAAATTTGATAAAAAGTAAAGATCATTTAATTTAAATATTATTTCACATTTGTTTACCTTTTAAAATATAGCTTTATCTTGAGGCGCTCAAAAAATGTATAATGATCATGTTGATAATTCACAGTAAAGTGCCATGCGTTTATATAATTCACCTTAAACTTACTTAAAATGTATGAAATCATTTACGCTATTTTATATCGGCGACCATTTACAATATTTTGAACTAAGCGACACAAATTTATCCCGTCACAATAAAAAATACTTTTTACTTGAATAATTTCTTTGTAAAACTACTCCAAAGATCGGAATTTCGTATATCATTTGAATATCTGAACTCACAAATTAACAACTGCATAAAAGATGTATAATTTCTGGACTAAAGAAAAATCAGAATTTATGCAGAAGATATTCAGTGTGTCGTACATTTATTCAGCTGCTATGTGGCTATTAATCAAATGTTAACCAAATTGAAGCAAGATATTTTGTGCCCAAATTGCTTGAATATCACCTGTATAAGCGCTTACACAGAAGTTATACAAATACTTTATCCAGCTTAAAGTTAAAAGATTGCTTTTACGCAAAATTTATACAGCTATACTGTGTTGGCTGGGCATATCTTTAGTTGGTAGATAAGTTTCCATTTTGATGGTAACAATGGTCAAATTTGTTACCACTGCTTGCCTGACCTGACTTACTCTTTTCTTCAGGGAAGACGCAACTGATCACACTTATGAATCAAACAGTACGAGAAGAACAAATCGTCCATGATCTTAAGAAAGTTACCTGTAAATTTAAGTGTGACATGCAAGTAATTTTTACTATATAGTTATCAATTAAGTTCGATGTCAATTTATTTAAGCATTTTGTTTTGAAAATATAAATTGACATTACTTAAAGCTAATAAGCTTAACTAGTGCAGGCTTTCTGCATTTGTGTCCATTTTTTATACGATAGGGAAGGGCGGGGTAATTTAATTGCCTACTATATAACTCAATTAGATCACGTTCTTATTTGTTATACTATATTTACGTCGAAAATTCTCTAAAATAATTATATAATGTAAGTGATTTTCCTATGAACTACCTATATTATTTCGACACATTAGTATCATTGCTCTAATAAAAACTTCAGGCGTTGAAATAACAGACAAACAAAAATTATAGAAATCTTATTAAGTAAAAAGTATAATTTAGATTAATGTTATAAAATACGATTATTCTTTGTCTCGTGTAAAATCACATTTCAAAAAGATGCTTGGAATGAAATAAACCCAATTCAATGAAGCTAAAAATTCTTCATGACTACTGAAAGTAAGTATAGATATTATTATTTTATACTTTGTTACGCCATATTCAGCTGCGTACTTTAAAAACCGCTTTGCTGCTTTCACAGTAAGTAAAATAATATTAAATATTGGTTTTCTTAGAGATGTCGTGAACTGGCTTTATCTTTTCAATCTACGTCTATGCTAACATTGTATTGTTAGGGACTTGTTGTTAATATTAAGATTCATATTATATATATTTTTACTGATTTGTCTGCATTTATTTAAATTTTAAAAAATGTCTATGAAAAAGTCTTGAAATCTGTAACTACTCTTCTACACCTTTCATCGCCGTCGGATTTCATTGTCTGATGTTATCGGTGCCTTGGTAGTGGTAGTAGTGGTGGTGGTAGTGGTTGTAGGAGGGTCCAGACCCTTGATCTCGAAGGGTCCTCTGAAGAGGGGCCGGAACAGCCTCAAGAAGGACTGGTAGCGTACGGCTGAGTTCTGAAACATGTCAATTTTTTATTGTATTACCTAATTACTTGTAGCCATTTTACACCTTCTATTTATGAAGCAGACAAATAATTTAGGACAAGTAGTGTCAATACATGCCCCGATTTACCTACATAGATACACTCACATGTGTCTCCACATACTATTTTTTTTATTAGTGAAACATAAATATGCCATATGCTTTGATTTCAGCGCTGCTTTTTATCAATTTGAATTATATTGTAAGTATGTACTTTATTAAAAAGATTGATTTTCGATGTGTACTTCCCTCACAAAATACATGAAGCAAGTGTATGTTGTAGCACAAAGACGGTAAATTTTCGTCAGGCGCTTCGCAATTTAATCTATTTCCCGGAGATTGGGAGAGACTACTTCTTTCCCCTTGTCACGATCACTGCATATCTACCTCCTTCGCTTCATCCACATTCATAATTTCTTTCATGCAAGATCGACAGTTTCGGATACACTTAACCTGACCTTTTGCTAAAACGTCGATTTAATCAAGATATACATTCGTCTAAGTCCCACTCCAACGCTCCCATTCACCCTCCCCTTGTATATAAATGTCTGAAATAACATTACCTGTATAACATCGCCAATGATCTTAGTAGTTCTGATGAGAAGGGACACGGACGGCCCAAACAAACTGCCCGGGAAGTCCAGGCTGACCTTGTTCCTGTCGAACACCGGGATGTCGTCCGACTGTCTGGTCGGGCGCTCCAGGTCCGTCCGACCAATCAAGGTGACCTTCGTCGGGGACTCGTTTGTGGCCCGTGCTTGGCGGCGGTATGTAGTGCCAATCTGTGGGTGTGTACTAGGAGGTTTAATCTGTGTTTCTTTTTTTTTATTTGTAGAAAAGAGGTTTTCAATATAAATTGATCGGTTGTGAGTTTTGGTTTTTAGTTTGAAAGTCGTACATGTTTGGTATAATATTTGTTTATAAATAATAATACAATTAATTTTTAAACAGCTTTTATTCAATTCAATACATAACGAATTTGCGTATGTCGAAAAGGTCAAAAGGTCAGTAGGTAAAGTCGTTAGTAAAATAAAAAGTCAGTAGAAAATGGAATGAAAAATTATGTTTTGAAATAGAAATCTAACTACGAATGAATTAAGAGATTTATATACACAAAGGTATATATAAATATGGAACTAAAAAATTACTTAAATACGGTGTAAAAGTAATTATAGTGGAATTGACTTACATTAGGTACTGATCTCGTTCAAATGTAACTTTTTATGCATGCATCTGAATAACCGATTAATTTAGTGCAAAAAATTATGTGTAGTTTGGAGTATTAAAGATGATAGATAAAAGCAATGTGAAATAATAAGAATATTTGCTACAAATTTATTTAGTTTAACCCCACATGAAGTTCTCTGTAAGACCCAATGGTTGACTGGTAGATAATGCTTCTAGCATTAAGTCCGCCAATTGTGCTATACATTTGTATCTTGTGCAATGAAGTTTAAATAAATAAATAAAAAATAAACATATAAGTTTGGAGTCGCTTCGTGTAAAAATCTGACTCGACTAATCCAGGATATACGGAGATGAAGATCTAAGTGGTGAAGATGCAAAAATATGAGATGGCTATATATCTACATATGAACATATTGATAATATGTTCATATGTAGATATACTTCCTTGATTTCTTACACAACGATTTATCAACTTTTATACCTACCTGTCATCCAATCAATATGATGCCATCCTACATTCTATAGAAATCGACTCATATTAATTTCTTAACTTGACACGATATTCGTTTTGTCCTTTAGTAAAAGTATATCAAGGATGACCAAGTAATAAAATTAACATAAAGTGTTATTGTGAAACCGAAAAACTTCCATTAATGTTTTGTCAACTTTTGACAGTCTGTGATTTTATTAAGAACATTTAAATTTTTTATGTGTAATTAAAGATAGTCCTTCCTACCTAGAATATCGACAAGAGTTAGGTTTAAAATATTGAAGAATATTTGGACAACGTACCAGCAAAATAGAGGATGTGTACTTTTAGTGTAGACTCTAGCTACCAAAATATTATAATTACATATATATTTTTTAAATCATAATGATTAAGAAAAATGAGAACGACTAGATTTGGCGAAGTTAGAAATAGTGATTAATTATTTAATATTTGACATGTTTAAATATTTGAAAAAACAACGAAGTTCAAAAATTACTTTCATTAATACTTCAGAATAAATATCTAAATAATAATATTATACAGTGCTCGTAACATCGCACGCGCGACGTCGTTTTGTCGCACGACAAACTAATGCTGTCCCTTTTCACATCATAATAAAATGTGAAAGAGCGATAGTTTTTCTCGTGATGTGTAAAATCTCTTCCGCGATTACACGAAATTTACTGCTATTCAACACTCTATTGCATAACAGTAAGTCTCAGGATAGTTCAAAATAAAATATCTGCTACGTATGGTACACAAAATATACTTAGATGATGAGAGATGTAAATACCTTTGGAAACATAAATATTTTTTAATAACATTATTACACGTCTTTACCACTAACGGGGTAGAATATAGTCACAAGACTGGATGGCATAATGAGTGAAATGAGAATGACGTTTATTAAAATATATCAACGTTAATATGTCAGCCTATTTGAAAAACAAGCTTTGGTTTGAAGCATATTTTTCAAGAATTTTGAACTCTTATTTTAACGATTTTTTTCATATGGATTCTGTGAATTTCTATTTTATTTTCGTACAGGTAAAGAAGATTTTCGTAATTATGTACCTATTTTTTTTTTCGAAAGTACGATTTATATACCTCTTATTTAATAGAAATTTGTGAAGGTTTTCATTTAAGTGCTCCTCAAAGTACCTATGTAAGGTACTGATGACTTTTTCAATGGATGGGTGGTAAATCTAATAAGCTGGATACAAATAAAACAACATCTAATTTTACAGGTTGTTGACCCAACGATCTACTAGGAATATGTCGTCACCCTGCGTCAAACTAGATTTTTTGGAAATCCTAACAAATCACTGAAAAAATAAGGAGACAGCACTAAAATACAGTTTAACTTTAGGAGAAAAATAAATATAAAGAGGTTGGAAAAACTTCACTAAGCCAATTCTTATCTAAGAGAAGCCTAAACCCATTAGAATGTTTTCCGCTGTTTCTCTGATCACAGGCAAAACTGTGAGGAACAACTGGTAACATTTAATTTATAACGGAAGGTCTTTAATAGGTCTATTTATATTTAATCATTGGAAAGCGTACTTTGATCACTATTATAGAAGTAGAGTAGTCACTTATGCAAAAAAATATACATAAACGTGTATGTTTGTAAGTGTGTATATATAAGTGTGATGTGCAAAATTATACAGTGATGTGCTTTAATTTATATAAAAAAGATCTGCTCAAATCAAGCTCGCAGGTAAATTAGTTTTTTGGAAAAAGAATTTTAGTATTTTACATAAATTTACGTCGTTATTGTCACCATTAGATAAAACGTTGGAACACAATTTGAACATCTCTTAATAAAATGTGTTAAAAGCAATTATACTTACTTTTTCATAAATATGTCCTTAAAGGTTTTGGTATTTATTTACACATAGATAGTATAAATCTCTATCAGTATCAAAAATAATTACGTATTAATTTGTTACTTTTTACCCATTGTTGAACAACGGTCAAAGTGACAATGCAAGAATATCAACCTCAAATTAGGTATCTTATCGTCTCTTCGTACGTTCAGTACGATTTTAATTGTTATTTTTTTTGCATTCAAATGCATCAAATAGTGAAGAATATTCCCCATTTTTCTTTTTTGATCGGATAAATTTTTTTGAATTAAAAGTGTCCCAATGCTTATTTCAGAGTTATGGCGAGACAGCGGGTTATAACTGCTTACGAGTATCTTGAGTTTCGCTCTATAAAGTATGGCACGCATTTTTAACAGCTTTTTCATTACACCCAGCTATTATCTTATGTTATTACGCATATCAAGTTATCCTGTATGACATGACGGTATAATAGAGGCGAATTTTCATTGGCATTGAGTAGGTTGATGTGCTGTTGACTGTACAAGCGTATGCGTTAGATCGGCGCGGCTCAAACGCATGACTCTGAAATCAGCTAAATTCTAGAAACTTCATCGGAAGTTATGCAAAACGTAAAAGGCGAGTACAAACCGGATTTGTGCGGGGAGAGCTTGTGCATTCATCCGTGGCCAAATGTAAACTGCTTTATGTACATTGTACAACTATATATCAGTAACTTTATTAAGATATGTCGAGAACTATCAAGTCAAATTTTAAAATCATTTAAAATTATTCCCATTCCGATTTCTATGGTTCCAATAAATTAATACTTTTTTATTAAAAAAAAATTAACGACTTTCTTTATTCAAGATGAACGTTTATTATTTTACTTTTAAAATATATTAACGATCGTATGGTAAGTTACTTGGATTTAAATTAAAAAAAAAATGAAATTTTAAGTATACCACACTCGCATGGAATAATTTTTTGTCTATAATCAGATTATGACTTATAGTTAACGGTAGAAATATTATTCTTCGGACGGAGTAATGCACAAGCTAATAAGGTGCAGTGCATATAAACAACTCTTAGAAGAAAATATTTAATATCACCATCGTTCACCTAAAACTATTTACATATAAATACAAAGAGTGAGTCGCAATTTACAGCTGATGAAAAGCCTGGTTCATAATTCAAAAGCTTTCCAATATCAAATAAGTAAGCTCTATTAAATCTATGTCAGTCAATTATTAATCTTTTTTAGTTTTTTTTTTATTGCCATATGTTCGTTCAAAAAGTTGGTAACTATTTATCAAAAGCAGCATTGGAAATTTGGAATGAGAGCATTATGAAAAATAATAGTTTTTCTAATTTACTTATTAGTTTAAATTGAATTATGAACCGAAGTTAATAGAAAATTTAATACATTACGGCACTTTTCTCATTTATAAATTCATCATCTGATCATTACTTTTCATGTCGAAGATTTTGGTAATTGAGTGATTAAAAATCGCACAAAATAATAATGTTACGAATCACAAAACTGCCATATCGAGTAACTGGGTGTCGAATGAATATTTACAAATTCTCGATACAGCAAGTTCAGATATTTCAATTCATTTTTGCTTTATTAGTCTCCAAGCGTTAGTCCCGATTGAGACTTCACTGGGGTTACTGATTTGCATTTAATCGTAAAATCACTGAACGTGACCACTGGTCTATAATATCACGGCAAAAATAAATCGAAACATCTCCATCACTCTCTATTTACAGCCCGTCTTTAGGAAGAACGGGGCGGTGCCGCAATGTATTAGGAAGTCAGGGGTTTCACGACGAGTCGTCTTCCTCTGAGGAGTCAATAGTCTCGACCGTAGCTCCGGCACCAGCGTTGCTTGAAGAGGAACCTGAGAGTGACGTCACCAGCGATAGGATTGAACCCAGACCGCCCCCACCTTGTCCGCCAGAAGAACCACCGTTTCCAGACGACCCTCCGAATAGTGACGTCACAGCTTGGATCTTTGGCCCTATGAACTGTAACTTGGGCTGGAGAACTTGACCCACGATGCCTCCTAAGGATGATAAACCGTTTTGGGGAGGCTCAATTCCGTATTGCTTGTTGATCGCGATGTTTTGCTTGTCCAAGGTGTCCACCAGTCTCGTCTTTGCGTCGATCAATGAATTGATTTTCTGGAACCAGAAATTAGTTTGTTAGTTTCTACTATAGTTGATCTAGTAAAGGCAAAGTTACACACAGAAAGTACAGATTGAGCTAGCTCCAAAACGAGTACGTGATTTCAGCTTCAAATACTGACTCCGTGATTATGATAGTTATATTTTTAGGGTTAAGCTTTGATCAGGTAAACTACGTATGTGTTTTAATTTGTTTATCTTCTATAGAAGATAAACAAATTAAAACACATACGTTTAATTAAAACACATTCGTACCTTATACCCACTTCATGGGTATAAGGTACGAATGATTAACTTTTCTGTCTTTCTGTCCTGAAAAAGCTACCTATGTATAAAAGAAATCGGTTTGACGTACAGGAACACTAAATGTTAGCTGATATCACACTTGCAGGTTGGCGTTTAGTATTAAGAGCTGATGTCAGTGCTATTTTAATTACATAGGTTCACGTCAATGGAGTGGGCACCGTGGCTGC
Source organism: Amyelois transitella (assembly GCF_032362555.1). Classification (NCBI taxonomy): domain Eukaryota; kingdom Metazoa; phylum Arthropoda; class Insecta; order Lepidoptera; family Pyralidae; genus Amyelois; species Amyelois transitella. Next base: position 7,013,890 of record NC_083523.1, read on the forward strand.
TCAACTTGCAGACAACTATATAAATAAGTATACCGGGCCGAAAATGGAACAAAAATGTTTTCGGAAACTAATTACGGTGTCATAAAAAATTAAGGAAAATAATAGCTTTAACTTTTCATGTAAATAGAAAATTTGGTTTAGTAAAAATACGTATAGAATAGACCACAACTCTGTATACTTAATTACCTTTTTGGACTGTACCACGACAGTGAAGCGCGCTGTAAACCCTTGTTCACTTCACGTTTTTTTTATAGCAAATGCTTCGGTCAGCGAGAATAAGGAGCAAAGCCGTCATTCATCTAACCAGAGGCGAAGGGATAGCGATAAATGATCTTATTATTTAAGTCTGCACAGAACGTACATAGTTTTTGAATATCTTGGAGCCCGTTAGGAATAAAAATATGTATAAACACTACAGTATTAACCCAGAACGAATGCCTTACGAATCACATCATTAGCCTCAGTTTTCCATGCACGCTTAGATTTTCGAAAATTTCCTGATTACAGTAAATTAAGACAATAAATTACTCATAGTACTTACACCAAACACAAAGCCGAGAACAGCGTTCTTGATGCCCAACTTGGCCTGGGTGACGCCCTCGAATTTCCTCTTCTCCCTGGTCTGCTCGTCGCCGTCAGCGTCCTGCACACATACACACACACCCATATCACTACACTACCTACACACACCGACACCACCGACACCACACACATATATCGTACCGACACCAAAGTTTCGATAAAGTTTTTGAAAGTTATTTCGTGGGCGTTTTTTGTTTAGAAAATAAAAATAAATGTCAATTTATGATCACTAGGATGTTAAATAAAATTATTACAAAATAATTGGTGTAGTAAATTTTTGGATGATGTTTTTTTTTTCCAATTCATTATTTTTTAAATTGTATTCTTCAAACAATAATGTTTTTTGTAAAGAAAATTTAGACGTTTCATAAATACGTTTTAACAAACGTTGCGACCACGAAATAATTTTTAAAAACTGTCAATTAACTAAAACAATTTCACTACAACAAAAAACAAATAAATCTACGTATGTATCACTTAGTGTTTCAATCAAAACGTGGCTTTATAGTGTTCTACCGTCTATGTAACTACCACAGAACAAACAAGCCTACGCCGGTGGAGTGATGGTTCTGTGCTCTGTGGAATTAATGTCGAAACTAGTGCATGCATGAGCGTATACAACGAACAATTTTGTCCATCCATAATTTGTATGAAACTGTGCAATCAAAACGTGCGGTCGATTAAAATTTTCAAATATACGTTTACAAAAACACACACACACACACAACACAAATATAGAAAATTTATGATCTGAACTTACTTCGTCAATATTTTTTCCAATAAATGATTATTATACTCATCTTTCTTTAAATCTTTTGAATTTGTCTTCGCATACTCGCGTACGTAATTATAACACATTTTGAATTAAATTATTATAAGAGAGACAATATTATCTCTCCAGCCATTTTGGTAACTAATTTTCGCGATCGGTGTTCGAAAACGAAAAAATATTAATGAAATAAAATATTTATTAAAATATATATTCCATGTCTTAAGTTCGAAAATATATTAAATATGCTATGCGATCAATTGTATCCATAAGCAATCCAAATAAACATACCTTTCGAGTTTTGTGATTTTTGGCTCTATGTATCCCATTAGCGATAAAGACTGTGTGTAATGTCTGTCACTATTAGAATCTCAATAACATCATGAAGTCTTACACCTAAACGTGGCTGTTCAGTCGTTTCGAGACTGTTGTCTCTGTCTTCCCCGCATGGGATGTAGACGTGACTATATGTATGTATGTATTGCACAAGGGACATAACCCTTATTTCTTGAATGAAATGATAATGATTTTCAAAATTCCCATAAAAAGGCGCTATTAAATTTAGCCCACAAACTAAAAAAAGTGGTTAATTGTAATGAGTGACGTGTAGCCAAACGTCCGGAGAGACCGCACAGAGCGAAGGTCGTGCGTTCACTTGCTAACCAATATTACGTGTAAAGCCTTATGTAGCACCGATACTCTTTTCTGAGTTAAATATATTAGTGGGATTTTTGCCATGTGGTTCCCGGCACCATTAAAAAAAAGAATAGGATCACTCCATCTCCTTCCCATGGATGTCGTAAAAGGCGAGTAAGGGGTATGCTCATAAAATTGGGATTCTTGTAAGCGCTGGGCTGGCAACCTGTCACTATTTTAATCTCAATTCTATCATTAAGCCAAATAGCTGAACGTGGCCGATCAGTCTTTCCAAGGCTGTTGGCTCTGTCTACCCCACAAGGGATATAGACGTGATTTATGTAAGATAGCACAAATTTTCTCACTGCACACAGAGACGAGTAACATTTAATTTGACACATAAATCGTAACCCTTTTATTCACTCAACGACGCCAATAAATATAATGCCTTGTATCTAATTTTCTAACAATATAATTGTCTGACACACATAAGTAATAACGCGTGCTAAAGTGTTATTATTATTATGGTCTTTTTAATAGCATTTTAAACGCCTTATAAATTTTAAGTGACTAAAGATCCAAGCATAATGTTCTATCTTTTCATATTTACAAACAAGACGGACATTAAATAAAATTAACGAATGATTTTAAACATGCTGGTCTGTCTTGTAGCGAAGAAAATCTAGCGTGTGCCAGTTACTTCTCTTTCCGCGCAGATTGTAAAAGTCAACCAAGTTATAAGCTTATTAACTTAGTGCTCCTCTTTTAGGCGGTGGGATAACAAAATGGCGCTACCTGAATCAATTCTATCATCAAGCCATCCAGCTGAATATGCCTTTTAGTCTTAAAATTACTTTTGTCTCTATATACCCTTTTATTTTGACGGCCTCTGTGGCGCAGCGGTAGTAGGCTTGTCTGTGACACCGGAGGTCCCGGGTTCGAATCCCGGCCAGCGCATGATGAGAAAAGAACTTTTTCTGATTGGTCTGGGTCTTGGATGTTAATCTATATAAGTATTTATTATAAAATATAGTATCGTTGAGTTAGTATCTCGTAACACGAGTGTCGAACCTACCTCGAGGCTAACTCAATCAGTGTAATTTGTCCCGTATATATTTATTTAATTATTTATTTTATACCCCGTTAAACATAAAAACGTGATATACATATGTGTGTAATGCAATGTTCAATTATAAACATTTCACCTTTGCACTTAAGTCATTTGGCTTCTTAATGCACCGGTAGCACTTTAAATTTGACCCTCGATCAAGGCAAACTTATGGTAATTGGTCATTTTTAATGTACTTAATTGAAATAGAAAAATGACATGACAATCAGGCTACATACTTGATGTAAGATAAAATTTAAAACCAAATAGTTCAATAAGTGCATTTAAAATAATTTAAAGAGCCGTTTGCAATAAATCGGGGACGTCTTACCAAATGGTCAAGAATACTCTAAATTGACAAACTTGCATGACGAGAGTTATGAATGTGGATGTCGCGAAAGAATGCAGGGATACTACAAGTGGGAAGATGTAGTCTCTGCCTACCCTTGCCCTTAATGCATGTTCTCACAGTTAGATATTGCAAGTTTCGTTAAAAATGTGATTATGAATTTATTTAAAACATACATGTTTAACATGAATAATAGCATAAAACATGCATTCAAGAACTAGTTATATTTCATAACAGTTGTAATACATTGTTTCCTGTGGTTTCTTTCGCTATGGAAATTCCACAGTATACAGCAAAAACACAAAAAATACATTCCTTTATTGGAATTACAAAAATATCCAACATGAGATAAAAATTACTAGTGCAAAGGAAATTTTCCAGGTGTAACTATCACGCTAACAGCTAACCTAAAAATCTTACCCCTTTTTTTGATATATTACGCTTTATTGAGAAACCAAGCTTCAAAGTTGCTTAGAATGCAATCCAAATATAATTGATCCACATTGTTTCCAATTAACTACTTATATAAAATAAAAATCCATCAATTTAGTGGCTTGTTTATTAAGAACAGTATAAATTTCAACTTTATTTTGACAATAATTTTGACAATTAAAATCTAAATGCAATTTGGCGTCTTGTAAAGTCGATTTTATATTCTTAATTTTTAAGTTTTTCAAAGAAACATGTGTAAAGCCTTGTTTAACATGACGTTTTGTGCAAGAAGGCCCAACCGAGGTTTGGTTAAGTGTCGAAAGAGTTGCGTAATGACGCGCGGTCGGCTAACTAAATACAAATAATGCTTATCATGTGGTAGGTACTAAGGATTGAGGTTATTATATAATATAAGGTGAAGTTTTTGTGATGATACCGTAAATTGATGAAAATTCTACTATCATTTTGGAAAAAATCATCACATATTTTTTTTAATTTTCCCTCTCCTATTTTCTATCGTTTTAAAAGCAGTTGGTTTTTCACTCTTATTTTACGCTTCTTCGTTTGTTATCCTTTTCGTCCAATTATATAATTAGGTTATAAATACATTCGCAGAATCATTTCTGAGATCATCACTTTTCAAATCATATTTCTGCAAAATAATAATTCGACTCCCATTTCTTCCAAAAACTTTAAAATATTGGAACACATTGATTTTCAAGCATTGCTTTACATCTTTAGCGTATATTTCTGGCTAAGAATGTAAACAAAATTATGCCGTTGTCACAGAGAAACCTAAGTATTTTTCTTCTTACATACCTATATAAATATTCATAAAAGCAAGTCGAAGTGAAGTTAGAATGAGACCTGTTGATCTTCGACATACTATGTGTTTCACAAGACGTAGTGTGTTACAACATCATACAACCCCAACATTATATTTAAACTATCTAGGAAACTGTTTTTGTTGTAATTGTACACAATTGCAATGCATAAGTGGAGCGTCATCCATTGATTTATTTTCTCTATATTTTTTTTATTGACGTTTTTTTGATAAGTGAATATATAGGTAAGAGTAAATTTAAAATTAAAAATTGGATATTAATCAAGTTTTTGCCAAGGTTCTTGTCCAATCTCATATAATACCACACTGTTATTGTTTAAATTAATTAATCTTTATTCTATTAAACTTCACAATCAGTAATTAATCCTGCCGTGTGGTTCCCGGCACCATTACAAAAAAGAATAGGACCACTCCATCTCTTTCCCACGGATGTCTTAAAAGGCGACTAAGGGATAGGCTAATAAACTTGGGATTCCTCTTTTAGGCGATGGGCTAGCAACCTGTCACTATTTGAATCTCAATTCTATCACTAAGCCAAACAGCTGAGCGTGGCCTATCAGTCTTTTCAAGACTGGAGGCTCTGTCTACCCCGCTAGGGATATAGACGTGATCATATGTATGTATGTATGTAATTAATCCTCAAACGTTTTAAACGTCAGAAATAACCCGAATACTACAATTTACATACATTTACGACTTTAGCTATTATTCCTTAAGGTTTCGAGACTTATGTTGGCATTTTTGATAAGGATAAACTGGTAGTGCCGACGCAGCTGACCACAGCGGGTCGAGGCCACCCGCCTCTCGCGTAACCTGCCCGTTACCACGCTCAGTATACCGACTGACCCCCTAAATGGTACCTTGAATTTAACATGAATAATTTTATGTATAAATTACCAGTTTTATATTAAAGCTTAAATATGGTAGAAGAAAAAAAATATGTGAATTAAAATTATTTTTTTTTTAATAATAATTAATTATGTAATTTTTCAGCATATTGTGTTTAAATTCACAAAACTAAACTAAACACATCCTAATGATATTATGTGAAAAAACTATTTAAAGATTGTAATTTGAAAAAAAAATAATTGTTTGTATATACAAATTCAGCTAGAGGTTTACTTAAAAACCATGTAAAAATCAAACTAATATAACATTACTCGGCGAAGAATCATTGGCTGCGGTCTGATTGAACCTGCAACCACGCATTCGGATACTTTAACCGTTCGACCACCTACGCTCTACACTGTAAAACCAACCGCACTGTAAATTTCATAATAAGGTACTCCAACCACAAAACGCCAAAACGTCTAAAGCTTCAAAGTAAAATTTACAATGTAATTGGTCATTTAGCTATATTTTGTTTATAGCCTAACCTAAAGTTATTTACTGAGAAGCAATTTATCTACCACAGATCCTTTTACGAGGCGGAGGCCGAAAGGTCGGCGACTCTGTCCTAGATATGAGGTAATTTTGTTTAATGAACTAGCTGCTTCTCGTGGTTTTACTTGCTGAGAGCGAATCGGTGGAGGAATACTGTAGTTCAAACACAACCTGAAGAACTATCAAAGTTAAAAAATTATATACATATATTATTTGACGAAAATATTTTTTAGATTAAATTTTATATGCTTGATTGTTTTGTGGATCCTTGTGTCAATGGTATGTAAAAACTGTGAAAACTATAAGAAAAATGCCGTGTGGTTCTCGGCACCAATGAAAAAAATAATAGGACCACTCCATCTCTTGCCCGTGGATGTCGTAAGAAGCGGAAAGGGATAGGCTAATAAACTTGAGATTCTTCTTGTCAGCGATGGGCTAGCAACCAGTCACTATTTGAGTTCTTTCATTATGCCAAACAGCTGAACGTGGCCTATTAGTCTTTTCGAAACTGCTGGCTCTATCTACCCTGCAGGGGACATAGACGTGATTGTATGTATATATCAATGAAATCAGAGTATATTATACATTCTGGCCCAATTTATCTAATTATTTTGCCAAAGTGGCGGCTAAACAAGGCCATAACTTTGAGACTGTATCTACCTCGTAAGCTATAAATACGTGATATGTGAGTATGTCTTAGGTGACATTAATTTGTTATATTTATCTATTTCAAACAGACTAGCCCGTTCACAATATGCAGTAATTATGACTGAATTTGCGGGCAGCAAGGTTGTGCAGAATTAAGATAACGATTATAAACCTGTTTTATGACCAAATAGGTGGGCGTTTTTAGAATTAAACACGAATTGCACTTAATAAATTTTGTCCGAGACTTAAAGGATCTACGCGGTTTCACTTCAAGAAATATTATAAAACCAAAGAAAAATAATGTACATTTCAAATTACAGATACTATTATGAAATAATGATAATTTTGTGTAGGTACTAATCTTTTAATGATAATCTTTGGAATAAGTAGGACGTGTCAGAAGTCATCAACGTTGACACCGCTCATATTTCATAGGCATATAATTCTCGACAAAATTATTTATTTTAAAGACGTATATTGTTATATTCAAGTAATAACTTTATTTTGCATACTTTTTTTATTGCTTTGCATATGCAATGCATAGGTTATATATGGAAAAGTATTATTTTTTAAAAGTACAGAGAATCATGGAGTTTCGGTCTTTTTGAGACATCTATCTACCCCTGAGGTCTACACCCTGTTAGATATGCAGACACATTCAGCGTTATGGTAATAACTAAGCTAATAAATGACTAAGCAATGAAAACAAAAAAATACGTGAGAGTTACATATAAAAAATAATTATGTTTCCATAATACTCGTAAATGGACCACAACGTAACATTTTTATCGTATTTTGCGAAATTATCAATAGAAATGTTTTCAAAACAAGTATTCTCATTACAAATATATAATTTTACAAATGAAACTTTGCTTAAATAATTAATAATAATTGCTTTTGTAATTCTCAACATTACACCTGTCGTGTTTGTCGAACCTGTTGCGTTTTGCCCGACCGCGCAAGAAGGGTAATTGTGTTTGGCCGTGATATACCATAGACACCTTCGTTTTGAAACACCTTACTTTACCTTTAAAAAAAAATAGTTATATTTGTATTGATTTCCGATTTTTCTTTATCTTAATAATAAGACTCTTTTTCTGATGTACAATAGAAAATAATGATCTTGATATTTCAAGAGCACTTGATCATTAAAACAATCATCTCATGAAAATGATTTATAGACATCTCAATAAAAGACTAATAAAAGATTTTAAAGCGCGTTGCATTGTAATATTTATAATACGTGCGCGTTTAATACCTGTATTATTTATAAAAAGTCCTAAAAAAAATAGGCCATCTAAAAGTCCCAACGACAATAGTTAACAGGATATAGTAAAAAACGAAATACTAACGTTAAATAACTTTTCTTTAAAAGTCTCACATACTTGACAACGACTGCCTGAGAACGTATTTTAGTATGCGCTATGATGAAATACAGAATACATAATTATCACGTCAACGCCGTATTCTCATCGGACATGTCCCAAAGTTCCCTTGTCCTATGAGAATTATAATGCATTTTTGCGATTATATTACGAAACCATTCTCCGTATAGCAGATCTGGGAACTAGATCGGAGAACATTGCTGTGTTGCAACAGAATGATCTAGTTAACGATTTATACCGCATTATTGTACATTGTTCTATTAGGAAAGTCCTCACCTCATAGAAGTTTATGAAAAAAATCTTAGGCCGAACAGTGAAAATAGTCACCCCGAATTTGACAATATTGGGTGTATTGAAAAAAAATAATTACGTATGTTATATCAAAGACTAGAGAAAACAAAACAATTTGTTAATGTAGGTTGTTAAAGAACGTTTTTTAAATCGCCGTTTAAGTTGTCGATTAAAAAAATATATATATAAAGCCTAGTGTAATTTAATAAAAAACACTAAATAAATAATTTATAAATAAGTGTAAACTAGGGAGTCTTTTGGACGGTTGCCTATCTTACCAGCGCAAGGGCCAAAAACCAGTTAGCTATTCAGATAATCTTGGTAGGTCAGTTTAGTAACTCAAGCTCTGTCTAACCCGTAAGTAATAAAAACGTGATATGTATATGAAAAAAAGACAAAACTATGTCAATTGTATCAATAAAGATAAGATCATATCTAAAAAGTAGAATGCCAAAAACCAGATCATCTATTTTCGGCCGGCGTTACCCAACTAAACAAGAAGTAGAGTTATTCGCACCAGACGAACATCCCGTCTCGTTGGCACAATCGCTGGATTCACACGCCTGTCCTTTCTAACGTTATATAACTCTATTGGGTGTTGGTAGGTAGTTAATACATCCATTCTTTCCGTTATACTATCCATACTTTCAAGATAGTATGTTACTAATATAATATATATATATATATGATTTTGGAATTAGACTAGGCTTTTAATAGAAAACATTATAATTACCAAAAATGTTATAATCTGGCATATAAATTATATGGATATATATGGATCTTTGACAGGTGAATTAATAAATGTTCTAGCCGTATCTTTTGAATTTAGACTAATCTGGTTTAAAGTTTATATAATTCGCACTTTCTAGACAGGAAATTTGAACACAACTGTTATAATTGCAGTAATCTTTGCAAATACGTTCTCTTTTGATTTTATACTAACTAGTAGTGTTGGCGAAATCTAAAATTAAATAGGATTAGGTAAGACAAAAAGGAAGCAAGAAAGTTAAATTATGACTAATTTTTATGTTTATTTATTAATTTCAACTTTATTGTTCTAAATGCAAATGTATAATAGCACAATTGGCGGACTTAATGCTAGATGCATTAACTATACTATAGTCAACTTGATTGGTCTGACAGAGAACTTGGTGTGGCGGCGAACAAAATATATATATTTATACCTACACAAATGACAAAATAAAATGATTTTAATAAAAAACATAAAAACTACAATAAATAAACAATATACATAAATAAACAGGTGCAACGATAACCGAAATTAGTGAAGACGGTTTAGTGTCGTGAACGTTTGCTACATATCAGTATACTCACTGAAAATATTTGTGAAAAGTGTAAAAATAAATAATTTTTTATTTAAAGTTTTTGTGGTCATTAGCATCGTTAAAGGAATACTCGTGAAGTGTATATGTATTTTAGTTTTTATATGTAAAGGGCATGAAAAGTTCTCTTTTTTTTATTTCTTTAACCATTTTGATCGTAATAAGGAAATACTAATATGAATATTAATAAAAACTGAGGTAAAAATATCTCTAATTATATAAAAAAATATATATTGCAAATCTTGCAACACACAAACTCGACAGATGGCAAAACATAGCAAAAACGTGCCATCATTTTGCTAAATTATCTACTCGTAGAATATTTAAGCTTCACGCAATTTAGCTCGGTACCATGTACATTAATGTTAAGCATTAACGTTTTACCTACCGAGAAAATTATTTAGCATTTAGATACTGGATAAAAGATGACCGACATATCAAACAGTTCAACACACAGATTACTATAAATAAAAATCAGTTGCTTTAATAAATTTAAATACAGTGAACTACTAAAAAGTTTGTCACTTTTTAATAGCGATTTTAAAGATTGAGTCAATCGTAAAACATCGTGAAATATATGGCAATAAATAAAAATCTTAGTTAAATAAACGAATTTATAAAAAATTGTATCAAAGTGTGAGACTCTCTTCACTTTAATTATGCTCTATGTTTTACATATTCTTTAGACATAAAATTTCATTTATGAATTCATAATTTAGAAGCATAACCAATAACCTCATAAACAGTAAAAATCCAGATCATTTTACGAATATTTTCCTTATCAAACACATTTTAATTTGAACACTATACTCTTTATTTTAAAGTGCATTTATGTATGTCTGTAGTGGCGTGGTAAGTGGTTATTTTATATAATCGTATATGTCATAATGTAAGGTTTATTTTGGGTATGTATGAGAGGCGATAGCCGGAAAGAAGTTGAGTCGAGGCCAACAACAAATACTTAGGTAAATGTAACAAATAAAAATATACAAGGTAAGTCAAACGATCACTAAATTGACAAACAAAGCGTATATCTACTAATTGAACTGACCCAACTAAGTCATCGATTGTATATAGTATGAAAAATGTTCATATAAACATCCAAGACCCAGGGTAATCAAAAATGGTTCATTGGCCAAAAACGGTCCATTTGCCATTGTCACGAACTCCCTTTTTTAAGGAATTTGTGTAATTATTTAAAATAAGAAAAGAAAATAAAACGTCATGAAAAAGTAAGTGAATTTGAATTAAATTTGAACCCGGGACCTGTGGATCAGAGGCAAAAACAGAATCACTGCGTAAAATAGGCCATCAAAATTCAAATGATTATTTACTTATTACCAACATTAACTGATTGTTAGTAACGATATTCGTAAGAACGAGGCAAAAATTCCTTTAAGTAGAAAATTAAGTAAGATATAATGTTACGCGTTAATATAATTTGATTATGATTCATAATAATACACTTATAAAATCATAAAAAAATATTTAAAGTTAGCGCAAATTGATACTTTTACATGTTTACGATCGAACCTAGAACCGCACACTACAATTAATGACACAATCTCAGATGTAACTATTGACATCTGACATTCAAACAATATTGCAACAAGATGGCCAATAGTGAATGGTGATTGCTGATGTCAATCAATATGAAGTTTTAGTTTTTGTTGATTGACTATTTTTGTCTTAATCTATGATGTAATTTATAAGAAGCGTGATGTTTGTAACTAATATTTGATACGAGTGCATGATGGCCTGTTAATTAGAATGAAGAGCTAATTATTGTCCTATATTTCTATTTTTAACTTTAATATTTATGTAATTCACAAAGAATAGTTTCTTTAATTAAATAACTTAAAAAAATGGTAGACAATATTAATTTTATGACAAAGAAAGATAAGCCAGTCACTATTTGAAGCGTACTTCTTTCGCTTCATCCACATTCATAAGTATCTTAAAGCAAACTCTATGATTTAAAGTACCTATACTCTTCATTTTACCTTTTGCCAAAATGTCCCTGACTCTAATATATTTTCGTCTAGACCATATGATATGATTAAATGTTATTTTGTACCCAAATTTTATATACATGAAAATATTCTTATGCTTAAAGTTTCCCATTGGGATAGGCAGAGACTACGGATTTCCACTTGCTGCTATCCTTGCAGACCTGTTTTGATTATTCAGCCGCTTATACGTACTTAATGTTCGTTCGTCTTAGACGGACAAACAGACTTACACAGTATTATAATATTACGTCACAACTCCGAAACCAGTGGTCAAGGGATTGCGTAACCTACTCCGTGGAAAGTGGAGTTCGCTATGACCATTATTATAATTCTATTTGTAAATGAATAATAAAGTATTGAGGTGTCATCATGAGGTCAGTGGAACTAGCGTTGATGAATCATTGGTATTTTAATTATATTATTTACGTACGTATTATTAAATTGTTATTTAATAATTTTCGCCACCATAGAATTCAAAGATAGGAAAATTTTAGTAACTAAATGTCAAAACAAGCGTTAAAATCAAAAGTTAAAGAATCATAATTAATTTATTAATTATTCTCTCTTAATTATATTCTAGAAATTTGATCAATAAAAAAATATGTAAATATAAATCAAATAAAAAATAAATCAATGAATTTTAACACATAAATTATATTCTAAATCTATGTTTAAACATTAAAAAAAATCTACAATTCATTCTCAAGCAAAAACAATATCCATTTATAACTCTCAAAAACAGATTAATTAATGCGTAAGTAAAATTGTTTTTATTTAGTCAAATCTAAGCCTTCGTGACCTCAATTTCAATGTTAGTTACATAAATAATTTCATGCTTGCCCGTGTATTTATATCATATTATCTAAACAGGTATCTCTTGATTGCCTAATTGGGTTGAGATCTCAATATGATCTTCCGGATTCATCTTGACATTCTATTTTTACTTTTAAATGTTCTTTTTCTCTTTGTTTTAAGTTTAATTAGATAATGGGTCTTCCCAAAAGGGCAGGCATTCCAATTTAAACTTGCCACGATCTTTACAAACTTCCTCAACTTCTACTTTTGCCCTGACCTGACCTGATTTGTTCAAAGTACGTACTACGTTTAGACCTTCTCCTTCCAACGGTAAGGGATATGCTTAGAAACTTAGGATTCCTTCAATTGCATCCTAATTCCATCATTAAGCCATACACCTATGTGTGAACTGCGAGTAGTATGTGTGTAAAAAATGTATGTCAAGTTTGATGTCGATGACGTCTTAAACAAATCTACATAATTTCAAACTTTTATGCGTTCTTCATGATAACACCAAGAAAGGCGGTCACAAGGGCACAACACTAGTTGCATTCTGACGTACATAACTAGTGATGTGCTCCCCTTTTGTTTGAACGTACAGTCGACCGCATAGGATGCGTAATTTTTATTACAAATTGGGACGTTACGTTAGACATATTCTATCTGAAGTGGGCACGTAACAAACATCTGTGCACGTGAATTATGAAATATTAATCTTAGTTTGTCTCAAAATCGTCAAATCATTGATGGTAATCTAGTGTACCGTGCCAGTAATGCATTAGAGGATTTTTATGTTTATTTTGAATTCGAAACTTAATTGCATCATAAAGCCATACAGCGGAAAGGCCTTCAGTCTCATCAAGACCATTGGCTACCCCGTCTACCCCGCAAGGCATATAGAGGTGACTCGATATGTATGTATGTATTTTGAACTTGAGTCTTTTCGAGACTGTTTGTTCTATCTTTCCTGTAAGGAATTAAGACGTGATATCTGTCCTAAATTAATATCCTGACAAGAAGACGATAGCATATTGGTATAAGAGTAAGTTTTTAGTGATCGTTGTCATGTAGGTACCTAATTGTGTGGTGGTCTAGTGTATATTCATTTTGTTAAGATGCGATATTTTGATACATAAAGTCACATAACAGATAGTTATGAATTGATGTCACGTAAAAATTAGTAAATTTTAATGAAACGCAATATAATTGGTCAGAAGGAGGTCATGTATGCGCATGCGCAGTCCTTCATTGGTATTAATCACTTGGACATATGATCTTTTGTACAACATTCAAGGTAAACTTAGCAAAACCAGTATTGACCAATAGCGACTAACTGGTATTTCATTTCAGCTAAAGCTTTGAAACTTAACCAAATATCCTTAAAATTATAGTTAGTCGTAGTTTCCGCAAACTTAAAGATAATGCATTCCATTGCGCGGTGTTAACCCTAAAATTATATGTTGTTATACGAACAACGCACAATGAATGCAAACTTAACTGAAAATAACATTGGCCTGTAAACCAGATGGTACATTGTAGCGAGTTGTTGTACAATCATTGTAAATTCATCATCTACTCATACAAATTTAAATCTTTTGTTTAAAAAACACATGAAAAACAATTTAAGGTCATGCGTTTTTTGTAATAAATTTATTTTGTGACGAGTACAATTACTCACTATTTAGCATGCATCACAATAGATTTTCTTTCGTTTCTCTTGTATATATTACTTTAAAAAATTATATTCTTATAAAAAATTGCTTGAGTTACCCGACAGCGACACATCATTCCTTTAGTTACAAAAACAATATTTACATTTCTATTCTCGTACAACTACTATTGTAAAAACAGAATAAAGAATCATCAGTTCCATAAGCGAAAACTCCGGAAAATTTCAATTGCAACGCATGCCAAACGCATCGGTATAAACTCAAGAACTCACCTCTATCGGCTGAAGCGAGTCATCATCGGCCAACTGTCTCCGGCTGCGCACGTGCGCGGGCGTCGCAAACGCAACACCTACAAACAGGAGGACCACAAGCGTGCGTGTTGCCAACATCGTGACCAAAACGATACTGCCGGCAGAGGCTTCCAACGACCAGTAAAGAGGGGAGAGAAGTGGGGACTTATACGAATGATATCCAATGACGTAACGGCTCCTGTTGGGTTGAGGCTGCAACCTTTCTTTGACTCTTTGACTCCGTAAGGATGTACTGTGTAGTTTTTTTTGCATATACACGTTTTGAAATTGATATGTTTGGTGTGTGTCGTCACGTGTTTGCGAAATCCCTTTGGCCTTGAGGTTGACATGTGTTTTATAAGTAAGGGTGTGTATTAGGTAATGTGATGATGTCGAGTTTAAGATTAAGAATTGTATGTATCCTATTCATTATTAGGTTAAGTTTACATTGATTTAGGTATTTTTATAAAATGATTGAAATCTGTTGTTTTTTATGGATTCAGATTTTGTAAATAACAATGGCTTTCTGTATTGTTATGAAAAGAATCTGCTATGAAAAAAAAAATTATGTTATAAACCTCGATATAAAAATGCAACACATATACATGCACAAGCAATGCACCCTTATGTAAATTTACCATGATTAACATCCTAATGTCCTAACTTTTATTAAAAATCATTGAGCTCATCTATAAGTAATTGATGAAAAAATTCAAACGTTTTTTATTTAGTTTTTTATTGAAATCAAGCAATAATTAAAAATTTCTCGAAATCATTACTAATGAATAAAACTGGAGCTACAAGAATAACTGAACTCATTTCCAAATGTCCATTATTACTCATGCGTTCGTAATCATAGCTTCGAGGCAGCTAATCACAGACTAATTCTAGCACATTGCATTAATTGCATTATTTTAGGCTTCAATGTTGTACATTCACTACTACTATTAATATTATACATACTTATTTACATTTAGTCACATCCTCATCCATATCCCTTGTGGGGTTGACAAAGCCGAATGTCTTGAAATTACCACGTTCAGCTGTTAGGCTTTATAATAGAATAGAATAGATTTATTTCCAAAATTGGATACAAGGTATCACTTTTTGACGTCACATCACCTAAATCTAATTATAACTACTACTACTACTAATAGAATTGAGATTTAAATAGTGACAGGTTGCTAGCCCATCGCCTAAAAGAAGAACCCCAAGTTTATAAGCCTATCCCAAAGTCGCCTATTACGACATCCATGTTAACGAGATGGAGTGGACCTATCCTTTTTTGTAATTGTGCCGGGAACCACACGGCTCTGAAATATTATCAAAACGAAAGAACGGTGCATCAGAATGGAATAAAAAATAAATTAAAATAAAACATATCCGCCGAGCTTGCAGGAAGAGAGTTATGAATGTGGATGAAGCGAAGGAAATATGCAGAGATCGTGGCAAGTGGAAAGAGGTAGTCTCTGCCTACCCCTCCGGGAAAGAGGCGTGATTTTATGTATGTATGTAAAACATATCCATCGGTGTATCAGATTTTGGGGATTTCAACTTTAACAGCGAACAAAGTCGCGGGCAATAACTAGTAATAAATAGGTTTCGACAGTTGACACTAAATAAATGTAGCATATAAATCATATACAACATACATACATACATATTAACTTTTATTTACAATTAAATAAATACTTACTGACCTCAGTATGAACATTAGAAGGTGCCAAGGTAAGTCCATTAAAACTGTTAGGTTCATTTCAAAATGCATTACTTTGAGATCCTTGTTATACATACATACATACATTTTATTACATAATTAACCTTTTAATCTAAATCTGGAAGCATGGCAGTAAACCTTGGTCGTTGGAAGGACAAGCCCGCTAACTGTTAATTATTAGAACTACATATGTACATACATACATACATACATATGGTCACGTCTATATCCCTTGCGGGGTAGACAGAGCCAACAGCCCTGAAAAGACTGATTGGCCACGCTCAGCAATTTAGCTTAATGATAGACTTGAGATACAAATAGTGACAGGTTGCTAACCCATCGCCTTAAAAAGAATGCCAAGTTTGTAAGCCTATCCCTTAATCGCCTTTTACGACATCCGTGGGAAAGAGATGGTGGTGGTCCTATTATTTTTTGTATTGGTGCCGGGAACCACACGGCACTATATATGTACGTACATATAATCACGTTTTTACTCCCTACAGGGTAGACAGAGCCGAACAGTCTCACAAATATTGAAATGCCACGTTCAGCTGTGTGCCTATAATGATGGAATTGATATTCAAATAGTGACAGGTTGCTAGCCAATCGCCTTAAAATAAGAGTCCCGAGTTTTTAAGCCTATCCCTTAGTCACCTCCATTCATGGGAGATAAAAGGAGTGCTCCTAAATATACATTACATATGTCGCGTGAAAGGCGTATATAGTAAAATTGTTAAGCTGCCGAATCAAAATACTCGAAGAAAATAGTGGCACAGGTTCAAATCCCGGCCAATGATTTTTTCGGAGTTATATAAATCAGTTTTAATACTAACCGATGTTTGTTTGTTTGATGCCTTGTTCCATTAAGTCCACCTGTAGTAAATTTTACGTGCATAAAGTTTAAATAAATAAATAAATGTTCTTACGGTCAGAAGTCCTCTTTAGAGATCTGAGGATGTTATGGTATTAAGGCCAGGAGGAAGAACAAATTATACGTCTTTAACCTTTACGAGCTAAACAAGGCCAATTGTCTGATAAAGACTATAATGCTACGTACGCACACTTGTCTATAGTTTGAAATATAAACTCGGGATTCTAAGTTTATAAGTCTTTTCCCTTGATTTTGTGATCTAAACCACAAAATATATCTTACTAGCTGTCGTCCGCATCTCCGTACGCGTGAAAAGTACACTATATCCTTCTCTGTTCTCCATACTATATGTATGTTAAATTTTATATAGATCGGTTTAGTGGTTTTGACGTAAACGACGGACACACGAACACACTTTTACATTTATAATGTCAGAATGGATGTTGTTGCTCGTTGATGTCTTTTGTATGGCGACTTCAAACTTAATGGCGCGGAACTATATCTGACATATACTTTATGCCGTGTGGTTACCGGCACTGTAGAATAAAATCTTAAGCATGGATTCGTAAAAGGCTTCTAAGGCACATTAGTTTAGTGCAGCATTACCATGATCCAATATAGGTTATGTTCTCCTGCAAAGGTTGCGATGGAAGTTGCTTCGTATAAAAACCTCAATCCTCGTTTTGCCATGCAACTGAACATGGCTTTTATTAAAACAGTTGGCGCTGACTACCCCGCAGGCTTGATATGTATCTTTCTAAATGTTAGTTGGCTCTGACTACCCCGCAAGCTTGATATGTATTCATCTAAATTTTACAATAGGTAACACTTAGGTCAGATAAAGTTAGCGGGAAGACAGACGGAAACAAACTTGATTTTTATGCATATATAAAACATGGCCCAGTTACACAAATGCGGACATACGTGATGTGACAGTAAGATGTAGGTAATCCTACTAATATTATAAATGCGAATGTTCGTGAGTATGTCAGGATGTCAGTATGGATGTTTGTTACTCTTTCACGCAAAAACAACTGAACCGATTACGATGAAATTTGGTATTTAGGTAACTGAAGACACAAATTAACGTATAGGTTACTTTTTATAGCATAGTGCCCGTGGGATTGATTCCACGCGGACGAAGTCGCGGGCGGCCTCTAGTTAAAAATAAATAAAATGGTTTGAAACAATTAGAAAACGACGTATTATGTAAATACCAATGCTTCTACTGTCTATGGTTTCTTTTACATTTTTAAAGTCGGCGACAAAAGTTAATGAATAGGCCTTAACATCATGCTACAAGAGTTTTTGATAACTTTTTGTTTGTTTGTAAATACTTTACTGTACATAACAGAGTAACAGAAAATATAGTATGACTAAACAACAACGCACAACGGCGGACTTATCCCTAGGACTTCTTTCAGTTAACCCGAACTTTTTTCAGGGGTTTTTCCAGCCATCTTATTATGGATAGTATACTTATATATTGCCTTAATTATACGAAAAGAATAAAACAAAAACTTGAAAGATTGAGTACTTAGAATGAAAATTAGTAACAATTCAGAAATGAAAAGACGCCCTCATCAATAAAGAAACTATTACGTTAACACCTCTTCTTTTTGGTGCTATTAATAAATTTATGGTAACAGGCTTCAGGCCATTAAACTGGTTTAATAACGAAAGCAGTAAAACCCAGGTTTTCGCGACAAAAACATTCACCACGCTCAAGGCTGGCTGTATGACGTCTGCGGTTATGATTACTCACCAAATTAGATCTTTAACTTAATCTTGATATATTAATATAACCTCCATACATACATACATATAATAACGTCTATATCCCTTGCGGGGTAGACAATGCCTACAGTCTTGTAAAGACTGATAGGCCACGTTCAGCTATTTGGCTTTAAGATAGGATTGAGATTTAAATAGTGGCAGGTTGCTAGCCCATCGCCTAAAAGAAGAATCCCAAGTTTATAAGCCTACCCCTTAGTCGGCTTTTACGACAGACATGGGAAAGAGATGGAGTGGTCTTATTCTTTTTTGTATTGGTGCCGGGAACCACACGGCACTATAATATAACCTCCACTAGTGGAATTCAGTTTTTCAGGACTGTAAGGCGTTTAAATGTGATCATGTGTATGTATGTATACTAACACTATTTGGAGTGTATCCAAAAAGAATGTCTCGTATTTCAAGGATGTCTGAAAGAAATTAATGTAAGCGATACCACTGCCCTTTATTATGCATTTTATGACGAAACTAAGGTATGGACGTGGCCCGCCCGCGAAAAGCAATAATTACCGTCTATTTACCTATTAATTCAATAGGAAATATATAAATTTAACCGTCAATTTATATATTTCCTATGAAAATTTCGGAAAATCTTAGACACCTTAGTTCAGTTATAAAGATCCTCTTATTACCCCTTCAGGGAAGATGCATGGTTTTATAGGTACACGTAGTATATGTATATGTAAACATTTTATAAGCTCTTAAATCTTAACATACCTACCTTAATTCGGCAGTCATGTAAAAATATAGGCGTGGTGTCGCTATGGACTAATTGTACCTTGAAAATTTCAATTAATAGAGCTTCTATGTTAATTTCACGGTATAAATCTTAATGGTTACTAGTTTGACAGTTGATTTATTTTTATCACGAAAAATACATGTTTTATTTACAAGGTTCAAATGTGACTCGAAACAATGTGTTAATGCGTTCTCTTTTTCATCAAATTCTGAAGCTGTTATATCTTGATTTCAAAGCTTAGAAGCTTAGAAACGTCCAAGATAAAATAAACGTACGTCACATTCATATATCACGCCTCTTCCCGGAGGGGTAGGCAGAGACCACATCTTGGAAAGATTGCCACGATCCCTGCACACTTCTTTCGCTTCATCCACATTCATAACTCTCTTCATACAAGCTCGTCGATTTTGGGTACTCTTGACCAGACTTTTTGCTAGAACGCCTCCGATTTGATCAATGTACGTTCATCTAGGTCTTCCCACTCCAACAGACATTTTCTTTGAAAGCAGGTTGACTAAGCAAATATACATATTTGCTTAGTCAACCTGCTTTCATTCATTACATTCTAGACTTTCATTCATACGTGCGGTTAATACCTGTATTATTTATAAAAAGGTTTTCAGAAGTTTACTCAGCAACTCTTTTTAGGATACCTTACCTAACTTGGGTCATAGTTACGTATACTTCCAATATCGAGATAAAATTATAACGATGTAAAACAATTTCTCAATTAATAAAATTACCGAGAAACAAGGATGCCGGAATGTCGGACGCGGCGAATGTTTCATAAACCGACTTGGTTCGAGGGAAATACGCGGATTGGAGCGGTTTCGCATATCATCAATTGTGTAACTTATTACGGTTTTATTTTATTTTTAACTTTATCTACTCGTATCTCATCGTAGATTGAAATCGGCTAATGTGGTGTGTGGTTTGCCGTAGTTTAGAATAGGACATCTCTATGTATGTTGTGAAAAGGGAATGTGACCGAATATATGTTGAAAAAATGTCCATTATCCAATAGGTACAGGTTTCGATATTTGCGGTGATGAATGGTTGCGGAGGTCAGACGGATGTCGCTTCGTCCGAAACTAGACCGGGCCCTGAAGCATTTAGCATTAGTAGTTTTGATTGATACATGCAGATTGAATCGATCGAGTCGTAAAAGGCGACTAAAGGATAGGCTTATAAACTTGGGATTTTTCTTACAGTCTAAGGGTTCACAACTTGTCACTATTTGAATCTCAGTTTCATCATTAAGCCATACAGCTGAATGCGGCCTTTCAGTTCTGTTAACACTGTTGGCTCTGTCTACCCTGCAAAGGATTTCCCGGTTTCACATACTGAATTGTGTAACTGATTACAGTTAGCTATTTTTACTCTTAATCTCTCTAATCGTAGATTGAAATCAACTGATGAATTCAATGTGCGTAATCCGTTAAATGTATCTTATAGCACATTGGTTAATCTTGATAGCAAACTTAAGGTACTGCGCAAGAAAAGGTCATTCACTTGATACATATGTTGCTTAAGTATTTTCTTATAATTTATACACACATATCATCACATCTTTATCCCTTGCCGGGTGGACAGAGACAGCAGTCATAAAAAGATTGAAAGGCCACGTTCAGCTGTATAGCTTACATAATAATATCATGCTTCTTTCCTGAGGGGGCAGGCAGAGACTACATCTTTCCACTTGCCAACTTAACGAACTTTTTCATGTAATCTCATTGCTTGTTTTCATTTCTAATTTGATCAACCTATGTTCGTCTTGTAAAAGAGTTTACTTCGATCACGAACTAAGATCTTTTGCACCTATTTACAAAATGAACGATAAGAATCTTAATCCAGAAGATATGTTAATACCAAGGAAGCTGCAGATCTGATTGCATTGGAGTTGCATCAAGGCGCGTAACGTTGAGATGAAGTTACATAACGATCGCACGAACGGCTACTTTGATAACAATTTATTCGCAAAGTGACTAATAATTTATTTAAATACCAGCTTTTATACGTTACTCAATATAGTTAATTCCTGTTTATTGTCATTTCCGTGTGAATGCTTTAGAATAAATCTCTTAATAGCGATACATACATACCTACATAAAATCACCCCTCTTTCCCGAAGCTGTAGGCAGAGACAACATCTTGTTATGTTTAGATAAATTAATATTAAGATGGTGTCAATCTTGAAATTGACTTTTAAAATCTGCCTGGAAGAGGGAAATAGCTGGCACGCAAAATGATTTTCTTAGACTTGTATGGAAGCTTGCATTAGATTAATATGCCAATTTCCATAGTAATCTTTAACGACATCCATTTAAAAATAAATCTATCTTTTATAGGAAAAACGGGAACTTATAAACACATTTTGCTGAAATATGACATATAAATGAATTAAGGATTAGAAATTCATCCGAATCTATAGAAGCAGTTAAATAAAAAAGTACCTATCAACATTTATACCAGAATCCTTTTGAAATGATTTCATTTAAAACATCATGAACATTTACGGATATTGTAAAAGAAAACGCAAAAGTACTAAATATATTTTACTTATAAAATAGATATTAATGGAAAAAATCCGTCCGAATCTTTTGAATAAATTGAACAAGAAAATTTTTGCACAAAATCCACAATTCTTGCCAAGCTGACATAATTTCATCTTACTAGTCTGCCTAAACGGATCCAGCAACTTATAAATTCACAATTTCGCAAGGAGCCTTCACCGATAAACCTGCTTCTCTATGAGACCTACCGGATTCATAACCAAGAGGTTTTTTCTTTCTTTATTACACAATTATACCGATTATTATCGGATGAATTGCTGTGACGAATCGAGTGCAGTCTAGGTAATCGATTGAAATCGACTTTATGATGTGCAATGTTCAAAATTTTATTATGTGCTAGCTACATGCTATACTTCTTCTTCCTCCTGGTGTTAATTCTGGGTACATCCTGACCTTCTGGAGAGAAGCCTTGGGTGTGCATTTGAAGATCCTGGATTAAGAGAGTTAGGTTTTATCATGAGGCGACTCCCATCCGCAATCTTTGCAGGGGAACCAAACTTGTTTTCATCATAGTTCCAGCATCTAGTTGCCTGATTGAACAGGATTCTTCACGATTTTTCCTAACTATTAAAGCATCGATTAGCATACATACTACCCTTATGGGGTAGACAGAGCCAATAGTCCCGAAAAGATTGAATGACCACGTTCAGCTGCTCGGCTTAATGATGGAATTGAGATCCAAATAGTGACAGGCTGCTAGCCCATTTATAAGCCTATCCCTTAGTCGCCTTTTACGACATCTATAGGAAAGAGATGGCGTAGTCCTATTATTTTTTTGTATTGTATTGGTGCCGGGAACCACACGGCACTGATACATCGATTAGCCCTCGAACTTATTACATACATGAAGAAAAAGGAGATATTGAAAGAAAAAGAAGGAGTCATTGGTACGTGGGGTTGTATCATTTGAACTTGTGACTCCATGCGCCTCGCTTTATTTAATCATGCACCTTCACTTTTTTAGTTTTTAACTTATTTGTGGTAGTAGTAACCTTACAAAGCCCATAATCACACACCAAAATCCCGGATTGGGTAATTTGGGTTCTACACAAAGCGACTCCCGTCCGACCTCCGCAACCATGCAGGGGAACCTAACCCATATTGGTGAGGTAATATTACCTAATGTCGAATATTCGAATCTCGGCCAGGGCATGATGAGAAAAGAACTTTTTCTGATTGGCCTGGGTCTTGGATGTTTATCTATATAACTATTTATTATAAAATATAGTATCGTTGAGTTAGTATCTCGTAACATAAGTCTCGAACTTACTTCGAGGCTAACTCAATCCGTGTAATTTGTCCCGTATATATTTATTTATTTTAATGTCATCAAGATATCACATACTAAGATACATTTATCTACATTTACGATGTGGTCATTGCATAATAGTAATACAGTTGTATACACGTAATAGACGTAATGTAGACGTATATAATTATAGGCCATCGCTCTGTTGGTTAATAGTTGAGTAGCCTGCCTCACGTGAACGGAGATGTAGAACTTATTTTAGTACACACATGTATGCATATATAATACATGCATACGTAGATATAATCACGTCTATATCCCTTGAGGGGTTGAAGAAGCCAACAGTCTCGAAAAGACCAATAGGCCACGCTCAGCTGTTGGGGAATTGAGATACAAATAGGTTGCTAGCCCATTGTATACAAGAAGAATCCCAAGTTTATAAGCCTATCCCTTAGTCGCCTTTTACGACTCGATCATTTCAGGTGCCGGGAAACACACGGCACAATGCATATATAATAGTGTAATAATCCATCTATAAAAAGAAACGCTGACTGACTGACCGACAGACAATGCAGAGCCCAAACCGCTGGGTCTGTGTGGTCTGAGTGAAATTTGTCGTGTAGTTTTCTTATGTGGTCTAAGGGTGCACTTAAAGAGGATTTACAGAAATTCCCGCGGTAAGAGGAATTACCAAGATTTTTCAGACGCTAGCGTACTGGACCATGCCTCATAAAAAGAATACTGACTGACTGATTGACTAACATATCAAATGAGATTTTTAAGAAATTGTAGAGTGGTAATAGCGAGAATTTTCCGAAGTTACGGCGGAAATTTGTGAGATTTTTTTTTCACGAGCGCCCCTAAACTGTTGGCTAGCAACTTGTATCGAGCACTATTTGAATTTCAATTCAATAACAATGCCATACAGCTGAACGTGGCCTTTCTGTCTTTTCAAGACTGTATTCTCTGTCTCCCCCGTAAGGGATAAAGACGTGACATGATATATGTACGTATTTAAAAATATGGTTTCACAAACACCAATTGTGACGTTACATTCACCAGTTGTTTCTACTTCTAAATTATTTAATAATCCAAATTCTATGCTTTGGCTTCTTTCTTTATTCTAGGCTTTACATAAAATAAATGTTCACATGACTAGATGAAGATATTAGAAATATTTTGTTGCATGTTTAAAATTGACAAGATGTTGAAATAAGTGAGGTCCAAAGGGCACATAAGTCTATGGAGTCAAATCAAGTTAAAAGAACCGGTGACATTTATGAATTGCCTAACGATCAAGCTTGTAACATTAAAAATTTAAATGTGAGATTCTCTAGTCGACCTCAACGTGAAACTGGATGTTCGCTAAGATTTGGCGTAAAGAAAAAATAGGTCGAATGAAATATCTGTCATGAAAGAATTTTTTTTTTTTGTAGATCTTATTGCACATAAAAAAGAAAAATTACAAAACAATCACTGTATTTTAAAGAATATGTACAATGGCGGAATTATCCCAATCAGGATTTCTTCCGGACATCCAAAATAAAAAGGAAAATCCATAATGAAAGAGGCAGCGCACATAAAATGCATTGAGGATGTTACAATAAACAATTCATTTAAATTAATTAATATAATAAACATACATAAATAAAATATACATAAACTTACATTAATATAAGTACACTCAAGTGTTACATGCATCAGAATACAGTATTTTGATTAGTGTTTTAAAAGAATTAAGGCAACACAAAATTATCTTAGGTCTAAAGTCAGTATCAAAAAAAAATGGTTTATAGATAAACAATTAAACTTCTTTAGATTCGTGACTATACGATACTATATTAAGATACGTTATTCAATAATTTTACATAACCTTTGAGAATTCATTTATAATTTAATCGGATTATGCACTACACAATCCATCTTTTGATGGATCTGACCTCGCATGCGCAGGTTCTACGCAAATAAATCAAAATTATAATCATAAGAGTTTAAATTTATTAAAGACGTTTCTTAGCTCAGTATTATTTTTATAAAAAAAGAACTTTATTAATTTGAATTTAAATAAACATTTTATAAAATTTTGAAGTTTATCGCGGTAAGTTTGAAACTTTAAAAAAAATTGTTTCTTAGACTCGGATTAGTATTTATGTTTAGTTTTAAATTAAGGCAGCTCTAAACTAAGTTTCTCAATATTATTTTACTTATTATATTCATCTCAACTTCATTGTACAACCATTTTTTTCATATAACGGGCGGGCTTAATGCTAAAAACATATTTAGAGTTTCTTTCCACTTTCATAATACATATAAACAATACTAGATTTTGCTTCACTCGCATGGAAAATTCCAAAAAAGAAATTTCGTGAAAATTAGTTAAGTAGTTTATAAGTTAAATCGTTTATATAAACATACAAAAACACATTTTTTTTTCTTTTTATTATTGTATCTGAAGTATATTTTGTCTCTGCCTACCCCCCCGGGAAAAAAATCATTTTATGTGTGTATGTAAGTATCTGAAGTGTGGTCTATCACTAATTTTTTTATGAAACCGGGACCTTGTAACCAAGAGACCACAATATTACCACTAAACATTAAAGGGCACTCACACACACGGAAGAACAAAATAACCCAGTGATATTAGCAATACAAAAGCCCATAAAAGCTGTTCCGCTTCAAGCTTTCTAAAGTTTGCGCCAACATTATCCTAATTATGCAATATTATAAACCAATAATGAATCTCAATTTAATGATTAACCCATTGAACTGAATGTGGCTATCCAGTCATTTTGGCTACTACTATTAGCTCTGCCTGCCCCGTAATGCCCTGATGTAAATCCGAATGATGAATGAATCCGATTGTATAAATATTAAATTGATATATCAGTTTATAAGTAGACTAGACATTTGCCCAGGACCTCTTCACGTGAGAATTCTCGAAAATAAAAATACATAATACGGCTGAAAGTCTTTTTTTTTTGTATATGTTTACTAATTCTTCTTTGTATATCTTCCAGTTCCTTGTTAAAAATAAGAAAACATTTATTTTCTCTTTATACTTGTTCATATCGATGTACTTAATATTGGGATTTCAAAAAGGAGAAGAGTCATAGGATGCAACTATGACAATTCGAAGAGGACGTAACGCTGGGTAATATTCCTTCCAAAATGAGAGATATTTTGATATCTGGACACTATTTCAGTATAGTGATTTAAAGTAGACCCCGGGCTCCTCTGAGGGGTGAAGACGCAACCGGGACTAAACCCGGAGGGGATGATGTAAAAGAAATAACGGCTTCTGTGGCGCAGCAGTAGTGCGCTTGTCTGTGTCACCGGAGGTCCCGGGTTCGAATCCCGGTCAGGGCATGATGAGAAACGAACTTTCTCTGATTGGTCTGGGTCTTGGATGTTTATCTATATAAGTATTTATTATAAAACTAGCTGTGCCTGCGACTTCGTCCGCGTGGAATCGTTATTTTGGGCATCATTGAAGACCTCAAGAATGCTCCTTCCCCGATTTTTTTCACATTTTCCATTATTTCTTCGCTCCTAATAGTTGCAGCTAGACGTTATCCAAACATATAATAAAACTGTAACTGAACTTTGTCTATACATTGAAGATATTTAAGAAAAAAAAATATAAGGGGTCTTTTTAGGGTCAATAGAAGCCAAGACAATTTTTTTTTAGAATTTTTGTCTGTCTGTCTGTCTGCATGTCCGTCTGTCTGTCTGTATGTTTGTACGCGCATCACGCAAAATCTACCGAACGGATGATACCGTATAAAACTTCGTCATTTTTAAATCGATATAAAAAGCTATTAATAATTATAATACATAGACTGATAGGCAAAACTGTAGTCAAAATCTATACTAATATTATGAAGCTAAAGAGTTTGTTTGAATGCGCTAATCTCAGGAAGTGCTGGTTCGAATTGAAATAATCTTTTTGTGTTGAATAGACCAATTATCGAGGAAGGCTTTAGGCTATATAACATCACGCTGCAACTGTAAGAAGCGAAGAAATAATGGAAAATGTGAAAAAAACACGGCGAAAATTATTCACCCTTGAGGGCTGCAATGATGCCCAAAATAACTATTCCACGCGGACGGAGTCGCGGGTACAGCTAGTAATATTAATATAGAAGATAAATCTAAGTGCCTATTTAAACTAAAAAAAATATTGTAATAGAATTATAACCAGAAATATGTACCTACAACCTACAAAAGAAAAAGAAATGAAAATAAAGTTGAAACGCCTGTGCAATACTATCTTGCCGTCGTCGGGTCTTCCCATACTCCCTTAGGGGAGTCGGAGTAGATTGGTGAGGGCTTTTGGCCCTCTTCAATGGCATCATCGCTGCCTACGACTGTAGGCAGGTCGATGGGGATCCCGAGCTTCGTCCTCAGGGGGAGGCTGGAGGAGAGAACTGCGTGAAGTCTCCCCCTGGCTGCCTTGGTCATGTAGCTTGCGCTCGCCTCCCGCCCCTTTTCTACCCTGCCGCCGCTAGCCGCGTCGAGCGCGGTAACCGTTACGCAAAAATAATCCTTATAGCATGATTCAGTATTTACGCGCGATGGCTTGCTAGCGTATTTCATTTCATGTATAGGTTTGGTGTTTCTATACCGATTTCGATGATTCTTTTTGTATTGAATAGATACTTATATTAACTTTTAAGAATTACGAATGAGTGTGAGTGTTATTGGTATTATAAACATCAGAGTAAAGAAATATAATCAGAAATCTCCGAACTGCTAAGCTATTAGGAATTACACCTGTTATTGTGAGTCAACCATAAAAGATAGACTTATGCTGTCTTGGGATATTTTTTTAATAATTTTATGTAGAATATTTCCGTTATACATGGTTTCGCTGTATCTTTAACCATAAAGGCAGCACACGCGACGGAAGCTTAAAAAATCAAGTAACTTCTCCCGTTTTCCCAACATTTCCTTTCACTGCTCTGCTCCTAGTGATTGTAGCGTAATGAAAAGTATACTATAACCTGCTCAGGAGTATGAAGAATAACTGTACCAAGTTTCGTTAAAATCCGTCAAGTAGTTTTTGTTTCTATAAAGAACATACAGACAGACAGACAGACAGACAGACAGACAAACAAAAATTTTACTGATTGCATTTTTGGCATCAGTATCGATCACTAATCACCCCCTGATAGTTATTTTGAAAATATATTCCATGTACAGAATTGACCTCTCTACAGATTTATTATAAGTATAGATATAGTATCGATGAGTTAGTATCTCGTAACACAAGTTTCGAACTTACTTCGAGGCTAACTCAATTTGTGTAATTTGTCCCATATATATATATATATATATAAAAAATGTCACACTTTATTTCACTTGCCCACTGATTAAGAAATTCGTCTGTTTGTAAAAAATATTAAGTAATATCCTAAAAATGAAGACAAACCTTATCTAGGATTACAAGACTTTGTTTGTTCCTTTGTGACCCAATGATCTTGAACGGCGACAAATTTGTCACTTTGTAAATAATTTGCCAATATCATGTAACGGTTGTATCGTGTGGTTCCCGGCACCAATACCAAAAAGAATAGGACCACTCCATCTCTTTCCCATGGATGTCGTAAAAGGCGACTAAGGGATAGGCTTACAAACTTGGGATTCTTTTTTAGGCGATGGGCGAGCAACCTATCACTATTTGAATCTCAATTCTATCATTAAGCCAAATAGCTAAACGTAGCCATTCAGTCTTATCAAGCCTGTTGGCTCTGTCTACCCCTCAACTTATAAAGACGTGACCATATATGTATGTAACAGTTAAAATAATTGTTATTATTTTGATCGTTTGTTTGATGACATTGTAAAATGTAAAAAAGGTGATACTCTAATGTGCTCTGCTTAAACCAATGCAAGACTGCCTATTGTACTTTACAAATTATACAATTCATGTATAATAAATAAATAATTTAATTATTTGCGAGGAAAAAAGGTAAAGGCCCAAAATAATGTTTTTTTTCGCTACCATAAGCATAGAAAAAAACACTTTATCATCTTTCAAATTAATTTAATTAACAAAAAAGAATTTTACTGAAAAAATTAATAGTACCCAAATCAATTTGACTTAGTGCTTCGGCTTTGGCCTAGACTCAGTTAAAAATTCTTTCAAACGAATGGAATGTGAGTCAAGGTGGGCCCGGGTAAGGGTCTAGAGAAACTGTGAGAGACAATAAGATATTTTAATGTAATTAACGAGTAGTAGCTAAGTGGTGCCGCAATAACATCGGGCCTTCAACTGGCGACCCCTCTGAAAAACATTATGTTAAAGTTATCTGTCTACGTTGACGAACTTATTGGCGCAGCGGTTGTGTTCTTGCCTCTGATCCAACAAGTCCCAGATTCGAATTCCGACCAGGCAATGATGAAAAGGAACCTTTACATACCCCTGATCTTGAATGTGTAATTTTATATGTATATATTACAACGTAAAGTCCCTCTATTTTGTCTGTTTGTACGTATGCGCTATTAGAACCACCGACGCTCTTAGAGCTATTTATTTATTCATTTAAAACTTTATGGCACAAAAAAATGTACAAAAGGCGGACTAAATGCCGTTTGGCATTCTCTACCAACCTACCAGCTGACCAAACAGAAAAAGTTTATGTTGGTGGTAACCTATCCTTCTAACCCAAGAATTGATGTTTATTGCTGCCAGTTTGGCAAAATTGTTGTATTTCAGGTCTCGAAACCACAGATCCCAGGTTCGATCCTCGGACAGGCCATGATGAAGAACGATCTTTTCCTGATCGACCTGCATCTTGGTTATCCTAACTACTTATTATAAATGCAAAAGTAAGTTTGTTTGTTTGTTGTTACGCCAAGAATATTTTTTTTTATTTGCGAAAAACTTGTATTCTTTTGAAGGTGGCACGCGGCTTCCGTAGATTAAAGCTAGGTTATGAATAAGTGTATTTAGGTTAATAAAACTATTAAGGCATCTGAACCACAATTCCATAATTGGACCATTCAGCTGAAAGTGACTTTTATATATTTGTTTAAAATCGATTGAAATTTATAGAAATCGGATGAGTAGTATCTGTGATGAAGTAACAAACAAACTTACTCGCAATTCCAAATATCAGTTTGGATTATAAAATTTACCCCGTATAGATCGACATACATCTACTAACCCTATTTTATATTTCACGAGGCAAAAGCTGCGGGCAAAAGCTAGTTATCAGTATTATTATGAACACTGACCTCCAATTTCCGGAGAAAAAAGCGCAGTGTGAAAATATGTCAAGTGCCTTTCTGTCACGCGTTAATGTGGGCTTTGTCGTGGCCGTAAACCTATAGGTATATGAAATTCGGGACACTTTTTATGTTTATTTCTGTTTTGCTGTCACCAATTGAACTATGAAGGTTGGTTAAATAGAAAAACTATTTATTCCCAATTAATAATACAAGCAAATTAATGTCGCACTGTCTTTATTGATTTGTTAGCACTACGTTTCTTCTCAAAATGTCTCAAAAAAGATATTTTTATATCCCGGAATATCTTTTGCATACGTTCCGTTTATGTCTTGTGTAAATACTGACCTTTTATGGTGGAGGATATTTAAATGGAGGATACCAATTCGACTCTTAAACGTCAAATTGATAAATCCAAAGATCCCTTAACTCCACATTCGTAAGCTAGTCTTTGATAACCAGATACAAACGAAGTCTTGAACTAATTTGATAATAATTTTTATATTTGAAAGTATGTACCTTTATAGGTACTTTGGAAGTGAGTGATACCATAGTCGTGGGGAAATTATTGGAATGATACAGATACGCTCATAAGATAATAATTTTTAAATTTTTTTAGGTGTTTGCAACTTAAAGTCATCATTTATACTAACAGCTGAAATTTATTTAAAATTTTAGTCGCATTCTTACAAGACGTTTACTTTGAAAACGATATCAAAATTTGATAACATTCAACACAACGATCATAAAATTATATAAACTTTAATATATAAAATCTGACATACAAAACTTAAGTCGAGTATTCACTGATGTAATGAAATTGCGAAATCATACGTCATTCCGGGTCAGATCATGTCAAAGCAGTTGTTTTTAATTGTAGTGGTTTTCCTCAACTCTCATAGTACCAACTAACCTAATTTACCTTTTTATTATATACCCAGCCATAATAAAATGGTCTTAGAACTGTTAAGACTGAGGTTTATGAGCTATAGAAACAAGGTTGTTTGACAAAACTTATATGATTTGAAAGGATTTTTGTACAAGTTGTAATTTATTTTATATAAGCTATGGTTTGCGGCTTTAAAATTATAATAAAATCTTTGATTGCAATAGATATAGAAATAGGGAGTTAATAATGTCAACACAACTTATAATCTACCTCTGCTTCTGAAGCGCAAATATCGAAGAAGTGGCGGAAGTAACAGCAGATTTCTAAGGCTATACTTTGGGATAGTCACATAATTTATTAGGGCCTACGGCACTCAATCGCACTTACATACGTATATAGTATATATATAGATATATAAATTATGTGACTATCTAAAAATCTCAAATCACACAGGAACACAAGATACTTTTTTGTAATGAAAAAGATCAACAACAAAACACGATCTAGATGTGCCTTAGGTAATTCAGTATAATAATATGAAACGCCACCAGTAATAACCTTAACTTGGAACCTTAAGTATTCCTCACGTTTTTCCTCCGGATTACACATTATTCAGGTGTTTTATTATTAACGATTTTCTAAGATAAAAAATAAAGTACAAGCTAGGGATGTCACTAACATTGTCGACCGTGACGAAATTCAAATTGGTTAAAATGTGAAGCCCTTCGACATTGTAGCAGGTATCGATAATTTTGAAACATTAAGCAATCACCAACATCTGCTTGTCAAACACTGTGCCCCGCGATGACTGACAAATTTTGTGTACAATTTACGAAATTTTCTATGTTCATTATTTCTAAATATTCATACATTGTATGTATGTTCCTTGCAATGTCTCTCTTCTTCTATGTTAATACATATTATAAGTTACATTCAACGTGTGTCAGGTTGTGCAAAATTTATGACATTTCTAGATATTTTACAAAGTTACCAACTCCATGTAGCAGTCCATAACGCAAACGATTTTAATTGACTTTATGAGAATCTTGTGTTTTTGTCCGATATACATATATATTTTAATAACAGACAGGTTTAAATAAATTTCTAATTTCTGTTTTACTCTTCGTCATAATATTCTCTATGATGTACTCTCATTGCATTTTTAGGGATTTCCTTCTATAGTTTCTGAGTTTTATAGCCGTAAAAGATTTTCGAGGACATGATAATCTTTTTACTCATAAACACTATAAAAGCTTTTCAATTAAATTTTATAGGTTTGGATAAATTAACACCAAATGAATATATCTAAAATTTTCACTAGTCTAGACTCAGGCATCTTTTTAATATAAATTTTAAAATATGTTGCTTCAGTTTATATTGCACTTTTAGTTAGTCTCTTAATGCAAAAATATTAATAATAATCAATTTCTTTAAGAAAAAAAATCAATTCAATACTTCTTCTCAAATTTAAGACTTGCCGGTGGAGTTAAGTGAAGCGTCCTTCATTCATCTCTTACATACATACATATTGTAACGTCTACGGCCCTTGTGGGGTGGATAGAGCAGAGACAGGATGTTGTCCCATCGCGTTAAAGAAGGATCCTAAGTTTATAAGCCTATCCCTTAGTCGCCTTTTACTACATGAGATATAAAGATATGGAGCAGTTCTATTCTAAAGTGCTACAAACCATTCATCTCTTTCATAAATAAATTAATGAACATTAAATACTCATGGGTAGCCGTGTAATAAGATCTTCTTCATTAGCTTTCGTTACTTTCATATTGATAGATAGTGCATCATCATCTACACCGACTTGATAGAGTCCTGCATCGACTTGAAAGATATATTAAAATATATTCATTACACAGGTAGTAACAGCTGAAAGTATAATTTCAATACATTAACCCTAACGAAACTTAGCTCATTACAAAAACAATGCACGTAACAATATCCGAATGACCTAACACCTCAAGACTATGACTAATTAATCCTACATCGCAGGAAACTGAGGAAAACGGGGTGGCTCTGAAAATCGGTGAGAGGTAGCGGGGGGCGGGAGGGGGTGTCGGAGTCTAGAGGCGGGCGTACGCGCAGCCGTCGGAAAGACATTCGTTCGCGCGCGCTCGAACCGCACGCACGCGCCGTCTCCGTCCGTGTCCGAACCAGTGCTGTCTCGAGTCAGTGTCCATTCTCCGACCATTGGTAACGTACCGCATAAGTCCGCACACAACACTAAACCGCTTGCATAACATTTTCCGTAAGATTATGAAACGAAATCACGAAGTGACCCGCAGTGACACACGGAGGCATATTGGTGATATTTAGTGCCATAACTAATTAAAATTTGCCGTCTAATCAATGCAATCAGTTGCCACACCGGCGCAACCTCGCCGCCCGACATTGGGCGCGTTTCGACATTACCACTATAGAAAACCGATTTCGGTCGCTTCGAAAGTTTTTAACCATATTTTGTGTATTTCATTTTTCAGTGCTGTGTTTGTTTGTGTTATTTTTTCAGGATTTTTCATATAAAAATTGCTATTTCAGCGACCTTATTTCCGTTGCAATCGTCAAGGTCAATCCTTTCTATTTTAACGTGTTTTTTCTATAAATATACATCCGTATTTACCGCGAAAATATAAAAAAAATAGTTTGCATTAGTTACGTCATAGCCACGTGCATTTAATATGTCAACAAACAATATATACGTCTGTTTGTTTGTACACATCGCAAATAACGTTAGACGTTAGATGTCTTCATTAACTGTGAAAAACCACATTTACACGGTGTATCTCACGCTTTTTTGATACTATTCGTCTTATTAGTATTCAAATTAGTAACGACTTGTAACACGCGAATTGAATTATTACTCAAAAGACAACATGACTTTTATATTCACCGTTATGCAAATTACATAATAATGTACATAAAAATAAAATATTCACGTGATTACCTTAATTTCGTACATGCAATTATTAAAAAAAAACAATTATAAAATTAAAAAAAGAAGTTGATTGATATCCATAAAACATACAAAATTTTATTATCGATTATCATTGAGTTTTTTAGACCCTTAGAAATAAAATAGAATTTTTTAAATCCTGGAAATTTCCACGCGAGTGAAACCCAAAAAAAAATATTACAAATTTGTCCCGTCAACATAGGAATTTTTGGAAATCTTCTTCAGTGTTCTCCAACGTTCCACTACAAAACTTATTCCAACTTTCCATACATAAAAGTTTACGCTACACGTTGCCTATCTGTCAGTCACTGTGCGACGGAAGAGAAACATTAATTAATATGCAAGTGGCCTGCTCTTGTTCGGACCATGAATCGGACTTTCAATCAGCTATTTTAATTGATTCCTTACATAATAAAAATATATTACATTTAATATTATTTATCCCACACTTTCTCCATATTTATTCTTACTTTTCTGATTCAAAAAGGATTCTGGGTCCCAACTTATGAAATAAAATATCTTTTTTTTTTATACCTACATCCACTGTCTATACTAAGAACAGTATACTAATTTCCTCTACAAGCTATCTCATTTGATACACATTCATACTTGAGACGGCAGCTTTTAATTCTTGATAAGTTGATAATTACAAATACATACAATAAACGGGATAAACAGAGCTATGAGTGATTGACAGGCCACGTTCAGTTGTATGGCTTAATGTTAGTAATAATCCCATTTTTGACCAAACCATTACCTCTTCTATCTACTATCTCTTTTTGTAGTTGACTACAGGAAAAGGAAGGAACTTGAGAAACACAAGACATTGCCGTTCTGTTTTATTAAAGTTCAGAAATCGGCCCACAATTAAGCAGAAGTATTTACCTCTTACCAATATATTTCTGGCATCAAACCTCGCCTTAACAAGCCAATTATAGCCAAATTATTTCAATTTGATCAATGGTCAAGCGTGAAATGGAGAAATGTAGTGTCAAGGTCAAATCCCCCACTTAAAGGTTGGACTTGATAAAACAGTATTTATTATACTTTTATTAAGTTTAATTAATTATAAATTGATGAAAATTTATATAAGTAAGATTAAATATTCAACGTTCGACATTGAGTCTAATGACACAAATAAATGTAGGCAAAAATGTATCTTTAAATCATTTTCTACTTTATTCAACTAATTTAGTATTTAAAATATTTTCATAACTGCTTGTAAAAATAAATGATTAACAATCTGAGTTTGACCTACTGAGAAATATAACGTGCAAATATGAACGAAAATAAACTGTAGTAAAAGACATAAACGCGCTCTTGGCTTTTTATATATTGTGTCGTGTGGTTCCGGGCCGTGTTGAGTAGTTCAAAGCACTTTAGAATACGACCACTCCACATCTTTCCCATGAATATCGTAAGGTGACTAAGGGAACCTTTCACTATTTGAACCTCATTCCATTATTAAGCTATACAGCTGAATGTGGCATTAAATATAAATATAAATAAATAAATATATACCGGACAAATTACACTGATTGAGTTAGCCTCGAAGTAAGTTCGAGACTTGTGTTACGAGATTCTAACTCAACGATACTATATTTTATAATAAATACTTATATACTTATATAGATAAACATCCAAGACCCAGGCCAATCAGAAAAAGTTCTTTTCTCATCATGCCCTGGCTGGGATTCGAACCCGGGACCTCCGATGACACAGACAAGCGTACTACCGCTGCGCCACAGAGGCCGTCAAATCATTTCAGTCATTGCGAGGCTATTGGCTCTATCTGCCCGGTAAGGGTGTAGACGTGATTATAATTATGTATATGTATATGTTGACTATTTATTTAGTTCAACAACGGTTAATATAATGTATGCATTCATAAAAAAAATAGTTATTTGTTTTTGAGATACATTATGTACAAAAGTATATTTTTTTAATATTCAACTCAGCGGCATCTCTTTCTTAAATTTATTTTTCAGTAGGGATATGTCACCTTTTCCTTTTGTTTATAGAGAACCAGATAACTTAATAGAATTATGAAAATTAATTAAATTAAAATTAATTGTTTCATTCAACATCACTATAAATCATCGTAATCTCAGTCCATTGTTACTCCATTCATGATTAAAATCGGTTTTTATTTGAATCCACTTCGGGTGGACTGTGTAATTCAATTTAACGCCAGCCAATGAAACTTATCAATACCACTAATGGTTACGAGATACAAAAAAAATAACATAATAATACAAGTTTCAGTCTTTTCAAGACTGTTGGCTCTGTCTACCCCGCAGGGGTATATCCCTTGTGGGTCGTATCTTTTACGTCATCCAGTGAAATAAGATAATCCTTCTTTAAAGTACGGAGAACCACAAGGCACAACATAACACTCTTTTATTTTACCATCGCATTTTTTTCAACCTCATACATACATACATATGGTCACGTCTATATCCCTTGCGGGGTAGACTGAATGGCCACGTTCAGCTATTTAACTTAATGATAGAATAGAGATTCAAATAGTGCCAAGTTTGTAGGCCTATCCCTTAGTCGCCTTTTACGACATCCATGGGAAAGAGATGGAGTGGTCCTATTCTTTTTTGCATTGGTGCCGGAAACCACACGGCAAACTCAACCTCAACCTTATGTCGGTCACTATTACATATAACGTCGACATACATTCCACTACGTTTGTCATTTCACTTTCAATTGACACTACATAGTATAACCCTACAAAATTTAGAAGACAGGTTGTTTAATACAAAGTGAGGTTCTTATGAGACTTTTTTATTTTTCACTTTCAATTGACACTCTATTACGCTATAAAATTTTGGAAGACATGTAGCTTAATACAAAGTGTAGTTCTAATGAGACTTTTTTATTTAGCAACGTTGTGGGCGGCGATGCTGAAATCGAAAGTAATGAAAGTATTATATTGAGACACTCGTTTGGGTGCCATCGGCGGTATAAAACTAGAGTTTATGTTATACTTGTTTCTTGCCTGCGGCTTCACACGCGTATTTTTTCTTTCTAGCATCAAAAGTATGCTACATAAATCACATCTCTTTTCTGAAGTGGAAGTCATCAACTTTCCACATGCCAGGATTCCTGAAAACTTTTCACGATTAAAATTTAAATTGATACGAATACTTAAAGTTTACGGTCAGCCACATTGTTTAATTCGTTAGTGAGAATAAAAAATATAGGTTCATATTAATACTATAAATAACAAGAAACGGACCCCGGATCATCAATAATGGGAAAATAATCAATTTTCCCATTATTGATTTTTCGGTTATTACGCTAGTTTATCCTTTTTCGCCTCTTACGACACCAGCACACAAGAGGAGTGGTCCTATTTTAACTGCCGGTTTAATATTTATAAACTTCCAAGTGTAATAATTCTCGAGCCGGTTACCCAACAAACCAGTCTGGCCAATAACCAATATTTTTCCTTTCAACCAATTTGGTAACGACATTGAGTGCACAAAGTAGTGCAGCCTTCGATTTGCCGAATCTGAGTCACGTTGCTAAATTGAGAGGAAGTTGAGCATATAAGGTATAATTTGCTGATTGAATAATCATACTAATATCATAAAAAAAAATATTGAGCATTGTAACATATGAAGTTCTTGTTTAAGTTATATAATAGTAGACACTCGCGCGGCTTTGCTCGCGTATATCCCATTAATTCCCGTTTTCTTAAATTCTCTTATAGTGCACCAGTAAACTTCACCAGCCCTCGTAGCATGGCACGCGCGACGCCGTTTTTATTGCACGAAAAAACTATCGCTGTTCTGTTTCACGTCATAATAAGAAGCGAAACAGCGATAGCTTTTCACGTGATAAACGCGGGCTGGGACTGTGATGTAGTCAGTCTGTGTCTTCTACCAACGACGACGTTTGGACGCTCTTAACAACCTTTTGGCATTATTTCCGGTGTTGTCCTATAGGTAGGAAGCTAACTCTTGCATCATGATTATATATCTATTTGCCTGAATGCACAGGTTTACCTACAAAGTCTTAACCATTACCGGTTATCAATAAAACTCCCCAAAATAAGTGTCATTAACACACACAGCAGAAGTAGGTTTCGAACTTGTGCACGTTTTTTTGAACATCTGTAACTTTAACCGCTCAATCACCGATGCCATAGCCTAAAGCTCATTATCTTTTATTATAATTTCAAGTGCGTTTGACTAGAATTTGCCTGATTGTTAGCATGATATGTATAAGCTAGGTATAAGATGGTGCTCGCAAACTAAAACGATGCCTATTCACTCTCGCCTTTAATATTAACTTTTTACCGAAAACAAACTTTAAGCCGTGTGGTTCCCGGCACCAATACTAAAAAGAATAGGACCGCTCCATCTCTTTCCCATGGATGTCGTAAAAGGCAACTAAGGGATAGGCTTACAAACTTGGGATTCTTTTTTAGGCGATGGGCTAGTAACCTGTCACTATTTGAATCTCAATTCTATCATTAAGCCAAATAGCTGAAAGTGGCCACTCAGTCTTTTCAAGACTGTTCGCTCTGTCTACCCCGCAAGGGATATAGACGTGACGATATGTATGTATGTATGTATGTAACAAACTTTAAATTTAATAGTCAAACCGTTCCTGGCATCCCATAAGATTGTGTGACCTTACACTTTACTTATATATCCGCAAGTTAATACGCAGTGAAATTAATTTTCTTTGTTACCGGCGTCACGTACCAAGTTATTAATAGTTGTGACAGTGGACTTAAAGTATACTTGAATGTGACTTGCATTTTGTATTTGAGTGTTAAATCATTTGACTTTATCATAGAACAGTTTAAGACATTTGTCATTAATTGTATAAACGAATACTATTAGAATAAAATTATAAATACTGCATATACAACTTAATGCTATATTTGTTAACCATTACCGCGGGAAGTTTTATAAATTGATTTGCCATTACTGATTTAAAATCTCGTTTATTTCTCGCTTATGAGGAAATTTCGAGATAGGCTCTCTTAATAATTCCTTTCTTAGGAACAAACATGTCAAATTTCAACTTATCCTACTCCCTCTGTAATACAAAGTTTTATTTGACATCTTAAACTGGTATAAGCTCTTTCTTACTCTACGTTTTATACAATAACTATTACAAAACACAATAATTAGCCACTAACAAAGTAACATACTCGTAATTAAGAAAAAACCGAAGGGTAAGCCGGTAGTTGCTCAATATGGCTCAGTGACGTAGCGAACTGTGCTGAATAGTAAACAGTTTGGCAACACTGACCCAAGACTGAATTATAAACATACATACATAAAGTCACGTCTAAATCCTTTGCAGGATAAATAGAGTCCCAAAAAGACTGATAGGCCACACTCAGCTGTTTGGCTTAATGATAACCCATCGCTAAAAGAAGAGGGGATAATTTTTGTAGTTAAAACTGAGCTATTCAATGAATTGATAAAATGTTGACTTAATTAATTAACTAACATAATATTTAGCATAAAAAGTAATATTTATTTTTCCTCCCTTTCAATGGATTCTAATACAATTTCTAACTGGAACTGGATGAGGTTTTTGTGATGCGACAAGAAGCAGTTAGTTTAAATTTGACCGTATCTTGAAGTTAATATTTAAATCAAAATGGAGAGATGTAAATGTCTGTACTAATAAAATCTGAGTCACTAAAACGCACATCATTATTTATTAAATCATAAATATTTGTATGCAGGTTATGATCTAGGCTAATCTTTGTCTATCTGTCATCTCTGACTAGCATAACTACCCACGTTTTGTGTAGCAACAATGACGAAAACTTAATACCGGTTACACAATACAACTCGGAATTCTATGACACTGAGACATTTTATAACATTTTTCACGGTACAGGAAATATTAAATTTAAAAAGACAAAATATATTGCAATGATAGCAGACAGGAAGAAGCTGTTTTTTGTATAATAAGTAGAAAACAGCTGTACATGTACATGTAAAAGGTATTTAATATACTTCAATACTCAACAGATTTTTATCTGTGATGTAGCATAATAAAGAAAATGACATTATTTTTATATGTTAGTTACAAAGGATTCATAAGTAAATTGTGACTTATTCATACTAACATTTATTCGTATCCAACTATAATATTAGATATTAATGTCAAAATATGTTTATTTGTTTGACACCTCTTCACGCTTTATCTTCCTGACCAAACTGTATGTAATTTCGCGGACTAAGTTGAGATAATTGAGAAGGATTGGATAAACATAAATAAACAGAAAAACCTAGTATTAATATAAACTAATAAAAAATAAAGAATCATTTATATTGCGACGCCTGATTTATAATGATTCTATTACATTAGAAGTCAGTCTAGCCTTTATTTTACTAAACATAAAATAACGTTATTATATCATAAATTTAATATAATGAAGACCCTTCAGGAAACAAACTGTAAGTCTTGAGAATACAAATACAATAAATTATGCCAAGCCCAGAATTTATAGGGTACCATATCACTCACCAGACGTAGGACTTTCTAAATTATTTACGTACATTTATTGTCTAAAATAAGTGTTAATTCCTGACAATGCGTTTTTCTTCCGGCAGAGAGATATACTAAACTATAGAATTTTT
The DNA here is from genome assembly GCF_032362555.1 of Amyelois transitella. Classification (NCBI taxonomy): domain Eukaryota; kingdom Metazoa; phylum Arthropoda; class Insecta; order Lepidoptera; family Pyralidae; genus Amyelois; species Amyelois transitella. The sequence goes on from NC_083523.1 coordinate 7,055,081, forward strand.
TAATGAAATTTGGAACACTATCGTCCAAAATTCCGACTAATATTTTCGAAAACTAAGAGAGAAGAATTTTTGTATTTTTACACAAAATGAATGTGTCACTGTGGTCAGTTCATTTCACGACGTTCAGATCACGACATAAATGTTAAACAAAGTCTCTCTTCACCTCTGTCTATTTAAAATTTCTATTTTTAAACCACATATTAAAATATTTTTATTTGACGCAGTTTTCACATGTTCAAAAAAATTACTTAAAGGACGTGCGAAACCGGGTCTCTTCTTGTATATTCATATTATTAAGCTTCCCCAACACCTCTTAATGTAAAATTAACATGCATGGTTACGCAATGTAAGAAAAAATCGTCGACGTAATGTTGGCCCGGTGGGTGTGACATCAGAAACTGGTTATTATTACTTATTGATGGCAAATCTGTTAAGTGTGAAAATTAATAGCTTATGCAGTTGATTTTTTTCATGATAGGTCTCCAAATAACTAGTTAGGTTTTGATATTTCCGTTCTGTTAAATTGTACTCGATATAATATTAGCCTACAGTCTTAAAAGACTGAAATGGCACAGTCAAATGTGTAGCTCAATGATGGAATTAAGATTCAAACAGTGAAAGGCTAGCCTAAAGCCTACAAGATGAATCCCAAGTTTATCTCTAAGTCGTGTTTTACGACAGCCATTGAAAAGTTGTGGTGTGGTCCTATTCTAAAGTGTCGGGAACCACACGGCTCTGTAAGCACTATATTAAAACTTAAAATAATGACAATGAAAAGTGCAGAAAAAACTTTATCATAAGGCTTTCAGACAAATTTGTTTAGACATGCGAAATAACCTTGTTAATCACATAGAGTCAACATTAATAGAAGGATGACGACTCTATTTCGACACCTCGCACTTGACCAATGACCCCGGTTCGTGCTGTCAATGCGTATGTATGTATATAGCACTATACCTCTGAACCTTGTAGCTCTATATATGGTCGAATACTGTTATACTAACTATATATGGTCTATGGGTAAAGGAAAAATTGACAAAGGTTCATTTTGAGAAAGCAAATGTTTAAAAAAATTATTTTATAATTTAAGAAGACATTCTGTCCATAGGTACTAATACCAAAAAAGGTATATATCTACTTTTTTGTTACGAATGAATTGAAAAATTACTGAAGCGCTTTAGATAAAATAATACAAATAACTTCAGAAGTAGCTAATTAGTTGTTTTTATATTTGCGAAATCCCATCAAAACATAACCCTAGGCAAGAACTAAGTATGCTACAATTGCTCCATAAAAGTCATTATAATGAAAATAAGTTCAATAATGTTTTAAACAAATTACTAGTTCAATCTAAAGTTTACAATAAAAAAGCCAATAAAATCGATTAGCCGTGGTCTTCAAAGTTTGGTTAATGGCTGACACCTCATTTTGTCTTCGTTTGACAAATTACACGTTATAATGGGGACAAAATGTTGGCAATGAATTAAAAAGTCTGTTTTCATAATTTTTGATGTTTTTCCTATGCTTTAATGCAGGTACTTACTTTAATTTGTTGTAAGGTGATACATATATTGGAATAACAACGTTATATTGCATATTAGTTAGGCTTCCCTCCCGTTAGAATTTATAGAAAAAAGGTTTGTTACCCCTGAAGATTTTGTGTAAATATAATAACGCTATATTTACACAAAATCTTCAGGAATATTTTGTATAAATAAATACAAAAACGCATATGTAGTTTGGAATGCAAAAAATTCTACGTGGGGCCTGGCACCTTTGACAATACAGATTATCAAGGGAATAAACAATTATTTAATAAAAACTTCTTTGTTTTAAGTTTTGGGCAATCTTTTTACTATATTTTCAATTGTGTTAGAGAATATCATCTTTGCCAACACTTATATTTATGACAATTAGACTAAGCCTATGATCTATTAAAAGTAAGATAAATTAACGTGAAATATTTATAATGTAAACTGTGTCACAAGTATCATTTGTCAAACAAAATGAGTTGCTCTGTGACCTCGGAGCAATTTGTGTCTTTGAAGGAACATGTCCTTTTTAATGAGAGGCCATGAGGGTAATGACACTTAGAGGGACTGGTCTTTTTTTATTATTTATTATTATGTACATTTTATTAGGAAATTTGAAAAATCACGCCTCCGTCCCGGAGGGGTAGACAGGCAGAGACAACTTGCTCTCTGCATCTCTGCATGCTTCTTTCGCTTCATCCACATTCATAACTCTCTTCATGCAAAGTTTCGGGTACTCTTGACCTGATCTTTTGCCAGAACGTCCCCAATTTGGTCAAGAAACGGTCGTTAGCATTATCATAAAACCAAACTTAATTTGATAATATAACTAGTCGTTCGCCGCAGATAGGCGAACTCTTTAATATTTTACAAGATTATGAATATCTAAAAACTATTAAACCGAATTTAGTGCCCCCACGAACTTAAAAATTGCAAATGCGATAAGGCCGCCTCTTGCACATTACCTTTAAATAATCTCAGGATAAATCTTGTTATAATTGTATGTGCTTATTAAAGGGTCAATTTTATTCTTGTATAAAACCAGTAAAAATATTCCAGTAGGACTATTCACGCCCTTCTTACTGAAATTGAAATACCTTATTCCTTGTGCAGAACGTACGTATTTTATTAGAAACAATAAACTGTTTCCGTTCAGATATTTCGATAAAAATAAAAAGAAGCAAATTGTCAAAGCGGAACTCTGCAACCAGTTATTCCGTGATCGATTGAACTTCGTACCGTTTTAATCTCGCAATTTTCTCAACAGCGGAAATACTTAACGTTTTTCCTTCGCAATGCCGAGAGAAATAAGGTCCGAGCGGTCCCTTGAACTTTGAACACTGTCAAGTTTAAAATAAAAGTAGCACCCTTGAAAGTAAGGCTTTTTAACATAATGTTCTGCATTTTTAAACGAGATTTGCCCAAAAAAAAATTTATTACAAGATTTGCATGGAGCATAAAAAAATGGAGGTACCAAAGTGGTCTTGAAGATGGAGACATTTTCTGTTTATTCGTGAATAAGGAAAGTTGAAATAAAAATCAAAATCTTATCTTTTACTATATTTGTATAAATACATGAATGACAAAATAAACATTTAAAAAAAATTGTAACAAAATATAACTCACAAAAATTTTTGAATAAAATATTATTAAACAAAATAAATAAAAAGAATGAAATTGATTGTTCGTTATATTTATACAATATAAAGATATTTTACGCAAAATTAACAGGCCTATACTAACCACAAACTTTGATATGAACCTTGAAATCTAGTTTATTAACATTTTAATATGCTTGACATTTGAGTACTTAACCCGTGTAACTTAACCAGTTTTATTAGGGTAAAATTAAATATATTTTATTAATTTATACATCACACCTGTACCACCTAAAAAACTATAAATGAAAAGAATAAATTCGTATAAAAAATTATATATAAAAAATTTAAAAGCAAAGAAATATTATTAAGCATTTAATTAATCAAGTTAAATTCTTGTATTATTGATTGAAAATAAGATTCAGATACGAGTGCCTTGTTGCCAGCTCATCGCCTAAAAGAATAATCTTAAGTTAATCAACCTTAAACTTTTCGAATATACACGAGAAGCAACTAAGAATAAGCAACTATCACATTCTTTATTTCCAATGCGCTAACAGAGCAAAATTAAAGCTGAAATTGTGATTAATCTTTAGAAAAAAATACTAATATAAATATCTCTATTAGCCTTGATCTTGCGCATCTCACACGCAAATATATACCGGCTCTTGAACTTGACATAAGTAGAGGTATTGTGTGCCACAGATGACACCCACATAATAACAGAACTCTTGCAACAGTCCCAGGTAGGTTTAATGCTCGCTGTGCATGTAATGATACGAGTACTATCTTGAACTCAATTTATTGCTTTTTTATTAAGTAAGTAGGTATGTCAATGAAATTTTCTTTACATACATATGTATGATCACGTCTCTATCCCTAACGAGCTAGATAGAGCCAATAGTCTTGGAAAGACTTTTTCTGTATTTTGTTGAGAAAACTAAAATAAAGAAACTTATATGTTTTCGTACTTTTGTTTGTGAGTGGGTTTTTTCAAGCTTCAAACTATTAGCATTTAAAAATATAATTTTAGTTTTTTTTTTCTTAGAAAAACCCACCAGATCGAAGTCCGAGCAAATTTCTAGTAAAGAATGAAATGTAAATCAATCTTTTTTATTTAACGTCCGTTTTGAGCTTAGAACTTTAGTTAGGTTATACATGTCTATTTCGCAAGGGACATAGGCGTGATTTTATGTATGTTCATTCATATATTTTATGTAATTTTGATATTTAACAAATTTATTTTCCTTATAAGGCAAGCTGTTTATCACTTAAACATTGAGTAATAATCAAACATTTATCAATTTATCGCACTTACTTGCAATACGCGTTTAAGGGCTAATAACTTAATTATATTTATTTACATAGAAATTAATTCAGAACGGAAATTACATTAGTACAGTTGCAGTTGTACAACCTCACTAAAATAGAGATAGTTATAACTGATATGAAACAGAACTGGTTTTTTTATATGCGGTACAGATAAATAACAATACTTAATCCCAATAGATGTTATTGGTATTAAGAAATTTGGTTATATACCTTTACTTTTTTAAATAGTTATAAACTTTTTTCACTGACTGTACTTTCAAGTTTTCCAAAGGAAAAGGAAGTTCACTTGGATATCGTTATAATCTTAATTATAATTATTTAAGATATGCATTTATATTTAATATCCGTTTTTATATAACTTACGCCCAGTTATTAATTTAAAAAACGGATAATAACATGTCATTTTTTATATTTAATGATTATCTAGATTTTATATTTAGTGAAGAAGGCACATTGATACTTTATATACAGACAAAAAATATTTAAATCTTGGTATACTATACTTACCATGTTTCAAAAAGTTAGTCGATATATATATGCAAAAATGTAAAAAAATAAGTCAGTTATATCTCCATTTCAATGACAGTCAAATTTGTTCGGGCGTTAAAATAGGCAAAAAAACCTTTTTTGCATAACTAGTTACGTGAATGAAGTTAATTTTGTCTAACTGCAAAATGTCTAACTGTGATCAATAGTTAGACCATAGTAAAATATCATTATTACGCGCATGTCAGTCGTTTGCAATACAAAATGATGCAAGATTAGGAATCATTTATCAAAATGCGCGTTGCAGCGCACTGAATAAGTAATTGCTTGGACTTTCTAGAGACTTGGTTTTGAAATAGTATCATACTCATACGAGTCATTAAATATTATGTCATTTTTGTCTCAATTAAGCGTTTTAAGATCCACCAGTTGCATTTCCAGCTGTTTTCTTCAAAGGCCAAATTCACAGAACTAATATTAAAATTAATACAAAATTATCATTATTGTTGTTACTCTCGGTTACGTCCTCATCAATCTGGGTGCCCGAGGGCACCTGTGACCCTATCTTAAAGTGGTCAGACATGAAACGTATCTCGTGTGACCTCCACAAGCTTGCAAAGGAAACCTCAATCATATTGGATCATGATAACACAGTTCACAGTTGCTTGATGTATTTTTGTGTGTATTGAAATTCTTTTGTTTTATTTCTTTCCATTACTTTGTCAGACTTTAAGTCCCACCATTTGTAACCTTTTGTAAAATGCCTTCAACTTACTAAAATGTTTTAATAAATGGTCAAAGCTGTACATACAAAGCGTTTTGCATTATTTCAAAGCGACAAATTTTCTTAAGCACTTAGCCTTTGTCAAGCGCGGACCATAAACTCTAATCAATATGCACCAAAGCGTACACAAATATTGTGCTGAGTTGTTTTTGCCATTAGTTGCGCTCACGCAATACTCGCAGTTAAAGAGTTAAATAGTTTTTTGCATTTACTGTCCTGACCAAGCTTTGTCAATCTTCAATGTTATTTTTACATATTTTGTTTAACAGCAGGTGTGTCAGCTGCTCCCTTATTTTTGTTTTAAACCGTAATTACTTTGTCAATTATGCTGAAATTTGGCGCAGAGATGAAATAGATATTCAGTAGTAACATAGGTTTAATTTAAATTACAAAACAAAGATACGAATGTTTCTCATTATAATACCAGTATAGACGCTGTCAAAAAATTCAAAAATCCGTCTAAAACATAAAGTATACTTTGTTAAATTTTGTCTGTCATACAATACCATACATTAATTCAGGCATACTATAATTTAACAGTTCTTGAAGCGACGTGGCCAACCAACTATAACTTCATCCGACCGCTATCCTCACTCCAATAACTCTGAAAAGCCTACATTAAATTAGAGTATTAGGTCATTTTGTATATTTACTAGCTCTTGCCGATGGCTGTATTCATGTTCAGTAATTTTATTTTTATAGAATTTTTCTTTTGCGTATGAACTATTTTCTTTTGATTTGGTAAACATGTCTTATTTTATCGAACCGCAAAATGAATTTGCTTTTAATTTTATACTTGTCTGGGATAAAAAGTATCTACCGGGTGCCCAGAATAAAGTATAATCATTCCAAGTTTGTAATCGCAAATATTATTTATAATTCTGAAAACAGACATAAAATATTTTTAATCACATTTTTTGGTATCGATCTAGCAAACACTCTTTGCTTTAATTTTTTTAATATTTTCAAAGCACAGAATTAACACCTCTATAATAATTTTATTATATGTGTACACTTATATAATATTAAGTTGTTAAATATCTTGCGTCAGTGACTTTCCTTGTATACACATAGTGTGGTGTTACCACATAGTGACGAGGCAAAACTGCCAAAAATAACATGTTGAGAAATGATTGTGTTAGTAGAACAATGTACTTATAATAGATTTATTGTACCTTTTGTTGTTTCTTAGTTTAGTCGGTATAATGAGAAATTGATTGTACCAATTTAAATTTTATTAAGGTTGCTTTTATCCGATCTATAAAAGTTCGACCTTATTTTTTTTTTTCAAATTATTCAAATATTTTTACATTATACTGTTAGATATTAGGCCTGAGGTTTCCTCGTTATACTACTACTATTTACCCGAAAACAGAAAATTAAAACAAATGTACCTGTACTTGGCAAATAAAGATAATAATATTGTTTTCCTTAACCCTTTCCGATAAGAGGGGTTTTGATCTTTTACCGATCTTTTCACAGAGCAAGGTCGATTGCAAACGACACTTTTATGTTCGCCTTTTAAATTAAAATGTGCCTTGACCTGACAGTTGAGGTTATAAGTTCGAATGCACTTCATGAAAATTACGCCAATTTACAATAAAAAAATCGATCGTTTTGTCGGATAATTGAAAATATAGTGTTTCAAAAATATTTATGCTGTATTCAATCATTTTTACATTGAATTGTGGACAACAGAGAAACAGAACCTTTTCATAAAAACCAAAACCATAGGAAAAGGAAAAGTTTTCTCTATCGTTAACTATAAATATGCTTTCAGTTAACTCTATTTAAAAATCTGGAGGGTTGCAAAGGCCTCGATTTTATGACATCAAAGTCGCGCTCTAAAATGTTTGTGTGGTATGATTTTACATCCCAGTCATATATCGGCTTTATATCCCTTATGAAAAACATGACGGAAAAGCGTCTCTTTAGTTTTGTTTTACTTCATATCTCTGAGAAAGCATGCTTGCAACGACTAATGTGCCCTAAGCTTTGAAACCAACAGATAAAAACTCATTAAAGCAGTCAATAAATAAATTAAATCTTACAATGCACAATTGCCTTAACACCAGAAATCTTGCTCTTTAAATTTATCTTTCCTTCTAACACCAATTTATATAAGATGACAATGTTTCTTTATATTATCGAGACTCATAAAAAGTAATCGACATTGAGATTTATTTGTTGGTGTAACGGATTTGCGAAATCAATTTAATATAACTCAGTAAATTTGTCTGTAATTGGCACTAATATTTGTTACTAAGTATTTTGCTTTTATTATATTAACGTTCTCTTTTACTGTTTTGTTCCGTCGTTTTGTTTTGTTCTTTTTTTTTAACAAATAAATCTTAATCCCAATCATTATAAAGATAAATCATTTTCCAGTTTAACCTAAAAAGTGAAAATAATTCCCGTTCGAATACATTAGTAACCTAGAATCGATGCCAGAACCATACAATTCAATAACGAGAACTTTACCACTACTCCACATGAGCCTTTTATCAAACCACATTCCCCATCCAGCCGACTGAGAATCGAAGCCAGAACCATATGATTCAGAGACGACCATTTTACCACTACTCCACAAAGGCCTTTACCAAACTAGAGTAGGTTATCAAACTGTTTACACTGACCGTCGGTGACGTAAGACAACGACGCAGACGCAGAGAATTGTCCAATCTCTTTTGAACAAAACTATACACTTCCGTTCATTCTTTTGAATTGTTTGTTACATCTTTATTGTATAGAAAAATGTACCTATTACGAACACATCAATGGTTATTTTGTTCTAATATTTTTTTATTTATTCAAGGTTTAGGATCTTCATGTCTTTTTCTTTAATATAATATATTTTTTTTTTTTGTATTAATACATACATCATTTTTTTTTAGAAGGGAATAGGCATATACCATCTTTTCCATTATCACGTATTCCGCATAATTATTTTCCTTCATCTATATTTACCAATTTTTTCAATAATTGACAGGCTCAAAATACGTTAATAATATAAATAAGACACTTAATAATTATTTATGTTTTTATTGAGTATAAAAACAATATAAACATATATTGATTATAAAAAATAGAATATGTAAATCATTTAAGTTTTCACTTACAGGCAGGCACTAATAGCAAAGCCTCACAAGTACTAATGTAAATATACTGACTAATTTGGCCGCCAGTAACATTACTCATAACATAACATAATAATATTAATACCCGACGTTTCACCCCATTCCGAACTGGTTTAATTTTGTAACCCACCCACACAGCTGTGGGCGCGATGACGTCACAAGCTGTCACTGTGACGTCACTTGTTGCAGTAGTGTGCGTTTCCTTTCGCTCTCAATGTTTCCGAGGCGAAAGTAGCGCGACGAAGTGGCATACGACAGACGAACAGGTAGACCTTTGGGGACTCATTTTTTGTATATGTTGAAGAAATATTGGTGAAGCAGCTGATTCTCTGCCCGTATTTATTGTAAAACTCATTAAGAATAAGCCTTAAACATGAAGGCTTAAACATGGGATTCTTCTTTAGGCGATTAGCTAGCAACCTGTCACTATTATATAGGCCAGTTAAATGTGACTAAGTCTTGTTATTATTGGCTCTGTCTAGCCTGTAAGGATTAGAAGTAATTTCACTTAACGACTTAAAGAAAATTCAAGTAAGAAATATTAAACAGTTATGTCAATGATACGAAATGAATTTAGCTCGTGACATGCATGTTAATAAGTATCAACAAAACTATTTTCTATGGCAAAATCTTCCTTTTTGGTAATAATCTGACACATAGTATACGGTGTATACAGTGGGGTAGACAGAGTCAACAGTCTCGAAAAGACCAAGTTTAGCTGTATGGATTCATGATGGAATTGTGCTTCAAAAAGTGACAATTCAAATACTGGCACAGAATAAAATAATTATGACCTATTTCTTACATTTCCGTCGCCAGATAAAAGTTTAACTTGATGAAATCAGCCGGTTTTATAAAACACTATTGAGCTCATCCAATCGGAACTGTCAAAGAACATACCAATCAACTTTTTAGACAATTATAATTAAGTACACGTTTAGCTAAACTAGTCTTAAAGCGAAAGCGCTAAAGACCTTATTTGCATGCGCACCGCGAATCGGAGAGTTATGCAATGCGATGAAATGTGTGACACAACATAAGTATGTTACACGGACGTCCTATGGCGACGCCAAATATGTTCACAGTTGTAGGTCAATGGCGGAAATTCTTTATATGTATTTATGAGGTAATGTTTTGTCTAGCTTTTGTGTTATTTAATCTTTTATCGTAAGACTAGCTGTGCCCGCGATTTCGTCCGTGTGAAATAGTTATTTTGGGCATCATTGAAGCCCTCAAGGATGAATAATTTTCCCTGTTTTTTTCACATTTTCCATTATTTCTTCGCTCTTAATAGTTGCAGCGTGATATTAGTATAAATTGTGGTGTTACCTCAAATGGAGTTAATATGGATAAAAAGGAGGACACTTAACTCCACCGACAAGAGTAAGCTCTTAAATTTGAGAGGAAGATTGTAAGAAGTCGCTTATACCTGGCGTTAGTTAACCATGTTCCATTATGAGTCAAGTTCTCCTGCACAGGTTGTGGAGGTCAGATAGACCCAATCCAGGATGATCAAAAGGCCTTTTCTGCGACTTTGTTCGTCTATTAGGTCTGTAGTTTCTTGTGTTGTGTGTGTGAAATTTCAAGAACACTTTTAAGGAAATATAACTTGAACGAATTTCAAAGCGAACAGTTATACAAAAGTTACGTTAATAAAATATTAGTTGAGATTTTTATGTTACATTTTTTCAATTGACACAATCCTTGCCTACCACAAAAGTATTTTAAAAAATTGTGATAACAATTCTGTTTTCAAATTCAAACATCATGACCCTCGAAAAGAAATGTGCTTTCAAAAATTACATTTACATAGACAAACTACTTTCTCTGTCTTAAATTACTCTTAAACAATAATAATAATGTATGTGGAAGTAGTTACTTCCGTCTGTACGTAACAAGTCGCATGATAGACATGTGTCGACTAAGAAAAGGTATAATATGTGACATTGGTTGAACGGGTCAATAGATAAAAAACAATCATTATATTTACAAATATGTATACACATAAAATCACACTTCCTTCCCAAAGGGATAGGCAGCGACATGATCTTTGCTTGCTTTTTCATTACCATTCTTCGCTTCTCGCAATAAAGCTTGTCGGATTAAGGTTCTCTTGACTTGACCTTTTGCCAGGACGTCACCAATCGTCGTCATCAAAGAGACACCGAGGGTTCGCCTATAATCATGATGACTTAAGTCAGGTTTTTACACGAATCGACTCCGCTGACCTCCGCAACCTTTGCAGAAGAATATATACCCGTATATTAATAATGATTATACATATAGTTCTCTGTATTTGTTGATATTCACACGAGTCTGAACGTCTTTTCCGAACTGTTGGCTATGTTTACGTATATTATATGTATGTATGCAAAATTTGATACAAATGCATCGAGATGAATTTGTATCAAGTTCGTGCGAAATTCGAATAAAATGATATCCACCACATTCTAATTAGATTTATTTTTACTAGCGACACGGCTTCATCCTAGCCCTATCCTACCCTATAGGGTACGATACATTTTCTGTTGATTATTTCTTGAACTTTATCTTTTCAACTGTGACAGAATTTTCACGATCGGTCCAGTATTTCCGAAGATTAGCCCATTAATTTACAAACAATGTAAGTCTCAAAGTTTACCCCTTTACAATATAAGTATAAAAATCTAATTTTATACTTTTCAGAGTGTCACGCGGCGACCAATCCAAGGTCGCGACCTCGATACAGTTGCTTACCCGCCGCCGTCAAATCATGCGATTTTGACAATTATTCTTGATTGAACTTGATTTGATATTTTTCTAGTGAACGGATTTATTATTTTTTAATATCGCGGTGAAGGTATTTCGTAATTGCCGTGATAGGAGTTTTTAAACTATGTTTATACATTGTATTTATTTTTTGCGGGATAGACAGAGCCAAAAGTCTTACAATACTCAAAAGCCACGTTCATCTAGACGAGGTTTTCGCCTAATAGAAATGAAAGAAAAATCTTAGCGTTCCCTACAACGTAACTATTCTAATAACAAATGCATTAGATATGTTTAAGCAGTTATTGACGTGTTCAGTCTTAAAATATATAAGTGTTGTTCGAGAACAATAATTTAGGATGATATAAATAATTCAAAATACCTGTAACCAAAAGATATGTTATTTAAAAAATATAAAATCACTACAGAAAAATAATAGAAGTAAATTTACTAAGTAACACAAACGTTTTCAATTTAAAATTGTTTAATTTATTACGAGTAATTAGCTTCGGACGAATATCGCACCATCATCGTATTTCCTATTTCCTGCAAATCATATGAAAGGTTATATTATTTTAATAACTCAGCTAAATATATCTTGACTATAATTAGTATGACCCCAATTCATTTTTGACGCTACGCCGCTCGTAGCGGGCGCTACGAGGTGCTACGAAATCATTTTCGTAGCACTACGCGTTGATGTCTTTTCAATGACTTGATTGCTTAATCCAACTTATATTATAAATTCGAAAGTAACTTTATTTGTTTTTTACCTGTTAACTCGTTATCTACTGAATTAATCTTCTTGAAATATCACGTATCATATAATAAGAGGCCGGAGAACATAGGGTACTTTTCATCATGGTATAAAATATAGTTCCGTGGGATTTGCGAATAATTTATTTCGTAGGTGGGGCTAAATTCGTCGCTTTTTTGTTAAATAGCGCTAAATACACGCGGGCAAAGCTGCGAGTGATACTACGAGTATAAAGAATAATTCATTCATCGAACCTTTAATTTCGTCAACATTTAGCAAACTATTTCGCATGGTAATACAGCAATTACGAATTAACCAACACAATTCTTTCCTGACAAGTTTGTGAGAGAACAATCAGAACACAGTACCTACTTGTAATCGAATGGTTTTTCTGTGAGACTGCTTCACTTGTCGCCGTGTGGGAAAATAGCTTATTAACACGTGTCATTGGCTGATTACGTTTTTATATATGTATATATGCTAGCTGCTGTCCATAACTTCGTGGGCGTAAAAAAATTATGGGACAAATAGTTTACTGACAATTTCAATAAAAACTGACCCCGTATTGCCCGCATTGAAACCGCATTAAAATCGGAGTAATAGTTTTCGCCTGATACTATTAATATTATGGATGGATAGGGGTGTAATATATTACATTCTTTATAGTACAAAAGATAATAAATAGACTAATAAATTAGTACACAAAAATTCATAAAAGCATAAGATCCTTTTTTTAAAACAGACAAAAAATCTAAGTATGTCACAGCTGAACGGATTAACAAGCAGGTTTATGACCACAAAAACTAAGGGTCAAAGTCGATTTGAAAGTGTCATGCGGTACAGAGGTCACGATCTGTTTGACCGCATTTATGTGAATTTGGCCATTTTTTGCAATATTTTTCTTTTATAACTCGTGTCTAGTGACCTGGTAAAATTTGTCTGATAACATTTAATTTTTAATTAGGGAAAAAAGCACATAAGATAATCATTATAATTGCAATTTCATTCGTAAAAGATATATAATATTTAATTAATTTAATTATAATTATTAAACTAACTTGGAACAAAAATTCTTAACTAAATTCTAACTGTATGGATTTTTGTATTATACTCGTTAACTAACTTTTATAGTTAAGAAAGAAGAATAAGAAATAATAAATTCATAACATTATTCAACCTATGAAGTGTACCAAACTTGTTTCTTGTAATTATGTGTTGTAAAGCACATAAAACTACATCCACTTTTCCAGCAGTCGAGTAGTAAGACCTCTGTATATTTCCATAGCCTCATAAATGCATTATGAAAGGTTCGGCGCATTAACTGTCATTTCAATAGGAGCGTGCGTATGCGCATGCACTTATTTCGTAAAACTTGCAACAGAGGCGACATGAGATCATGTTTACAACGTTTTTCCTACGTAAGAGTACTAAAACTAAAGAGAATAATTAAAACAACTCATTTTTTTTAATTAATCCTAAATTAATTTCTCTGTAAAATTAACAAAATTTTAATTTTGTTAATTTATAGCGAAAAGATTGGTTTCGTTTACACTCTATTTGTACTAAAATATTGTAAAAGCAGACTTGACTGACTCAATCGTGATTATACGCAGGCAGAATAGATAATATAAAAAATTAAGAAATATAAACAAAATATTTGCGAACAAGTATGTGAATCCTGAAAATATAAAAATCCAATTCGGTGTCACAGTCTAATCAAAACAACAGCTAGTAGCCCCGCGCCAACCAGTTCACCAAAAGTGTGTCACAGCTCGTAACCATACTGTAACACTTTCGCACTTCCTGGCTCCCCGTCTTTTGTCTCGCTCTCACTCGTACGATCACACGTTTACGTAACAAGGCAGTAAGATATCGGCGATCGAACTCTTCCTGATAGGTCAATAGAAAGTCTATACTATCAATATTGTCACTCGAGATAAATTTATTAGGTTATTTAAATATGTGATGTGACATCGAAATGTTGGTTATGTGATGAGGCCGTAAATCGACAAACTTTCATGAAGTGTTATTAATGTGGATGAAGCGGAAGAAGTATGTAGGGATAGTAGCAAGTGGAAAGATGTAATCTCTGCCTACTCCACCGAGAAATAGGTGTAATTTTATGTGTGTATTTACACTATCTTAAAATGTTCCTTTACTCACTGTTTTGTAAAACACGGATTTTTTGTTTATCCGTTTTTAAGCCGCTATATATGTAGTACGTTCAATATTACAAACATACCTAATTTAAAGGTAAACTCTGCGTTCGTAAATTAAGTTATCCATATTTCGCTTTGTACAAAATTCCAAAGATTTATTTAAATAAATTGTTTCAAAATTTAACAAAATCATTAATCAAAAAGTTCCGGCTAACATATCAATCAAACTTACACATTACAAATAACAAATCGATCATGGACCCCTAATCTCGATCACCAGTTAACCCACTACAGTTTCTGAAGGGCGTCTACCCACGTTTCGGGTTTTTTCCTCTGTCTGACTCAGAACAGGTCAGTAAGTGAAAGGGTGTTGTGCAAATCGCAAATCCCCCCCACCCCTCCTTAACATAACCTCAAAGTATTACGTGTATTTATCGCAAAAGGTCAGAATGTCAACGAACCTATCTATAAAATTGTCATAATTTTTGCTGAAATGAATTAAATTTATTTTCAAGAATAGACTACAAGGTCGTTCGTAGTCTAATGTGCCGTGTGTGGTATTTAGAAAAGGACTACTTCACATCTTACATGTTGTTAAAGGCGACTAAAGGAATAGCTGATAAACTGGAGATTCTTCTTTAGGCGATAGGCTAGCAACCTGTCAATATATCTCAATTCCATCGTAAAGCTACAAAGCTGCATGTGGCCTTTCAGTCTTTTCTAGCCCGCGACTGGAGTCGTGACTATCCCAAGTATAAAATCATATCCCTTAGTCGCATTTTACGACATCCATGGAAAATATATACAGTGGTTCTATTATAGGTGGCGGAAACCACACGGCATAGTTCAAACAAATACAATTAAACTAAAGCAGCGTACGGCCCCGCCCAATTCGAACTAGTTCACTTTTACCGTCCTTGTTGACCGCTCACCAAAATACATCGCCTGAACATCCGGGGTTGCAAAACGCTTTATGCAATGCAATTAGTGTTGAACATAGACTACTCAAGTATTGTAGATATACAATGTTTGTTTATGGTGCTAAGCTCAAAAAAAAAGCGTCTCTGCCTAAAATTATACAGGTTAAAATCCTACTGAGGTCATGAGAAAATGACTCTTTTTTTTTTGAGATACTCTTAAGGTGAGTTTAAAATATCGTGAAGAAAACTGTATATTCAGGCATCTATATTACCATCACTAAGTCACTTCGTGTGAAAACCTGACAAATCCAAGATCGTGGTTATAGACCAAACCTAGTTCCTATCTTAGGGTTAAGGTCTGAAAGGTGATTTAGTGCTTAGAAAGTTTGTAGCTTGTAGTTTTTTGACAAATATATTACATAAATATAACTTAAATTTGATTTATTGAAATGTTAAATGACGTGAAAAAGTGCTTGCGAGAAAGTAGTAGTATTTTTTTAATATAATATTAATTTTAATTTCGGTAGCAACTTGAACTAGCGCCAATAGGATTCTGATGACGTCATATAGAGGGCACACTTATAATATATGTGTTGGTGGACATCTAGCCTTAACTGCAATTTTACGACAAAATTTTATAGCAAATACAGGCTATAGGTGTCAAACAGCTTATATATCTTGCTTACAAAATAAGCTATAACTTCATACATCTTATGACCACTAACTGTCTTCTCACGAAACGCATTTAGCTTGAAAATATTAAAGCTTATTGTTAGATATCTACCACATAATACAGTTATAAAACTGGAGTGTTTGAGGCCTAGATTATTCTAAGTAATATTATGAGTTTATTTGTTTGTTTGTTACCTCTTAAGAGGTTATCTAATGAATTAATCTTCTTGAAAAATCACGTATCATATAATTAGAAGTCTGGAGACGAGGACGTACCTTTCATCTAGGTAAATATTATACTTTTTGTGTAGGTGGCGCTAAATTCGTCGCTTTTTTTTTAGATGGCGTTAAATTTACGCGGGCGAAGCTATTGATATCTAGTTATATACAGACCGAGGTCTCTGAAGAATTTAAATTTGGTAACTTTAAAATTAATTTAAAATTAGGTAATTTTTAATACTGAACTGATTTTGTAAATTGACTTCGTTGATGAAAACTATGCAGTGTAATTTGTTCCGCCGTTTCTATATTTGCGTTAAAACTGTAAAACTTTTATTTTTTGTTTGTAATATCTTTATTGCAAATCTTATTATTTATCTTGATTTATATTTATCTTTATTGTAAGTATTGTTTTACCTCATTAAGTGATACCTAATCCTATTTTGAAAATAAATATTAACATATTGTGTAGTTTTTCCTCAAATATGTGCAAAATAGTAAAGGATGTGTTAAAACGGTCCGTAATTGGCTGTTACCCAAGACAATTAACACTACAACAGTTTCGAAAGCCTTCTTAGTAAACTATCATTCATTATATTGAAAATGATATTTTCCTGTTATTACGTATATAATACGAGATATTTTTCATAATTAAGCAATTATCATTAAATTACTGGTAATTTTTATAAATATTTTTTAATTATTTTACATATTTTCTCAATAAAACTGTTAAAAAATACTTAGTATAAATACTTTTTCTTAAATGACACAAAGTAACAAGTGTCAATTAACTCATTATTATTCTTCTTTTGTTCAAGAACAAATTCCTTGTAAATCATTTGACAAATGACTTTAAGACTTCCTTAGGTATTTGCAATAGAACCTAGCGTTGATTTACCTTGTAACCTGAAACCTAGGACTTACACCACGAGTGAATTTGCTATTTGGATCATTTTAGACTCCATAAAGTTAAAATGCCGTATTAAGTACAGATTAAGTAAGAAGGTAACATATAAGGAGAAAAATATCTAAAAATGCTTATTACATTTGCACTATACACTTTGTCCATAAAACGCGTCATAATCACAGACGTATACAGCAGTGTACATACAATTACACTGATTGAGCTACAGCCTGTGTTTCTGCGCTGTCGCCTACTGTAATTGTAGTTCGCAGTGTAACATTACACTGGAATGTCACTAGTAGTCAGTTGGAAAGTGAATCAAAAAGTAAATTAAATTATCATCAATCCTTATTTATATCCTTTTTTAATATCAGATTCAGATCAGATCAGAAGAGATCAGAGAAAAATAGTGAATTTTTTTTAAATGATTTGTGAATCACAAAAACCAATGAGAGCCAGCCATTTTATTTAAAGGTTTATTTCAGCTTTTTACTTGTAGGTTCATACCTACTTAGATTAGGTACGTCTGTTCTCATGTTAATTAAATTGCTATTAAATTAAAATATTAAAAATCTTCACTACAAGGAAACAAAAGTTCAATTAAACATACTTATATTACGCGATGACAATAATTTTGCGCGTAACAAATAATTTTACAAAATGACTGGCGATTCTAAACAATCGCTCTTCCTTGGTGTTACGGCGTTATAACGCACACGGAACATAAACAATGGAATTCTCATAATTATCAAATAACAAAATTACAGAGATCACATCAAAATTATAAAATAAATACTACGTTCTTTGGGATAATTGGAGATTCGTCAGGTCGATGTTAAGTTATTAATTACAAAAATTATTTTTGTTACAAAATGTCATTGGTACTTAAGTTGTTGTTTCCAAAGAGATAAGCAAAGATGTCGCTACTTCTTATGCCTTTACAATTTCCCTCACATGTTGCAATCAGTTTATTTTTCCATAAATACATATATTATAGTTACGTCTATATCCCTTGCGCGGTAGACATAGTCTTGAAAACACAGAAAGACTACATTCAGCTGTATGGCTAAATGATGGAATTGAGATTCAAGTAGTGACAGGATGCTAGCCCATCGCCTACAATATATCTTTTTTCAGATTTATAATAAATTAGTTTAATGGAAAAACGTGCACTATTAATGGAGCCAATCAAGGTTAAGTTCCCGTAAGCTTGCGAAGATCAGGCAGAAATCATTTCATGAATAAACCCTGAAGATATAAAGGATCTGGCACTAACAGTCAGACTATAATGATTTAAAGTAACTTTATCAAAATCAACTCTACACTAATTCATAAAATAATTACAAAATAATTCTTCACAAATTAACGAATAAATCAGTGATAATAGTATACATTACCGGTAATCATCACGATGTATTGTCCAACAGCTTGCGTAATCGTGGGGCCATGACCACGCCTCGTCTTTGTCAAACACGCGTAATTGACCAACGTGTTAAATGCTTCTGTTTTACTGCCAAATATTTTTTTTCTGAGACACAACAATGTTTCCCGCAGTGCCGTGATTCCCAGCACATTAGAATAGATAAAAGGCGACTGAGTGTAAGGCTTTTTCAACTTGGATTCTTTTTTTGGGCAATGGGCTAGCAAACTGTCACTGTTATTCTATCATTGAGCCATATATTAACTATATACTAAATACATACATACATATAATCACGTCTTTATCCCTTGGGTAGACAAGGCCACCTTCAGCTGTTTGAAGGCTACGTTCAGCTGTTTGGCTTAATGATAGAATTGAGATTCAAATAGTGACAAGTTGCTAGCACATTGCCTAGAAGAAAAATCCCAAATTTATAAGCATATCCCTTGATCGCCTTTTACGACATCTACGAGAACCAGATGGAGTGTTCCTTTTCTATTGATGCCTGGAACCACAAGGCATATATATAGTTAAAATATAACGGATATAGTTAATCATACTTATTGGTCATACGCATTTGGTCCCATAATCATTTGCTATTACGTCAATTCGGTATCATTAAAGTTTAAGTACGTCAACTTACAGTGGTCTAACTTAATGCTAGAGGATTTTCGCATCGGTTGCTCAACGATAACTTTATCCTTTGGATAATTGCACGAAAGTGGAACAATGTGGTAACTATTGGTTGGAAGTTTAATACATTTTGATAGCATCGCATCAGGTAAATAATTAAATATCTATCTAGATACATAATATACTACTATATGCGCGGGAGTCCGCTTCCCTGAGAAATTTCAGTGAACGTGTTAATTTCGAAGGTTTTTCCTATCTCTTTGCCAAATATCATCATAATGGGTCGTGTAGTTTTGAGTTACAAATGAAAGTACACATTTTTATATTATATTAATATAATCTGGGCCGGACTTAATTTATCTGGTTTTTGGCATTTGTTTCCTCAATCTTCCCCATCATAGTAATAATACTACTAATAAGCCTACTGTACTAAGCCAAACAGTTGAGCGTGGCCTATCAGTCTTTTTAAGACTGGTGGCTCTGTCTACCCCGCTAGGTATATAGACGTGAATATATGTATGTATGTATGTCAATATTTACTAGTTCATTGGTTTGGTTGGAAAGAATAGCAAATAGAAAAATAAACTGTATGGAATGTAATATCACGTAAAGCAGTTACACAAACTTTACACGTTACAAAAAAATATATCTTGATGGTGTGTAAATCAAGGTTACACAGACGGAAGCCATGTCTAATCATGACTATATCTTACACCTACCACTAATTATCATAAAGATTACTAGAGTAATTAAATCAAATTTTTGAAGTGCACTGATCCGCGCACGCGCACTGGAGCGCAATGAAGGACGTTGCGTGGAATTTTACTGAACTATGTAACTTATTTGTTTCAATTTCTTATATACAAACATAAAATGACGTCTCTTTTCCGGAGGGGTAAGCAGAGACTACATATTTACACTCGCCACCGATCCCTCCATACTTCTTTCGTTTCATCCAAATTGCAAATTCTTTACTTAAAATAATTATTCTACATACATACATATAGTCAGGTCTATATCCCTCGCGGGGTAGACAGAGCCAACAATCTTGAAAAGACTGATAGGCCACTTTCGGCTGTTTGGCTGAATGATAGAATTGGGATTCAAATAATGTCAGGTTGCTAGCCCATCGCCTGACGTAATAATCCCTAGTTTAAAAGCCTATCCCTTTAATTATTGTACATTTTTAATTAACATTAACAGGTATAATATTTGGATCTGATATTAATCACATGTTTTATAATTTCAGTGATAAATAAATATGATTTCTTTACTCAGAATGTGTATTTTCTGTACACTCTACAATAACCTTATTTAATGTAAAAATATTTAATTAAAAGTCGAACAACAAGAAAACAACTTTCAATTTTTTGGCAGAATTATATTATTACAAAGTCTCTTTAAGAAAGTGATGTTTTATAATAACTATATTTTCTTTAAACATACTCAGACCATCAAAAATTTAAGACAGGCGTGGTCGGTAGGCGAACTCAAGAAATTTTTAAAGCCTTTCAGATTTTAATATCATATAAAAGTGACTTGAAAACCTTGAGACCATTCTTATTTGCGAAACCCGTGCAAGTGGCTACCAATTATGTAGTATGTATGTGTGAATGAAGTTTACATAGTATCCGAAGTAGGCACAACAAGTAGAACAATACATATATAAAATCATTTCTATATCCCTTGCAAAGTAGGCAGAGTCAACATCCATGAAAATATACTGAAAGGCCACCTTTAGCTATGGTTTAGTGATGGAATTAAGATTCAAATAGTGGCAGGTTGCGAGCCCATCGCTTCCAAGAAGAATAACAAGTTTATAAGACATTCCCTTTGTCGCTTTTTTAGGGAAGATATAAAGTCCTATTCTAAGAGCCGGAAATCACACGGCACCTAATAAATAACCTGCTGTGCTCATTTTTACAAATCAACTTATAAATCTTTCAGTTCAATGTTTATAAGTATTGACACAGCGTTTCATATTATTTTTTCGTCAATAAATTACTCTGATATATAACAATATTTTATTTATTGCTATAATTAGATTTCGATTAAATATTCGTGTCTCTCACTCTACTAAATGCTTTATATTGAAATCATGTGATTTATATCGATACTCATCACACTCAGTGATACCCATTTGTTTACACGTGGTTCCATTAATCATGCGCAAGGGCTGATTAAATTGACGTATTATAAGACGGGACACAATACAAGACAATTGAAGTAATTGCGATATTAAACCATTATTCCATAATCGTTGTACGTTGTACTAATATAGTTAAATGACAATCTTCTTTTGATTATTGCCAATTAAAGAGCACGCGATGTTGGCTCAAATAACATGTTTTTTCACTTTTTATTGACTGATATTTTCAATTTTTTTTTAAATTCATTATCTCGTCAGTTAAGGAAATGACGAAGTGACTCCGGAAGTCTATCTAAGTCATATAAATATCACGATTTTGTCTCTTACGAGGTAGATATGTACTTAGATATAGTGCCACAGTCTCGAAAAACTCAACGTCTTTTACAATATTCGCGTGTTTTAGTAGTATTTCTCTGCAGCAGGGCCCAGGGTCTCTAGAAATGTGTCATCAATCACTCCCATGAATGAACTTATCAGACCATAAACTTTTGTTTAAAGTAACGTGCATCAACTAAGTTTCATAAATAATTATAGCCAATTTTTCGCAATCCAACGATCTTATTTCATCGAACCTTATTATGATTTCAAAATATGAAACCATCGTCAAATTCATATTCTTCCATTCACGTTCCTTTTAATCATTATACGATTAATACATACCTACATACAATGCATGTTACAAAATATTTCGAAAATGTTTGCAACCTAAAAATAAAAGAATTGCACGATTTAAAGGTTTCCTATGACCTTGCCAATCTGCGTTCATCTAACTGTTTAGAAATTAAAAAAGAATGTGTAACTGCCTATTCTTTTTTTAACCTTATTACAAAACTACCTACCACAGGTACCTACTACTAAATATGTATTCCGCTTTTAAAATTTCCATTATGCCTAGGTGCTAGTAAAAAAATACTAGCTGTTCTCCTCGAAACTTCGAAAGATTAATAATGTAAAGATTGATAATGTAACGCGGGAAACCAGTACCTATGATGAAAAATATAGTTTTAAAAAGAACGAAAATAAGATTTTTCAGATTGACTTGAGTGGGTATAGGAAAAAAATTAAGAAAAGAAATATAATGTATGAAAAAATAGGATTGTTTAGTTAGCATCCCAAAACAATTCTGGAACTCTTTAGGCTAGTTTCATTTAAGGGATTTTCATTATATTTCTATAATATCAAATTTTGTCTGTTCTGTGGTAATGTCGAAACTTTCGACAAAACTTAAAATTTATTAACTTAATATTATTATCTCATTTTAAAACGACCTGTATTTACCTCTACCTGTATTTGAGAATATCATTATCACTAACCTGCTGATCTCAATAGAATGCAAATGCACATGTACCACAAACAATTAATTAATATAGCTTAAGCAACATGTTTCAAAACTAATATGTTGTTGCTACACTATGGAAAAACTCCAAGTGACCGCCTCTCACTTCTACATTATCGCCTGTTTATACTCACTTAACTAACGACCCATCTCTAAGTGCATTTAAAAATATTAATTTTACATAAAACTTTTTTCTTCATGGCTGTGTGGCATTGTCGAAGACAAAAACAGACTAGATAAGTTTTAAGTGATACGCTTATTAAATTGTTCCATTAAAAATATAACAAAATTTGTTTTGTAATCATTATAATGTTGTTCTTACTCCATCCCTTTTTGTAGATAGAATAAAAAGTAACAAGCGTAGCAGTAAGAGTAATATTAAAAAAAAATAAAATATTAAATACTCGGACGACCCCGCATAAAAAGTGACATATTGAAGATGATTACTATCATTAGCCTATATGACTTTTGCAATGTTATAATTATATAAGCAAGACTGTTATATCAAACTAGACTCACGAGTCGAGTACATAACGAACAAACCATTTAGAACTACCTTTGATCCCATTTCGCCTTTTGTCCTTAAATAAAATTAAAGTTTACGAAAGTACAGCAATAATTGCCTACGTGTTGGGTCAAATGTTGGACCCAAATGTTGGTCTGACGGTATTAGACAATTGGAGCCAGTAACCTCTAAAGGTCGGGTTGTCCCTCCAAAGTCACCTCGCGCTTGTTGCCCAACGCACAGACGTGACAAACATATGTATTATATGTCTTGTATAATTTTATATACATAGGCCGTCCTGTTTTCTCTTATACCTTATGTTGTTAAGTTTTCTTACGATTTTCTTGAATGAGAAATCCCGTTATCTCCAATTTAAAAAAATCCTTTTGTGGATGTCTAGTAGACAATTAAGTATTATCTTTCTGCCAAATTTCATCTACATTCAACGTTTTATAGTGAAAACTACTCAATATGGCACGAAATATAACTAGTTCCTACACAAAACACAAAAACATATAAACTCACATATGTGACTTGACACATACATATGTATATACATACAAACAAACGTTGTGCGGTACGAACCAACTCAATTTTATGTTTATTATTATTTTATCAAGTTATATACTCTGCTCAATCATTAAAATATTTAATTTAATTTCATACAATATTTAAGTATTTTTAAAATTTGTAGGCATAATTTTATTTTGATCACATTATCGACACGTTCTCGAATCTGAATCAAACACTCTGGATTCAATCCCCGTTCAGATTTAGATGGAAAATGACCTTTTTTAATCATGTCTATTTATTTATGGTTTTATTTAAAAAAGAATTCTTAATATATGTATCTTACATATCTCATTAAACAGCTAACGAACAGTAATTTACTTTGGGGCTAGCTCAATCAATATAATTTTCAACTTCTATTCTTTTATTTCGAGTTTAACTTACTATTTTATCTATTGAGCAGAGATATAACCCAAAACGTACATCTTACTAATTCACATCTCTCCATTTTTTATAGGTGGCAACAAAATTACAACAATGAGGCCGTCAATGTACCTGATCGCCGTGTGCGCAGCCCTAGTCGCGGTGAACGCTGCGCCGGCGCCGGAGCCGAACCCAGACCCGCAACCCAGCCCGGTGGCCAACCCACAGCCCGGCCAGGACGACAGGCCAGAAATCATTGAAATAATCGCCCCAGCTGCAAGTGCACAGGTGAGCATCCTTAGGGACATCCAAACGAGTATTTTATCTGTGCCCTGGAAGCTCAACGTATATAAAATCACACCTCTTTCTTGGAAGGCTAGACAGAGACTTCATATCCTTTTACCTTCTTAGTTTTAGACCTTTTAGTTTATACTTTAACTTAATTCCCAAATGAGGCATTGTTCATTTCCTTCTGCACAGTTTATAAAAATCAATCATGGTCTCTTCCTTAATCTGACTAACAACTATATCTGAATATCCATTTCTTCAATGAGCCATCAAGTAACATGCGGTTTCTAGTCTTATGACTCTTAGCTCCATGTTAAAGGATAATGACGAAATATTGTACCCTCTTACCACTTCACTGAGGACGACACGGATTTGCCTTTGACCATGGTTTTGAAGTAGAAGAGCCATATTACTTAAGTAATATAATGTTCTAATTGAAATGTTAGCACCCCCGATCTCTTAAGAGAGCTCGGTCTACAAACACTATTTCGGTTTCAAACGTGACTGTTTTGGTCTCACGGTCCTGTCGTCAGGCCAAACCAATCACTATTGGCTAGCAACTTTGTATAACACGTCATCAATGCGCATGAGTGAATAAAAAGGACGCGCACTTAACGTTGACCTTAGCCTATGAAATTTGTTGGTCCTTCTGTCCTGATTTATGGTCGATTGTCTTACACACGCTAAAAATCTTTTATACTTATCAATAATATTGTACAGTAATATAATTTGTATAATCATTAAATATTAAAATATAGAAGTCGTATACTTATATGTAAAACTCTTTCGTGGAGCCCCTATATCAATGAAATCAGCCGTAAGATGTATTTATCGTTACATTCACTTCGCCGAATGCAAAAATTTTTACCCACCGCCACTAAAATTTTACTTGTACAATCACTTCTCTTTCCTCTTCTTGATTATTCCGATGTGGCTTGTCTTAACGTTACTGAAGAGTTGCTTGACAAATTAGAGCGTTTACAGAACCAGGGCATTCGCTTTGTTTTCGGTCTTCGCAAATTCGATCATGTTTCTGAGTTTCGTCGCCAATTGAATTGGCTCCCCATTCGCCTTAGACGTAATGTTCACACACTATCTCTCTTGTTTAATATCCTTTTTAATCCTTCATTTCCTCACTATCTTCATAAAAATTTCTCGTTCCGTGAGACGGATAGTCGCATGCGATCTCATAATAATCTTAAACTACTTATTCCTCCTTATTCTTCTCGGACTTATGGCTTGTCTTTTAGTGTTCGTTCTGCTCAGCTTTGGAATAACCTCCCCCAAGATAGGAGATCTGCTCTGAACCTTAGTTCTTTTAAATCACTTATCAAGAGACTGTATTCTGATGCATCTGACAATTGAGTGTACTTATAAATATGTAAGTTTATAAATATATATGTATATTATTTATGTATGTTTATCTTTAATTAGATATGTAGAAATGTATTGTTTACTTGCTTTTTATGTGCGCTGCCTTTTAATTATGGATTTTCCTTTATATTTTGGTTGACTGGAAGAAATCCCATTGGGGATAAGTCCGCCATTGTACATATTCTGCTAAATCCAATAACTGTTTTGTAATTTGTTTTAT
This sequence comes from Amyelois transitella, assembly GCF_032362555.1. Taxonomy (NCBI): domain Eukaryota; kingdom Metazoa; phylum Arthropoda; class Insecta; order Lepidoptera; family Pyralidae; genus Amyelois; species Amyelois transitella. The sequence continues at coordinate 7,081,187 of NC_083523.1, forward strand.
TTATTTTTATGTGCAATAAAGAGTCTACAAACAAACAAACAAACTTGACTAACCGTGACTCTTATCACAAACGAGTTCCAAACTCATCTCCGAAGAATTGGTGAGGACGTAACGGGGGCTAACGCCAGGAGGAGGATAAATGTGGCACGCGCACAAAAGCGTGGCACGCGCGACGCCGTTTTTATCGCGCGGTTATCACTGTCCCGTTTCACGTCATAATAAAAAGGAAACAGCGTTAGTTTCCCCCGCCCGCAGATCATCGAGATTTATCATTACATGATCGCAGCATACTAAAAAGTAGATAGATACAATTAAGTAACATAATGTAGATTTTTTAAACGTATCTTAACATATCATCAAGAATAAATATCCTAATATATTTAGCTTGACACCATTGCGTGAGTAATAAAATGACGATCCATTAATGAATTAATTGCTTTGAGTAATTACCCGTATCTATGGGAATTTGGTTAATTCATGTACATAACATCGATCATAATCACATTAAATGATAATTCCTCTTGAAACCTAAAACATACATACATATAACGTATATATTCTTAGCCGGGTAGACAGAGACAGTAGTCGCTAGTCACAATTAAAATTTATAATTAAACATCTGGGTCTTAAGATGTCTCAGGTCGAATTTGGAAATCTTTACAATGTTGTATGCAATTTGCATAGTTCAAACAAACATTATGAAAATTTACAACTACAGCTAGCTCAGTGAAAATACAAAAGCAGCGGAATTCTGTAGGTTAAGAATCAGGGCCAAAGGTCACCACTGCCTTTTCAGGTATCGGAAAAGGTCATTGAAAATAAATTTAAGAAATATCCGATTGCATGAAGTTTTAATTGAAGATTAAATTGATGTTGGTTATGGGCTTCGGCAGAGTGAAATGAGGTCAATAGGGTCAGTGGAAAAACAAAGCGGACTCAGGGTTCTGAAACAAGCTGAGGATCTAATTGGAGAGTGTCATAAAGAGGAAGATAAAGTTTCAGTTTTCTGTGATCTTTTGCTTTTATACCTAAGAGTATCGACTTAATTATAAATAAATTGTTTACACACATCAGGGGCGTTGATAGGACAATTTTCTCTCTAAATCTTCATAATTGTTTCCATTCATAGTCAAATATTTTTCTATTTTTCTGCTCCATCTAAACATTCCTTTTAAATTTCCAGGAAACGCTAGCAACATTGAACCTGGGTGCTCCAGGTTCTGAACTAAGCGAACGAAACAAACGCACCATTGGGATCCTCAGGCAGCTCTTCCCGACTCTTACACAGGTAGATACAACTTTCTATTCTATAATACTAATCATATTATAGTAGTAGCTATATGAGTCTTTACTATCGACAATCCCACAGAAATATTTGTGACCACTTTGATTTACAATTCAAGGCTGTGTTTTACCTAGTAGACTACTAGAGATTATATATTATATGAAATATACAAGGGTATATCAAAAATATTTTGTCCCAAAGAAAAGCAAACCAGGCGGTGTACTATTAATCTGTATAGTTTTGTAAACAATGTTCGCTCGGAAAATCAAGAAAGGGCAACCACGTAATTAATTCTCCTAAAAATAATTATATCCTAAATAATCGACTTTAAATGCTCCAGTAGTTATTAATATTGATTTAACAGGATTGACTACGAGAATATTCTTTTCCAGGCCGCAGTATCTATAACCGTTTCAGAAGCACAGTTTCCTAAGGGCAGTATATGTTCTAGATAATCGAACAAAAAGTACAGCAGATCACAAGCATGGTGCTTCAGACCTTCGGCCCCGTAGTTCTCAGGGCGTTCCTCGGGAACCGCAACGGTGGAGGCAACACCGGCGGCGGGGGCGGCACCGTCGAACTGGACGATGATGAAGACGACGACGATACAGAACCTGTCACACCTACAACTACAACGACGACAGAAGCAGCGAAAACAGAAGAAACGACTGAGGCGAGAAGAAGAAAGCGAGCGTTATTCTTCTTGCCGGTATTATGCATGAGGATCAATATCAGCGCACTAACCCTAGCCTGCCAAGGGACGGCAGAGCGGGCGCGCGCAGACCGCGCGCCTTCATCGTCATCACATCCAATCATCGATGAAACACCACAATATAAATCTAATACAACAATTTAATTTACAGAACGCGATAGCTGAAGACCAAAATTCGTTGCTGTCGGGAGCAGAGTCTCAGCAAGCGGAAGTACGAGTAGCCTTTGGGGAAGGCGGCCAGGACCAACAGGTGGCTGCGAGTGAAGACCAGCAGACGGCGGCACAGACCAACTCGGCCAGCATCGACGAGATCACTCTCGATGATGCTGACAATAGCGAAGAAAACAGAAACAAGAGGTACATTTTTGTTTGTATGGAATTTTACACCGATTATATCCTCACTCATCTCATACTATGCTTGTGTTGTAGCGTTTAAAAATAATTACCACCCTCTAAGAGAATTTGAAATACCTTAGAATCACCCCAAGTATTAATTTGAACCCGATATTGATAACATTTAGGAATTAGGATTTTCTAATATTAATGCTAGCAAAGTTTAAAATTTCACCTGGAATGCATATGAGAAGACCACTGAGCTTGTCGATAAATTGCTAAACCAGTGTGTGACATTGGTAAACAATAGAATATGGAGCACGCCATTGTGATTTTTTGCTCAACTTTTCAATTCGCACGTTCGATTTCTTCTAGACTTACCATAAGTTGGAGCATTCGCATTACTTGCTCATGTAACGGTTGCGTGTGAGCATAATTTACTACTGTTACGATACCGGCGGTTTTAGCAACCAGAAAATAATGTGGGTGCAGAAGGACTTGGCACTAAACATAATTCCAATCCAAAACAAAATGTAGCTACACCAAAAATATAATATATCATATAAGACTTAAAATTCTGAGATTTCGTAAATTTCTGCCAAAATATGATATTTCTTACAAAAAATTCCTGAATTCACATACAGCCTACATTTTGTAGGTACAGAAATAATCATAAATTTGAGTTTCCCTATATGCCGAAGAGACGTGGTTGCGTTGATAAAAACACTCGGTGAAAACTTTCAGCTCGCTATATTTTGTGCAACAAACTCGCAACGCTCATGACTATCGCAATAATTTCACCCATTTATGTATGAGATCCTAATTCATAATGGCAAGTCGTATGCTCTCTTAGTACCATTGCACGACAACTTATATCTACGTCTTCCTAAACTCATAAATACTTGGCCTTGCTGCATTGTAGAGAAAAGTACCTCGAAATTACCGTCGGCAAGCTGCCTAACTAGTTAGACTTGCAACACGCAATACCTAAACGACATTCGTTTTAATATTCACAATTTCAAAACTTATTTCCTTCACTTACTTTCAAAATATTGATAGTCACAAAAATTCGTATTCTGGACTAAACGCTGATGACATTTCCGTTTTCGTAAATTAGATTATTTCCAGAAACTGATCAGAATTATACCTTTCAAAAATCCAAAGAATAATAGTTATTCATTAATCTTCATCGTTATTTCCAGATTCTTACTTGGAAACCAAGGCGCGTCCTCTGGCGGCGGCTCCGGCAACTTCTTATTCGACATCGTCAGGGTGAGTATGAATATCTACTCCGAAAGAAATCATACCTTTAAAACCTTTAATGTGCCTTTTATCTCCATTCTTTCTCTCTAATATTATATCTTTGCAAATATATATTTCATCAATAACATGCCAAAAACTCTTATCGATTCAGCAATAACTTCTTTCTAAACAACATATAAAAAGACATTGTCACAATCATTTCATCTGAAGTAAGAAAGAGTGGCAAGATGTTTATGAACATAGGTGCGAGTGAGAAGCAATAATGTTACAGCGACCAGCGGAGGCGATGGCTCGAGCAGCAGGGACCGCATTTAGGCTGTTCGCAGGAACTGATTCCCTAAACGTGGGCCTTACAGCCTCGCACACAGCAACACTGGACCCCAATAATCCACAAGTACATTCACACGACACAGCACATATAAACGCTACACGGAGTAGACTTGATTGGCTTTTGAATGTCTAAATTGTAGCAATTGGAAATTGAACATCCTTTGAAATTACCGCATCCTTCCATTACATCATATACATCCTTCTCATTGGGTTAGTTCATCTCACTGAAATAAGAAACACTATGTGACTCATTGAGATGTTTTAGTCTGTGATCGTCTGTAACTCGTATATTATACGACTATGTAGTGCGTTGACTAGAAGATGGACTGACTCTTTCAGCTTTATATCCTCTGGCCCTATTTTTTCCTATTCTACCTTCCAGTAGTTTCGTAGTACTAAACCCTTTAGTTCAGCACGTAGATATCTTGGCTTTGCACGACTGTTGTATGTAGTATTTTCCTATATCTCACTAACTTTATTGGACGAGTCTTCATCGTCAATTTTATTTAGATTAACAAAATGAGTCAACGATATCAAATTTAATTAACTGTAAATAAGTAGGTACCGAGGTATATAGTGAAAGCTGTGTGTCCTTGCTCAACCAGCTTCATGGTCGTTAAAAGACCTCGCTGTATAAAGGTTTACTTAACGCCTATGCTTTAGAATGTGTCAACGATTACCTTGGCAAGGCGCACAATTTTAAATTCATAATATTTATTATTTATATCTTTATGTTCACAGTTGGTAGCCGGATCATCATCTGGAGCAGGTGACACAGGAGCCCCCGCGGAAGGTGATGATGCCACTGCAGCCAAAGGAGACAACCTTACCGAAGGTGTTCCTGGCCCCATCACGAGGCTATTCATCATAGCCAACAGAGGCATAGCTAACCTCATCCAGGACTTGATCCTTCGTATCGCGCAGACCTCAGAGAGGATAGTCAACTTCAAGGCACGACTGATTACCTCCATCATTTAACGCGGTTGCGAGTAGAGAAATATCCTAGTTTAGAGTTAAGGTAGACGCATGGACCTACAAAGGGTGGACGCGTCTTTTAAAAACCTAAACGTCAAGCCAGGTTTAACAACCACAAGTGATTAGTCATTCAAGACGTCTACTGATGTCTGTGATAAGTTCAAGTTCCATTCATCGCCACAAAAATTAACCTTCCTCATTTTATTCGCATTCCATCAACTTAAGTTCTTGATTACACTTGTGGTTGTTTTATATAAGGACAATTAGTTTAATAGGTATTTTGGGATTGGCTTTCGAATCTGGTTTGGTTGTTCCTTGAGGCGCGTCGTCTCTTGATGTAGGTCCATGATAGTGAGCTGCGTCAGGGGCATACCGTTCGGCCACGAAGACGGTCTGCGGCAGGTATCCGCTGTATTTTTCCATCGGAGATGTAAAATCGCTTAGGTTTCAGCGCAAACGTTTCTCGTGGCCAATGTGTGTCTGCGGGCGGTGGCGTGGCGCGCGTTGCCCGGCGCCGCCGCCAAAAATGCTCAAGCTTTTTTTATAATGTGACAATCTTGATTCGTTTTTATGTTTGTAAATATGTATTATAGCGGAATTTTTGTATAAAATAAAACAATAGTTAAATTATAGTTGTTGTTTTTTTTTTTCTTACTTATATCACGTGAAACCCTATCTACATTTAATTAAGATCTGCTGTAATTTTCCGATTTGTTGATATAATGACTTCTAATGGCAATTTGGCAAATGTTAAAAAATCGATTATACAATCTGGCCACCGTCATTTTTTTAACTTGAAATTAATTGTGCTATAAACAAAAACACAATAAAATTCAAGTAAAAAAAAATCGCACATACATAACTTTTACGGTACAGAAATTTTATCAAGCCTGTAATGAGAGGTAGGCAAATAATCTACTTTAATGACCCACACCTACTGTTCCTTTATCTATATGCATCAGCACAGCACAATCTATATCTATCAGCAATATCTAGCTATTTTATACAAAATAAAAACAGATACAGTTTAGCTCATTTTATTTTGGCTCACGAGTAATTAGTTAGGAATGAGTCCAAAAACTTCGCTAAGCATCCAGCATAACTTGGATGAGAGAACCTTCGACTAACCCTTGGATGACGGCGGGCCGGGAACCGAGGAGGAACGGGGTACGTCTTCTGGATAGGAGGCGAAGATGATGATAGGTAGAGCGGTATCCGGGAGTAGAGTCTTGCGGGCCGGGATATCCTCATTTCCATATCGGAGACATTAATTACTGGAAAATATTATTTTGTTAGCAGAGTCGCAACTATGAGTGATAGAAAATTCTGTGTCTTTGACTACCCACAATAATTATTTTTACAGCTTCTGAAGACTGGATGTAAAAAAATATTATAAAACATAAAATAATGCTCAAAAAGGTGTACAATTCAAATCAAAATCAAGTCATGCCATAACTTGTTGACAGCATCATCAACATTACGTAAAATAATTCAAGCACATTAGGTAGAAAAAAAAAGAAGAATATATGTATCTCAGAAAATAAAAAATAATCTTATATTCATATTATTATTGGTCTGATACATACATAAATACCTTTAATTTAATAATGACTTTTACAAATACTTTTATCCACAGCGGTAAAATAAAAAAGTTGTGAGTATTAAAAAAAGTGGTCACGTCAATCAAAGTCATTAAAATGACGCATAAATTACGCTGTCTGGCTTGGAATGTTTTGATTCTACGTTTTGATTGAATCATTGAATTTTTCTCATTTTGTAACGAATAATTTATCAACATTACATTAGAAAAGTAACTTTGTGTTATTATAATAATGGCTCTATATGAGGGCATAGCCCTCATCCAAGAGAAACAAGCAGTTGTTCTGGATTTGGGTTATGATTACACCAAGTAAGTAATGTTACCACTGTACGTGTGGTTCCACTGTTTTTTAGATTCTAATTTTAAAATGGATATGAGAAATCAAATTTTCGGTAATAATTTAATCCTACCATGCCCAAGATCTATTATCGTTGCCCTACATTAAAAGAAAGTCAGTCTTCAATTTTACATACTGTTGATTTGAACCAAGTTTTCATTGCTGATCCAATACCTTCTTTTGTAGATTTGGCTTTACGGGAGAGGCGGCTCCACGATGTATTATTCGCACAGAATTTTGGTGCCCAACAGAACGTCGATTCAAAAGAGTGCACGATTACAAAACTCCTGAGGAATTATATGACAATCTTGTTCAAATGTTACATCTGCTATATTTCAGGTAAGTACTTATTTTTTTATACTTTTGTTTGTAAAAAATGCTTTTGACATATTGATTGCTGAAGCCAACTAGATTCTTTTTACATTTCAAACTTTTGTTGTTATCCAATAAAAGCTTCATGTTATCAAGTGTAGATAATACTTATCTTAAGACTTAGACTCAAAAAAAGCCCAAGGAAGAAAGCAGTTCTGAAGTTATTTTTAATTTTGGACCAGTTTTGGCATCCTCATCTCTTAGTCCTATTTATATCTTTTACCTATCTGTTAATGCTAGAAAACCCTAAATAAACATAGCTTGATCTAATCAGGGATGTCCTAGTGACAGGTCAGGTTAAGACTATCTGAAACTGCCAAGCTAGCATGAAGAGACTTGTAATTATGAATAAAGCAAAAGAAGTATATAGGGATCCCAGCAAGTGAAAAGATGTAGTCTCCGCCTACCTCTCCAGAAAAGAACTTATATATCATCACATCTTTATTGCTTATGGGGTTGACAGAGCCACCAGTCTCACAAAGACTGAAAGGCCGTGTTCAGTTGTGTGACTTAAAGATGTTATTGAGGTTAAGATTGTGACAGGTTGCTGTCCCATCGCCTAAAAGAAGAATCATAAGTTTATTAGCCTATCCCTTCATCGCCTTTTACGACATCTTTGGGAAAGAGATAGAGTGGTCCTATGCTAAAGTGCTAGTATAGATATGCAGATGGAGACTGATGTGTTATTATTACTGTTGTATATGTGTAATTGTAAATCTGTAAGTTAGCAATAAAGGCTTTTGAAATTTAAATTGAGCATCTATGTATATTGTTAATGTCAAATAACTATATAAACATTGCAGACACGTGTTGGTGAATCCAAAAGAGCGTAAAGTGGTGGTGGTGGAGTCACTGCTCACCCCCACTCTCTTCAGGGAAACTCTGGCCAAAGTGCTGTTCAATCACTATGAGGTATGTTATCAGAACTACTGTACGTACATACATACATATAATCACGTCTACATCCCTTGCGGGATAGACAGAGCCAACAATCTCGTAAGGACTGATAGGCCACGTTCAGCTATTTGGCTTTAAGATAGAATTGAGATTCAAATAGTAACAGATTGTTAGCCCATCACCTAAAATAATCCCAAGTTTATAAGCCTACCCCTTAGTCGCCTTTTACGACATCCATTGGAAAGAGATAGAGTGGTCCTATTCTTTTTTCATTGGTGCCGGGAACCACATGGCACCAGAACTACTGTCTGTTCCATAATAACTTTATGTAACACCCACTTAATTCCTGCATAAAGCCGCACAGCTGAACATGGCTTTTTTAGTCTTTTCGAAACGAGATATAAGTATGTATGTTCGAATCTGTTTTTTTTTATGTATTGGTTTGTTATATACTCATAACTAAAATAAACTCGATTTGAATCCTATTAATATTATAAATGTGAAAGTTTGTGAGTATGTCAGTGGATGTTTGTTACTCTTGCACGCAAAAACTAGTGAACCGATTACGATGAAATTTGGTATGTAGATAGCTGAAGAGCCAGAATAACATATAGGCTGCTTTTTATCCCGAAGTTCCCGCAGGATTGATAGGGTTTCCATGCGGACGGAAGTCGCGCGCGGCCACATGTAGACAATAATGTTAAGTTTAAAATTATTAATGTGTTATGAATGTGGATAAAGCAAAGGAAATATGCAGAGATCGTGGCAAGTGGAAAGAGGTAGTCTCTGCCTACCCCTCCGGGAAAGAGGCGTTATGTATGTATGTATTATTAAAATTATTTCTATCCCAATATATAAGAGATTTTTTGTGTTTCCCAGGTGTCGGGAGTAGTATGGGCGGACAGTCCACGGCTATGTGCATTAACTCTGGGTACACCGATCACACTCGTGGTCTCCATTGGGGCCAGGGAAGCCGAAGTGGCAGCAGGTATTAATAATTTATTTTCTACTTACATTAATATTATCCTTATCCTTTAAGACTTTCCAATTTGTTTGCCTTTTAAACAGTAGTTCTAAAAAAAGGAAACAAGAAAACCCTAGTTAATATTGTGCAGGAACATATAAATAATACTGTGGGATAGTTATAATTGTCCCCGATAGATGGCGCCTCTGTCAAGCAAGAGGTGGCGCAGGTATCTCCTGGGCCGTGTGTAGGATCATAGTCTGCTTTGTCTCTCTCTAACTGCCCTTATTCGAAAAGGATGAAAGGAAAATATTATCATTCAACGTAATTTTTTAATTCTGATATTTATTGTTTATTTTTTTTTTTACGGTAACAAGTTACTTAGGGATAGGCTTACAAACTTGGGATTCTTTTTTAGGCGATGGGCTAGCAACCTGTCACTATTTGAATCTCAATTCTATCATTAAGCCAAATAGCTGAACGTGGCCATTCAGTCCTTTCAAGACTGTTGGCTCTGTCTACCCCGCAAGGGGTGTAGACGTGAACATATGTATGTATGTATGTATTAATTTTCTTCGGTAACAAGTTACTAAAACATTATGTTTTCTTGCAGTTGTACACGCGTCGGTGGTATTGCGCGCTCTGCAGTCCCAGCCTCTCGGCGCCCGCGCAATTCACGACGAATTGGCGAGACTGTTGGACGAGGATAACGGAGAGCAACTGAATTTGTCTGATGACATCCTTGAAGATATCAAAGGTAAATAAAACTTTAAAAATTGACATATATTAGTCAGAGTCATTCTGGTAGCCCAAGGCAACTTACCGACGAGCATTTATGAAAAAATTGTGCTCTGAAATTTTATTTAGGAGTTTGACCACTGGTATGTATTTTATTCGTGCGAATAACTGTTTTAAATGTTTTTTACGTATCTTCCCTTTGTATTAAAATACGCACTTTTAATCACGTCTTATCCCTTGCAGGGTAGATATAGCCTTTGAAGGCTCAAAGGCCCTGTTCAGTTGTATGGCTTAATAATTGAATTGACAAAGATTCAAATAGACAGGTTGTAAGTACATCGCCTACAAGTGTAAAGTTTATATATTTACAAGTTTATCAACCTACCCCTTAATCACCTTTTACGACATCCCTGGGAAAAATATGGAGAGGTCCTATTCTTAAATGCCGGGAACCGCACGTCTTAGACATTTAATTAACATAAATTTAATTTCCAATTACATATACTCTTTTAACGTTTTAACCCGACCAATCTGATTTCCAGTGAAGACCTGCTTCGTGTCGTCCCTAGCGCGGTCCCGGCAGTGGGCGGCGCGGCCGCCGGCGCCCGCGCCGCGCGCGCTGTACGCCGTGCCGCACCGGGCGCCGCTTATCGTCAGCGGCGCCACGCGGGAGCGCGCCGCGGAAGTCTTGTTTGTACGGGACAACGAGCTCGCTTCACTGCCCGATATAGTTCTGCAGTGTATTATGCAGGTAATAATATACATACTTCTTATTATGTGTACAAATTTCTATGCATTGCCGAAGATATTTTTTTTTTTAAATGACAAACAAGAAATGTCTTTTATAGCACCTTATCGAGGCAATGCGCCCAATATGCTGGAAATTTCCCTTGTAAATAGCCAGACTAATTTGTTGCTTTAAATTTTTTATAACAAGCAATTACTTAATTTACTGTCATGGTGTATTTCATAGTAAATATGTGTATGTGTTTATAATTGCAATAAGAATTCATATAATAATAACGTGTAATTTATTTTCGGCCCATTTTATATTTTTAAAGTGAATGTGTTTTTCTTAGTGTCCAATCGACGCACGACGAGCCTTAGCTTCAAACATTCTGGTGACTGGAGGCTCGGCTTGTCTACCAGGATTGAAGGCGAGACTTGCTCAAGAACTGAGGGACCTTATCACACAGCCTCCTTACAAGTGAGTAGCAGTACGGGATAAATCGCACGCACAGATGGTGCAATGTTAAAAGAACAGGCACCCATTGATAATTTAAAACTGCCAATTTTATTATTAATTACAGTACAATCACTTTTAAAAGTCGCATCGGCAATATTCGGCGGCGCAGAATAGCGCTACCTACCGCCGAAGCAAATCGAATGAAAACTCAATTAAATAACAACCTTATTACAAGCACATTAAACTTAAAATCCAAAAACAAAATGTTTCCTGTTATCTCGCTCTTTACTGCTTACAAACGAAGATGTAGGTTATATACTATATATTTTTAATTTTGTTCCAGCGAACGTCTCTACGTCCAAACGTTCAAGTTCCACACGGCGCCGGCGCACGACAACATCGTAGCTTGGGTCGGCGGCGCGCTAGGCGGCGCTGCGGACGCCGGCGCCGCCAGAGCGCTGCCTCGAGACGTGTGGACGCGGTCACAGCGCCTGCGAGACTGGGTGTGCCTGCTGGACAACACGCCGCCCGACCACCCGCATAGAGACAACCTGGATATTTGAATTCGGAATGTGGAATGTGACTTTTGAATGGAAGACCATTTGTTTAAAGCTGCGTACACAGCGACCAACTAATTAGATTCGCTAGCCTTCTTTGATCTTAAGTGGATGAACACTAAGATCAACAAACTTTTACACGTTAGTTTGCTATGGCGTGCGTGCGTTCGTTGATTTTCGTCGGCTCAGTGTGTACGCAACTTAAAATGAGTAGACAAACACAACATACATTTTTTTTAATTAACGCACAGCGTAATCTTTGCTATAACAAAATATATAACATAGTAAAACGGTCACATCAAAAAAAGTCATCAGATAATAATGACACCCTTTTTGGCGCGGCTTCTTTCAGGAACTACGGAAGGGTGCAAATGTGGCTTCCACTGACATTCCAGGCGTTACTTTGTGGGAGTGTACCTACCACCAAAAATGGAATAAAAAAAAGTAACAATGTACATAACAATGTATTCACATTTTTTATTAAAACTTATTTACTTGCACCATATTGTGTTTTATTAAAATAGTGAAAAAATATATTTTATTTAATTAAAACTACTTTACCTTGATAATGATAAGTAAACCACAGAAAGTAAACATACTTTAAAATTACGCCACTTTCCCGGAGGCGTATCTTTCCACTTGTCACAATCTCTGCAAAATAGGCATGATGACAATTTTAACACCTTAGTTACCCTTAGAGACCGAAGCAACATAACACATTATTTAAACGAAGCCAAAACGCCCCTTACTAAACGCTACATAAGTGACGTCACACCTAAGTTGTTCGCGTCATGAACTTATTTGTATGTCAGCTACCTTACTAATAATTATTACGTTTTTGGATATGATGTCGTAATAAAAGTTATTTAATCTCTCCTTTCATAGTTATTTTTTAATAATTTTGAATGTTTTAAATAGACTTTCCTATCCTACTTTGAATGAATATAGGACATCTAAATAAATAATTCACGCAACGTATTTTCTATCATGTTATTGACTCACTAATTCATTATTGTTTAAGAACTTGTCATCATCCCTATTCTTTCGCTTCATCCACATAGATTAGATCGTCTGAAGTATACTATATAAAGAAATCCCTATAGAAGCGAAACTGAGGTAAAAGACTGAAATGGTACTTGTGAAGAATTAATGTCGCGTCCAAGGAAAGCAGAGGAATTTTGCTACCTAATGGAGATATAAGTAGTCTTCCTTCATATCCAAATTGATGATTCCGGTATTTTCCATGTCTCTGCTCGTTCTTACGTACGGTCAACTGTACTGTATTGAAAAGTCAACACATTATCGTACCCTTTGCATTTATTACCGGGTCATTAAGTTTGATACAGAGTAACTATGCGGTAACATTGTTAATGTATGTTCTTTAGCCCCAAGAAATCTAAAAAAAAAGTCATCTTGGAACGTCAACTGTCAAGTCAGTCATTTTGTGTGTGGTGTGCATGTCATTATTTGACTACGATTCACTAATAACTAAAAATAATAGAATTTTCTGATAGTTTCATCATTTCCAAATAGTGCCAGTGAGAAAATTTAACAAAATGTCGGATGTAAAAATAGTAGCAGCCAGTATAGTAAATTTTCTGAAAAAACAGCTTGAAGGCGACACTTTGAGTTTGGATTCTAGGGAGAGCGTTGAGGTTGGCGTGCAGTGTATAGAAACCGCATTCGAGCTTAGTGCCGAAGATACGGCTCGAGGTGTCGATTTATTGCAGTTAGTGAAACAACAACGAGGTGCAGGCCCTACACCAGACTGTGCCGAGGCGGAGAAATTGAAAAATGAAGGCAACGAACTGATGAAGGCAGAACGGCATCGTGAGGCGCTCGAAAAGTATACTCGTGCCATCGAACTAGATCCTCGAAATCCTGTTTACTTCTGCAACCGCGCGGCTGCTCATTTCAAGCTCGAGGAACACGAAGCCGCAGTTGCTGACTGCACCGCTGCCTTAGCATTACAGCCCGATTACAGCAAAGCACACGGTCGTTTAGGCCTGGCCTTGACTGCATTAGACAGGCACAGAGAGGCTCGGGCGGCTTACGCACGCGCCGCTCAACTGGAACCGGAGAATGAATCATACAAACAGAATCTTCGTTTTGCTGATGAGTGCCTAGCACAACGCGGGGAACGTGGGCCGCTAGACTTAGGAGGGCTGCTACAAAACCCTGCTTTACTGAATATGGCCACAGAAATGTTAGCCGACCCTAATATGCAAAATCTTATATCTGGATTAATGACTAATACACAAGCCACCGGTCCAGCAGGCCCTGGAGGTATGAATGCTTTATTAGAAGCTGGTCAGGCTCTAGCTCAGCACATGCAAGCTGCAAATCCAGACTTAGTGGAGCAACTGCGTAGACAAGTCCGTCCGCCGGGTGGGCCAGGCGGCAACCCTCCTTCACAGTGAGCACAGATTATACATAGGTTTCTTAGATAAATAAGCTACTGCACTATAATGGGAAAATGAAACTATGTGGTGCCAGTTTGTAGCGGAGCCGTCTGACATCCAAGAAATACATTTTAGCATAAAGTTTGAATATTCCTTATAGTATTTATCCAAGGAATTTTATATTTAGTAATGCCGTACTTTTCTACTTAATGTCTCCTTTTTTTTTTTGATGTTCTTATTATGTGGCGAAATAGTATTTATTTCAATGTTCAAAAGTTGTAAGCAATTGACATCACAGACAAGTTTTTTGGACAAATTGAGTGATATACTTAACACTAAACTGTCTGTAATTTACACATGTTGTATTGGTTGATTTCAAGATCATTGTTTCCATAAAATTTATTAAGGTACAAAACGAAAATTTTGTAGAATAGCAGGTGTATGTTTTCTTATACTTAAGTTTTCATGTAGATATCGAGATTTGGTCATTGCATTATGTGCATTTATTTTTCCTTTTTTTTTATCAGGCATATATCTTAATATAGCTAGGAAAGTGAAAGAAATTTGATGTTGAAGGAGTTGTGTTCAGGCATACTAAATAACTAGTATATTTATATATAGATGTCGTAAATATGTACCAAACAATGTTGAATGTGGGAATACTTGTAACCATTCTTGTTTTCAACAGAAATTATTTCTAGCGTAAGTTTGGAATTTAATGGTAATAAATTTATTTCAACTTTTAACCCTTTTATTATTTATTATTTTTTTTATCAAAGAGTTATCACTTGGTGCATAAAAATCACGTAGGAGGTCCTACTTGATTTTTATGCACCAAGTGATAACTCTTTGATAAAAAAAAAAGAAATTACTTTAATTTAATTGGATACTTGAATAATATACAGAATATATACAGAAAAGATTATTGTGTTCGATTCCAACTGTAATTGGCGACATCTATTGGCGCATGATTTACATAACTTCTTCTATCAGGCATATCTTTATCTTCTCTATTTCATACAAGTTCATCGTAAAGAGAATATATGCCTTGTCGAATCTGTTGAGTAACCCTTTATCATCACTATCCTCCTGGCCCTTATCTGGTTGTGTCCTGAGAGGTTCCTGGGATCAGCCCACGCAACTCGCAATCAACTTTTTATAAGCAAATAATTGGAAGGCAATCAGGAAAAAATAATTAGTAAAACACTGCATCTTAACTATTTATTACACTATGTATAATTTATTATATTAATCAATACATTTACATATCTTTATGTACACACAATAGCAAAATGTAACTCCAGTATCGATGAATAACTGTAGCACATAGATGGCAAAATATATATTTTTTTAAACAGAAGATGCAAAGTAAAATATATAGAAATATCAACTTGTTCGCCATCTTTGAGCTACATTCGTAAAACAGGACGCCAAAAATCTATCAAAAACGAGTACATATACATACATATAAAAGTCTGTATTTACATACCTCGTTCCCTGTTAAAGTTAATTATTTCACTTGTAAACAAATATGCGCACTAGGTGTTCAAACCCGTCATATATAAAAGTTGTACAAAAGCTATCTGCGTTTTACAATAGTGTCCTGCCATATAAAAGTCGTATAAAAGCTATTTTATACTGCAAGCAAGGCACTGAACAACTATTAATATTAAACCACTTATCAATTTAAAGATAATAAAAAAATTATGTGCACTTTAAAAATGTACTAAACATTTGTTGAGTGATTTTTATATAAGTACCAAAATAGTAGTTATTTTCAATGTGTTAGTAGAAGAAAAACAATTTGGATCTCTAATAGGAACAACTGATAGCCATAACGATCAGTTTGGGTATACAATTTTTAATGATTAACATAAGTTTAAATAATATATTTAAATCGTATTATTTCTTTTTTAAATTTCGAACAATAATACTTCTATAAATAATGCATATATAAAAATGCACCAAATAAAACTTGCCAAATAAATATCTTATGAATTAAAATTAAAAAGAAAATAAATTTCACTTTTCATTCTAACAAACAAATAGGTATATTTTTTTCGAATGTTAAATTATTTGCACCTAAATTTGAATGTGATTGAAAATGATTTTCATTACTAGTTCTAGGGAATTTATCACTATTTTGTTATGGTATGTGTGACTACATATACCATCATAACTAAATTTTCTTTCTTAATTTATGAAATAATTAGGCCAAAAATAACTTTACGTTAAATATCCAATAAAAATAACCAGCATTTATAAAATATGTGATAATTTAAGTTACCTATAGGGCTTGTGTATGTAATATGAATTATATTTTATTTAATTAAATGTATAAGGTGATGATACTAGCGCTATTGTTTAGCGTTGCACTTATTTTGCATCACGTCGCATATTAATAACGCTAATAACTTTAGAGAGTCTAGTACGGTGTTAAGTCCTCATTAAAAAAAAACTTTGAAATTGATGGATGGAGCCTGCAGTCAAACAATACGGTCTCACAAAAAATATATACTAATGAATAGTAAAATTAGTTTTCACAAATGTGAATTCAGAATAAGTATTGATGGTTATGCCCGCTCAGACAATGCCCCTACCACACAAAATAAATATGTATGAGAAACTTAGCATTCATAACAAATCTTCATCTCTTAGTAGTTTACTTTCGAATCGTTTTACCGTACGATTTTAAAATTGAAGTTTCAACAAATTAGGCTGATAACTCTTATCGTTTTTAAATTTTATCGATTTGGATCGGTATTATACTCCCAGAATAATTACAACATGACTTATGTTGAATATCATGGGTGTATAACTTTTTTAGGATTCGAGCGATAATAAAATGTTTTATAAAAAATTAACAGTGCGAATCAATGAATTAGCAAAAAAATTAAATTTCAAATGTAATTATTTACATCGATGTGAATAAATCAAGTATAGACTTACAAAAAAATAATATACTCATGTACCAAACATTTCTGCCTACAGTACAATAAACCGAAATTTTTACTAAACCTTCTTTTTACGTAACTTTTAATACTTAATTTCGACAACAATTGTTTTTGTACAAACATATTTAATCTTGTTTTAGAAGCCTTTTACAATTTAAAATCGTGGTGAGGACTAAAGTTAACACTGTTTTGTAGACGGATGTATACAAAATACAAACACCGCCATACCAAGATTATACAAAAACAAGGATTCATAAGTATACTACAAATATAATTATGGCTACTTTGAATGATTCTAAAAAAAAACAATTTAGCTAGCTATTCACCACAGATAAAACTAGGTAGTGAAACCTAGTAACTAAATTAACTAATGAAACAAAAAAAAGATGTAATATATAATTCGCTCAAAGAATTTACTGTATCGACTGAATCATAAGATAATAGCAAATATTAAATGCGAATAAATGTGAAGTCCTACAACACAATACAAATCTGTAGCCACAAATTATTATGCCAAAATATTCATTAATGATACGCGAACATCCTCAAAGCTGATAATTACGTACTTAAGCGACTTAAGATCTTAGAGCGACGTATTTTAATATTAGAATATGAGATAGTTGCAATTTGTTATCGCTCATTAGAAGGCCAGTTCCATGCATCTGTTTTCAGCCTTCTAGCGATTATAAACTATAGTACAGCTATCTCTTTACAAGTGTAATAAAATCAACTTAGTATTAAAAATTCTGTGAAAAAATCAGATTACTTATACAAATAAAATTTAATTTCTTATGAACTTGCGTTAAGATGCACGGTGATATCGCAGTTTTAATATTCAAACTAATTTCTGCTCAATATATTTATTGAATAGATCTTAAATTGCACTCTTTAGTAGCCCCAACTCTGCATTCAAACAAGGGGTTATTATGAATAATTATAAAAATTAATTAAATATAAATTAATTATGAATAAATACTTGAAGTAATCAAAGGTTCTGAACAAACGGTGATAGTTATTGCAAAGAATGTCCAGCGAATATATTTATAATCATAGGTATAATTGATCTAAAACCCCTTTAACGAAACCTCAATGTTAAATTAAACGTTACCCAATGAATCAGTGAGTATAACGTCTAGCTTCGACTCGATCTGACCTAGTAATTATTGCAATGTTATGTAACATTTTTAGATCATCTATATATAATTGCTGTTTCGAATTATCTATTCATTGCACTCAATAATTGAAAAGAAATCGAGCAGATTTAAAAGTAAAACAGCTATTACATAATTCAAAAGAAGTTTTAGTTGCTACGCTTATGTTTTTAAACGTAATACCAAAATGTACTGATTGTTTTTTTTTAAATATGCAGTTATTTAAAAAATATTAAATTTATATACCTAATATAGCTTTAAAACAATATTCGGAAATCTGTGCATGATAAAGTTGATGAGTGTAAGAATTGCAAAATTGACCCCTTAAAATGTTGTAATATCTTGCTTATTAACTTCACAAACACGCGCCCGCTTTTTTTTTTAAACAGTTCAATATTCCAAAAAATACGCCGCTCCAGAGCCTAGCTAAATAGATTTAAGTATTAACAATTCAGTTCCTTTTGCTCGGTGGCACGAGATGGGCCGGAAGTTCCGATGGTAAGTCGTGTCCATCTATCTTCACCCTGATGAGATGCATGGCCAGCGCGAACTCCTCCTCGTCCAAGAACCCATCACTGTCAATGTCGGATAACTTCCAAATCTTGCCGAGAACAGAGTTAGGCAGTTTCGATTTCACCATTTCGGTCTTGGCAGCTGTTGAATTTAATGATTATATGTAAAAAAATAAATATAATACTCAACTTTTGGTAAAAAAAGTAGGTACATTACAACACAAATGCTTTGACATAAACTAAATAAATTAATAAAAAATACACTGATGACATGAGCGTTTTCTCCTCCACACGAATTTTTTAAATTTAAAATTTACGAATAACGTATTTAAAATTAAAAAGCAAAAGTTGAGTTTCATTTACAAAGTACCTACTCGTAAGAACGACAAAATATATAACGCCCCTAATAATTGCTATGACGTCATTACCATAACCTAATGGTTAGTACCAGGATGAATTTAACTACTAGGTAGTTTGGTCAAGGAATGTTAGTGTTTATGATATTTACTTATAACAATTTATGTAAATACCTATTGGTATGCAAGATATAATTAGTAATGAGGTAGTTTCACTTGCGTCTTAGCAGGTGCACGATGAAGGAAATATATTGAATAGTTGATTATTTAACGTCATTCGATGTTAGTCATTTAAGTAAAAAATATAATAATTTAGATAATTAAGTGAAGAATTGATGTATTTTTCTTGTAAACATAAAATTAAAATCTATTCTACAAAGTAATCATTTTCAATATAACATTCGAGTGCAATCACTGGGGCCTGACTAGAATAATAAAATGCTTCAAAAGCTGATTCAAAATTAAATTATTATCACTTAAATGTATAGCACCATATAATAGATCAAAGATATAAAAAATTCCGAATAGAAAATCAACAAGGTTAAAGTAATATTTGCGACAACGAAAACCTCTTATATTCTATGTACTCGATTGAAAATAATCAGTATTATTACCGTTTAAAGTATGAATAAAGCTTTTTAAAATGCTTACTAAATGGGGCCCATGTAAAAGCTTAAATATCGAATTAATCCTAATAGTTTCTTCCTCGGGACCAAACGCTACAACTTTTGCCCTATCTAACCAAGTATCGGGAGTTTTTTCAACAGTAAGCTCAATAAAAGTATTGCCTGTTATGATATAAGCCATAGTCATAAATAATACTTCAACCGTAATCAACAATGTAACTATATTCAGAGTAACAAGAAAAATAAACTTTATTGTGAAAAATATCGGTTGAAAAAACCCATATTCATTTTCATTTATTAACTCATCATTTAAATTAAATGGTCTTCTAATCTCATCAACATCAGAATCTGAATCGTGATTTACTCCAGAATTGATTTCAGATCTTCTAGAATTTGGTCTGCTATCAATTGCACTAATGTCTTCTAAAGCCACGGATTCATTTACGCTATGAATAGATATATCAGATGACATCCTCCTACCACCTACACGAGCATCGCGTTCGCTAATCAAAAGCTGTGTTATCATACTAGAGTTATGAGCGGCCAATGTCAAGGCATCAGCTATTTTGTTGAACCTATCATCTGTTCCTTCCTCGTCTTTTAGTTTCAAGCAAAGTTCCGTTAACATCGAACAATTTTGTGTGGAAGAGAGCAACGCTTCGAGTGTCCTATCAACCGTTAATATGCTACGAAAATTTGGTGTTCCTAACAGTTGTGTTAATGTGCGTATATCAGAACGGGTGAGTTGCATACCAGCTCCTGTGACTTTGCCATCGATGGGATTGAGTGACCTGAAGATTTCGTCATACTTCGGTTTCTCTTTACTGCATATCCATTCAGGGTCTCCGTGGCCAGCGTCGACGCCCTCGCCTCTTCCGTAGCCGAAGGGTGAAACTTGATCTTCTACACCTTCGAACGCTCCTCCTGGAATTTTGTTTATGTTTGATTAAATATTGCATTGTTTATATTACCGGACTGCAAGGTTGCGTTATTATGAAAGTGGGGCAAAAGTTTTTGCACATGTATTGTCCTTGTTTCTTTTGCAATAATTTCCAGTAAAACAAGTAATGATTAAATACGATGGACATTCAAAATAATTCGACAAATCAAATTTTCAGCTTAAGTACCATATAAACCAAGCCTTAATTTTAATTAAGCTATAAAAAATTCATAGAAACATTGTTTCATAATTTGTGCCTGACAGACTTATCGCTATTGATGAAATTTTTCACAAGACAACAAATTTCAATTTCAACAAGACCATGGCATTTGACGAACAATGATAAATGATTTCAAAGCCAGCGCCCGTATTATTGCCATCGAAGGTCTGTTTGTATCAATAATTAATTTTCAACTACTGAACGTGGCGGAAATGTAAACCATACATCTGAATTCCCGCGGTCATAACTGACTAATCCATACTGTCGAAATATTATATAATTACTTCAGGATATTACAATTTTGTAATGTTATAAAAAATTAAGTGCTCTTTCAAAACACAGTATCATTTCAATGAGTAATCACGAATTTATTCTCTAAACTGTCTCATAGTCGTAATGGTAACTATACTTAATTGATCATAAGAAACACTAAAAACATACATGTATATATGTTTAAAATTTAAAACATATCAACAATTTCACAAAATTGCTTGAGTTCATTCATTTTAAACAATCATTTTATGATTTGGCCAATTATCTTGTTCACTATCATAATCATTTCTAACATCAGCAGACATTTAGCGTATTGTGCAATTGTAATTTTAATTTATTTATGGCCACAAAATTATATACTGGAGCATTTAATACAGTAATTGTAGCACAAAGGTGTTACTTATTTCAATAGAAATCTCTTCCAGTAGACCTATGAGACAACTTAGAAAAATAAACCTTTTTTTAGAAATCCTAATTATGTAATGGCCACAGAGTAATTTATCTTCGGAATTTAATTCAAAAATACCGAAATGATTTACAGTTTCACACGTCTAAATTCACAGGTTAAATTCTCATGTCTGTATACCGTACAATGGTTTCAATTAGGTCAAACACATGTGTCAACAGTTTCTAGATTGTTTACATATAGATGTTGTTATAATACCTTACGGAATGATCAATCAACGACATCTGTAACTGTGTAATTCTCTGCCATATAATCGTCTTACTTGTATGTAATTTCATCAGCATTGATGAGAATACTTCTCGTAATATTTTTAAAACTATAAACGATAGTCAATCGGTATATAAATTTAATAAACAGAAGAAGAGTGCAACCTTGCAACTCCATCGACCTTTTTATCAGAAATGCAAATGGCTCCAGTTTTAATGTTGTCGTTAAAAATTGCTACATACTTATAACATTCTTTTTAACATTGTAATTTTTTTTAAATTTCGGCTCCTCAGGACTTCTTCCGATTTTTACATTATATGATTGACTAGCTCGTTCCCGCGACTTCATCCTCACGAATACAACCACAAAAGAAAAAATAAATGCTTAGTTACCTATATTGTCTCAACAAGGCCGGCTGTTAATTTTGATATCGATCTGTTGCTGCAGATATTTTTTTATAATCACACTTCATGATTGAACGAGCGCTTGTTTTTCTTCCGTTTTACTTATTCAAATCGTCAATTGCTAGACAATTGAACGAATAACTTGTAATTTCAATGACAACATTGAGTATAAGAAGGTCACTGAATCTTGTAATAAGGGGTACGTTTTTAAAATTTGTTTTAACTGTTTCATATGGAGCCGGGATGATAACGAAGGAACTACAGAGATAGGTCCTATTTTTTGAAACCATAGCTAAAATTACTTAATGCCGATGAATGTAGTATCAACAAATATCTTAACTGATTCAGTTCAAATGTGCAACATAAAATCTTTATAAACACAAATTGGCCTCGACCCACTCTTCACAATATCATCTGATAGTGATAGAAGATAAGGTGCGTCGAAAACTGAGCTTGAAAATTAGTGTAACAAATAAATCTGGTAGCCACTCTCAGTTCGTAAGATCGACTATGACTAGGCTTGGTGAGAGAGATTATAATATTTATCCAACAGCTCAGCAAGGCTTAAAACCGCTCCAAGAATTCGCATATCGGTAGCACAAGATTCGGACGTCTCGAGAGAGGCAACACAAGAATGGCAATAAATCAGGATGGTGTTAAGAATTTTTATTTACAAAACAATCAAAATAAGGAGGTTCAGGACAGATTAGGGTCCGTTAGTGATAGCATGGCTATGCGAGGAACGTGTGTCGTCAAGGACTAGATCATAAGGGTTCTTCCTAACTGCGTTTTGGGTGTGTTATCAGTATTAGTATCGACCAAATTCTCTAAATTGGACCTATTTATTTAACAAAATACCATTCGTATCCTGCTGATATTACTAAGTCGACGTGACCCTGTTTATTGGTTAGTGGATTTGTTTACATTCAATATATCTGCATGTGACTAATGATTAGAAGCAAGTGTATTAATTGGGATATCTTTACGCAATAAATATTCCTAACCGGTAAACATCTCGATTCGAAGATTTTGTCTGGATTGTGATAGCGTTTGTGTTTGTTTGTTTGTAACTCTATATTGCACTTACAAAAAGACATAATATAATACTCAATATAGTGAATTTTTATTGGGTAAAAACCTTAGTAGCTAACCTTTAAAATTTCACGTATTCTTCATCACATACGTAAACCTGAGTAAGTTTATAAAGGAAGATCATATTCGAACAAATGGATGTGATTTAGGACAGACTATTTAGACAATAAGTTCTTCCCTGTTCTAAAATTATACCAATCGATGCATGCGCATTTAGCGCATGCTCACTTAGGATCACCTTACCTGGTTTGTATTGTATAAGTTTCGTTAGTGTGATATAAAAGTCTCTGTCAGTTCTAGTCTAGTGGTCAAGACTTAAATGTCTTAAGTGCAAAATTACGTCAAAATCGGTCCCGCTGTTACACTATTACGGACTACTCGTATGTTACTTTGTGTAAATGTTGAAGCATACTTATATTAGTTATTGAAATTATTCATAAAACAAAATTTAGTACATTTGCAGCATAATATAAGTAGTGGATGTATATCAAAGAATAAGAAGGTATAATGAAGAGAAACTAGGTTTATAATGAAAGACTAATGGTTGGTTGACGACACAAAAAGGCGCTTTGTGTTCTAAAATTGATGTGAAACTGCAAATACGAGTAAGTGCAACACTTAAGGAGACAATACTACATAATGTTATAATGTTTCTGCATTTGTCTTTACGAGCCAAACCTAAGAACTTTTATAATTTATTTTGCTTTTTGCTTGTACGACACTCTGCTCTAGAATAATATATACCTACATAAATATATAATCAAGTCTATGTCCCTTGCGGGGTAGACAGAGCCAACAGTCTACACAGATAGGCCACGTTCAGCTGTTTAGTTGAATGATAGAATTGAGATTCAAATAGTGACAGGTTGCCAGCCCATCGCCTAAATGCAATACTCATAAATAATATCTCCAGGATAATAATATGAGATTTGTCCGGCCACCTATTATGAAGACCATAACTATATATATTGAAAGATGATACACTATCATTGGAGTGAATAACTCCAGAGATCCTGCTAAAGAGCTTAATATTCTAAACGATAACGACACGTCTAAAGCTTTTTCACTTATAGAACGCAAAACCGCTAACCAATAGTCGCAAATTATTAATCAAAATGACATCGCCGATATCCCAAACGATCATCACACAAAACGTGTAAGTGATAGCACGATTGTATAAAAATAAAACGCACGCAACAGTGCAGTGAAAGTAGTAGGTGGTAGGAAGTGGGTGGTACACGACGTCATAATAACACAGATAACAATTACAATACGACTACATGCACCAGTCCTATTCCTATACTGCATAATTCAACAGTTTGTTACAATTCCACTTACAACAACAGAAGTTGTTTAAAAAGTATTTAATATAATCAAACTCCTTTGACGTGTTAATGTTAAAGTTGAGATTGAAATAAGAGTCATACAATCTATAGCTATTAATAATGAAGTTATCAGGGCGTAAGATAAATTTTAGTGAATCCACAATTTTCGTTTTCCAATTTATTATTGTAAAACATAACCTTGTCTTTCCGTGATAAATGTATATGACTTAAATGTTAATAACTACACCTACTAATATGATACGATGAATTTATTTATCGCTGAAACGTGCTGGATCCAATTTCATTTTGTAAGTTGTAGTCGAGATAAATATACGAGTATATTCCAGGCATTAAATTCACAATATATGATGCGATTGATAATATTATCACCCTCTTTTTTCAACTTCATAGAACATCTAAAAATTTATTGAGTTGTTTTACTCAAGTTACCTTAGATGTGTGTGGTATAGGTCATTTACCTTAGGTATATGACCTATATATTATTTGTTTTATAATTAATGATAATTAGGTCTATTTCGTAAGTATTGATAGTTGAAATGTGGTCAAAACATGAAAACATGCAGGCTGACAATGGCAATCAGTAGTATTGATGACTCCGTTAAAAAATCCCTGAATTCTTATAAAAAAATCATAAGATATGTTTGAAAACAGAAAAAATAGCTTTAACATTAGAATAGCCTTAGGGCAAATTATGACAGTCAAGTGGATCGACACAAGCAAGTTAAAACAAAGCGTTACATACGTTTATTATTATGTGACTTACAAGCCAGAAGATAAACAGGTGATTATAGTTTATTATTTTAGTTGAACAACAATAATAATCGTACTTGATCTTAATGAAAATGTAATTGATAGACGGGCGGATCTCTAGAAAAACAATAACATCACATCATAAGCATAGCTGCAGCCATCCTTTTTATGACCTCGAAAACCATAGTGGAAAGTCTGCATCCTACGGCGCAGTCTTAGTCATTTGTATAATTAAAATCTACAAATGGATTCGATGCACTCAGCTTGCTTTGATAATCATTCAGTCAAAATATAAAATTGGCATGGAATCTAAAATCCAGGACAATAACGGCGGAATTTCAAGGTCAAGATTTCTTTCACTCTCCATAGAGGATTCACGTGACTTGATGGCAATAACAACCCAAGCTTACGACACACAACCCATAAGCTAAAGAATGGAAGGAAGATTGCACATTTATTACACTACATATAACCGAAAAACATTACCGGCTAGTAGTCCGTTCGTGTAATAAGCCTGAGTGTGGTGGGCATTCATTCCTTCTGCAAAAAAAAAAACAAAGGCAAAGAAATGTTACGCTAGAAAGTTAAACAAACGCGCTTAGCTATCTAACAATATGTTTAGTTTGTGTATAATTAACTTGCGATGATGTGTTAATCTGGTAAAATCCTTGCATAGTGTAGTATTATCGATAGACCCATTCATTATTCGGGAAGATGAAATGCAATCTTCGGTTAACATAATTAGCATTGCTTCGGACGTAAGAATGGAGAATGACCTTATAAATAATCAATTCAATCATCATATATTTCATACGTAAAAGAAGAAAAAAAATTGTCTTTTAGACATACTCAATTCTGGAACAAATTACTTTTCTATCACAAAGAACCAGAAGAGGATTATACTGCCATTTAGTGCAGTATAATATCGTCAAAGGTAAACTGACTGGACTGAATTGCAACTGTCACTAGAGAAATATATGATGCAGCAAAATCGTTAGTCCCAATAAAAGGTGCCCCACCGGACAACGCTCAAGGTCGGTCTCTGGTCAGATGCAGGATACCTGTATGGACTGTATCCTCGGTTTAAGGAGGATGTGCATCCGTCGCCGCCTACACCAAGCTAATCTGGCTTGGGAACTGACCGTATGCTCAGAAGGACAGTGTTTTATTGACTGTATCCAATGCACTTGACCGAGGAGCGACCTTGCACTTAAGTCGCGTTGCAATACGTTTTTCACTATATGGGAATAGGCCTGATGTTAATGCATTATGTTATTAGTTGTGTTAATATTCAAGGCACATGCATTTTCAACTGGAATCATTTGAAGAGTAGAGTAAGATGCAGATAAAATCATGATTGGTACGATATTTGTTGTTAAATTATTTTTTGTATTTTGTTCTGTCTTCTCCAAAAGTTACTTTGAAGCTGATCAATACCAAATTAGCATAAATTGTTTAAGTAGAAATTGCAAAGATATCACAATAATACAATTCAGCCCATTACAAAAGTGAAGAAATACAAACGGTGTCATACAAATGTTGTTTTATTGCCGGGCAAAGATAACAATCTGTGACGGTTCCATAAACTTGTGACATGTCGATCGCACATTCATTCACGTTCCTATTCCGAGCACGTATACGCCTCAGGTTCCATTGTCTACGGAATCTGGCCTTACCGTTATGAGTTAAATTAAACAATACCAAATTATTTATTACAAACATTATATTATTAGAGTATCTACATGGTGCGTACGTTATAAGAGTCGCTAACTTGACATTCAAATTTATAAAAGCGTTACAACTTTACGTAATTTGTTGCGCGTAGAGTCTACAGGACACTGATAGTGGCAGTTCGATTTTTTTACTCAAACAAAATAAATTTTATATAGACATAAAAACATACTTTGTTAAATTAGATCAGATTTCAAAAACACACCGTTAAAATTTTCTAGGTGTAATTAGCCATAAACACAATAAGTAAAGACTCTCATTACTATTAGGAGCTGCTTCCATAGCTTCGCTGTAAAAATTAAATTTCGATAGACCTACTGACCGAAAAACTATATCTAGAATCTAGATAATGCATGACTCGAATGTTACAGAACCATTGTTGACTGAAAATGGCGGTCGATCAAGACCCCGCTTTGGCCGCGTGGCAGTGTTCAACTATTCAGTGCGCGCATGCCCTATAATACCAACTTCCGATGATGTTTGTCGCACAGGTTCGCCTTTATTGGATCTAGTATTTGGGCTAACGATGTCATTAAAGCAGTAAGTTTCACAAATGGGACGTCTGCAATTTCCATGTACTTTGTTTTTATAGCCGATACAGGAACGTTTGTTAACTCTTTATTGCACATTAAAATAAATATAACAAATTACAAAACAATTATTGGATTTAGAAGAATATGTACAATGACAAATGACAGATTTATCACATCAGTTGAGTAACTCTTTTTCAGAAGAAAACAATTATATTATTAAGTAGTGCATCCATCTGCATTTCATATTTATCACACTTGTAGAATTTCATGAGTGTTTTATTAAAGTGTATGCAATATGTCGTGGAGAATTATCTACTGCTGTCAAGTGGGTTGAATTGAATCATGAAGAATAATGTCATAGCGTATTTAGAAGAAAATTGATATTTTAACAGAATCCTCATAGATAATTATAGAACCTAACTATAGTTACCATTGTTTCGAGACTAAAGTTTATTTCATTAGTAATTTATCGTATTTTATGTACCAAAATTCCAATGAGTCAATGTCTAAAACCAAAACAGAGGCGTGGGATAATAAATATTTTAATATTCTGCGGTTTTAAAACCTCTGTAGTTGTATCATAATTAAAGCCTACCAGTTAAGCGCCTTAACAGGAGTATTTACTATTAAATAGATCAACATTCGTAGATAACTAACAAGGCAATTACACCAACCGAACGGAAATCCTCATCAAATAAATAATAGTTTAAAAAAAACTAAAAAACTACGCTTTTATTGCTAATCAAACTAAAAAATAGAAAATAAAAATTAATGACAAAGGAATTCAGTAGTAGCAAGTCGAACAATCAGTTATAGTCAGTTGTAGTAGTAATTACCTCGGATTAAAATTATAACAAAATTAAATTTATAAACAAAACAATTTAAATCAGAGTAAAAAGCGTGGGGTGCCTGATGTAGTAAATATTAAAATCATTCTATTAGCATATATTTATGACAAGAGAGTTATGAAAATGAAGTAAAATGCACCCCACGCTTTTTACTCTGATTTAAATTGTTTTGTTTATAAATTTAATTTTGTTATAATTTTAATCCGAGGTAATTACTACTACAACTGACTATAACTGATTGTTCGACTTGCTACTACTGAATTCCTTTGTCATTAATTTTTATTTTCTATTTTTTAGTTTGATTAGCAATAAAAGCGTAGTTTTTTAGTTTTTTTTAAACTATTATTTATTTTCTATTTTTTAGTTCGATTTGCAATAAAACGGGTAGTTTTTTAGTTTTTTTATACAATTATTTTTTGGAAGTTAACACTTCTGGTATAACTATCTTACTAGAAAAGACTTTCGCAACCATGCGCCCATCGCCGGAGGTTTTCACATCTAACTTTCTTAAAGTTATATGTGGCCTGATTGGATTAAATCTCATAATATTCTCATCATCATGATTCTTTTTAAGGCGATGGGCTTGCAACCTGTCACTATTTGAATCTCAATTCTATCTTAAAGCCAAATAGCTGAACGTGGCCTATCAGTCTTTACAAGACTGTTGGCTCTGTCTACCCCGCAAGGGATATAGACGTGATTATATGTATGTATGATGATTGTTAAACCCAGTTGAAAAGAATTTTATAGTGATAAATCACTGTTAATAATATTTTTGACTATCCAGCAAACGTAATAATTTTCGATTGTGGCCTTGCCAGGAATCAAACCACAAGATTAAGAGGCAGATTGATACAGGAACAAAAATATTTCAAACATACCTCCACTGCCTTTACAACCAGGAACGCAACAAAGTTTATCTGAAGACATCGTGGCACTTTTGTTGTAAAATCTGTCTTTCACAAAAACAAACACAAACTTGGGACTCCTATCTCAAATAATAAGGTACTTTTTACAGGAGTCCTATCTCAAAATATCTGCACAACACAGTAAACACAGTCAGAGTCCAATCTCAGATGATAAAATCACACGAATATCCGGAAGAACAAAGCTCGACTCAACGGAAGATTCCAAACTCCAAATAACGACAAGTTATCAGCACAAAACAAAGTGCAAATAGGTAAATACACAAGCACCGGTAAAAAACAACAGAAAGAAAGTTTACAGGTGTTCGAATCGAATTCAATCAAAACTTACTGCAAAACTTATTTGACATAAAAAACTGACTCATTTTCCAAACGAGTATTACAGTGTTGCTATTATAAATAGGCAAAAGATACCTAATGTTAATTCAAGAATTGCATTAATATGTTAAATACGTATTAAATATCGCAAAGTTCTGTAGGTAGTAACTTTATTCTTGTATTTTTGTAAATTTAGTTGTTCAATTTTCATTTATTACTTTTGTTTTGTTACTTATATATTTTTTATTGTTTTAAAATATTCTACTAATTCTACTATGGTTTCTAATGGTAATTCTAAATGGAGCAATGCGATGAAATAAAGAAGCCTCAGGTTAATAGTAACATTATATGGAAATATATTACATCTCTTTTTGACTCATTATACGTCAGAACTTCTTGGTTTCTTGTATGGAGATTACTGGCACTGGTGCTATCTCTGTCTCTCTTACTCTCATACGAAGGATCTAAAAATGAATTTATTAATCCTGGCAGTTTTAATAAGGATAATGAGAAACTCTTATCAAAATATTGCATTGTCATCGGTCCTTGATACGTGTGCAAAGTTCCAAGTTGATCAGACGTTTAGAAATCAGTGAAAATTAAGCTCAAAGATTCCGTTACATACATACATACATACATACATACATACATACAACCCAAGCTAATAAAAGCGTAGTAAAAAAATAGAATCCCTAATTGTCTTGTCTAATCAAAGCGGAACAACAAACAGGTCAATGTGTCAGATACGGTTCCTGCGACAATTGTCAGGGTATAAAAGAACAAATGAAGGTGCACCGTGATGGAGATACAAAGAGCATTGAGGAACAAGTGGGTCGATGACAATAGATGCTCAGATGAGACTAGGGTTGCCAGGCGTCCAATCAAAGAAATGGTTAGGCTTTCTGACTGCCTGTCCGGCCAAAATTTACGATTTCTTGCTTTTATTAGGCTTTTTATAATTGCAGATCGACGTATAACTGTATTGATCTAAAAAAATTCACTTTTTTCAGTAGACGTTCGAAAAAAAGCTCATTCAGTCGAGCAAATCATTAAAGAATGTACAAGAAATGTCTCGGGAAATCTAAAAATTTCTCTCAAATGTAGGGTACCCGGCTTTTTAAGCCAAATGTTTTAGGCTAATCTGTGGTGGTGATTTGGCAACCCTGCATGCGACCCAATGGACGACACATCGACTGATGTCACTGCGGACGCCGGAACAATGGGGCGGTACAATTAACATAAGGGCTTGGCCAATCCAGAATTATATGATGAGATGACTCTTTAAATATCTATGTAAAATTTAATTTTTACATACTCACTGTACGACAAAGAAATGTATGTTTTACACGAAGTTTGCATACCGTCATTTGTTGTTACATTTAAAACTTTATGTCGTGTTGTTCCCGGCACTTTAGTTGGACCACTACGTATCTCTCCCATGAAAGTGCAAAAGGCGACTAAGGGCGAGGCTACAAATTAGGAATTTTTCTTGTAAACCATGGGCTGGCAACCTGTCACTATTTGAATCTCAATTCCATCACTAAGGCATACAGCTGAACGCAATATTTTCAAGACTGTAGGCTCTGTCTACCCCGCAAGAGTTATAGGCGCTATGTACGTATGTTAAAACTTCATTCAAATTTTATTGTTTCATCATCTTTCAGAAATAATTAAAAGATATCGTTTTCACTCAAACTCATTAATTTACGAGTATAATTATGTTATTAGTTCTGACAGCTTTAATAGGAAAGTCATCAGCATCTTTCTGTTGATATTATATGTGTATTTCCAATATCTGAATTTAAATGCTGGGAACAAACTTAAAATTTTCATACCTATATATCTTGTTTCCTTCATTCTCAAATGCACTAAATTTCATATTGTTGTTCGAAAGATAAAATTATCATATTAAGACTACAAACAAAAATAATTAAGATCAAGTAAGGTATGCACACAGCTTTATGTTGCACGCACACGCATGAGAGTAAATATTGAGCTTATTGACCGAATAACAACTCGTCGATCATTGTGACGGAACACCGCCCTAGTTTTGGAGTAATTACGGTTTAAAAACTAGGCTGTATGTATGATACGTACCCCAAAACGAAATACGAAACGAAACACGAGCAATATTTTATCTCAAGAAACATCTTTAAATGTAATAAATACAACCATAGATAATGAAATGAAACTATGGTTACAGTAACATCAGTTAATTAAATGGAAATAGAATAAAGTGGCCTAAACAACCAAAAAGTCATGTACAATGGGGTCGGCTATTCAGTAAAAGTAAAGAAACCCCTTGTTTATTACAATTACATTATCATAATGGAGACTGTTCCAGAAATATTAGAAAAGAAGACATGAAATCTCTGATATCTAGTAGAATAAGCGTAGAAACAGAGAATATACTGTAAGAAAATAATTAACTCGTGTTTACAACTACATTAACACTCAAATGGAGACTCCTAGTAATAGAGGAACAGAATCGACATTCAATTTCCTCATAACACTTTTTCTATCAGACACGATTACCGTAACGTTACGGCGGCTCCGATAGAGGAAATTGCAATACATTCCGCAGATCCAACTGATGCACCGGCAGCGTGGCTAATTGGGAGTATCTTTACGACACCAACAATCACTCTAAAGTCGCCTAACCGTGACACTGAAGCAAGAACTGATGCAGTTTATGTAATTATTGCGATAATTCTTTCTTACTCTATATCGGTTGTTAGTTGTGAAAATAAAGTGACTCATATACATGTAACTTGTAATCTAAATATACTTACTGAATTACCACGAATGCGGGCAGTACTTTAAAGATAAAGCTGAATGATATTTCAAAGGTTGGTTTTAAAGCGTTCTTTTCCTTTCGAAATAAATATAAATACTTACATAAATTTCAAATAATTTTAAGTTATGAAATACAACATTGGTGCGCAAATGGGATGTTGAAGATATTGAGGTGAACATTTTTAAAATAAAGCCATCGTCAGACACAACGATACTACTACGATTAGCATTTTCAGTTTACTCTTTCAACATTTTTGATGAATATTAATAAATAGCAACCATGTAAGTGAATAAATTACTTAAAACCTCAAAACAGAAAATGACAGGATAATTTATGATTTAAATTTGGGTGTTATTGTAGTTGTATTTATAGGATTTATAGTTTATCAAACTTAATTATTATTGAAATGCTTATATACATAGATGACAGCATCAACAACAGCACACTTTTAACTGAATGAGAACCTTCCACGAAGTTAGTTTATAAGTAGTAATAACTCTTACATCAGTGAAAGAAATTCCTTTTTATTTTTATTTGCTGTCAATAAGTGCTCAGTTCACACAACTCAATTTAATCCTACTTTAGATTCATTTAATTTTTATTACAATAGCTGTTGTACAGTGGCGAAAGCGGTCACGCTCCCATTGAAATCAGCTCCTGCGTCCAGCGTAGCTTGACATTTAATAATTATAAGTTTTTTATATTAGACTAAATGTAGTCACACTTGAAAAATACAAGTCAATCGTCGAACCTCGCGAACACTTTCATTTTCACAAAAATATGAATGTGTCAAAAACGACAGAGCCGATTTTGTTGCCCAATGGACTTAATAATATTTACAGATCCTACATACATTTTACATTTCATAAAAGTTATCACGTTACAAGCATACACATAAATAAACAATGTATTTTTCCCCCAAGTTGTTGTGTAGTTTACCAAACTTTAACTCGGCACATTAACGTTAAACGAATTATATTTTTGAAATTTTGGATAAAAAAACTACCCAAACAACGTAAAACATCCCAAATGGTATTTCATGAAGGTCTTATATCAAACACACGTCAGAAACTTTCTATATTATAACTATTGTAAAGTAACGAGTATGATCCCTTTTTACTGTGCTTTTTACTGTTATTCTGTGTCCCACTGAACCTTGCCCTCTTTCGCTTAAGTATTTTACAAATAATTATATTTTCTAAACCTACTCAAATCAATAAGCTGGCTGTTAGTAATTTTTGATTCTTTGGCTAACAATTTTTAATCTGTATTTGTATGTTAATCTTAGCCACTCACTCCATGCTTGTTATTCATAAGTGCAATGTGTGTAAATTTATTAAATCATCCTTAGAAATTGCTCTAAGGTAAGTATAATCCGCAATGAAATTCGCTGAGTCAAAAACATGAAAGAGGTCATACATAGAATAGACACTGAAAACCAATTTTGTACATTCAATGCAGTGATGATAATAAAAAAATATAAATTTGTACCTAACTTGCCTTGACATTCATAAAAGTAACCACGCAATCGAATCACAGATAGTGAGTTCTGCATCGATAACTTCGATAACATTGGCTACTGGGTTGATTAGCAAAATGTTACGTACCAATTTCATAAATTTTAATATAAAAGGGATTTTTCCTCCTACCAGCGAGTGTGTTTGAGAATTCAATGAAATTCATATATGTCTAAAATATTAGATACGAGAGGAAGCCCGCGGCTCCGCCCTTGTAAATTGAAAAATCCCATGAATTCCCGTTCCCACAAGAATTTCGGGAAATGATTATTAAGTGCACCCCTAAACTCACCATAATCTACAATAAGAGACCTACATACAAATCTCTAGATCAAGCGGCTTGAGCTGTGCGTTATCTGTCAGTCAGTCAAACTGTAATTAATGTAAGAGTTTTAAATATTTATAGATATAGATAGGACACATCCAGTAATTCTACTATTTTCTGAAACCAAAAGATCAATTCAAATGCAGTTAAGTATATAACAGACAACAATAGGGCCCGATCCGACCTGATAAACGCAGGAGTCAGCTAATTCTCGCTTAAATTAGGTACATTTCCGGATTAAGTCGGAGCTTGTACTATTCCGTAGCCGAAGTAATAACTCTAGTCTGTGCATCGTCAAAGCAATATGTGTTGCGCTAAAATGTATGCGAAGTAAAACTTAAACTGCTAAGACTTCACTTTGTTATAACTATTTGAATTATATGGGGTTGTCCAACTATTTACTGAAAAAACTTATTGTGATGTGTGATGTTAGAAAATAATCATAATTTGAAATGTATTTGCTGGTGTAGCATTATTCAATCAGTGATTTGTTTTGCAGCAAATTGTGCTCATCTTTTCAAGGAAATATCATGAAATTACTTCAATATTGCGAACTGAAATATTATTTATCAATTATAAAGTGTTCTTACACTCACGTCCAATCATTCAACACGCCTATAAGTGGGAAAATATTTTTCATAACATTCTTTATACTACTACGTACGTCGTTAATTGCTGAGTCAACGATGGAGAATCAGTCCAGCAACCTATTTGAATCATTAGCGATGACTAGCATCATCATGACGCAGAATAGTTGAAAGCCTCAACTGAACAGTATCATAAAGTAAATCAATCCAATGAAAGTAAAAATTGCGTACGCACGACACGAATAAATTTAGATTCGTAATGGAACTATTAATATTAAAAGACTCATTAACTCATCGACGACGATTCGTCTTTGTCGTTGTGCAAAATAATTTTAGAAATAACCACTGGAAAGGTCGCTGTAGAATTCATATTATTAAAAACACCTTTTTTGTTATTTGAATGAGGTTTTCAGAACTTTTTCCCCGTATCATACAACTTTGGGATTTTCAAGGCAACACTGAATAGGCATTTGAACTTGCGTGCACCACCTTAGGCCTCATCTTGCTTATCACGAGACAGATTAAGGTCAATCGCACTTAAATCATGTATAAAAAGATCTATTCTTGTTTTCATCTTTTTAAATCTGACTTGACTAAAATAACATTAAACATTCCATTCTAGTAGACCTTAATAGTACTAGTTCCCTAAAACTCGATGAAAGAGGTGTCATCGAGTTTATAGGTCGTCTGAAACCAAGCCGTCTGGGTAAAGTGACCTTGTTATAATATACTTATATGTACTCACATTTTATGTATGTCTTTGTCTATGTGTACTTTAGATTCAGCTTTAGGCGTTAACGTTTATCACTGACTGTTTACATTTCTTGTGTTACTAAAGCGATATTTTATGTATTATAATGACGCGCACAGGTGAATGTGCAGATAACGCAAGTATTTTATTATTAACTGTGAAACCGCGACTTCGTCCGCGTGGAAAAGTTATTTTGGGCAACATTGAAGCCCGGGGAAGGGGAAAGGAACGGGGAATATTATTCATCCTTGAGATGAATAATATTCCCCGTTTTTTTCACATTTTCCATTATTTTGCTTTCATCGATAAATGGTCTAAATAATTTTTCTATTCGATCCAGCAGTTCCTGAGATTAGCGCGTTCAAACAAACAAACTCTTCAGCTTTATAATATTAGTATAGATTAGCCAATTTTTAAGGGAGGTCTTTAATGATCGTACCAAGTGGAAACTGCTACGATCTGCCTACCCCAATGGAAAACAGGCGTAATATATGTACTTTTTTAATATAATTACACAATAAAGTTAAAGTTCGTTCAATACTAGGTGTGTGTGCTTCCATTTTGACATGAGCAAAATAAAAGTCTTAATTCATCAATACTATGAAACAGAATCTGTTTGAAACCGAATCATGATTAAGAATAAACTTTGCGAAGGTTTCAATTGTTCACTATAAAGAAACTTTAGGTTAGGTAAGTACATACATAGACATTAAATCAATTAATTCAACAAAAAACATTTTAAATTAACCAATCAATGAAGAGATTTCTATGTGGTTATTTTATACAAAGAGGCACAAAAAGTGGTCGGAAGCTACAATAGTACAAGTACGGTACAATAAACAAGGTCGTCTGGGGATTACACATATACATAACTATTACCTATATATCTACGGTTATATCATCGCAACTAGTGAATACTCGATTCTCCTGCAGTAGGAATTCTTTTTGAAAGATTGGACGAATCAAAGAAGTTTAAACTAGAATGCCTGGTGTACCTCAAGGAAGCGTCATAGATCCTTTAATAGCATATTTTTAAGAAGACTGTTTGTCGGTCAATTTATAAACCATCGATCATTATATAACGAAAAAGGTCTACATATAATTTAACTACACATACAGAGCTACGTCATTGATTTATGACTATAAATAAACATAATGAAATAACTGCAATAAAGGTGCGGCGCCACCCATATCAGCATCGTATTGTTCATACATTTTCCATACAACTTGTCGAGTTTATCAGTTTGAGTTGAGTGTTTCACTGTTTGCTAGCGTGATACAGTTATCTTCAAATACCATCGACGATTTGTTAATTTTCGAAACGCCTTTCGAATTAACTATGTGCAAGATATGTAATTACTTATATAAAGAGTTTAATTTTGTTTTTTAGGGAACCCACAACAGTCAGTGTTGCAAACATTTTAAGGGCCACTTAAAAATAACGTTTATTATAATTTTTGTTATTGAGAAAATAAGATAAAATATAATAACTTCAGGCCCAATTCCAAAACATGACGTTGTAGTATTGCACTCATCATCATCATATTAAAAACAATAACAATCGTATTACAACACTGGCAACATTCAACTGAATCCCTAGCACTTATAAATTGCCACACAGTAAGTGAGAACTTGATGACGCAACGAAGGGGCTACAACAAAGGAGTACAATTTTTAACACACCCAAGATTAACAGTTACAGTTAATGACATTACTAACAAAGATCTGATGATGAATGGACACTTTTCTAGAGCAGACAAAAATGAATGGCTATACTAGATGGAGTACTAACTAAGTTAATAATAAATTAAAAAGAGTTTTGCGAATAGTTATAAATTAAGTTTTTTTCTCAGGGTGAAGTTTTATATACAATTTACAGATAACCTGGTAGAGATCTCTTTTAATGATAAGGTCACCTTCTGCCGCTATGTTTTTAAAACAGGTGAATCTGCTGTTATTTATTGTGGTGCAATAAAGAGTTATTTTATTGTAAGTTTTAAACTGCATACGCACCTTACCAAAGAACGCCAACGAAGTAGGCATATACATAGCGTTTACAAAACAGGATAAACTAGGTATAACCTAATATGTTTGAATAAAAGATTTGATCACGGTGAGAAAATCGGTCTAGGCAGTACTGTCGTTGGCTCTGCTACTACTTTGCTTTTGGTGATAGTAATATAATTTCTTCTGCAAGATAATCATGTCGGTCAATTTTGTTCTTCTTCTAGAGGTATTCTCTGTGGAATGAATGATGTGATCTCGAGCAGTTTCAAATTCTTTAACTAACAATCATAGTTATAACAAGACTTAGAATACTATAATAAAATAAAGACAATGTAACTTATTTGTATTGTTAATCTGCATTACGTGCTTCATTTACGTAATACGAGTAGTGGAATTTACGTTCCATAGAGTAGGTATTATTACACTTTGGTAATGTTGCCACGTCGCTTTTAGATTAGATAGGGACGGTTATAAGAAACGATTGTGATCATACTACGAGTCATGAGTAGGTTACGTTTGATCATATTTTTAGGAAAATGTCTTTAGGAAGGTAATTGGGTACTTTCTTAAACTTTTTGAACGATGTCTTTTTAATTTTTTTAAGACTGTTTTAGGCTAAGGGATTTAGGCAATACAATATATGTATATAAACATATTTACAAGAGATTTGATTGGTGCTATTGGAAACATCCAAATCTTTTTTGAACTACACAGCAATCCTAGCCTCAAAACTGATCTTTCTAGATAAAGAGATAAGCATATTTTTTATTTAACTCACAGACAGTAAAACTCGGCTTTGGATAGAAAGTATATTTGACACTGTAATGCAGGTAATTTATTTTTGCGAATTTGTGATACGTAAATGAATGACCAAAAAGTTACTGACGAACAAAAAGCAGATAATAACAAATATGACGGCCGAATAAGTATTAAAGAACAAAATGTACGGAGAAACAAAAAGCGGAACGGTGTTAATCTTTTTGCCGCAGATTCTATTATGACGACGACTACGCAAATTTAAAAGACCATTGAAATTAACAAAAAGAAACATAGTTAGACAAAAACGGTAAATGCCTGTTTAATTTTTGTGAAATAATCATTGAGCCGTGTTAAAAATGTTTTAACATCAATGCACATGGAAATTGGGTGAAGGTTATAGTAGAATATGGATGGACCAAAGTATGACCATGAAACCATGATGGTACTATACTACCTGGTAATCACTCCACTTTTTCATATTTACGGCTCATTAGGGTCTGGGAAAAAACCTATCTACTTACAGTAAAGTATTTCAAGTTGGTCTCAATATTGTCGCGAAAGTTAGATTTGTGAATCATAAGTAGGTACCCACTTAATTGATACATGATATAGTTTGTGCGATACTGTAAAATAGACACAGATATAATACCAATTAAGTAACTAATTGAAGGGAGATAAAAAAAAATCAAAACATTCAGAGCAATTATAACACGCTATAAAATAGTAATTAAGTACTTCACATCATTACACTGACCGACTGTTGTCATATCGTGTAGAAAAAATATAAACAATAGTACCATTAAGCTGAAATACGCCTTACATTCAGGAGTAAAGGCACATTTTGCTGCCAACTCATTAAACTACCGTTGATAGTGTTTCCGCTGGGTCTCCCACGGACATCACATGTTCCGGTGAAATAATTATTGTGAACAATGACAGACAAACAGACGGACAGGCTTAGAGGCGTAATGCGATGGCATGCGGCACACGCGATGGATTCCCAGTGGTCTGAGAGGTGAACGACCGGATCCTTAATAAAACTTGACTGGAATACTTTATTTCAGTATAAGTATTACTCA
Organism: Amyelois transitella; assembly: GCF_032362555.1. Classification (NCBI taxonomy): domain Eukaryota; kingdom Metazoa; phylum Arthropoda; class Insecta; order Lepidoptera; family Pyralidae; genus Amyelois; species Amyelois transitella. The sequence continues at coordinate 7,120,613 of NC_083523.1, forward strand.
AGTGGTTGAGGTCGACGTTCAATGTATCAGACTTTTCAATTTAATCGCACTGCAACTTTTTACCTTTCCCGAGTAAGGTTTAATCCAATGACAGTTTCCGATCTAACAAAAGGACGGTAAAAGGAAACTTCGTCAAAACATGTTCTTGCACTCAGGCAGTAAAGGTGTTGGTAACTCCGATCTAAGGTCCAGGAGGCATAAGGGAGTCGCTTCATGCATACGCCAGAATGATGATACCACCCTATTATAATCTTCAAGATTAGATAATAAGGTAATTTTTTTATTTAGGTCCAAATTTAAAAAAACAAAGAAAAATGAAATCGCCTTAACGATTAATAATAATTCTCTAAAAAAATTTTGATTAGCGCTGCAAAAATAATTTGCAAGTTCAAATTCATTTCTACTCCGATTTCTTTTGCCAAACAGAACGTGTTTAACTCGGGCGTCCGCAAAAAAGCAAGTCGACAATAGACACTTTCGCCGCCTGACAGTAGCGTCAGCATTTCAGCAAATGCACTTGGCATTTCCGCCTAGTTTACACAGTTTGATTTCTTATGTTTAGAAGCAAGTGTTTAGACATAATTTATTAATCACACTAACTAAGTGTATATCTGAATGTATAAAAGAGGACACTAACTGATTGTATACTAGTAAAATAATAATAATTTTATTGAAATTTGTGCCATATGCTATGTATAAATACTGTGTGGTTACGGGACCTTTGTAATAAATAGGTCCAGTCCATATCTTTCACATGGATGTCGTCATAGGAGACTGAGAGAAAAAAAAATAATAAACTTTGAATTCTTGTAAGGCGATGGTAATCCTGTCATTATTTGAATCTCAATTTCATAAACCATACAGCTGAACTAAAGCTCAAGGGATATAGACGTGTGATTATATGTAACTAGCTGTGCCCGCGACTTCGTCCGCGTGGAATAGTTATTTTGGGCATCATATTTATTTTTGCAAACATCCTCCTCGGCTTTATTAATTATAGCTGCTAATTGTTATGCGACTTGGCGACGACTTGGCCCACATCATTACCCGCGACCGAACGGAGACCGTATATATGCGTTTAGGGTGAGCTGGATGTTAGCATATATCTCCAAAACTACTGGTCCGATTTTAATGCGGTTTTCACTACTGGATTTAGATTTGATTGGTGCATGTTCTTAGATAGGTGGTACGGTTACAAATTACCAGGATGCGCTGCAGTTACAATTGTTTACATAAATGAATGTTAGCATGTATCTCCAAAACCACGGGTTCAATTTGAATGCAGTTTTCACTGCTACATACAAAGGAAGTATTATAAGTAGAATGATACCTATCTATATGTAGGAAGTAGGATAGAGCAGGGCGATCGAAAGATGCGGGGTGAGGGGCGGCGGCAGGCGGTCACGCGTATTAGAAAGAACGCTGGTTCGCCGTATTGTTTCGCTGCAAATTGCTTATAACGACTATATCTCAAAACCTATTCGTCTGATTTATATACTGTAAATGGCAATTTTAGTCTACATGAAAAGCCGAAAGTAATAAACATATTTATTTGGATAAGGATTAATACTGAATTAAAGAAAATTGGTTTCAAAATAACTTATGTTTATAATGAAAAAATAATCTTAAAAAATTAACATAAAAGTGGTTATTGTAAGTAAACCTTAAGAGATAGATATATGCTCTCGCGGACTTTTTTGTAGCAAAAAATTAGTACTTCACATCTTTAGTACATTGTTTTACTATATATCTTTTTGGGTTTGCGCAGCGTTCGCGTGGAAAGCTCGCAGATGGCCGACTCATTCATCTTTCACCTGCATTGTTGACGTTTCCCGTAGGAAATCCGGGATAAAATGTAGCCTATAGCCTTCCTCGATAAATAGACTATCTAACAGTGAAAGAATTATTCAAATCGGTTCAGTAGTTTCTGAGATTAGCGCGTTTATACAAACAAACAAACAAAACAAACTCTTCAGCTTTATAATATTAGTATAGATGTATGCATAACTACCTACTTTCATTAGTGTAGGATAAAAAAAATGTAATTACTTATTAGGCTTATCAGCACATTAACCTTTTAACCGCGCGAGTCGCATATATGCGACAAATATTGCCGTGCCCCTACCGCCCGTGTCGTATTTCTGCGACAGAGAATATCCATGATTTTTTCGTTCTATTATCGTCCTATTAACTTCGTGGTATAACTAAAACTATTATTGAATAGAGCTATTTATTACAACAATTACTTAAAATTATGTTTCATAGCTCTAAGCATTGAAAAAACTTAAACAAAAATAAGTAATTGGCAGCTCGGACTTTTCTTCGGTGTCTATCGCGCGTGTCGCATAAATATGACCATAGGGATGGGATACAATGCAATGCGCATTTTAAAAACAAAATAACAAACAGTTAAATAATCAGGTATAATGCATCATTCAGCATGAAATAAACAGTGTCATACGAAATAAAGTTAAATTTAACATATTGTCTTGTGTTACTATTTCAAATTTTTATGTGTTTTTTGTAATTTACTTATCAGTGACAAGTTGTAACTTGATCAAAATACGATTTGCGACAATAACAAGTATAACTTTAAACATAAGAATTATTAAAACGGTCGCTCCATTCGCTCTCACAAAGAATTAGTCAAAATAAGTTAGATTTCGGAAATTTTACTAATTTTCACTTAGAGATAAGCTTTCACCTTAAAGATGAATGATTGTGATACAAGAAGGCTGATTTTAAATAAAAACATAAAAAACTTTTTGACTTTTTTTTATCGATACAACGATTACTCCTCCTTATTTCTTGTAGGTATTATTTTATCGATTTGTAGCGGCGCGCTAGGGGCACGACAATTGATATTTAGCCAAGCGCTTAAAAGGTTAAAGGAATGACTGATGCGACAAATTTGATTTTGAGGAAAATTTGTGTGAAAAAACCTCACTTGCGAAATTTTGATATGCAACTATAGCACTAAATATAGTTTTATGATAATCCCTTTGATTAAAGTATACCTTTGAAGTGTGATACTATGATTCAGTATTTTTTAAATAACTAGGTACTTTTATGATTCCCTAATGTGGCCTCAAACTTTTTGAATTGATTTATCTATTTCCTCAATAATTTATGTACATATTCCTTGTACATATAATTGCAATTAGTCACTGTAATTAAATCAAATGGATCATTAGCAATATTTCAATGTTTCTAATTATAGACATTGTCTAACCTAGTGCTAATAGTTACCATTTAGATGCCTATGTTATGTTATCATGCTGATAAGAGTGCTTATTCAGGTCAATATCTTGTGATAACATCCTTGTATCACATGTGACGGAGAAGGATATATGCAACCTTGGTCTTTGTGATAAATGACACTCCCATATAAATGGTTTAATATGTTGGCTGGCATATTAGCAACACATTGTCTTACATATTTACAATACAAATACAAAAAAATATTTACTAGATTAAAGTTAAGCAGAAAAAAAAAATTATTATCTAATTTTTTTTTTCTGCTTAACTTTAATCTAGTAAATATTTTTTTTAGTTCCATCAGGTTTTGTTATAAAAAAGTTCATTATTATTAGTGATTTGACCACTCCAACTCATGGTCACAGGCACACCATGGCTCCTCTCAAAAAAAGGAACATTTTACATTGTACAAGCTTAAATTTTGTATTTAATAGATCTTGAACTATGAGGGACTTTACATCTAAATTTTCTTGTAAGCAGTTTGTTATTAACCCTTGTCATGTTAGAGCAAGGCATGATTTTCGTGGCATGCAAAGGTGTTGAGGAGAACCTTTTAATATAAGAAACTAATACCCAATGTGAGAAACTTAATAGTATTTTGAAGTGTCTTTTGTAATGATAGAAACATAACTTACCCTTAATTAGTGGCTCGGCGACAACATTTACATCTTCTTGTGGGATCATGTCCATGAGACGAGCGATGTCTGTGGCCAACATGTTGTCTACCACTTCTAACAATTTTGGCTTCAGCGTATGGAACTTTGTGAAGTCATGATTTGCTAATGATTCCTGCATCTTCTTAATATCAGGAAAGTCACCGGGAGATATTTGCTGTTCCTTTTGAATACGGTCATATATTTGACCTAAGTTTTTGATAAGATCCTTCTTCTTTCCATCTTTTCCAAACATGGACGGCATTTCTTTCCTTAATTCACTAACAATGTATGCATGAACTTTAGCAAGACGTGCTCTCTTGATCAAATCATTCAATTTACGTAAGGCAGCATTCCGTGGTAATGACTGCATGTCTCTGAAGAGGTCCTGCTCTTCATCTTCAAATAACCTTCTGTTCACATCATAACGAAGAGGTTGATCCCAAAAAGAACCAATATAAACACGGGCCACCTCAGGAGTTTGAAGAACCTTACCAAGAGACCACATAAGAGCACCATACACTCTCATTAACTGTTGATGGTCAATCATATCTGCTTTATTCAAAACAATTCTGATCTTATCATCATGCCCTCGCAAAGCTTCAATACTACGCCTAAATTCATCTGATATGTCCAATTTGTGAGCATCAAATAATAGGATAATGCGGTCCACGCGCTCTGCAAACCACTCAAGGACTCCAGTGAAATCATAACCTCTGTCTACACGCTGTTTCTCTCCAGATAGGATTCCGGGCGTATCTACTATGGAAATACCCTTCAGCACGGGCGAAGCAACTGTAGAGCATTGGAACCTATTCAAAAAGGCGTTTCCAAATTTGCTTAGTGGCCTAAATTGCTTTTTCGGGTCGACTACCAGAGCGTTGCCGGGTATTACGCCCTCTTTTTCATCATACATAACCGCTATAAATCTATCAGTAGTCGGCTCCGGACCAATCCGTATGCCCGGGAAATCTCTTTCCAACAAATACTTGATAAACGTAGTTTTACCAGTTGAATATTGACCCACCAACAGTATCATAGGCTTCGCATCGAAGTCTGGATCTTCAAGTTGGGGAGAATGGAAATCGTGGAACTGATAATGCTGTTCCAATGGTAAAAGTTTCGTTTTGTAAATTTTTTTTAGCCCTTCCACAACATTATCTATGCTTTCGGACTTTTCGCCCTCCTTTCTCAGCCAGCTAAACATGGTTTTAGTCACAAAACACACTCGAAAATAAGTATACGTTTAACACAAGCACTTTATATGATGCACCACTATATTTTAAGAATTTCAAACGAAATATAATTGATTCACTGTGATCATCCTCCTCCACGAATATGAACTGAATGACATTAAATTGCCTTGACAACTTAACTCACCACTCATGTAACGATGTGACGTTGACGTATTTCATGACGCAAAACAAGAAAACGTGATTTGGTGTTACCACTGAAATGACATTCTACTTTCTACTTCAAACGTACTGCCATGCCGTACGTAAATACGTACGAAGCTGTTTAATTTAATACGCAACTTAATGCTAATTCTATTATAATTAGTGAAAATTCATTTAATAGCACATAAATAATTAATGGAGCACAGTTTGTTATATTTTAATTATGCATTAACTTTGCGAGAATGTTGGCTCTGTCTATCTTGTAAGGAATTAAGACGTGTACTTTGGACCTTATTCATATTTCATATGCCACAAAGTTCAACATTGTTGCATGTCACATTATTATGCGAACATGATGGATTACGGCACGGACATTGGAAAGAAATAAAAATCGTTTATTAACTTTCTTTTGACTTTTATTAAAAAAAAGTATCAACGTGTTTCATGTTAATGTCAATATCCATCCAACGACATTGACACTTGGGGTAATGTGGTTTTTCTGGAACGTGTGTTGTTCATCTCAATAATTATATTATTTTTGAAATGACGATATTCCACGATGAAATTGAGATTGAAGACTTTGAATACGATGAAGAAGAAGAAATGTATTACTACCCCTGTCCTTGTGGGGATAGATTTCAGATAAGTAAGGTTAGATTATAATGCATTTAACTCGTGTTATGATGCGCCACCACCGAACCAAAGTAGCACCAAATATTTCTAGTAGAATCTCTAACAACTATATAAACATTTTATTTATATTTGAAAAGGAATTATTAACTTTGCAGTGAACGTTCTTTTTTCTACAGGAAGAGCTTAGTGCTGGAGAAGAAGTAGCCACATGTCCCAGTTGTTCACTGGTGGTCAAAGTAATATACGACTTGGTGAGTAAATTTTTTATTTATAATTCTTGATGAATTAAGACCTTCATGAACAGCCAGGGAGCCCATAATTATGGTCTTGGATAAGTCTCATTACAAGAAGCAATTCCCTTCTGACCTCTCTGTAAATAGGAACTTCAACCAGCTTTGCTCGCTTTGTTTGCATCTCAATTCTGACATTAAGCCACTCTTCAACTTAACAATTATATTATTTGTCTATGCATTATTGTTCAAGGTGATGATAGAAAAATATATTGATTATTTTTATTACAGGAGAAATTCAAAGCAGAAGGTGAAGAAATTATCAAAGAAGATGGTGACAAAGAAACTGTGAAAGCTTAACTGGATGTTTCTATGAGAAATGTTTGGAGTCAAATGTCTTGCTTTGCTCATAAAAGGACTTTTGGGCAGAAGAGCAAGAAAAGGTGTGAAACTGTGATTTTTTTGTGATATGAATACAGATGAGAACTGTACTTTGTTTGTTTTATTCATACAAATTTTAACACTATTTTTCTAGTATTACCTAAAATCACTACTCTTTCTTATGTGAGTAGGTACCTACTTACATAGACACTAGCCATTAAAGTTCTACAGCTCCTCTCTAGAAAAGTGCACAGGGCAATTGCCAAGACAATGACACTGCATAGTTTTGCTATCCATACTATTATAAAAACAATAGATTTGTACCTATGTTTGTTACAAATATCTTTAAAAATTAATGAACCGATTTTGATGATATTATGGCAAGGAGACAAAACATTCAGGTTATTTAAAGAATGAAGATAGTCCTATAAAGTATTAACCAAACCCATAAGTAACTCATATTATAAGGCCCGAGCACACCAAAAGCAATGCAGTTTAAAATGGGGAACCAAGTTGTATTAAATAAACTCTTCAACATGACAATTTTGAGGTGTTTCATGTGTAACAACTTAGTGCAAGCCCACTTACTAACTGCACTTTTGACCTGCTTTTATGGTTGTTGAAAACCACAATACATGACCTTATAAAGCACGTTTTTCGTGATAAAATTCATTGATATCGTTTGGGAAAATAAATGGAATAATCTTTATTAAAAAGTTCCTAACAGAAAAATTCTAGTATTTATTAATAACCGCATTTGCAAAATAATGGGGTTGTACAAATAAACTTATGTCGGAAAAGACTAACTTTTTTTCCTGTGGGTAGTTGCAGGCAAAACATTAAAAAACAGCTGATCCTATATTTTAATTATTTAATATTTTATTTTTAATACTTTTAATTAGTTTTATACAACAACTAATACTACAATCATTAAGTTAATGATATAATAAAAGGAATACCTGCACCCACCTGCCTGCCTTGTGGATAAATTTTCTTTTATTACACAAACGAAATGGACACACAGCGAAATTTACAACTGGAGCAAGTCCAACAGACGCAGAGGCAACTGGAAACTTCATTAGCTTGTCGCATGGCAGAGTTTGAGAAGAGGCTTACTGCAGCACCATCAGCAGATATAGGTCAGTTGCAACGGGAGTTCCGGGACTTCAAGGAGTGTGTTTATTCCATTTTTCAAAATTTGCAACAGCAAGTAAAGGATTTAGGCTGCAGAGTGGACTCCTTGGAGATGAGAGGCCGACGGAAAGTGCTGGTGCTAAATGGTGTCACGGAAGATCCCAATGAAAATATCAAGGTAATAGTGAGTGATCTTCTTGCTGATAAATTCAAGTTAACAGATTCAAGCGCACAAATAAAGATCTGTCACCGCATTGGAACCAGAAGGCCAGACCGAGCTCGTCCAGTATTAGTGAGTCTCTGCTCTCAGAAGATGAAATCTGATATATGGAACCAGAAAACAGCACTAAAGGGTACCAAAATTAGTATTGCCGAATTTCTCACACACACAAGGCAAAGCGTGTTCTTAGCGGCTCGACGACATTTCGGTATGAGGCACTGTTGGACTCTCGATGGAGTTATCAATATTAAGATCCCAACTGGTGAGCGTGTTAAGATCGCAACCGAAGGTGAGCTAAATACTTTAATCAAGCGATTTCCAGGAGAGGACATATGCAGTGACCAGGGCTCGTCGACGGCAGTAGACAAGCGTCCACCCCCAAAAAGAACGACCGCGGCTGTAGTCGATAAAAGGAATGTGACCCGACGGCAGACACATGCGGTCAAATCTAAGTTGCATACAAATTGAGTCTGTTGGCCTCTTTCACTTCCATCTCCCTGTGTATGTTTTCACGCGGTGCTTATTAATTTTGTATTTCGTTGGTTGGTCCACTATATTTTGTTAAATGCGAGTGGGTAAATTCCTAGTTTTCTCTTAGTTACTGATGACTGATGTAGGTAGTTTTGTTTGTTTTTCTTTTTTATCTGACAGCCGTCGTTTTCCTGTCTTAATGACAGGCGTCAGTTGTCAATTTTCTTTTTAAAGTAACCGTCATATACTTTGAAATGAATCCAATCGCTATAAAGCCCGCCATACACTCGAGACTTGTCTTTTGGTGTGTACATAATATTTTTTTTTTTGTTTCATATTTGAGTTTCTTTATTTTTCTTTGTCTGCTTGTGTCATAGACCTTATAATAAAATTTGTATCTGTATCAGTTATCAGGTCCGGCCGGCAGGTTGTGCAGGAACAGACTTAAAACTACACCCTACATACATAATATATTAATATATATATTTTTATAATTTGATTATTTATTATATTTAAATTAACCTATTTATATATATACAATGCAGCAATGTGATAATATTTTTTTTATCCGAAACCTTCTGCTCTGCTGAGGGATCTGGTGACTCAAGTTTTGTTTCCTGTGATTCTACAATGACCTTGGGGGCTTTTGTTGATAATACATTCCACAATTTTCCATATAATTTTAATGTGTGTCATATCAATGCACAAAGCATTCCTGCGCATTACACAGACTTCATTGAAACGTTTTCTTCCGTGCACCTTGGCGCAATTCTTGTGTCCGAAACCTGGTTGAAACCAAATTTACCTTCGACTAGCTATTCGCTACCTGGCTTTATCTTAATACGAAACGATCGTGTCGGATCCCGGGGAGGCGGTGTTGCCATTTATTTAAGAAGTGATATACATTACCGTGTGCTCGCTATGTCACCTTCTGAATACACCGCCAGCAGCGAATATATATTTCTTGAGGTCTCGTTTAAGGGAGTCGGAGCCGCTTTGGGAGTATTCTATTGCCCCTCTTCACATATTAATTATTTCAGTGCTTTTGAATCTCTCCTTGAGTCGGTTTCTCCAGATTACACGCACCATCTGATCCTAGGAGATTTCAATACGTGTCTGATGAAGGATGACTCCAGGGCCAAAAAGCTGCGGGGTATTGTCAAGTCGGTCAATTTCTCAATCTTACCATCCGGTTCAACACACTTCACAGAACATGGTCCCTCTTTGCTTGACTTGATCATTACCTCTTCAGCTGGTCTTGTTGCCAATCATGGTCAAGCGCCCGCTCCTGAATTCTCTCATCATGATCTTATTTACGTTTCCTATAAAATTAAAGTTCCAAGACCAAAACCAACCATAATGAAACTCCGTTGCCTTTCCAAAATAAATAATGATGCTCTTACATCTGATGCAGCTAGGATAGATTGGTCTCCGGTTTTGTCGGCTAATGCAGTGGATGAAAAAATTGCTAGTTTTAATAATGAAGTATTAACACTGTACGATAAACATGCTCCCGTACGTGCCATCAAAATAAAGCGCCCTCCTGCACCATGGATCACGGAGGCGGTACGTATCGCCATGAGAAAACGAAATCGTGTTTTTAGAAAGTTTAAACGGGATCGTACTAACGAAAATTGGTGCTTATATAAGGCTGCAAGGAATCTCTGCAATAGATTTTGTAGAAATGCAAAACGCCAATATTTCTCCGACAACATAGAAAATGTTTCTCCAGCTAATATGTGGAAATTTCTTAATTCTCAGGGTATAGGTAAAGTACAGAAATCATGTTCAAAATTCCCTTTCACTTTGAATGAGCTTAACAATCATTTTTCCTCAGTTCCTCTTTTAGATGAAAATACAAAATTAGCTTCGATCTCTTCCATTCTTGCTTTGCCTTCTCCCGACGGTAGGCCATTTGAATTCTCAGCTGTCACTGAAGACGACGTATACAAAATCATTCATTCCATCTCCTCTAATGCCGTTGGTCCAGATCAAATAAGTCGTGTGATGTTAATTCCAATCCTCTCTTATATCCTCCCTATCATCACCCATATTATTAATAACAGTTTCTCAGTAAATCGCTTTCCTCTATCATGGCTTATGGCCTATGTACGCCCTCTCCCAAAAATCCCAGATCCAACTCATTTGAATGAAGCACGTCCTATCTCCATACTTTCATTCTTATCGAAGGTTCTAGAAGCATCTGCCTTTAACCAGTTATCAAAACATCTACTTGATAACCACCTTTTAAACAAATATCAATCTGGTTTTAGGCCGGCGCATAGTACCACCACTGCACTTCTTCGAGTTACAGAAGACATTAGAACGGGCATGGAACATAAACAAGTCACAATATTAGTATTAATAGACTTTAGTAACGCATTTAATACTGTTGACATTGATATCCTTTTAGCCACCCTTTCCCGTTGCAACGTCTCTTCTTCAGCGATTTCTTGGTTCTCCAGTTATCTTCATGGACGCCGGCAACAGGTTCGTAACGGTACGGATGAATCAGACTGGTGCGAATTGAAAGCTGGCGTCCCACAAGGCGGTATTTTGTCTCCTATTTTGTTCTCAGTTTTCATAAACTTGCTTTCATTATATATTAACTGTTTCTATCATTTCTATGCTGACGACTTGCAGCTTTATGTACAGACGAATATTGATAACATGGAACATGCCATTGATTTGCTGAATCATAACTTAAATAGAGTTCTAGACTGGTCTAATCGATTTGGCATTTCTGTTAATGTTAAAAAGTGTCAGGCTATAGTAGTTGGCAGTTTCTATCAGATTAATAATATTGACATTAACACCTTGCCACCGCTGATCTTTGACGGAACTATTATTGAATTTAGTACGACGGTTAAAAACCTTGGCCTACATATTGATACCAACTTACATTGGGATTCACACGTTGTTGCAACCAGTCGGAAAGTTTACAGTGTTCTGCATTATCTGCAACGCTTAAAACATTTTCTTCCAACAAAGACGAAGATTATGCTTACCCAAGCACTTCTTCTGCCTATAATTGATTATGCTGATGTGTGTTATCTGGATTTAACTGAAGAGCATCTCAACAAATTAGAACGTCTTCTAAACAATTGTATTAGGTTTATATTCTGCCTTCGGAAGTACGATCATATTTCTGAATACCGTTCTCAGCTAAATTGGCTCCCCATCCGTAACCGTAGATTCTTCTTCACATTTTATGTCAGCTCTATACCATTCTCAACAATCAGCTTGCCCCAGACTATCTTAAAAAAGACTTCCAACTATTAAGTTCTACTCACGAAAAAATCCTTCGTTCTTCAAATAAGTTAACTCTTGCTATCCCTTTTCACCGTACAGGTATTGCCTCCAATTCTTTCGCCGTTATGGCTGTTAGGCTCTGGAATTCACTTCCCGAGTCCATCAGGACATCCCCAAATCGTTCTAGTTTCAAATCGCGGGTAAACGGGTTTTTCCTGAGTCGCGAGGGTATTTAATATCGCCTTTTCACTCATTTCGGTAATCGCTGCACCTATTTATTTATGTATATTGTTTATCTATTGTAGTTTTTATGTATGTATATTGTTTATCTATTGTATTTTTTATGTATGTATATTATAATTATTTTATTTTATATTTTGTGTAGGTATAAATATATTTATTTAGTTTAACCCCACATGAAGTTCTCTGTAAGACCCAATGGTTGACTGGTAGATAATGCTTCTAGCATTAAGTCCGCCAATTGTGCTATACATTTGTATCTTGTGCAATGAAGTTTAAATAAAAATAAAAATAAAAAGAGTTGCATATAGGTAACCTAAATTTAAACTGACGCTACTTTGGCGATCAGTAATCACGTCAGGTTACAAGGTCATACAACAGTCTTACACTTAACATACATAATATAATCACGTCTATATCCCTTGCGGAGTAGACAGAGCCAATAGCCTTAAAAAGATTGAAAGGCCACGCTGTTTGGCTTAATGATAGAATTGTGATTAAAATAGTGACAGGTTGCTAGTTCATCGTCTAAAAGGGAATCCCAAATGTATAAGCCTGTCCCTTGGTCGGCTTTTACGGCATCTATGGGAAAGAGATGGAGTGATCTTATTCGTTGTTCTATTGGAATTCTTTGAGGTACAAAATTTTTTGATATAGGTACCAAAAGATACAAACCAGGTACTAAGGGCTGGTTCGACAATATTTGTGTTTTGCGAGGTGGCTCCGTCATCTTGACGTTCATTGCTTTTAAGTGTGTGTTACCTATAGTTGTCAACTTTAAAATTGCAGGTCTGCTCAAGATTACACACACAAGTTGAGCAATTTTAGGACTTTTCAAAGTCAAAAATTTGAAAAATAAAATAAAACAATATAAGAATTACAAGTGATCTATTTTACACTCCTTATAAAATATGATAAACACATAAGTGTGAATTTTACTCTACTCTAATAAGTATATAAATAAGTCACATTGATAGTTTAATAAAATTATATAAGAAACAAGTTGACTAGTTATACTGACTCAATCTTAGAAAACCTTTGATTTGGTTCTTGAAAAATCTCTTATAGCTATCGCTCTGTGTCAAAAATGTATATATAATTTAAATAAAAAAAAAAACATAGATTTTTAAGGGTATTTAAAAATTTCTTGTTTAAATTTAATAAAAGGGAGAGAGATAGTATAAGACAAATCAAGTACCCCAAAATTTGGTTATGTACTATTGAATATTGTCATTCTTTAGATTAACCATGAAATTAGTTAAATGGTGAAACATATTTAACAGAAATTAATACAAACTCAATAAACAGTTTAACTGAACTCATATAAACTTACATAAAAACCAAAAAAATATATTTATTCAAAATTCAATTGAAGGAAAAAATCGTTGGGTGTGTGTAGGTAAATAACTAACCTATTATTCGATTTCACTCATGAAAAAATACAGTTCAAAAATGGAGATCAAGTAAGGAATGTTAGCTATATATAATAATACACATAAAAAATAACTAATATTAAATAATATTCTTAAATTTTCCTATCATGTTACAATTTCATTACAAAAATAGTTTCATATTCAAAGAGGCAAGCTAAGTCAAGCACTTCTCATGACACGCAGTGTAAATGTATACACACATACATATCACGTCTTTATATCTCACGGGGGTAGACAGAACGGATACTCACAAAACCTCAATAATTATATATATGAAAGTTTGTTTTGATTATTCAATCTAATATTGCTTTATAATTAACAGCATGACAAAATTCTTATAATTAATTTGATCTACTAGATGCCACATATACTTCATATCTTTATTCTGTGACATTGGCTGTGTCTATCTCGTAAGGGATACAGACGAGAGATGTGTGTGTGTGTGTAACACTAAATGAATAAAAAAGGATACTGGACAAATAAAATACGTAGTTATAAAAAAAACTGCGGAGTAGAAATATACTTTTTTGTTATTATTCGCCTAAGGCGATTTGAACTTTTGCAAAGTAAAAACCATGCAAACATTTATACTGCGTCTCATAGTACGTAACTTAAAGCAATTTATAGTTGACATGGCATATGCACAAGCTGAGGGAGAGGCACATACAAATTAAGTATACACTAAAACTGATATTAGCCTAATATTTGGTAAAACAATCTTAATAAAGTTATCACACAAGGACTTAGAAATAATGCAATTAATATACATTATGTATTAATTTTCTAATATAAATGTTAGACGATTATTATTTATATGTGTTTTCACACTTGTAATGAATGTGCCTTTAGGTAAATATTTCAAAAGATGTCTATGATAAGGCAAAAAAATTCGTGGCTATTTAAAAACATTTGGCTTGAATTATTATTTATGTAACTAACAGACTGTTTTTTTTATATTTATTAATTAATATATACTGGTTATTGTTTTTAATTTCTTCTAATATATAAGTAAAGTGAAAACATTTTGCCTTGCTATCTAATTCTATATTAACAAGTTATTGTATATTACACACCATTACTTTTTTAAGTACTTACAAAATCATACCCATATGGGTATGAAAATCAAATTAAATTATCAAATTGGCATTATTTCATGTAATCAAATTCTATAATTTTCAAAAATGTGGGTACAATGAATACTGATCTTATAACCTGCTGCTATTGGTTATTTTAAAATGGAGCAAGAATCTTATGATCCAATCACAACAGTCGATTGGATGTGACGTTAATGTGTTGCCATTTAGTGTTAAACATTCTGACAACCACTTTTTCATTATTTTCGATATTCAAGCTGTTTTTTTTTTCATGACGAATTTATTTCGAATCTTATACTGACATTCAACCAAAACAAAACAGTTAGGTTATCATGAAAATTTTCATTATTAGATTGATTGTTGATATTATACATTATAGTATGTATTACAAGATACATAAAATTTTGATAAAATTAACATGATACTTTTTGAGTGCATTCGTCACAATATTTTGAGCATTTTCAACCCAGTGGACGGTTATTATGAATGGCAAGCAATTTGTGTGAGCAAACATAGCAATATCTCAATATATGAGAATTTTCATAAAATTATTCAGATGTGCTAGGAAGATTCTTATTTTTTGGTAATCATTTGTCATTATTTTCGTGCCTTTATTTCATTTATTTTATTTAATTGATAACTTTTAATTAAATTAAAAAAAGGTTACTGTGAGTATTGACGATTATTTCGATTTGGTCTTGCAATATCCTATTACGACCGTTCTAACAAAACGTACGGGAGCTATTCACAAATATTGATAAGGCATTTGGCTTACCTTCTTCCTTTTTTTTATCTATTTCGAATTCTTTAAATATAATTACATCTATCCCTTTCGCCTACAGCAAGCCTGACAAAGTATTTGACTGTTTTAATCATGTGTTAATAAAACACTGTTAATAATAAAGAACACACTTCAGTGAACCTCAATATAAGATACATTATATGATTTACATACATATATCATGGTTTTTTATCCTTTACCCGATAAACAAATGTATATAACCTTGAAAAGATTCAGCCTGTAACGGCTTTATAAGAAGAAAGAGGTAACTGAAATGCCTTACAAACACTAGCGATTAGTCCCGTGGATCCAAGCCGCGTGTTCTCCCTACGCCGTGCGCGGCAGCACCGGCGCGGCGCCGGCGGCGGGCGCGGGCGCAGGCGCGTGGATGTTGAAGTGGCGCACGGCCGCCTCTAGCGCCACGTTGTTGCCGCTAAAGTACGCAGATACCGCGTTGTGGAATAACAGCAACTGTTTGTTCATCACTTTCACCTGAAATTGTAATGTATACTTTTAAATATATACGGGACAAATTACACTGATTGAGTTAGCCTCGGAGTAAGTTCGAGACTTGTGTTACGAGATACTAACTCAACTATACTATATTTTATAATATAATAAATACTTATATAGATAAACATCCAAGACCCAGGCCAATCAGAAAAAGATCCTTTCTCATCATGCCCTGGCCGGGATTTGAACCCAGGACCCCCGGTGTCACAAACAAGAGTAATACCGCTGCGCCACAGAGGCCGTCATAAGAAGTGAAACTGTAGGGTAAGCGATGATAAAAGAATTTTTGATTGCCATAACGCATTGCCTCGTCATTTGTTTTCTAAGTTCAATTATAAATTTACTATTCTAAAGTATCAGGAACCACACGGCACTGTAAATAAAAGAGTTAAGTATCTCACCCGATTCTCATGAAGCAGTTTCAATTTGACCGCCGAATCGTCCCGTAGACGCTCGTAGTGTCTCCGATGCCGCTCAATGTTGGCCAGCAACAATTCTGGGGGATTCCCCCCGCTCGCTTCCAACTCGCTGCGGTAGGCATCGTATTCCACTCTGGAGACAAGAAATAAAGACAATATATAAATATATGTATATGGGACAAATTACTCAGATTGAGTTAGCCTCGAAGAAAGTTCGAGACTTGTGTTACGAGATACTAGTAGTAGAAGTATTTGTAACTAGCTGTGCCCGCGACTTCGTCCGCGTGAAATAGTTATTTTGGGCATCATATTTATTTTTGCAGGCGGTCACGCGTATTAGGAAGAACGCTGGTTCGCCGTATTAAATGTTTCGCTGCAAATTGCTTATAACGACTATATCTCAAAACCTATTCGTCTGATTTATATACTGTAAATGGCAATTTTAGTATACATGAAAAGCCGAAAGTAATAAACATATTTATTTTGATAAGGATTAATACTGAATTAAAGAAAATTGGTTTCAAAATAACTTATGTTTATAATGAAAAAATAATCTTAAAAAATTAACATAAAAGTGGTTATTGTAAGTAAACCTTAAGAGATAGATATATGCTCTCGCGGACTTTTTTGTGGCAAAAAATGAGTACTTCACATCTTTAGTACATTGTTTTACTATATCTTTGTTGGTTTGCGCAGCGTTCGCGTGGAAAGCTCGCAGATGGCCGACTCATTTAACTTTCACCTGCATTGTTGACGTTTCCCGTAGGAAATCTGGGATAAAATGTAGCCTATAGCCTTCCTCGATAAATAGACTATCTAACAGTGAAAGAATTATTCAAATCGGTTCAGTAGTTTCTGAGATTAGCGCGTTTAAACAAACAAACAAAAAACAAACAAACAAAACAAACTCTTCAGCTTTATAATATTAGTATAGATAAAAGTTTTGAAATGATTTGTTCTTTATAATGCTCTGACTGAAATATAAGAATCTAAAGACAATGTGGCGACATCTCTAACGTCACACGCCAACAGCTAATCACAGTGCAAGAATGTGATGCTCACAGCCAATAGTAGCAGTCTAAATCGCGTAATCAGAATTTCTAAGGATTGTAGCATAAATATAATCTTAAAATTTATTTGCTAGTAATACGTGCCGTGTGGTTCCCGGTACCAATAGAAAAAAGAATAGGGCTTTCCCATCTCTTCCCCATGGATGTCATTAAAGGCGACTAAGGGGTTGGTATATAAACTTGGGATTTTTCTTTTAGGCGATGGGCTAGCAACCTGTCGCTATTTGAATCTCAATTCTATCATTAAGCTAAATAGCCGAGCGTGGCCTATCAGTCTTTTCAAGACTGTTGGCTCTGTCAACCCACAAGGGATATAGGCGTGAATGGTCATTGTATGTATGTATTACTACATATGGATGTACGTATGTAGTAATACATATATACAATCACGTCTTTATTCCTTACGGGGTAGACAGAGCCATACAATGTAAAAAAAACTGAAAAGTCA
Source organism: Amyelois transitella (assembly GCF_032362555.1). NCBI lineage: Eukaryota > Metazoa > Arthropoda > Insecta > Lepidoptera > Pyralidae > Amyelois > Amyelois transitella. Next base: position 7,138,240 of record NC_083523.1, read on the forward strand.
CTTTATAGCTTGTAATATTTCTCAAGAAGTTGTTATTCATTACTTCTTGACTTAAACGATTAATGATTATAAAAAATATTTACCGGGCGGCCTCATACTGTCGTATAGTGAGCAGCGTGTCCTCTATAGTCTTGTTGGTGAGCGTGTTGAGCGAGTTGTTGAAGAAATGCAGCGCCGCCAGTAGCGTCTCACCGTTGCGGGTCAGCGACCTCTGAGTGTCCGCGTTGTATAGGAATCTGTTGACAATAAGTAGAACATTTTAATTTAAAGAATTGATGTAACCTCAATACGGGTCAGACGCAAAGTTTGCGCACATTGATTTTGATAACTCTTATAAATGATTCTCCAAGGGCACATTGTGTGCCCAATAATCGTCAAATATGTGGTCAATGCTGAACTCAGTGTACCGTTATATTTCAGCTGCATGCATGCATGCATGCATATGATCACGTCTATATCCCTAGCGTGTTAGACAAAGCCAACAGTCTTGAAAACACTGATAGGCCATGCCCAGCTGCTTGGCTTTGTGATGGAATTGAGATTCAAATAGTGACAGGTTGCTAGCCCATCGCCTAAAAGAGGAATCCCAAGTTAATAAGCCTATCCTATAGTCGCCTTTTACGACATCCGTGGGAAAGAGATGGAGTCGTCCTATTCTTTTTTGTAATGGTGCCGGGAACCATACGGCATACATATTTCAGCTGTCCTCACTGAATTACCAAATTCAAATGTTTGTACCATCAAGTTACTAATATACTTACTGGTTCTGCAACTCCGGTGACTTCTGAGCGAGTTCCGCAAATGCCTCTCCGAGGGCGCGTTGCGTGTGCCCGGCCGCCGTCAGATGTGCAGTCAATGCTGAACTCAGTCTCAATATACCGTTGTACTTCCTCTGGGTCTCACGGAGCATTTCGATTTGGGCTTCCAGCTCTGAAATACAGATTTACAGTAAGGTAATTAGGCATGATTGCTGGTGTGGTTTTAAGGAAAAATAATGATAGTTATAGTGAAGTTGAAATAGGGAGGGAGTTCTGAAGTAAAAGAATTGAGGCAATAGCCATTTGGCATAATCATCAATTCTCCAGAAAAAAGCAATGCAATGAAATTCATAAGTTTTTTTTAGAGAATTGCATTTAAATTATGACATTAGTTTATGGAGTTGGGTTATAGTCTCTGACTAATTAAAATGAGTAAATTTTAATTAGTCAGTGACTGAGAGATTTTAACAGAGTAATAACCTGTATGTGTGCCGTGTGGTTCCCGGCACCAATACAAAAAAGAATAGGACCACTCCATCTCTTTCCCATGGATGTCGTAAAAGGCGACTAAGGGATAGGCTTACAAACTTGAGATTCTTGTTTTAGGCGATAGGCTAGCAACTTGTCACTATTCGAATCTCAATTCTATCTTAAAGCCAAATAGCTGAACGTGGCCTATCAGTCCGCTCAGGACTGTTGGCTCTGTCTACCCCGCAAGGGATATAGACGTGATTATATGTATGTATGTATGTAATAACCTGTATCCACTGTCCGGGAGCTCTTTCCTAGTTTTTCGTACAGTATTTGCTTGGTGCACTTGTATGTGGAGACACCCCAGTTTCGTATAGACTCCAGCTTGGAAGATCCAGCTCTGAGTAAAGTACTGGAGCCAGCTGCACCATTCTGTGACACATCTGGAGGTGCTGAAAAGTTTATTTTTAAATTGAAAAAGATGACTTTAAAAAAGTTTAATGTGGCTTTGAACCAAGGTTTCAGATAATGTGTTATTGTGATATAACATTGAAGTGACATTTCCAACATTGCCTGAAATAGATATCAAGATGCTTGTTTTTAGGTAGAAAAGTTTTAGCACATAAAAAATATAATTAATATTTTTGAAAAAACCAAAGATGTCTGGTGTTGCTGATTTTACGTAATTGACAATACAGGCAAGGAGTAATCACCAGTGATTGGACAAGAGTAACAAAAGAATTATTCTGTACAGAAAACCCTTATGTGAGAACTTATTAGTTAAACAAAACAAAAATAAATTATACTTTTAAACAAACAAGCTACTTACCATAAGCTGGAGGAAAAGGCATGGAGCGTGACGTAGGAAATTTTGGCTCCGTTCCCGACGTGATGGAATCGCTTGACTCTCTTATTGGCGGCGTATCCTTCAGCATTTCGTGTATACTCCTCTCAGATTGCCTAGCAATTAAAAGAACTTACTTAATGTTCGGTACGCAACAATGGTAAATTTATAGTTTAACTCGTGACTGTAAGACAATCAGTATAGAGTAATAAAAACGATTTATAGATACCGGAGGAATCAAAATTATTACTGCACTTGAAGATCCAATTTAATTGATTAACGAAGAAATGACTCACCACTTCGACATTTTGCCGGATAAACGTGTTTTTAGTTTATTGGATTACAAATAATTCTTTTAACCTTATAATTTACAATAAAATTAAGGATTAACAACACATTATTGTTCAAAATTGTGAAAATTATTTCAGAGTCAATCAGTCAGGAAATCCAAGATCGACCGCTTGACAAACAAAATCATTGACATTGACAGTGACAGAACGACAGTCGTTCGGATATTAATCTGAAATTGGAAATTATTGCTAAAAAATCATCATATCATCAATCGTTTCTAATTAGAAAAAAAACTGATAAATTTAGATTATGATAGTTAGCAAGATAAGGTTAGTACCTAGTTATGGTGAAGAAATAATGTCGTTTAGAGTTCTTTCCCATGGATGTCGTCAAAGATGCCAAAGGAAATATTCCCACATGATCTAGTACAAGCTTCCGTGCTAGCCTGGTAGCGAGATAAAACATAGTGTGTGCCAGCGTAATATTGTCGTAAATTTAAAAGTCAATCAATGAGAGCCTAATAAACTTGAAATTCTCTTAGGTGATGGGAGCAACCTGTCATTATTGTAATTTCCCATACAGCTGAACGTGGATTTCAGATTTTTCGAGACTGTTGGCTCTGTCTACCCCGTAATGGATAAACGACGTGATTATAATGTAGGGATGAGAAATAAAACAATACGCCTTATTAAAAGTTTTATTGAATTACTTCAATCTTTTTTTTAAATACATACAAATAGTAAGAGTACCTAAATTAATTTTTTTTTATACTAAAATTACATAATAAGAAATCTTGTTTCTAACTAAACAAGTTAAATATTACATAAATTAAAGCTCACGGAGTGTACATAATTTTATTTTTAATATTTATTTAAAGTAATACTTTCATATTTAAAATAATATTTTGTTATAGTCAAAGAAAATAATTCGTTGATTGAAATAAAAATTAATTTTTACAAGATCTTACAAATTTTTAGGTTAGCAGAAAGATAAAAGTAGAGAACGAGCGAAATTATAAGATATAATGTCTATTTGTAATATTGATGGTAACTTTGATTTTATGGCACCAGTTTATTCTTAGCTAGTTAGTATAGGTCGCGCGGTGGTTAAAGAACGCTCGGAAAAAATAGTGGGGGCAAACGGCGCATGTGTACATTCGCGCTCAAAAATGCTAAGGGAAATGTTTTTTTTTTTATTTATTTAATACTAGCTGTTGTCCCGCAACTTCGCCCGCGTGATTTTCCAAAAAAAAGTAGCCTATGTTTTAACTCGGTTATTTAACTATGTATATCCATATCTTATAATATACTTATAATGTTAGTATGGATTTTGTGCCTTATAAATACTTATAATCCCTACTTATATTATAAATGCGAAAATGTGTATGTGTGTATGCATGTTCAGTTTTCACACTTAACCTGACCTGGCTGAACCAATTTTGATGAAATTTGACATAGTTATATTCAACCGTGGACGGACATAGGGTAGGGGCGACTTGTACTGTTTGAGAATTGATATATTATTTTAAGTTGTCGCGTACAAATACGATAAAACAATTTGTGCGCAACAGTACCCAAGAGACACGGGACGCGCGAACTCAACGCGGGAAGTAAAGAGTGACTAATCCACCAATACGTGTCGCCGTCGGCGCACACCCGCCCCCCCTCTCTCCTCGTCCCACCTAATAGACCTAAAAATTGATCACTGCGCATGCCCCTTCTACTTTTGCCGAGCGTTCTTAAACCACCGCGCGACCTATACTGTACTTATTTTGTTTAGTGATGTCTTTGGTTGAATGGAATTTAAAAACTAAATTATTGATAGAACTTCTCTTTACCTCTTTTAACTTATTTAATAAACCCTTTACATAATATATCAAACGACGTAGTGTCACTTGTTAACAACTAATCAGTATGGAAAATACTTTAAATATAAAGTAATTAACATTTTTTTTTGAGATTCGTTTGTTTCATTAGGTTTTTTTTTAAACTAAGTGTATTAATTCTAAAAATCTTTACTTTTAAGTACTTACATAATATCTTTACAAGAATGTACAATACTTATTTAATTTTACATCTCTGAATTTGACTTTTTATAGGTATTTAATTTCTTGACAATAGCCCTTAACCGTACAACCATTTTGAAGCGTTTATAAACAAACAGAATGTCACAGATTTAAAAACATCTCTGTGTAGAATGTAAGTAGTTTATTTTGTAAATTTTGTCGTGACAGTGGTCGATTTAAAAATTGTTAGTCGATACGCGAGTAACAATTTTTAAATCGAATAATTTTATTATAAAATATCGACTTTTTGAAGAACACTTGTATCCGAACGCTCAAAATGCCGCCTAATATGAAATGACGTTAGCTTTTATTATATTGTTCGATCACTTTGTTATTTTCTTAGGAGCAGAGTTGCTGCATATTACGTCCACTTTTTTATTTTTTCGTATATACTGTCCACTGCATTGCGTGTAGAAAGGTTGTCGTCATTCATCGAGGAGGTGAGGGCCCTGTGGGCAGTTAGAACCGACAGGTCGAAGTGGTCGCATTTCTCCAGAACTGTCGCTTACAACAAGCGTCTCTTGCGGGCAGCACGAGGTCTTCAATGTCATCGACTCGGTCGATGTCTTGTGACTCTGTAATACGTAATATTTAGAATTACTTAAATATTGTTTATACGTATAATAAAATTAAACTACCTACTTATTCACCCTCTCTTTGGACCGTGATTTTACTGGATCCAGCGGCCTCCATTCCTCCTTAACGTCAAGAGGATGATGATTCATCGTCCCTTTCCCCTAGTTTATAGAGCTTTCTATATTTTCCATACATATAGGTAGGTATCTACCTACATACAAAAGATTAGCATTTAGAGGTTTTCATATAATTTAACACAGACGTTTATATATATGTATGTATATGGTCTATAAAACTAATAAATAATAAATATTTTTTTCCTAGATACTTTTACAGGAGCCGCGGGTAAAATTCCACCTGTTTAGCAATAATTAAGTGAAATACTGACCCGCTTAAAACAATGAGTTATCGCTTGACAGATAGTAATGCGCTGGCGCATCAGCACGTACAAGATCGGATTTAGCACGTAATTTAACAGCATTAACATGTCGGACAGCTTGCTTAGCACTTCCAGCTTCTGCCAGTACGTGTGACCCAGCCCGAGGAACAACGCCGATGTTACCTGTAACGATTTTGAAGATGTAGGCAAGTTGAAAAGACAATAGTCATAACCTCACCGATCTGTAAAAATATCATCAAAGGGATTTGTATTTAGTATCTTTTATTGCTGTTTAAAACATTTTTAGTAAGTAGTAGTTTCTCGTGGGACTCAAGAAACGAAGCAGGTACTACATTATAAATATATGTAGAGTCAAAGCAGCAGCAATGTGTACCAACATTAAGGTAGGTATGGCATTTAACGCCCAATGTGTAAAAACGCCCGAATGCTAAAAATCGGAGATAATGCCGCACGAGTTACGTTATACTTCATGCACACATAGAATAAACCAATAGGAACGCGCGGACGCGACGCGGCGCCGCTCAGGCCATCGGTCGCTCAGTTGTGAACCGAACTTGAAGGACGCCGGCAGTGCACGCTGTTCTTATAAAAAATACTCCGACAAATCCGTAAGTTTTAATTCATTTTCTGTAATTTACATGGCTAATTTTGTGATAAGCGTTCTATTTAGATATCTTTATTCATATTTCATTGACAATTTGATTGATTTGTTTGTAATTATGTGTGAAAATATGAGAACTAGGTACAAGGTGCTATTCGGGTAATAACGCCCCGTGACGTGAGGTTTGGGCGTCAATAGCCTGTATGGGCGCTATTATTCTAAGTGGGCGTATTTATACAAGGCGAAAATCGATGTGTTTTATTTCATAATGATTTGCTTTTAACAGATCCGGGACTGATTACTGATACTCTGAATAGTCCGTAGGATATATAAGTTGATTACTGATCTCATTTATGTTTAAGCTATAATATTAATTTACTTCATTTCAGGGCGTTAATTGACGTACTGTTTTGGGGCGTCATTAGCCACCTACGGTGAATAGCGCCCAATAGGCATTTTAATAATAATCTGATTTTTTATTAAAATCCTTTAAAAATTGATCTTCTATTGTTATAGAACATGTTAAAAGTGAAATATTTTTGTTATAGATGATTAAGTAGAAATTACGAGATGTTTGAAAGTGTTATAAAATTATAATATTTTAGTATTTGTAGTTCATATAATGATAATTATGATGCTATCTAAAAAAAGATAATATTATATACTTTTAAGTTTTGTACGGCTCTAAGTCGAAATATATGTGTTTATTAAGATATTACGTAAATAAATATATGGGCGTTACTAAAAACTGTATGTTCAGTAACGCCAATGACAGGCTATTCAGAAAGTCTTTGTTTTCATAATCTTATATGACTGATAACATATATGTGTTAGTTTTTTGTATTCTTTTTTTGACAATAAAACTATTTTTCTAAACAGTTTTTTAATCCAATCATTTTATTCAATAATATATTGAATTGAAATTAAGCGGGCGTTAAATGCCTATGATACCTTATAAATTATGTAGTTTTATTAAAAACTTTAATTTTCTATGAGAAAATCTGCGCCCTTACATTGTAGGAAACGGATATCCTTCGCACGATCACGAACACTGTATTGTATGAATTTTGCAAATACAATAAATCGTGTTATTTATAATCAAAGATTGAATATTTATTTTGTTAAAAGTAATTATTGTTGAAATCCGTTCCATCCCCATGGAACACACCTACATAAAATTAACTTTTTTGTGATTGTACCTACATTAGTTCGATTGCTATTGGTAAGCTATTATAGCGAGATCCTGCACATTTAGAGAACTGAATGTCATAATCTTATTACATACTCGTAATTTATGGGTAATTTTCCTCTGCAAAAGTGTCGGAGGTCAGATGGTCAGACGTCGCTTCGTGTAAAAACCTGACTTATACAATCCAGGATTTTGTTCACGGGCGGAGCCCGGGCCTCTCCAGAGAAAACGCTACCGAGAATGACGCCAGGAGTAATGATGATCACGAGAGGGAGGGAGGATGATCATCAGGATACCTCCAAAACGGCAGGAAGGCAGCGTAGGAGGGGTTTTAGTGCGGTAGTCTGGCACCCTCGGTGTCTGGAGTCCCACACTCTCCCGGGTGAAGACCCGATGGGATCGTCCGTAAAAGGATTACCCCTCCGTAACAAAAAAGGGTGATGTGCAAGCACCTGCACATCACCGATCTGCCTACCCCTCCGGGAAAGAGGCGTGATTTTATGTATGTATGTATGTGCAAGCAAGGTCACCTAAAGATTTACAACTTGGAATCGCAATACGTATTCAAATCGATGACAAACACATTAAATCAATTATCCATTCTGCCAAATGATTTGTATGCGGCGCTTGAACCCGGCCAAAAATTGTTTCATTGTTGCAAAAAAATGGCATTCCGATAACGTGATTGTTAGACCAAAACATGACCACGAAGAAAATATTAATGAAAATGTTGGTTAGGCTGGTATAACATTTAATTTCTAGATCACATTCATCGAATGGAACAGCTTTTAGGTACCGCATCATGTAATATGGGTCAGGTTCCCCGGCAAAAGAGATTCCCATACATAAATAATTTTTTCTTGCAATTTCATCGGTTTGTTATTACTCTCGACCTGACCTTCATCAGATAGTCCCCGATTTAAGCTGTTGGTGTTAAGTTTTAAAATGTAATAGGTACATAACAGACATACAGAAGCCCTAACCAAATTAGGTGCAATTTATTGTCGGATATCCTCTAACGGTTATAAATTCATAAAGAACTCTGGCATCAATAACTTTCGTGTACCCCGGAAGTTAATGAGGGGAATGAATTGTAACCTTACAATGAGAGGCACATAAGAGATTGAAATTTGAGATGAGACATTGATTGGGCCTCAAAGAAATTGAAAATGTAGGTAACTAGTTAGTAAGGTTGCTATAATTTAGGCTTTTCTAATAAAATATTAGTGGCTTAACAAAGGTACGAGTGTGTCAATCAAGATTGGTCATGGTTGGTTAAATTCATACATACTATTCCTGAATATATCTGTGCATCCATGTTAACATAGTATAGATTGGATCTTGGTTTCTTGTTGCGTTATTCTATTTAACGCGCATGTAACATAACTTTATTAATTTGTCTTTTATCTGTAGTATTGCTCTGTCAGCACCCCAGCAGCAGCTCACTGCTTTTCATTGCAACATAGTTCGAAACGGCCGAGATAATAATACTTTAAGGTATTTTACGTTACGTGCACGTTTAATATCTGTATTATCTATAAATGGTCTAGTTAATAATAAAATGACTGTTTGAGAATCTTTTGAGAATTAACCTTTCTCTTATGAATTATATTTTGCGAATAGCATACTTAATGTGACGTGCTGGTACTTAGCTAGATAAATCCTTTTCCTCCTAGCGTAAGACCCGGTTATATCTTCACGTCTCTGGAGAGGAGCCCGGGGTGCGCCTTTGATCCTGGCTGGCTAGATATGTTATATTATAGTTATAATCACGTTTCTATAATGGGTGTAATAACTGTCTTTATCAGTTTTACATGGTACCTGCGTGATAATAGTGAAATTAATTCTAGATAAGATGATATTTATGACCTAGCTAACATCATAATATTATCTGAAAATTGTAGGCATAAAACTTAGTCGGAAGAAAAATATTGATATTCTTTTGTATGTATTAAAATTCAACAATTTACACCCTTTTTCATGAACGTTAATGAAGCGAAAGTGTAGTCTCTGTCTACCCCTCCAGAAAAGAGGCGTGATTTTGTGTATTTATGTAAACCTATTCAATAAATAAATGAATACGTGTTAAATCACACAGGTTGAGTACCTAAGCCCCACAATAAGTTTCAGACTTAGGTATGGCTTCAATAAATTTAATGATAATTAATTCTAGGTTAATTTATGATTCAACGTATCCAACACATCATAAATTAAACGACAGCTATAAAATGTCAGCACTTAATAATAACATGACATGTTTATTGACTGTGCCTGAAATATTGATGTAACCAAAATAATTTTTTATTACTGTACTCCATCTAAGAAGATTCATAAAACTATACATAGAGAGTAGGTACCTAACCAAATATAATTTGAAGACCATTTTGGTAAAGTAGTTGTTTTTTGCTTCAAAACCACGAGTACCGGGTTCGATCCCCAGTTAGATAATAATGGAGAAAATATTTTTTCTCATTGGCTTGTGTTTTTGATGTTAGGTATTTCTATTACAGTAACTATACCTACTTATAAAAATGCGAAACTCTGTATGTCTTTCTGTCAGTTATATGCCTAAACTGCTGGATGTATTTGGATGAAATAATGTCTCAAACACAGGCTACTTTTATCTGTATATTCTCACGGAAACACGAAAAATAGCAATTTTAGCTTAGCTTAACGCGGGAGACGCTGCTGGCAATATATATTGGCCGGTTAATATATATACATATTATTACAAATTATAGGTAGGTATGGTTACGTTAGTATCCATTACACAAGAATTAAAATGTACCCTCAAAATTGAGCTTAATACAATACAAAACAATCTCCGTAATTTGTGTGGTAAAAAAAATGCTCGCATCAATCGTTCAATGACTGGAAAGAAACCATTGATTAATTCCCCACACGTAAACCGTAGATCAGTATTGTCGTAAATGTCCAACAAAGCATTTACATTCATGCATGGTTTGGACATGGATGCAAATGGAGGTGGTATGCGGCCTTCAGAGATTCCGTGATATCATTGTATTGGAATATTTCTGGCATTCGATTTAAGATTAAGTTTACAATTGCTGCGGTTGCAGAAAAAAATTACATCTGTTGATGCAAATAAATTTTGCTTAGTGAAAGCAAATGTGATTAAAAGAATCTCGGAATGTGGAAATTATCTGCCCATTCCCATAGAAAACAATGCTAGGCGTCAAAGATATAATAATACTAGCTGTGCCCGCGACTTAGTCCGCGTGGAGTAGTTATTTTGGGCATCATTGAAGCCCTCAAGGATGAATAATTGCGTCCCCGTGTTTCACATTTCCCATTATTACTTAGCTTCTTATAGTGGCAGCGTGATGATAAATAGCCTAAAGCCTTCCGCGATAAATGGTCAATTAAACACAAAAAGATTTTTTCAATTATAACCAGTAGTTCCTGAGATTAGCGCGTTCAAACAAACAAACAAACTCTACAGCTTCATAATATTAGTATAGATGTAGACATTCAATGCCTTCTCATCTGGTGTCTGTCTAATCCCTTTGCACCGTTTCACCCTTCACTTCAATTCGTAACCCCTCCTCTATCTGATCTTTACGTTTTCCCAGTTGCACCCTCCGAGACATATCTTTCTCTATTATGTCCGCACACAGCGTTTTATTCAGCGATTCCTCGCCTTGTCTATTTATATTGTTACTTACCATTTGCGGCAGCCAGCAGATCATGAAAAGGACAGACAATGTGGCCATGAGTCTGCTGAATGCCACTTCTTCTGCAGTGGCTGCGTTGTGATGAAGGTGGAGGTTGTTGCCAGAGTTGATGCTCCTGTCGCGTTGGCGGCAGCTGCTCTTGGAGACTCTGAAATTAAGCATGAATACATTAATTATTATATCAGCACGTAACACAACTTGTCGTTGGATATAGAATACAAAATAAGATATTACTTAAGTAGTTATTTTGATTGAGATTTTTTTTAAAGAAAATTCTTTAAAAAAAAGTTGTGCCCTTGTACGAAGTTTCTCCTAAGACTAAGGATTTAAAAACCACTTTTAGTTGGTGTAATCTTTCGGGATTAAATATAACTAAATGTATGTCAGTAAACACTTTAAAATCCGTTGTGTTGTTGCATTTACTAACATACAGGGACGAAAGATTAGGTACTTTAAAGTAATTTGTTTTTTGACACGGTTTGGGTTCATGTCGTTGATTGAACCTTTTTAGCCGAAAATATCAACAGAGCCGAGCCAATCAGACGCATCCTGTATGGCTGTGACATAAAAAATGTCTAATAAATAATTGGAGCTCCTTGAAAGCGTATCCTGTGACCAAGTTTGGCAACTATAGTAATTCCGGAGTAGAATATTATATGGCAACGCGTCGTTGGACTATTCTATTATCTTCCGGACGATGTTGTAAAATGCAATTTAAAGACAAAAAGCAACAGTGCTAAAAGCCTTGTTTTTAAGTTGCTTTTTGTCTTTAAATTGCATTTTTTTAGACCCACCTAATGAATTTTTCCGATGAAATGCGGGAACTAGTAAGTAAAGACGAATTCCCGCATTTCATTCCGTCAGTTTCCCGTTTAGCTTTTAAGTTAACGGTTTAAATACCAGGCTCGCAATGCAGCAAACGAACGAGCAACAAGATGTTCCCTAGAGGCTTCCACTAGTTGACACCAGACGCATGTAATATGGATTTATTATCGGATTAGTAAAGCCATGCGATATTTGTGATACTATTTGAAAATTTTCCGGAGGAGATCCCTGGGTGAGCGTATGACCAGGATCTTAGAATTATTTAGTAAGTAGGTAATGTTTTACATGAAGTGACTCCTGTTTGACTTTGGCAACCTTATTGGATTATCCTGTTGCCGTAAAAGCCTCGGTTAGCAATCAAAATAATAACATTACTCGGATAAGACACGTGGCCGCGATAGGATTTCAACCCTTGTCTCCCTGTGCATCAAGTTTTTTAATCGGACAATCGAACCGATGTCCACATTTTTTTTAATTTCTTTTTACAAGATTTATTTGTATATACTTAATTGTAATTACCTTCGAACTATTGGTTCATCGCCACCTCTAGGAGCAGTGATGGCGTACAAAGCCCTGATTACAGCTAAGTTACAGTACACCAGGATCGTGCAGAGAAATGTACCTGTGGACAAAATTCCATTATCTTCTTAAGTATCCTAGTTACGATTTGAACACTTTTAACTGTTTTTTTTTCCAATTTTTTTAAAGTAGAATTGTAGGCCAAATATCTTTAATGGAATAAAGAACATGTCCGTTAATTCGTTGCTCCTGGCCATGCTGGATCCAGGGATGGATAGAGTAGGATATAATCAATTGGACACGAGAAGAGGGTATATTATATAGGGAGGCATAGACCCCGGGCTCCCTTCCAGAGTGTTGAGGATGCAACTGGGACTAAAACGAGAAGGAAGAAGAAAGAAAAAGTAGAATTATCAGCAACTTTCTGTTTGGAAGGTGTTGCTGATAATTCTAAGGAAACCCCAACAAAAGTTTTAAATTTCTAAATACTAACCAAAGATAACATAGAAGATAGCATAGACAAAGTCCACATTGTTGACGGCGTTGCGGTATCTGACGCACTTCTTGCCGTCGTAATACAGGCCCAAGCCAAAGATGGGTGCGCAGGTCAGCACAGCCGCCCAGAACCAAGAGATGAGCAGAGTCAGGCGGATCACGTAGTATGTCACTTGCTGAAACAAATGTTTATACATATATCACGTCTTTATTATTTATAGGGTAGATAGAGTAGTGGTGGTTTACTTGAATAATGATCAAGAAGAAACTGAATTACTGATCGATCAACGGTCAACCGACATTTTTGGTCATAGAAGGTAATAATTTGCCAATACTATAGTTTTAGGGCAGCATGGTTCAGCAGAGTTATACATACAAGTCAGTTTTTTATTTACAAAATGGAGCCTGACCTTCGCAATATCTGCATGGGAACCTAACTTAAAACTGCCGCTTCGCTCGCTGTAAAAAAATCATTGACAATCTTTAATCCCCCTTTTTAACCCCTTCTACCCCTTTTTCGCTATTAAAACTAGCCTAAGTTTTATCCTCAGGGTCAACTCCTTCTCTGTAGGTACCACATTTCATCATCATCTGTTCGTTTTGTCGCGTTTGACATTAATCAATGTTTGTTAAAACTATCGGAGGATATCGGTTATCGGTTGGAGTGGGAAGACCTAGACGAACGTATCTTGATCAAATTAAGGACGTCCTGGTAAAAGGTCAGGTCAAAAGTGCCCGAAACCGCCGAGCTTGCATGAAGAGAGTTATGAATGTGGATGAAGCAAAGGAAGTATGCAGGGATCGTGGCAAGTGGAAAGAGGTAGTCTCTGCCTACCCCTCCGGGAAAGAGGCGTGAGTTTATGTATGTATGTATGAACCATAAGTTTTGGATATAGTTAAATAATTAGTTGCCAGGTGATTTGTATGGAACAACTAGTGACTATAACTAATGATATCAAAGCAATATTCACGAGAAAGAAACTAACTTTTTGTTGATATGAGAAAAACTTATTTCATTTTACTCCCATCTTATTTAGTTTCGCAACAAATGTTACAGATCTAAGTGTCCAATAACTTTATAAATGATGTATAAAATATTTATAATTTGCTGTGTACATAACCAGGTTAACTGTTAAAGTTTTGTTTTATAAACTTATTTGTTACTCAATAATATTCTAGTATTTGAATTATCTATATCAAAATGAGTACAATAAATTTATTTAGGGCGATGACACAGTCGCTATATGTAATTTTTAGAAAAAAAATATATTATTAGATAAAAAGGTTTATTAATTTTTTAACTATATTACTTATTAGGTATCTTGAAATTATCTTTCACCACAAGTCGTGAGGTTCTTTAAGTTAAAAACTCTAAAGCAACTTCAAGGTTTGCAGTATCGATTGTTTTAATACTATTATAAGAATTATCGATGAATAAATGAATTTTTTTAATCATCAGACAGTAATTTTACCAGTTTGTGAGTCCTATCTACCTAATTTGTACCTAGTCGGTGAGGGCATTTGGTAGGTAGGAAGTATTTTGAAAGCTCTATGTGCCAACAAAACTTTCGCAAAAACATAATTCCTATTGAGTTTGGATCATGTTTGGACAATGAACTCCACTGACCCATTTGTTAGCCACACACTTGAATTTTTACAATGTAAATACGCGTTACGTGCGCAAACGATCGGTACTGATTTATACAAACCTATCGATATGTGGAAACGATTCTAGCTGACATGAAAATTGAGTTCAAGTGGCTTTTTTACCCCATCAAAATCAAGGGTGTATCTATAAATAAAGTAAGCTTTTTATATTTATTGATTGGAGATAGCCTAATGATTTGGGCATACTGGCAATCCTGGCCAATAATTACTTTTAAAATTTTTGTCTATACCAATAACGAGTATTGAAAGTGAGCAGAATCAAAATTAGTTAAATAAAAAAAAATTATTTCTGTGCTTAAAGTTTGTGTAACAAACTAGGTAAGTTACGGTACTAAGAAAGTTACAGGAACCAACGGAGACCCAAAATATCGCCACCTCTATAATTAGCTATTTATATAACTTGAAGACAAAGAAGATATAAATAGCTCGAGCCGGGAAGTGAAGTAGCTAACAAAGTATTACGTAACGGAAGTCCGACAGTACACAAACTATGACTAGTGGTCAAATAATTCTGACTGCGTCCGCCATTTGTTTGTTTACAAATGCTTGCGTTGCATTGTTTTCTATCTATAATAACTGTTCGTAAGAAAATAAATATTCGGGGTCAATGAGCTTGAAAACAATTTGTGAAAACATCCTTAGTAATTAGGCTGGAAACACACCAGTTCAGAAATTTTCAGACCTTAGAAAATTTCTGAACTGGTGTGAGGTTGTTTGTTCGCCTTGTAGCAGATAAGATGCAACTGAATTTAACTGCAATTTTGCAGAGGATTAGGGAACATAATGTCTGGCCAAGTCTCTTGTTTTTCTTTGTTTTGGCAATCAAATTTCTTCGTGAGCTTATTTTTGTCAGTTTAGGGTTTAGATAGTCATAGAATTTTATTTGTAATGGTAGAGTAATGGTTGTGGGTGCTTTACTTCGCCCTTTCGCCGGGTTTTTTCAATCTTATATTTGGGGCGACGACGACGAGATAAAGCGACGAATGGCAATCACAAAATCGGCAATGGACAGAATGAGAAAAGTATGGAGGAATCGTAGCATCACTAAGACCACAAAGACCAGACTGGTGCGCACGCTTATTTTCCCCATATTTTTGTACGCTGCTGAAACGTGGACATTGCGAGAAGTGGAAAGAAAAAAGATAGACGCCCTAGAGATGTGGTGCTGGAGGAGAATGCTTGGTGTGTCTTGGACAGAGTTCCGCACTAACGTCTCGATACTCCAAGAGCTCGGTATTAAGCAGCGACTATTTCCCTTAGTACAATCTCGCATTTTGTCATTCTTTGGACACGTTACAAGGAGAGGCAACGGATCCATAGAACGGCTTGTTGTTCAGGGTAAAGTGGAAGGCTCTCGACCGCGCGGAAGGTCACCCATGCGATGGACCGACCAAATAAAGTCTGTGATTGGCGGTTCACTTAACGAGTGCAGCAGGATGACTTCCAGCAGGGAGAAATGGCGGGACATCGTAAGGCGCACATTGGCGCCCGCCTCCAACACTACATGATGACCACGACCACTCTGTCAAGAGTGACACGACTAAGAAGAATATTTGGGGCTAGTTATCATCAATCTTTGTTATTTGTCCCTTATGCATGCTTAATTGATAACCATATCAACCTGATTCGTCACAGTTTATATCAGAACGTATTGAGGTATCACACAAGGGAGTTTATTCAGACCGTCACCTTTATTTCTTATTGCATCTTGATTGGCCTCTATACAACAGCGATTCGTTCAATATAAGAGGTGCTTGAACTCAAATTGTCTGTTGATTATTAAATAACAGTACGTTCGTTGATATTGAACTAAAGTACAATGTCTGATTCTTATTATAAAAAAGAATGAACATTGTATTTGTTCTTTAAGAGAGCAATTGGATTTGTTACGAATCATGTTGGAAATAAGTCTGGAAAGTTTGTAAGTTAACAGGGAATAATCCCAGAAATATTAGGAATTTTGGAAATTTATAATATTTATGTGTTATTGTTTCCCTATTCATTATGTGATATAACTATAGCCATTAAAAAGGTTTACATATAAAAACAAACTTTAACCAGCATTTGGACACAAATACCCTTACGCAAAAAATCAAGAAAATAAACTTGGTGTTCTCTTTTTAGGCATAAAAATTACCAGTGGGTACATTAACCTAGCTGTAGGTATGTGTTCTTCTGTTAACCCCATCAGCAATAAATATACGCATGCACAAAAAAATGGTTATCTGTTAAATACCTAATTACTTATATATCTTTCACTTGATTTGTTACACCATTTAATCTAAACTTCCTCAAATAGAAACTTGTTGTTTCCCAGAATTACCAATATTGACTAGGCGATTGGTTTATTGGTTCACAAAGTCACATAATGGGGTGAAGGATAGGACCAATTACTTTAATTAATTGCCCAACAAAGTAGATTGTTATAATATTTATCTTTTCTCATAAGTATGAAGTAGAATAGGTGCAGCAGTAAAAGCTTAATTTAATTCTCACGTGTTACCCTCATGATAATAACATAAATATTGGTACTTTACATACCTAATGAATTACAAAGTTTAAGCAAAGTTGCACCTTCAGCTTCATGGTTTAGAACCCCAGATTTGGATTCTAGTAGTGAGCTGAACAACAATACTGCACAAAAGTCGCAAGCTTCTATTTAGAGAGGCAAGGATGTAAAAACGCCTGAAAGAAGACTGAGCTAATGAAGGCAAGTAAAACAAAAAGAAAGTTTGGATAGTTTTAAACCTCTTACGTAAAACAACCATTATTTGCGTCGCGGGGTAGAAAATAACGTAAGTTTCATTTGTGATAGTCAGATAAGTAAATTCTTGGCAAATTAAATGATCGTGCTCGACCATTAGTTAGATGGTTTTGTTGACGCAAGCTGTAGAGGGCCAAGTAGGTCGCAAACAATATGCCATTTGCGCCTTTTCGGAATACGTACCATTGATAGCAAAACTGGACATGTCATAATCGAGAACAATTACCTAGTATTGCTGGCCTAATACGAACAGTAGGCAATTCTTTTTCATATTACTAGGTGCCATAAGAGTTAGTGAGATACTATACGTAGTTTACTATTCGTGATAATAGCCTCACTATTAGATAATGCTTTGAGTATTTAGTCCGCCCATTGCGCTTTATTAATTTGTTTGTAATCTCTTTATTGCACATTAAAAATAATATAACAAATTACAAAACAGTTATTTAAAATGTGATAAAATTTGTTATGTATTTGAGGCATAAAAAATCAAATAATATAATGAGAACGTTGAAATTGTAGCAGACTTATCCCAGGCAGTTACATTTTCAGTTAAAAATGGATTTGAATGTGTATCTATATATATAAAAAGTAGGAGCTATCCAATTTCTGGCCCAAGTGTGGTTCAACAAACATTTTGCTACAAAAGTACAAAAGGAAAAACAAGATTTATTTTTAACATTATTAAGGTCTTTGATAGAGGTCAAATGAGACAAATGAGGTAATAAGACATGTCCATTATTGCCTACTGTCCACTTGTTTTATTGCATTCTCATAAACTTTATTCCCACATGTGACATTTATTTAACGGGGCCTGCTGAGTGTGAATTGGGGTGCGTGATACTTTCTTAATCGAAATCAATTAATTAGCGTAAGTATAACACATTTTTAAAACCTTGACATGGAAAGGAAGGGTGTTATAATTGAACGAGTGAAGATGTTTGTTTGTGTCTTGTAGAAGATAAATTACTCCGTGCAGTGTGGTTCCCGGCACTAAAGAATAGGGCCACGCCATCTATTATCCATGGACGTCGTAAAAAGCGACTAAGAGATAGGCTTATAAACTTGGGATTCTTCCTTTAGGCGATGGGCTAGCAACCTATCACAATTTGAAATCAATACAATTGAATGTAAAAATATCAAGAAAGCTTCATTTGCATGCTTTTTACTAGAGAACCCAGAGCTTTGTTGAAGTCAACAACCGAAAATGAATAATCCTTGAGGCGCAAAATATTTGCGTCACATTTAAAAAAAAATATATCATATGACTTTATGACAGGTTGTCATCGCCTTCTTTTAAAAAATAAGAATAATCGCTCTCCCGCGTTTAATCTGTTCCCGGTAGCATCTTTCTTACAGAGACAAACATTTGAACAAATTAAACAAATTCCTTGGTTCATAAATTAGCCGCATACCTACTTCCAAATAAGATCGATGGAGGTGTGTACCTAACTAAAATTAATTTAAAGAATTTCATTGAGTTAGTTCAATAGGTTAATTTACCTTTTGTTAGAGGAGCAAGATCACATCAATCATTTCAAAGTGATTATAATTATAGCTATAAAATGTCTATAAATACATCAACTAGTGTTCGCCCGCGGCTCCGTTCGCTTGTTTTATTGCATTATCTCCCTATGTTCTTCTCCGTGTGCTAGACAAATTTATGTACTTAGTATCAAAACATTCCTTGGAAATCGGTTCAGTGGTTTTGACGACAAAGCCGTTTTGTCTATTGTCCAGCTTTCTCGGCAACACTTGGACAGTTTTGATGAAATTTTGTATGACCACAGACAATTTTTTCTGGAATTCCCGCGAAGCCCCAGACAAATGCTTGCAGGGAAAAAAATACCTTCTGATACAGGAAAGGTCTCGTGAGTGCCAAGTACCGCTCCAGCGCCATAGTGACGGCGATGCAGACGCTGCCTATCCCGAATACTCGGAGTACCACTCTGATGGCGCAGAACATCTGTGTCTCTTTCGCTCCCGGCACCAACTCGCCCACGAGCATGGAACTCATCATGCCCACCTGTGGACGAATGGTGTGAAATCTAGCTTATACAATAAAGTTTATAAATGGTACCTCTATTAGTACTTATGAAGATCAGTTTGAGAAACTTTGGAATTATTGAATTTCTTTTTTATTTTTCTTAAGGTAATGCAGGTTTAAATACATATTATCTTTTAGGGTAGTAGAGCCAACAGTCTCGAAAAGACTGAAAGGTCACGGTTAGCTGTATGGCTTAATGATGAAATTGAGATTCAAATACTTACTGGTTGCTGGCCTATATTTATATAAATTAAACAGAACTTACCAAGGCCACCAAGTCGTTAGCCGCCAAAGAAGTCAACAAGAGGAGATGCTTTCTGTTTCTCACTCTCCTTTCTCCTCTCCTCAAAGCTATAATGGCGGCCGCATTGCCCACTATGCCGAAAGCATAAACTACCAAAAAAATTAGCTGAAATAGCTTCGAATGTGGACTTCTGGTACTAACTACTTCTATGTGTCGCGAGTGAGTTATATTTTGAAGTAATTCTGTCGTCATTGGTAGTATGGTCGTTTCTGGGTCCATTTTGATATGTTTTTGGTAGTGCTGGAATGTTTAATCTTGGCGCATAGTTCTGAAACAAAAAAAAAGAAATTGATAAAAGTCAAGTCACTAAGCCTGAAGTAAAAAGAGTACTTACGTAAATACATAATAAAATGTATTTTGATTTTGAAATAAATAATTATATAAGCGAAAGTTAAAGATAAAAGTGATCATAAATACGCAATAATTAAGTTAAAATTTATTTATTTACAAGAACAATGCTGAGGTCCAAAAAACATTAGTTTTCATCTGTATGTTATATATGTCAGTCACCTCTTTTATAAATATTGGTATACGTGTATAATGATTTCATTATTGCTCATTTCAGCTGATAACTAAGTTAAAGTCCGATCTTAGATACCTACATTAATCAGTTAATATTACTTGAAATTATAATGAGATGCTGATAAATAATAACCGTTTAACTGTCATTTTGATATGAATTGAAGAAAAGAAAATTTTTATAGATCACATGAGTCACAGAAAAGATTTTAGCTTTTACCCGGTATGGTCACACAAAATAAACTAATGCCATCCATGTTAAGTTTTCGTTTAATGTGGAAACTATGTCGTCGAAGTCATAAAAGTAATTATAGCTTTTTTTAATTGGTAGATATCAGTATTCAGATCACGTTTTGTATGTGGCTTCGCTTTAATTTTTAAACTTTATCAAAATCAGCTCAGGAGTGTTCGATTTGACCCAAACAAAACTGATAATATATTTTTAAAAAAATACAAAATATTTTTTTATTATTCTCGAACGCAGAGTACGCAACTGTCTAGGCACTGCCTCTTACATGGTTACACAGACAGAAATCAATAAACACCTACATTTTTTTCATTTAAAGAAAAAAGACAAATTATTTAGAACTAGCACTTCCGTATTATAGTTTTTAAGTTTGAATAAGCTAACGCAATTTGAGAATACCGCATGCAAAGCGTGATTCAAGTACAAACATACATCGTAATTTAATTACAGTTTTGACTTCTGTTGGTTCAAACCATAGATCCTCCATATAGATTTTTGATTATATCTCTAAAGTACAGACATCGGTCAGTTACTATTTTTATTATATGTATAGATTACGATGTACACCGACAGGCTAGATTATTTGATACACAAACAACGTAATAACAATTTTACAAATTAAGAAATGAAGTTTACAAAAACGTTGTAATGAATGAAATTAAGATAACACAGCCGGATTTAAATTTCTTTTACTTTAACTAATATTATACTTAAATGGGAATTTACAAAGGTTGTATGTAGTTATGTGTATTTGTAATTCTTTCACGCAAACTCTATTCGACATATTTTGATGAAATTCAGCACTTAGGTACATACATACATATAAAATCACGCCTTTTCCCGGAGGGGTAGGCAGAGACTACGTCTTTCTATTTGCCACGATCTTCCTTGCTTCATCCACATTCATAACTCTCTTCATGCAAGCTCGGCGTTTTGGGGTACTCTTGACCTGACCATTTGCCAAGACGTCCAAATTCAGCACATTAGTAGAAAATAACCTGGAATAACACATAGGGTACTTTTTACCCCGAATTTCCCATGAAAGTGAACCCCGGGACGTAGCTAGTATATAACATTTATCAGCAACGTGATCCTTGTTATCAGGCAAGTGCATAATATTTTTTTTTAACCGGAAGGCCATGCACTCATTCCCAAATTTATCGCAATAGTTTCGACAACCAGTCGTGCGTAAATTTAATAGTTTATTAACCTCGTCGTTTGGTTTCCGGTATGCATACATATCACGTCTTTATCCCGTACGGGGAAGACAGAGCTAACAGTCTGGAAAATACTGAAAGGCCATGTTCAGCTATATGACTTCATAATAGAATTGAGATTCAAATAGTGACAGGTTGTTAGCCCATCATCTAAAATAGAAAAAAAAAACAATAGATAAGAAAATGTAAACCTAAGTCTTAACCACTACAACATTAAGGTAGCTGTATCATTAAACTACAGTCAGTGAAGATGTTAGGATTTCTTCTTCTCAAATGTAAGAGTTAAGTGGAGCTTCCTCCATTCATCTTCTTTCTCTGTTAATTTCTTTATTTGTTGGCATGTGTTTGATCAAAAAATTTCATTAAATCCAAATTGCAATCCGATTTGATCTTATCCATTTGGTGGAAATCTTTAATCTGTATGAATAAAAGGTGATTGACATATTTATCTATCAATTCACGGTCATAGTTATAGTAACAAAGTGATCATCCGTTTAAAAAGAATTTTCGGAAAATTCCATTGTGGGCATAGCTCTGAGCAAACATTAGTTATTTAAGTTTAGATTTAGATTAACAAGAAGTTTCAAAGTAATTGGCTATCACATATGCTTCACTTTTAATATAACTGATACTTGACTTGGAAAATGACTGACCTCTCCCATCACAGTAATTTTCTATTTTACCCTCCGCTGCACATGATGTGTTGTGCATTTTGCGTCTTCCAGACGAAAGCTTACGTATCTCAGATTTATTATTGGTTGCTATTATTATACGGCCTTCGAAACCTTTTACTGCATTTTTAGCGATGGAACTATTTTCGTTTTGAAAGCCGGTTAGCCTAGATGCGAAAGTTATTTGTGATTGACACGTAAAGAGAATCATATATATCAATAGAAGTCTTAAATTGGGGTCATGTGTACAAAATACATATAACTTGGCTGACTCTACTCGGAAAAATATAACTTAGAAAATTTACTTTGTAAAAATGTTCATAATTAAATATTTAGTGTTTCAAAGCTCAGAGTTTGTAACACAGTCTCAGGTCAGTCTCGGGCGAACCCCGGGCCCGGGTACTTCACGGGTTTTGGTTTGGATTATAATATATACTAATAATAATATATACATTCTTACAAAGCTAACAAAAGCATCACATACGAAAATAAATCTATTTAAATGCGATCGTACGTAGTCGCGGACGGAAGCTAGTATAAAATTATTATAATGAAATTCACGTGAAAATGTGTCGTTGCGACATTTCAAATTCAATATGTGGTGATGAGATTCAGAACTATCATTCGTATTTGACTATCAAAATATGGTCCAAGTTTTTATGAAGCAATCTTTCATTTATTTATTCATTCAAGACACTCAAGGACGTTGATTTGACAGCTTTTATTCATAACACTACATTATCAATTTTTATTAAGGGGTGAGTTTATCAATTGGATATACTACCGACACAAAAATTTTATAGTTCATTGTTTGTGATACATTACAGCCAAGCCACACGTTTTGACGAAAATGTATTTTGCGAATTTCAACTAGTATAGTGAGGGAGCATAGATCAAAGATCTTTACTCTACATGAGATCTGACCACTTTACAACATAGATTTGATTAAGGTTTAGTGAAAAGCTCGTAGATTTAAAGCATGTAGTCCTTAGAGCTTTGCTTTATACGAGATTTGAAAACTTTTTGTCAGATAAAGCTACGGCAGAATCGTCTTGGCAACATTTTTACATGAAAATGTGTTTGGTGGGATTTTGTTTTTCCTGTTCCACTAATTTCAAAAACAGATGACGTTTTAAATTCAACTGTATTTATTGTGTATAGTAGCAGCAGTAGTATATAGTGTATAGTAAGTAGTAGTAACGAATCGATTTGGTATTTTTGATCTGATCTCTTAATCGTCACTAGATTTAATGATAGGAAATTCCCAATTTTTATACTTTTTATAGGGATAGAAATCATATCAAATTTTTAAAGCATAAATAATAACTAAAGAAATATTATTATGAGCTTAAAGTTCCCTTTTTTTCATAGCTTCAAAATTTAGTCTGAACAAGGATTCCCTGTTTTTTCAAAGCTTCAAAATACTCGTTTCTTCTTGTATTAGTATATAGTAAGTATTATAGTATTTTCATAAATCTATTTCTTTCTATTACTCTTGATTCGCGCTTGTTTATTTGCTTTTCAACATTTTTCTTTCTTTTCACTTTGTCACAATAGATTTTGGGAAAAACAGAGGCTGAACATTCTAAATAAATAAATACTTAAATAAATAAAATGTTTATTTTCAAAAACTCTTTACATAAGTAACACAGTTGTAGATTGGTGCCTCCTTTTAAGCTTTACGCCTGTGCCAGGAGACGCCGCTCTTCTATTAACTACACTACTTATAGCTATAATATATATATATATATATATATTTAATCATTAAATTCTACTTTACAATTTACATATATACATACATACACATCATCACGTCTATATCCCTTACGGGGTAGACAGAGCCAACAGTCTTGAGAAGACTGAAAGGCCACGTTCAGCTACCTGGCTCAATAATAGAATTGAGATTCAAACAGTGACAGGCTGCTAGCCTGTCGCTTTTCTAAAAACATACTTATGTGATTTTTATATGCCATGCGTGTTTTTTGTAATGTATGTAGTGTGTATATCCAACGCGCGTTCATAGAAATAAATAAAGTACTTCTCAATTACGCGTCTGGTTTTCCACACATTCGAATTAGATTTCAGTTACTATTTTATATGCGTGTTTGAACGAATACAATTTTAAACATTTTACTGAACCTTTCCACGATTTGTTTGTTTTATCCAATATACATAAATACATATTAATATATAGTAATACAAATACATTCATATGAACAAGTCTCATTCTCGGAGGGGTGGGCAGATCTTTCGAATTATACATGTTTAATGCAGGGATCGTGGATAAGTCGAAAGATCTGCTTCATCCATATTTGATCATCAAGTGTTTATTAAAGTCACGGTACTTTATTTCTATTATTATTTCTTTGAGTTTAAGTTGATAAAGTCGTCTCATAAAAATCATTGATTTTATGCATCATGTATAAACAGTGAAAATACACATACTATAAGGTAAATAGTATAAGGACTTTGTTAAATTTTGAATAAACACTTTGAAATTTATAAAATCGCTTCTTTTTAAACAAGCATTATTAATTATTATGTACATATTATTATATCAAATAACATTATTAGATTTCGGAACAATATCTAATTTTCTGAAAATAAAAGAAAGTTATTTGTGTTACAATAAAAATTGTTACAAACGAATTAATAAAATAATGAAAAAAATAAGCGAAATAAAAATGGTACCGCGTTTTTATTTCGTTTACTTTTTTCATCTTTATTTTTAATTTAAATAAAAAAAAAACAAACTAACAAATTCTAAACAACAAAACATAACCAATACAAACAAACAAAAAAAACACTTCATAACTTACCAATAAAAAAAAATCACTAACGCACAATCACAACACTTTTTTATCACTTGCGTAAAAAAACACGGCTCGCGGTCTACACGGCTACGCTACA
Source organism: Amyelois transitella (assembly GCF_032362555.1). Classification (NCBI taxonomy): domain Eukaryota; kingdom Metazoa; phylum Arthropoda; class Insecta; order Lepidoptera; family Pyralidae; genus Amyelois; species Amyelois transitella. The sequence goes on from NC_083523.1 coordinate 7,163,316, forward strand.
CGGCGCACGGGCGTCCCGCGGGCGAATTCCGGTAGGACTACCGAGAGGACAGGACTACTGTGAGTGTCTATGTTTACGTCTGATTACACGTCGCTACTGAACGACTCTAGTGAGTACGTTGTGCGAGTGAATTGAATTTCGGGCGAGTAGTTTTGTGACTAATCAATAATGACGCGAAAATATCAATGAGTTTTCTCCAAGGAGAAATATTAAGTTTTTAGGTACTTACCGACTTAATCAAAGTTACCCTCTTGGTTATTATGTTTCAATTCTGCAGAGTGAACTATTTATTTCAAATGATAAAATTTTTTATCACTTGAGTTTATGTGTTTGTGGATCCCAGACTGAACTAATAAGTTCATTCCTGGGTTTGCACCCAATAAAGTCCATCATTTAAATGCAAGAGGCATACATCATTTGAGGCGTTTATTTTCCTTCTTGTACTTGCCCTTGGACCTCATATCTTTATGAGCAGTCAGAAATTTATAAATATCTCTCCAGACAGGCGAGGATGTAACTGGGACTAATGCTAGGAGGAAAAATAGTTATATCTACCAAACAATAATTTTACGCAATTATTTTAAACTTGTTTTTTATTGACATAATTAAAGTTTACTTTTCGTTATACTAATTTGTCATATTTAGAAAGAAGATTGATAGCTTATATATATTATATATATAAGCTATCAATATATATATACATATATATGTGGTATATATATATATACCTATATATGTGGTATATATATATATATACCACATATATAGGTACCACAAATTCCACTTCCTCTACAGCCATCACGCTTTGTATTAAAAATTACATCAACATGTAACAGGTTATCGTTGCGAAATGATAAAAATTTGGACATTCTTTTGAGAAATGTTAATTTACTTACATGATTATTTTTCTACGTTCTATGACTGAGTGTCGCCGTTCAAAAACGAAAAACTAAATTGTGTGAAAATTTACTTGTACAGGTGTTAAAATATTTTAAAGCCTTTCCGACTGAAACAACTAAAACGATTTATAGTTATTGGCACTTAAAGGCTTTTCGGGTTAAGGGTATTAAATCCTTCGTAATGGGGTATTAAAGGGAGGGTTTCTTAAGCTTCCGCAATGGGTCTTAAACTCATAAGAATTATGTTTTTCTGCCAAATGCTATATGCTACCGACCGATAAGATTTTTTGTTATTAGTTCTACTTCATACTAATATGATATTGTGAATGTAAATTCTAAAGTAGAATAAATGGGTATCTCTTGGATAGGCATGTAATGCCTTCGTCTTCATCGCCACTTATCATCAGGTAAGATGGAAGACAAATGCCTAATCCGATATTGATTAAAAAATTAATTATAAGTGCTTGTACATAGTAGTCTTGAAAAAAATAATTTATTACAGGAATATCCACAGCTAATTGGGAATTAATTATATGTTTCACTTGTATCTCGCTAGGACCTGCTTTATTGTTTCACACAAGTATGTCTAGTAGTAGTGGTTGGCAAGATTCGAACCTGTAAAACGGTCGCGTTTTAAGTCGAGTATCTTAACCACTGCCGACGCTCAAAACCGGGTTCACTATCACCCTACTCGCCACATTTACTTGATCAATGTAAACTATCGAAATATAAATTGATAACGTTATTGTTTGCACCTTAATTGTTGTGGTGCCAGAGTGACGGCCATTTCTGACGAATTAGAACGGGAAAGTAATTATGATAGATAACTTGTAGAGTTGTGTACACAAAGCAATGTTTAGGGGCAGGGGCTGGAGAATCGGTAAGGCATTAGAAATTGAAGTAACGGTGATAAAAAAAAGTATAAATCTGCAGGGAAAGTGTTGTTGTGACAGGACCACTCGGATTTGCAAATTATGGCAAATCCAAGAGTATAGACTTTTTTGATATCCTAGATTAATATAGACTTTATATAAATATTATATTATTTATGTTTGTAAAGTAGCCCTGCCAGGGAGCATCACGTAATAAAAAAGGCCGGTTCATTATTTTTTGACCTCTGGTCGCCACAGTGGCAAGTGGAAAAATTAGAATAGCCTCTCAGCCTACCCCTCCAGGAAACAAATGATAATCCTAGTAAACATTGTGATCTAATCCCGGCTAAAACTTGTCGTTTCTTTGCTTAGTTACTAATTTTCCGCCGGATACGTAAAGTTCCCTAAAAATTTGAAGTAAATAAGTTTCAAACTTTAATGAACCTAAAAAAGCAGGTAGAGTTAAATACCATATGGCACTAAAACCATAACTAATAACTATACAGATATGAGGCATACTACATTATGAGAAGATAATCCTTTATTTGGCAATGCCCTTACATGTTGAGCAGAACATGCAAATTATCACGTAACAAAATTCGTAGCACCTGCTACAACAAGTGCTACGAAATTTCAATTCATAGTAGTGCTACGAAATTTCAATTCATAGTAGTGCTACGATTTTGTAGCGATTAAGCTTATCCTCTTTTGTGATTAGTAATTTTATTAGTTTTTCATAATAACATAGTTTTTGTGCGTGGACTAAAAAGCAAGAGAAGTTATTCCTTATTTGAAACCCGGGTGCAATAAGAAGGTTGTTGCCATACCATGTTGCCGTACCAACAAACTTTTTTGAACATACAATAATTAAATGATTTGAGACCAATGACTTTTTTCAGAGTTGTGGCTGGTCAAACTAATGTAGTTTGTATACTAACCGATACTCTTACAGTGAGCGAAAACATCATGAGGAAACCTGCACATTCAGGCAACTGGATGTGTAGTCATGAATGCAATTCAGGTTAGGCTTACCTGCAAAGGTTGCGGATGTCAGATGGGAGTCCATATGTTGCAAAAAATTGTGTGATTACCCAACATAAATTAGGACGTATTCCGGACAAATGCCAGGAAGATGATAGAATGATTTGACAAGGTATCTGTAAAGATACATTTTAAGAATAATACTTTTGGGTGCCATTGTACGTATAAGTGCACCTTAACATACAAACAATGGGACTTCCTTACTCGGCGCTTATTCTTCACTCTTCCTTTACGATTATGGTATGGGGCCTTAGATGGAAAGAGCAAGGTACACATTTGACGAGTTTATTGACTGATATAGATATTAAAGCTTATATCGTGAAAAAATGCCATAATATTTATAACTACGTGAATGAGTCAACGTTTTTCAACGTACACAGTTTTCTGCGCAGTTATAAAGCTGTTAAATAAACCACAAAATTGCGGTACACAAATCCTTAACTTTCTTGTACAATTATACACCTTAAAAAGTAAATTAAACACGGTATATTTATGCACTTGTGATACTTATACACAACATGGATAAACATATTTGTATATACATACATACATATGGTCACGTCTATATCCCTTGCGGGGTAGACAGAGCCAACAGCCAATTATTTGTATATTAAACACATAATTAATATACAAATAATTTAACACATAATATGAACTCATAATATTAATTAAAGTTTTGTAACTAGAAGACGCCTGCGCCTCCACACGCGTTTTATTAAAAATCCCATGAATTTTGGGAAATCCTATCTTATTGCAATCAAAGACACACAAAAGAAATCTACAAGCTTAATTTCAATTCTCTAGACATATGACTTTGTTTATACATATGTCAAACAGTCCTCTTTTAAATATTTTGATGTATATATAGGTACGAGTATGAATGTGCCGTGTGGTTCCCGGCACCAATACAAAAAAGAATAGGAACACTCCATCTCTTTCCCATGGATGTCGTAAAAGGCCACTAAGGAATAGGCTTACAAACTTGGGATTCTTTTTTATGCGATGGGTTAGCAACCTGTCACTATTTGAATCTCTATTCTACCATTAAGCCAAATAGCTGAGCGTGGCCATTCCGTCTTTTCAGGACTGTTGGCTCTGTCTACCCCGCAAGGGATATAGACGTGACCATATGTATGTATGTATAGGTACGAATTACTCGCCATTGCTCTCGCTCAATAAAACTTTGCCAATGTGAACTTTTTGTATGGCGTTGATAGAGCCGCTACCGAAGCGTGTGTTTGTTTGTCAAGCTATTAGCAATCTGGACGTTATTAGATGTTATCTGTTCTGAAGGGCCGAAAATAAACTTTGCCTATTGTGTACCTTACCGTATATACCAGGCAGGAAATAACACTTGTTTTTACAATTTTTTATTTTTTTTATTTTATTCGTTTGCGTGTTGTAAGGCAAATCAAGTAAATAAAGCTATTAATCTGGTCTTCACCTCACCGGAGAGAATCTCGAGGTGCAGCTTTGACCATGATTCTGGATCGGGTTATTTAGATTTTTACACAAAGCGATTTCCGTCTAAACTCTGAAATATTTGCAAGAGGACCTGTAATGGGTCTTGGTTAGACGTTCAGGGGTCTAAAGATGAGTAGCTTTTCTCACGACATTTTTCTCACCATAAAAGCGCCGGTTAGCACTGAAACTAATGTACAAACTCAAGGTTAGAGAAGAAATCATTGGTGCATGGCCGAGGTATTATTTGAACCTGTTGTATTTTAGTCTTTGTACCAAGAGTTTGGGAGATAAATGAAAACAATCTCTTTCTCATCTTTGTGTATTTTATTGCACTCTAAGTCTTACCGAGCCTAGGGTCCGCTTAATGACCTCACATATCAAGTGAGCGATAAAAATAAATGGCAAACTATTAGTCACGATTGAGTTATTGGAATAATACATGCAAATATCGATTGAACGGCTTCGATTGGAGTCGATATGAATTCGCATCTTCTCATTACTATTGTTCGCGGAGTTTAAGTGCCAATCAGCATTCTAGACGCGATTTTGGTCTTCCACACTGACGATTGGGTAAGCAAAGTATTTTTAAATGTATTATTTTCATACGCTATCACGTCTTTACCTCTCATGGGATAGGCAGAGCCGACAGTCTAGAAAACACTGTAAGGCCACGTTATTATTTCTTAAATAATTCCGGAAAGTTAGGTCACTAATCTCTGTAGTCTATGGAGGCTACTCATGAACGAAATATCTTTAAAAATCACAGGAATGATCTTTTACTGTTTGGTACAAAAGTTCGGAAAGCTGTCTACTTGGCAGTCTACCTGAAAACTGAACCATAAACAGGACAATAAAGCAGAATACAAAAACAACTAGTAAGAATGAATATGCCTTTTGGCTTTTATCCAGGTAGGCTTTTTAAGTTTCACTAAATATTTGAGAGTTCTTCGCATATAATATTGAGCTGAAATTATGAATTAATTTATTGCAATAATGTGATGATGAATGAAACAGAATGTTTAAAAAATATTGTTTAGGTATTTGTCAATTTGTCATAGCGGGGTCTATTATTTTAGATGTTTTTTTTTTCTATGACTGAATTGAGGTTATAAAAATAGATACTAGGCATTATAATTGAGCGGTACTTTTTTTTTCTATTGATGCCCGGGAACCACACGAAAAAAGGTGGTCAATAATCTTAGATTATTCTTATTTCTATGGGCGAATTCATAAAAAAACTGAGAAAATGAGTACTTAATCATTAAAGAAAATGCGGTGCGTCCCGGTTTCAAAGCACAGTAGAAAAAGCAAATGGGTGCAACAATTTAAAAAGTTAACTTAACTATTTGTATTAAGGTACCTAATGTATTGTCCACGTGTACCTAGTGTTACTACTCGCTCTATTTGGCATTGATTGTGTGACTTTATGGCGCCATAGGCCAATTTGCGGATTAATTTCCTGTCTATAAAAGTTCAAATTAAACGAAACTAACCAATGCTCTTACGGTGAGGGAAAAAGTCGTGAGGAAACCTGCACATTCAGGCAACTGTAAACATAAGATCCAATACGGGTTAGGTTCCCCTGCAACGGGTTTAGTTCCAGGTTACGCAGATCAGACGGGAGTCGCATCGTGTAAAAACCTGACTCACCCAATCCAGGATCTAAGGGCTTACCCTGGGCTCCTCTTCAGAGTGGTGAGGATGCAACCGGGACTAAAGTCAGGAAGAAGAAGAAGGGTTAAATTAAACTTTAAACATCGTACAGCTGAAAAAAACGGGCAAAAGGACGTGAAATTAATTACGGCGTTCCGTAGGAAGGTCAGGACTACCATTTGGACTTTCTACAAAAAATATTTTCCAAAGTTTCTACAAGAACGGGAGACCGGGAATTATTCGTTATACGCAAGCAGAACGCAGCTAAGTAAGTATTATAAATGTACTTTTTTCCGGGAACAAATGTATTTCATATGTTATGATATTATGTTGTAATGTATCTCAATTCTTTCATTTACCCTAACAGCTGAACGTGGCCTTTTAGTCTTTCAAGATTGCTGGCTCTGTCTACCCCACAAGAGATATAGACGTGATTATATGAATGAATGAATGACCTTCCCCATTTTCAAAACAATTCTGTTGATCGTTGGGAATCATCGTCGTAAGTATAAGTCGTAAGAGTCGATATAAGGACAGCAAAACAATGAGCACCAGTTGTCCTGCTCTCTAATCCCTAATAACAACACCCGGGATTACTTGATGACAGTTACAGATGAGGCTGTAATAATGGCAGAATATTATAGTGGAGAAATTGGTGTGCCGTGTGGTTCCTGGCACTAAAGAAAAGGACCACTCCATCTGTTTCCCATGGTTGTCGAAAAAGGTGCCTAAGGGATAGGTTAATAAACTAACTTGGGGTTCTTCTAGTAGGTGATGGGCTAGCAACCTGTAACTTAATGAATCTAAATTATAATATAAAGCTATGCAACTAAAAGTAGCCCTTCGGTCTTTGCAAGACTGTTGGCTATGTCTACCCCGTAACGGTCATGTGTATAATATTTATGTATGAAGGTTGATAAATGTCGACACGCCAAGACGTAGATAACTATAATGTGTACAAATTTCAAAATATTAGTTAAAACTAGCTGTGCCCGCGACTTCGTCCGTGTGGGATAGTTATTTTGGGCATCATTGAAGCTCTCAAGGATAAATAATTTTCCCCGTTCTTTTCACATATTCCATTATATCGATTCATAAATGACGAAGTTCCATACAAACTTGCACCCCCTATTTCGTCCCCTTGGGATAGAATTTCAGGATAAAAACTAGCCTATATTCTAATCCAGGTTACTAACTATATCTGTGCCTGAATTTCGTTCAGATCCGTTCCGTAGATTTTGCGTGATGCGCGTACAAACATACAGACAGACAGACAAAAATTCGAGTTCGAGGCGAGTTCGAAGTCGAGGCGAGAGGCTAGTACATAATATTAGAACGTTCGTAGGTGGCAGTCCTACCCATAAAAATTAAAGAGGTCGTTAGCTGAATGAAGTCGAATGCGTGTTGCTTTTATCTGTTATCAATCTAGCGCTTGTATAAACAAACATTCCATCCAATTAATTGAACTTTCATATTTAGCACACTGCCCAAAGTAATTTCTTCGCAATGACAATGTATTAACAGCCCTACCTTAATATACAGTGCATGATTATGTAATAACTAGGATTTTCTTATAGCCGATGGGTTGTAGACATATATAAATTAGAATGAATGTCTGAAATAGTGACAGGTTGTTAGCCCATCACCAACATGGCATCCTGTCACTATTTGAATCTCACTTCTCTTTAAGCCAAACAGCTGAGTGTGGCCTAGCTTTAGTCTTTTCAATAGTAATGGGTCTGTCTATCCCGCTACGGATGGAGACGTGACGATTATGTATATATGTATTATGTAATCACGTCTTTTTCTCCTACTTGGTCGACAGAGCTATTATTCTCGCTAAGACATTGATGCAAATCAGGCCACGTCCAGATATTAACAAGTTTCTACCTAACTAGGTAGGTAACTACCTGTTTCAATTCGAAGCTCGATTCCATTATAATTATGCCATTCAGTTAACAATGGCTTTGTCTACCCTGTGAGGGATAAAGAAGTGAATTGTTTGAAAGCCGATAACAATTGGCTTTTTCGATTGCTAAATAATCTTGCATGGAGATGTACGATTATTTAGCAATCGAAAAAGTTCACATTTGAAAACATTTCACCGCTGAAATGTTTTCAAATGTGAACTGTTTCGATGACCGCTCATATAATACAATTTAAAAGACTTATTTCCAAATGTTTTCAATTGTGTTCTCTTTTCTCCGGTACCAACAATTTATACTAAGGTTTTTTCAAGGCAGGACTGTAAGGCATGGCGTGAACCACCTTAGACCCCAACTTGCTTATCATCTGGCAGATTGAGGTCAAACTCACTTGAATTCCAAATATAGAATTAAAAAAACAAACTTTTTCTATTGCGAATGACACTGATTTTGGAAGGAAGTTTAAGTATATATCTACTCTAAGGAGGGAAGGAAAAATTCAACGTGTCAGCTGGTTCCGTTCTCACGTAGATCCTAAAAGTCGGTCAAGGAAAAAGGCGAGAGGTTCATTTCCAAAAGGGCGATGGGTTAACAACCTGTCACTATTTCAGACATTCTTTCTTATTTGTATATGACTAGCAACATTTTAAATACAAACAAAATCCATCCACAACTTTCCGAGATAAGCACTTACATACAGACAGGGCTTTACTTTATAATATGCAGTAGGTTGGAAAAAATAACAAGAAAATAAAAAAATAAATTTCGTGACACTATATTTGGTAATAACTTCAAATCAGACATGTGGCATGTTCTCAATTTTTCTCCATTTTTAATATAAAAATAGAAAAACATTTATAAATAAAATTACATTTATAAAAAAAAATATGTAATTTTTTGTATCCGTCTAAAATCGCCGCAGCCATGATAAACCTGTTCCATTTATTGGTTGCGGTGGTCACCTTTGTGATATTCTTACTCAAACAGAAATGTACAAATTCACCGATATGTGTAAGTTTTCCTTCTAATATTTAAAACTCTTCTCTCTATTTTTTGCGTAGTCCTGATTGCTTCATCAACCGTTGGTTACAAGGTTATTCAGCAGGTTGCACTTATGTGAAATGCGGAGCGATCCCATGATGTCCTCAAAATGGCAAGAAGCCCTTCTTGCTATTTTGAGGACTTTGCCTCCGAGCCCCGCAGCTAAGGGATAAACCCTTCAGTGATCCCGTACTGGAGGGTTTGTAGTAAGTACGCTAGCACACTAGGCGCTAAGAGTTACGGACTCCTGGCACCTAGTGTGTGATTTCCCCTTCGATAACAAAAAACAAGAGTTGTATGAACTGCTGCCGGCATGCCATAAAAAGGCTTTAAGGCAGTTTGAGTCTTTTTTTGGTAAACTAAGTACTGTCAGGCTTGTTCAAATTCAAGTCAAGTTTTAATTTGTATAATATGCTTTTTTCTATAAGCTGCCTCCTATATTTACAGGAACAGTACAGTGGCTCTACTCCAACTTAGCCTCTTAGCTTAAATCGAGGGCATCTGGGTGAAAGATGGCAAAGGGCAAAGAGATGTTCCACTTTAATTGAACTAAAATAATTTGTCAATTTATAGTTATTCGTCTTATCATCGCACGATACCCCCACACCCAACGGTGAAAAAGGTGTGCACTCAGCACTATACATACATAATTCATTATTGTTTCAGATAAAATCAAGCAGGCCGCTCTACTTCTACGGAGATCCTCTATACGCAGATTATAATGCAGTGAAATCCAACAGCTACCTGGTACTCCGCCCTCGATACGAGTGGTCTAACACCTACAAGCCTAAATACAAGCGAGATCCACAAATAAGTGTGGATAATGAAGACATAGACTATCAACCGTTGGATTAGAAACAATATATTTGGTCTTCTATATTTCTCGTGGCTAAGATTTTCAAATCAGCATTTTTTACAACATTACATTACATCTTTTGTTCCGCATTTGCAATTCTTGAATCCTTGGCTGGTCTCTGAATGGAAGAAAGCTCTTAATTGTACCGTCATATTATATGGTCCCATTTAATTTTGTAATAGGTACTTTAAAAAATGTTTTTTCGTACCAAGTGTAGTAAATAAAAAGTTTTGGGCAATGTTGTGTTTCATTGATAAATTCTGGAGCGTTGGCTAATCCTGGATATATCCTTACCTCTCTCAAGAGAAACCAGTCCTCCACAACCTTTGCAGGTGAATCAAACCCATATTTTTTCCCCTTATTTTGTTTTATCAAATGAAATGCTGCCTACCTATTCTCTTTGTTGCCATTTAACGCCATCCACGGAAATAAGTACTTGGTAATCACACAACACTTTTTTATACAGGTGCATTAAATGAAGCCCCCATTCGCGATTATAAGCAACATTTAATACACTAGCAACATATAAGAAAAATATATATAAAAAGACTAAATTATTCCAAATTCAAGTAGGATGCCTAGAAGGTGATGTGAAGCTCCGTCTCCTAGTTGCTGGGACCATCAGGAACCGGGCATTCTTCTTGTAATACGGGCAGGCTGGCTCATCGCAACCCAGCACTTCTGCCTCGCGTACAATGTTGCCTTAAAACGAGATAAAAAAATATTGATAGAAAGGCTAACAAACTTGAGATAGATTCTTCTTTTAGGCTATGAACTAGAAATCCTTACGCTATTTGAATCTCAATTTCAATCTTTCAGTTTGTATTATGTTTTTGTTTTGTCTTGAACTGTATGTTATATGTACCAAAGTGGTAATGGTACCTAATAGTCTGGATGCAGGCAGCTTATAACGGGTCAAGGTAAGTAACAAGACATTAGAACCCCTCAACCCAACCTCTTATGAATAATCACCTGAACTTATGCTCTGCGCTTAGGTGAATAGGCAACCTGGTAACAACCTTGCCTCTTTGGAGAGAACCCGAACTGCGCATTTTGACTTTGCCTGGATTGAGTGAGTCTGGTTTTTACATGAAACGATTGTCTATTGACTGACGTCCCAGCTCCGCAACCTTTGCAGGGGAAAACCTTAACCATTGGATCATGGTAAAAGCTCCACAAGACGAATGTGCCTTATTACCTTAATCGCCTTTTACGACAACCTCGGAAAAAGATGGCATGGTCCTGTTCTATTAAAGTACCGGGACGGCATCAGGTGAACTAACATACCATTTCTCTGTAATAATTCATCGCCTAATATAAGGCGTCGAGCACACGCAAGCAAGCAGGGCCCACATAGGGCGACTGCACACAAAGCTGCAATGAATTCCAGCAGAAACATTCCAGCCTCAAACCACATGGTCATCTTTTAAGGTATCCATATGGACGTATAATAAGTCTTAACAATTCTACGAGGTATTGTGAATTCGAACTAATTCATTAAAAGTTAAAATAGGTATCAAAATAAATACTTTTAATCAAAATTACTTTAGATTAGACTGCTAAAATATATGACATTTTTACGTGTCGTTGACAGAGTGTGTAAAAATCTCACTCAGAAATGAGGTCTTCTTCTTGTAACAAAAGTAAAAATTACTCTTTGTATTTAGGTATAGGTATGCTGTGAAATTAAAATTTTTACCTCAAAACACAATAAAACAAAATATTATAAACTCTATTAAAGCAATTGCAGATTTCTTATTAAATTTAGTCTAAAACATTTAGGTTTTACAATTTAAGTAGGTATGTACCTACTTACAAATAAAGTGTTACTGAAATAAAATATCAATACTTGCCTTTGACTGAATCAGATTACCGGTTTTGTTTTAGAGTAGGTACCTACCGTTTTTTTTAATAAATTAAGGAAACTTGTTCGGCTTTTTATTTTAGCTACCTTCGATTTACTTCGTGTGATTCACTTTCTGTAAGAGGCTTCTGTACATGTTTTTAGTCAAGTTCATATGAAACCACTTGCATAGTATCTGTGGTTTGGCCTTATTGGCGGGAACCCAATCGTGTTGTTTACCCAGAAATAATACTGAAAGAACGAGAACGTACAAGTCTCTGAAATAATTCTTCAGAGGCTTCAAGTAATGTAAAAAAGCCAAAGGCCTGTGTCATTGTCACTATTCAGCATACCAGTGCCTGATGTTAGATTGTCAGATGAAAGCACCAAGGACATTGTACGTAAACCCGATGACAGACATAACGATGACATGATTGACATGTGTCAACTGCTCAGTAAAATAATGTCAGTCGGCGGATGTGAATGTTTTACAATTTTCATTAAATTTAATTGTTTAAAAAAATGTACACAATACAAATTAACTAGTTAGGTGGTAATCCTTAATTAAGGGGTTATAGTGCAATACTTTAAACATAAATTTAAATGTGTACCGTGTGGCAAAATGAAAGGAAAAATTATAGTTGGGTATGTGTATTATTTTCCGCTTTCATGATGAATTTTAAGTCATGTGAGTTGCAGAAAGTACTTATATTTTGGTAGACTACTCTCCTGTATGCCTTCTGACAAACTTCGTTATGATTCCTAACTGAATTATTATAACGTTAACTTTAACGTGTTAACTGTCCTCATATAAGACTCTACCCTTATCAAATTATTATACTCCTGTGAAAACTAGATTGTATGACAACTATAATTTTCAGTTGCCACTATCTACCTAAAATTTAAATTCTGGTATGTTGAGCAGAAGAATCTTCGTTTAACCATTCAGATTATCTATAGGGTTTATTGCTTCATATAAAAATGTAATGTTAAGTCTTTATATGTTCAGTCTTGAAAAGACCGAATGGCCAAGTTCAGCTATTAAGCTTAATGATAGAATTGAGATTCAAATAGTGACAGGTTGCTAACCCATCGCCTAAAAAAGTATCCCAAGTTTGTAAGCTTATCCCTAAGTCGTGGGAAAGAGATGGAGTGATCCTATTCTTTTTTGTATTAGTGCCGGGAACCACACGGCACATAATATACATACAACTTATATGCATATAAACAATTTTATATAGTAGCTCAACTGTATAGACTTTATCAGATATGCATGGTACCAATTAGTGACAGATATGCATTTTAATTTTATAATTAAAAAGGTCATGAGTTACATAAAAAAGATTGTTGACAGAGGATGAAGTATGCAGATAATGTGAGTGAGTGTAGTCTCTGCCTACCCTCTGGGAAAGGGGTGTGATGATGTATATGTTTGTATAAATATACTAGATTCCACTTACACCTTTGTCGTTGTGTATCCTATGCAAAATTTCATGTAGATTGTTCCAGTGGTTTCGTATTGAAAGACAGTCATACAAACACACTTTGTTAATTATTATATAAGTATTGTATATATTTTTTCAGGTTGGTAAGTATATCATGCTTGCTGCTAATACTGGTGTTTGGGAGGATTTACAAAAGCCTCCTGGTGGCTTACGAGAAGTCCGGCAAACTCGTTGAAGATGATTACTCATGGTTGGTGTTATTAATTTTTATTACTCTTCTTGGTAGATCTATGAGTGAATTGGTGTAAAGAAAATGGTCTGCATCTGCAATTTCAAACTTATTTAAAAAATGAATATATATTTTCCATTGATACTGTAAAAGGCGACTAAGGGAAAGGTTAATAAACTTAGAATTCTTCTTGTAGGTGGTGGGCTAGAAACCTGTTACTACTATGTATCTCAATTCCATCATAAAGCCGTACAGCTCAATATGGCCTTTTAGTGTTTTTAAGTCTGTTGGGTCTGTCTACCCCGCTTCCTCCAAAGAATACAATTTTAAATTATTATATTAATTTCAGGGTGGTTGTACTATTTCTCAATTTGGCTGGTTATGCGACCATCCTTCTTCCTGGCGTGATGCTTTACAAATACTTGGAGAAAACTAATTATTTTCATAAGATAGGTGAGTTTAAGATGGTTATTAAGGGTGTTTATGCCTAACAGCTGAACATAGACTGTCAGTCTTTTAAGACTGCTAGCTCTGTGTACCCGGCAAGGGATATAGACGTGTTTATATGAGTGAATGAGTTTTAAATTTGTGCTACATATTTATATGTACTTGTTTTGTTTAAATGATTGTTGATGTACCAAATAAGATAAATAAAATTGTTTAGACATTTAAACTTTAGGTAAAATGTTACAGATATGATTAGAGATATTTTAATAATTCATTGAATAACGGTTGGACTGCTTGCTTAGACAAGAGATCCAGCAAGTAGCCACCTCTGGATAGCAGGTTACTTGGTGAGCGCTGAAGAAGAGACCAAAGGGGAGGGTTCGGGGTTTATGTTGTGCCCGGGCGGCACAGCATGTATTGCATGTAGAGGCATAACCCATATTTAAATAATAAATATATATGGGACAAACTACACAGATTGAGTTAGCCTCGAAGTAAGTTCGAAACTTGTGTTACGAGACACTAACTCAACGATACTATATTTTATAATAAATACTTATATAGATAAACAGCCAAGACCCAAGCCAATCAGAGAAAGTACGTTTTTCATCATGCCCTGGCCGGGATTCGAACCCAGAACCTCCTGTGACACAGACAAGCGCACTACCGCTGCGCCACAAAGGCCGTAGACCGTAGCTGGTAGATCTAGATATCAAAGTATATATAGTATTATAAAGTTAGTTTCTTAAGGGCTAAAATGTAACAAATAATTCCAAAGTTGATTGAAAAGTCTTATGAAATGGTGTTTTTGTTAAAACTAAAATAAGGCTAGCTGATACACTTAAGTGGATAAAAAGGTAGGAGTTGGTAGGCCTAGACAAACGTGCTTTGATCAAATTAAGGACGTCCAGAATAAGGTCGGGTCAAGAGTACCCAAAACTGGCTTCCCCTCCCGGGAAAAAGGCGTCGTGTTTATGTATGTATGACACATCAAAAGAAATATATAACACCCCTTGTTCATACATCAGGGGTTTAAAATATTATAAAACAAGAAACAAAAGTTACGTTTTCACAACAAAAGAATACTATGAAGGCCTAAATAGTCCCATATCGTGATCGTGGTAATCTTTATACCCACATGAAAATGTCAATGTTACCACAATAAATATGAAAGGTTTCTCCTTCGAATTGATTTTATTCAAGGCATATTACATGCTTTAGTAATTTGACTATGGTTACTAATAAATCTTACAATGTATATTAAATAACAAGTAGCTATGTGTTTTTTAAATAATCGTAATAGCTTTATTGTCTTTTAACCCCGTTAATCCGTTCACAAAGTGATTTTTTTTTTATATATTTTTTTTATCACTATCCAGGACGAGAACCCTGTGTAATTAGAGTACCTATGCTGCGGCTCCGCTCGTGAAAAACAAAACATCTTCATATTCAACCTAGATGGCAAATTTTAAATCTCTAGACCCAACAGTTTAGACTGTGCATTGATATATCTGTCAAATAGTCCATTCAATGTCATGTTTTCTATATATGCAAATAGTTACCAATGTTCCTCTTCTGCCGTGTGGTTTTCAGCACTTTAGAATAGAACCACTCCATATCTTTCCAATGGATGTCGTAAAAGACGATTAAGAAATAGGCTTATAAACTTGGGATTCTTATTGTAGGCGATGGGCTAGCAACCTGTCACTATTTGAATCCAATATTGGCTCTGTCAAAACTGTTGGCTCTGTCAAAACTGTTGGCTCTGTCTACGTGTTTATATGTATGTATGTTTTTCTTCTTTGCTTTTCACAGGAACAAATACCAGCTGTTTATACCGTTCTCTGTTCGCGTGTTTCGGAGACCCCGGGGAGAAGATACCCGACACTGTCAAGTCTCCGAGAGATGAGCCTCCGTCCAGAGAAGGGTTGGAGCTAGCGTTTTGTTTCACCGGCCTGATGGGCGCTTATCTGGTGTGGGGACTGTTGCAAGAGAAGATTATGACACAGGTTAATTTCAATTGTCGTGTGGTTCCCGGCACCAATACAAAAAAGAATAGGACCACTCCATCTCTTTCCCATGGATGCCGTAAAAGGCGACTGGGCTTGCGAACTTGGGATTCTTTTCTAGGCGATGGGCTAGCAACCTGTCACTATTTGAAACTCAATTCTATTATTGGGCCAAATAGCTGAACGTGGCCATTTAGTCTATTCAAGGCTGTTGGCTCTGTCTACACCGCAAGGGATATAGACGTGACCATATGTATGTATGTATTTATGTTTATTTCAATCAATATATGATATAAAACTCTTTTGTTACTGAGTGACTCACAGACAACGCACAGCCGAAATTACTGAGCCTAGAAAGTTGAAATTTTGTATGAAGGTTACTTAGTGTGTTTAGAGGAGCACAGGATTTGCCGAAATTCCCACGGGAACGGGAGTTAACGGATTTCTTCGATTTACGCAGGCGTAGCCGCGGGCACTCTCTAAATATAGTATTGTAAGCGTGTGTTCGAACAGTAGTACATTAGTTTGAGTGCTAACCGACACTCAACGTGAGGAAACATGCACATTCAGCCAAATGACTTTAACCATGATCTAAGATGATCCCAGAGCGATAGCCCATAGTCAATTGTTAACATAAAAAAAGAACAATCAACATCACGATTTTAACCCGACCATGTCCGCCAATGGTTCATATCCAGCTGACTTCACGCTAAAATAAAACAATATTTCTTTTATACATACATACATATAATCACGTCTATATCCCTTGCGGGGAAGACAGAGCCAACAGTCTTGAAAAGACTGGCCACGTTCAGCTGTTTGGCTTTATGACGGAATTGAGATTCAAATAGTGACAGGTTTCTAGCCCATCGCCTAAAAGAAGAATCCCAAGTTTATAAGCCTATCCCTCAGTCGCCTATTACGACAACCACGGGAACGAGATGGAGTGGTCCTATCCTTCTTTTTCATTGGTGCCTGGAACCACACGGCACTATACAAATATTTCTTTTACAGGACTACATAATGCCCAACGGAGTCGTTATTCGCTTCAACGACTCACAATTCCTAGTGTTTGTGAATCGCCTCTCCGCGTTTCTAGTGGCTTTGAGTCGTCTGATATGCTCCGGCCAGCCGCTGGTGTCGGCGCCACTCTACAAGTACTCTTATTGTTCTCTAACGAATATCATCAGCGCATGGTGTCAGTATGAAGCGTTGAAATACGTCAGTTTTCCTACTCAGGTGAGATTTAGTACATGTTTTCTTTTTTGTACCTACCAATATGACAATAGTATTATTTTTTTTATTTATTTATTTAAACTTCATTGCACAAAATACAAATGTATAGCACAATTGGCGGACTTAATGCTAGAAGCATTATCTACCAGTCAACCATTGGGTCTTACAGAGAACTTAATGTGGGGTTATTATCTGATAAGCCTGATGCCTCCAGTTATTGATTACGAGTTTAGGGCCTTCAATTCATCTTTATTAAATGTAATTAAAATAATGGAAATCATTAAAGTGTAATTTTGTTCTTTTCTATAAAAGTGCCGTGTGGTTCCCAGAACCAATAGAATAAAAAGAGCAGGACCACTCGCATCTCTTTCCCGTGGATATCGTAAAACGGGAAGGAATAAACCTGGGATTCTTCTTTTAAGCGATCGGCTAGCAACCTGTCACTATTTGAATCTCAATTCTATCATTAATCCAAACAGCTGAAAGTGGCTCATCAGTATTTTCAAGACTGTTGGCTCTGTCTATCCCGCAAGGAATACACGTAATTATATGTATGTATGTCTATAACAGTGTATTTTTAATTCGTTTTAGGTGCTATCAAAGTCGTGTAAGGTGATACCAGTCATGTTGATGGGGAAGCTGATATCCCGCAAGAAATACGAACTGTACGAATATGTGATCGCGGTGTTAATATCGTTCGGGATGGTGCTGTTTATATATGGCAGCCATGACGATAAAGGTATGATTGTCGTTTATTTTTTTATTAACGACTCGCCTCGGCTTCGCACGGGTATCATTCATAGATATAAACCTTCCTCAGAAAACCTTTTTTAAGAATTGATTAATTGATCATATAGGTAGGTACATACATCAAAAATGATAAATTTGTAACGAACGAACCGTCGGGCTCAGGTAGAAGAGACAGGCCGAAAAGATCATAGCTGGACGTTGCAAAAGATGATATGCGAGCCAATGGACTGAATCCGAGGACGCCGAAATCCGGAGCCAGTGGAGAGAGAAAAGACGGAAGGCGGACCCTGGGTCCCGAAACACGTCTGTGGAGGGTGCAACCGGAATTACACAGAGAGAGATAAACTTTAAAAGAAAAAAACGGGCGCTACATAATCAGACGTAGGAATTTTTCTAAAAATTTATATAATCATAATATATATCAGTCTTTTGAAGTTGCTCTGTCTACTCCGCAAGGGATATAGACGTGACTATGTATGCATGTATGTATGTATATAATTTCATTTCGATATCTACTCTGTCCCCTAGTCCCTAACGCTTTGCTTGGCAAGCCACTTACAATGGCTTATGGCACTGAAAATCTGACTTATTTTAATTATTTTTCAGTATCAACAGTAACGACGATGTCTGGCCTGACCTTACTCATGTTATACGTGGCGAGTGACAGCTTCACCTCGTCGTGGCAAAGCGCTTTGTTCGGCCAGTACGGCTGCTCGCCGCTACAAATGTTGGTCGGAGTGAATCTCTTCTCGTGCGCCCTTACGTTCTCAGCGCTGTTGCAGAACACGAACACAGCCCAATCGCTGAGGTTGTTGCAGGTGAGTGAAACGGTTTGACCAATCAGCGTTGAGTTACGGCCAATCAGCGTTAAGTTACGGCCAATCAGCGTTAAGTTACGGCCAATCAGCGTTAAGTTACGGCCAATCAGCGTTAAGTTATGGCCAATCAGCGTTAAGTTACGGCCAATCAGCGTACAGGTGCGGGCATTCAGCGGTCAATCAAGACGGCGTTGTAATCGCCAAATGCCACGTTCAGCTATTGAGATTCAAATAGTGACAGGTTGTTAACCTATCGCCTACAAGAAGAATCCCAAGCTTAAGAGCCTATTATCCCTTAGTCGCCATTAACGACAACCATGGAAAAGATATGAAGTGATCCTATACGAAGTGTCGGGAACCACACGGTGACTAAATCCATGTCTTTAGGCATCTTAAAAAATCTTAACGCCAGTCCTTAAACGACAAACAATAACCTATTTTTTTTTCATTTACAGCACCCTATGTTTCTGTCAGACTGCCTGATGCTGTCCATCAGTTCCACCCTGGGCCAGCTGGTCATCTACCGCACCATCTCCAAGTTCGGGGCCGTGGTGTTCTCAGTCATCATGACTCTCAGACAGGTGTGTGTTTATGGAAGATGTCATGTCCTGTTCCCAGAGTACCAATCCTGTCTGACCTCCACAACCAATACAGGGGAACGTAACCCAGTTAAGGTCATATTGTTTGAATGGTTACAGAGTGAGTTAGGGTCTACCCAAGAGATTGTTTAGATCAAGCCATTTATTTGGTTTGGTGAAATCCATTGTATCGTTTTCTATCGTTCTACGTGCTAATTATGATATAGGTTTGTAAAATATCTCATGATGGTATCATCCTCCTAGCGTTAGTGCCGGTTCTTACGAAGACAGGAGCCCGGAACTGACTACAATCATGATGTTTTGAATTTTCACGTTCTGGGTTCTGGTTCTATAGCGGGAGCGGTAATATGGGCTTGGCCACCCAAAAGGGAAGATCTTCCACCAGGCTAGGTGTTATGCCTGAATTTGGAAAAATCGGCTTCGATGATATTGACTCGGAGGTTGTATTTATGCTCCAATCCGTAAAATCTTGAATATCGCGATTGAGATTCTTCGCTGGGATTGGCTGATGGCGTGTGACGTTTGAGATATCACTACAAACTCTTCGCTTTTATTGGCTGAGCGCGAATTCTTGCTGTGACGTTTGGAGTTGCCGCCACAAGTATAACAATGTAAAAAAAATACCCTAAAAATTATTAAAATCATCAGTTTTTTCTTTTAATGAAAACTTTTTTTTTTCCAGGCGGTCGCGATCCTCCTGTCGTGTCTAGTCTACGGCCACGTAGTATCTCCAAGTGGAATAAACGGCATTATATTAGTGTTCGCCGCCATTTTCCTAGGCGTCTACTGCAGGCAGCGCACGCGCAAACGAAAACCGGCCAATGTATAGCTGAAGTTAGGTAGGTTGATGAATAAATAATGAAAAACAAAGTTCGAACTGTATATAAATGTGTGCAACGCAGAGATGTGTATTACATATGTATATGCAAAATGGCTGTAATTTCTAGTTGTTGCCATTTTTTCTGACAAAAAAAAAGATTAATTTTGAAATAAGTTTTAATTATTGACATAATCGACGTAAGTTTTTCGAATAAATTGGCTTGCATTACACCGAGAAAATAAAAATCCTACCCAGTTATGTTCTGAAATATTAGTTTTCGCCTGCCATTTTCCTAGGCGTCTACTAAAGGCAGCGTACGCGTAAACCTAAACCGGCCAATGTACAACTGAAGTTAGGTAGGTTGGTGTATAAGTAATATTGAAAAAGTAACTGAAAATGACAAGGTTTTGTAACGCAGTGACGTAACATAATGGGCAGTGCTCTGAATTTTTTTACATATGTACCGCCGAGCGTGCATGAAGAGAGTTATGAGTGTGGATGAAGCGAAGGAAGTATGCAGAGATCGTGGCAAGTGGAAAGATGTAGTCTCTGCCTACCCTTCCGGGAAAGAGGCGTGATATTATGTATGTATATATGTACAGGCAGTTTATCCAATTTATGTAACAACCATTATTTGTTCTACACTAAAAATATCACAGGGGAACCAAAAAAGATATTAAAGATAAAGGTGTAAAATTGAAAATCTAAATGTAAATTGGCGTGTACAATAAAGATATTACAAACTAACACACAAACATTATTAGTCTGCATTAATATGTCAAAGTCCACACTATACTTTTTCATAGTACACGTTCCTATAATTTTAAAGACTTGCAAGTATTGTAACATTGACAGACAATGGACAAATGAAATTAATAAATATTAAAAATAATAAAAACAAATGTGTAAAATAATTTGTTTTATCTACAATCTTTAGTATTTGTTTTACCTACAATGTTTGTGTGTTCATGCCGTAGATTCACGTTTGACGTAAAAACATCGCATTTTTATTTTCAATTTAGAGGTACAGTGGACCATATCGAAAAGTATACCATCTTTGATACGACTGCACTATATACTAGACTTTTCTATGTGGTCCACATTGGATATAAATAAAAGGAATATGTACACATTCCAATGTTATTCTTATATGTATTTATTAAAAAAAATATTAAAAAATATTGTTTCGCGTTTAGTTATTATTCGCATATATATATAGTCACAAACTTTTGGGGTTAACTCAGTATTTTTATGTGATTTATCTCATAATAAATGGACATAAATAAATAATTATTTCCTTAAATGCTATATTAGAAAAAAGTTTTAATTTGTTAATTATTTATTCGTATTTTTTCGGACAATAATCGTGCACAAAGTTTTTAAAGTAGAGTGAGCCGTTACTCGAATGTCAAATATTTATCTATACATATAATAAATCTGTAGAAAGGTCAATTCTGTACATTGAAAATATTGAAAAAATAAATAGCAGGGGGTGTTACTGGATCGATACCAAACACAAAAATGTGATTAAAAAAATTTTTGTCTGTCTGTCTGTATGTTCAGGCATCACGTGAAAACTAACGGTTCGATTTTGATGAAACTTGGTATAATTATACCTTATTATCCTGGGCGTAAAATAGGATACTTTTTATCCCGAAATAATACGAAGAAAAAAAAATCTTAATTTTTCAGTTTATCTATAGACGTTGTTCTGTAGAACCGCGAACACACGTTGCGTTACCCGCAGTGGATTTAGCGCCGTAACCTGTAGCGCCTAAAGTCGGCTTTGGCTTGAACCGTTTGCTGCACAAGCGGGCCGCTACTAATTACTATGAAAAAAATACTACATAGCTACATTAATTCCCATCAAGCTGAAAATGAGTATAATTATTTAAAACACAATCAAAAGCATTATTTCAAAATTCCCCATGATTCCGGTTTAAGGAAAAAAATTTACTCACGGTCAAAGGTAAAAAATGGGTGTATCGCAATTTTCTTTAAAACGGTAAGTTTTTCAAATCGGAAAATTACCTCAGACATAAATTGAAGATCATAAAGTTATCTATAAAAAAGGTATCAATAATTTTTTTCAACAAAGCTACCGTTTCTGTGATATAACGATGCAAAAAGTTGCAAGCGTCATAATATGCATCCGTTTCCTTGCCACCTCTGAGGTAGTGTACTATTAGCGCGTTTTTTTTTACATTTTTATTATTAAACTTGAAAAAGTCTGAAATAGGTTAGAATAAACACGTGTTTTCACTACGCAGTGGCACTCAAGACTAACTTTCGTATTTATTATTAAAAAAAAAAATAGAATAACCCTAAGTGAAGAAAATCATCTTAGGACAATAATAGAGGTTACAATTATCAAATTCAATGCAATAATCAAATTAAAACTAAAGCTACTTATAAAAAGAAAGAAAAAAGATGACTACAAACTAAAATTTAATTTATAAATTGTACAGTCCTTGCATAGCATCAACATGCGGGAATGTGCCCAGAAGGCTGGCAGCATTGCCAATTCGAATGGCAATGCTGATTCTCTGAGCCAGATAATTTCCAGCCCTCCGGTCAAGATATACCTCAATTAGCTTTTTCGACAAATGTCGGAAAAGCTGATGGGCAGATAGGCCCCCCGGTCCCAGAGTTTCTACCCCAAAAGGTTCAAAAGTATAGATATTACCGATAACTACATACATACATACATAAAATCACGCCTCTTTCCCGGAGGGGTAGGCAGAGACTACCTCTTTCCACTTGCCACGATCCCTGCATACTTCCTTTGCTTCATCTACATTCATAACTCTCTTCATGCAAGCTCGGCGGTTTCAGGTATTTTTGACCTGACCCTTTACCAGGACGTCCTTAATTTGATCAAGATATGTTCGTCTAAGTCTTCCCACCCCGACCTTTCCCTCCACACTCTCCATGTATATCTGCTTAGTCAACCTGTTTTCATTCATCCTCTCCACATGACCGAACCATCTCAACATACCCTTTTCTATTCCTGTAACTACATCTTCTTTCACATCACAACATTCCCTTATCACACTGTTCCTTATCCGGTCACTCAATTTCACACCCAACATACTCCTTAACGCTCTCATTTCCACTGCATTTATTCTGCTTTCGTGCTTCTTTTGCCATACCCAACTTTCACTCCCATACATTAATGTCGGGACCAACACGCCCCTGTGCACAGCCAGTCGAGCCTTTTTGGATAGTTTCTGACTGCTCATAAAGGCATGCAAAGCTCCATTCACCATGTTCCCCGCGTTCACTCTCCTTTCAATATCACTATCACACTTGCCATCTGATGTAAACTTTGATCCCGATAACTACATATTTGCGCCTTTTGAGGTTTTTTGCCTCATTTGAAGCAAAACGGCCTTAGATTTAGTAACCTGAAGATGAGACGGCGCAAGTGTGGCGACACAAGTAGCATCCCACACCAAAGGCCGCCCCAATCTCCAGGGTACCAAAGTCATACCATCCGGTCTCTTGGCATCATCCCGAGCCAGACCGTTTGGTTCTAGGAGGATTATATCATTTAGGGCGGCATGGCGCCCTAAACGGCCGGCACTCCTAGGGCATGAGAGGCCGTGGTGTCCATAGCCGACAACGGTATCCCCGCAAGGACAACTATTATTAAAGACTAACGGTATTTCATGTGTTGAGCATTCTGAGATAAAGCAGCTATACGACCCTAGCCACGTACACAATTAAACAGAGAGACAGATGTTGTCTCAAGGTTTCACTACAGTATAAATGAAGGGACTGGGTTTCATTATACTTATGTATATTTTATATTTTGAATTCAAGTTAAAATTACCGACAGAACAATATTTTTACTTATATTACTGCTACATAGAGTATATACGAGACGTGCTTATGCATATTATGACGCTTGCAACTTTTTGCATCGTAATATCTCAGAAACGGTAGCATTATTGAAAAAAAATATTGATTCCTTTTTATAGATATCTTTATGATCTACAATCTATGTCTGAGGTAATTTTCCTATAAAACTTACCGTTTTGAAGAAAATCGTGAAAATCGCATTTTCTTACCTTTGACCTTGGGTAATTTTTTTCCTTAAACCGGAATCATGGGGAATTTTGAAATAATGCTTTTGATTGTGTTTTAAACAATTATACTCATTTTCAGCTTGCTGGGAATTAATGTAGCTTCATTTCTATTTTTTGGTCTAAATTGACCGGACTGAAAATAAAATGGAGAAATAAACCATCTACGCGAAGACCGACATCCACGCGGACGGAGTCGCGGGGGAAAGCTAGTTTTATGAATAAATTATTTCATGATTAATAAATGTTAGGTATTTAAGTTTTATTAGGTTATGCAGATGATTTAAAAAAATGTTTACTCGAAAATAGCTTTTATATTTAAGAGATCTGAGAAGTTATTATTATCTTGACGTTTTGCTTTGTAAAATGACTAGGTAATTGTACTGCATTTTAAGTATTGTACCTTTTTTGGCATAATAAACTTTTTTCGCCTGGGTGATATCATCAGATGATTCGACAGTATCGCTTGTATAATCCATACAGCGAATGGCGTATAAATTGTATACATTAGCTTATTGGCCATTTAGTACCTAATAACGTTGATGTATTTCACCTAGAATTGAAAGACCAAGATATTACTGTGATTTCTTGTTAATTGCACACATGACAGAGCCTTTCACCATCGTAAGGCAGTCGTTCTGCGCACTGTATGTTTTATGCCTGGCTCAGTTCAGTGCTAAAGCTGCGTTCACACCGGCTAACAATAGGGGTTAACAATGGCTAACAACAACTGGGGTTGAACGTGATAACCAGAGATCGGAATAGGTAGATTGAATTAGGGTCAATGAACTGAAACGTATATATTAATATGGACATGCCTCCGTCCGGGATTGCGGGATTTGTAATTTATTAAGATTATTTCCGGAATTTTTACAAGTGGGATGAAGAATATATTAGTGGTAGCTGTTTTCCTCCAAATTCGTTCACGTAAATTGTAGTCCTATGTTACCCGCGGACAATGTAGTTTACTGTAAGTGTAAGTACTGAAATGGAATCCCGGAAAAGAGGCTTATCCATGTTATGCTTTCTATGGTAATTCATGATACAAGTACATAAAATCAATCTACCTATTCCGATCTCTGGTGATAACCATCGTTGGTTCAGTGAGTACGCAGTTTAAGTTGCATAGATTTTGAAGGTTGGCACACTTGCTCTTGCCAATCGAATATAGGAATTTGGCATTCGCCAAACCGTCCAGGTGGAACCAACGAAGCATGCCCATGCCCATGCACACCTACTGATCTGATTCCCGTAATTTAGGTAATAGTAGGAATTTAAAGTGACGACTACGAAATAATTCGACCAAAAAGTTTGACCATAAATGATGGTAAATGTGTTATGGTTAAAGTGAAGTAAAGATATCAAATTATCATAAAATTATTACTGATATTCTATTGGCTATAATTAAAAAGTCTCAAATTTATTTAACCTACTTAAAAATATATTTAATGTTGAATGTGTTTTATGTTGTATGTTTTGTTTTTATGTATGATTGTGATTTTCTTTTTCAATTTAATAAATTCATAAAAATGTAGTATTAAATAATTTGTTATAAGGCTTTGAGAATGGTATCAATTTTTATTGAAAAAAAGGTCATACAAAGTACTTAGTCAAACATTTTTCATTTAATGCATTTTATCATTGCAAACTGATATTGACATATCGTTTTATTTGTCTCTGGGTTTTTTACCCAATGTATATAAATATAGGTTGTGTGTCCTAGAATAGTTGTATAGTTTGAGAAAATATATTCGCGTTGTTAAATACAGATTATTGGTTTTATTTATACCCCTAATGTTTAATTTTTAGAAAACCGATTTTTCTTGTATACGTATTTAACAAACAAAAAAAGGAAGAGTATAATTTAATTATATAGTTTTTTCACTATTTGCTCCTATTGTCTACAGCAGGTAGACGTTAGGTGCAGGCTACCTATCGTTCAGGGTGCAATTCTTGCAACGAGGCACGAGCCAATCAAGGGAAATGCCAATTGGGATTAAAACTTGGGATTCTTCTTTAAGGCGATGGGCTAATAATTTGAATCTCAATTTTATCATAAAACCATACAGCTGGACATGGCCTTCCAGCCTTATTGTATCTTAGTAATTCCTCTTTCACAAAAACATGCTAAATGATTTTTCAGTCTAAGCTTTATTGAAAAGACATACATTTTTGTTTAAGCCTAGGGATAAAATCCTTTTTGCAGTAGGTAGACTGATCTCAAAACTGATTGTCACTTTTCTATCAGAAAGAATCATTGTCAGAGTTGAGAAATATTAGTGTTTTTTTTTTGTAAGTACAAGTCATTATTCAGTTTCGTGTTGTGAATTAATGTTTGTATGATGTTGTGGTTCGCAAACCCGATCAGCATCAACAGCTATTACGAGTTCAAACAATATGAGGCACTAATGTTTGAGAAATAGTCACACGTAAGTGTATGATGATTGTCATATCACTATAAGTAGGTATGTACCTGCTTTACGCCTGCCATTTCGCTCGCTGTTGAAAGTTATGATTTTTTTATGATGATATACATAAAATCACACCCCTTACCCTGAGGGGTAATGACTATTACATACACTTGCCACGATTCCTGCTTACTTCTTTCGCTTCGTCAACATTCAATACTGTTTTCATTCAAGCTCGTCGTGTGATTAAATGTATGCAAAATTGGTAGTTAGAACTTTGATAATACCTAGTGAAATAAAATGTTATGATTGATACCAGATTAATTTTATTGAGCAATAAAGAAACTGAGCGACGACTGGCTGTTGACAGCATTTCTTATATAAATTACTTTCTTAATCACGTCTTTATCCCTTACGTGGTAGACAGGGGCAACGTTCTCTTAAGACCTTGGAAAGGCCACGTTGACAGCATTTCGCCTTTAGAAAATCAACTTTTTCCACTAGCATGCTGCTGCAACTGGTGATGACGGTGATCATCGCCGTCGGGCTGGCCCCGTGCGTGATTCAGAAGGTGTGCAGCAAGACCAGTTACAGCGGCCCGCCCCCCTCCAGCGTCTGCATGCATCGCATTGATGATTGTCTTCCGTAAGTCGGTACAAAATATATAGGTATGTAGGTACATAAATTTAAACGGGACACACATTGAGTCAGCCTTAAAGTTAGTTCGAGTATTATACGAGATAGGTACTAACTCAACGAAACTATATGTTACAATAATAATTATAATATAAATGAACATCTTAGACCCAGGCCAATCCGAAAAAGTTCGTTTCTCATCATGCCTTGGCCGGGACCCGAACCTCATTGTTTAGGCTTTCACTCTAGTTCTTCTCTTGGCGTTAGTTCCGGTTGTTACGGTGTTAAAACCTGTTTTTACACGAAGCTACTTTTACTGAACTCCGCAACCTTTGGGCTCGACCGCCACTAAAGGATGATCTTCCGCTAGGCTAGATTTTATACTTATGTTGATCTGTGTCGGTGTTGAGGGAGCCGCGTTCCCCAGGTGGTTGAGCCTGAATCATCGCTCCCGCTACAGATAATGGTTACAGCACACATTTGCAGGTTTTCTTACGGTGTTTTCCCTCGCCGTATAAAAAGCTGGCATCCATGTTGTTGGCATGTTGGCAATACACGCGATTAAAAAAAGGATTTCTGCTAATCTGACTCATCTTAGGAGAAATTAACGATTGCAACGAATATATTTTATTTTCAGAATATACAAGAGAATGCATAAGAAATCGAGTATTTGCTAACTGAGGACAAGGTTTCAAGCATTTTTTGATTTCAAATAAGTAGTAATAAATACATAGCCAGCTTTATCTTACTCGTATCCATAGGTAAGGCCATGAAATTTTCTCTCCCATCATAACACAATTAATTTATAAAATCATGCCTGTTTCCCGGAGGGGAGACAGCGAGGCCTCTTTTACTTGCATACCTCTTCACTTTATCTACATTAAGAACATATTTTGATAATTTATATCATCCTCTTGGTGTTAGACATCAGAATGGATCAACTAGGTTGAATTATATTGCAGGGGAGAAACCCGGAGTCTTCATATGATCACGATTCTGATATGGATATCTATAGGCGATGGGCGATCAATGGAAGAACAGTATTTTAATAATGACATTATAAAAAGACATGATTTGTTTTTTTAAGCGATTGTGATGATATTAGGAATAGAGACAGATTAAACCTTAGGAGTAACATAAGCTTAATATTTTTATGGAAATTCACACGAGAGTAAGCAATTGTTTAGAATAAAGTAGTTCCATCTAAACATGTTAGTCATGATTAAATCGTGCCACGTACAGACCAGCACGACTACTTTTATAAATTTAAAGACTAATTTAATAAATTTAAAGACTTAAAAACTACAAAGTAAACAATATTAAAACAAGTACTTACTGAAGACAATGCCTGAATATTCGGTCGGTGAGTGTGTAATGTTGACGTTTCGCGTCGGCCGTGTGTTTACAAAACAAATTGGAGTATTGTCTTACATCCCACAATTATTTCGTGCCCCTACTAAGTAATTGAAAGTTTGATTTTTCATTTTGTTGTAATCAATAGGAAATCCGATCTTTTCATAAACTTGAAAATGAGTTTCGTTCGTTTCTTTCATCATATAATATAAGTAGATTTAGCTGTAGGTACCTTACCCAAAGGCTAAACTCCGCCAGTTCATCCATCATTATGAAACAAGTCAACTTATTCACTTAAATAATGTTGCTTTTGACCAGCGCCTTTGAAAGGCGACATTTTCTAAGCGAATAGACTATAGGTACCTATGTACGTATTTGCCTGGGAATCAGAAGTTTATAGGGATTTCATTCACTTTGGGCTCCACCTCAGAAGAGTGAGTCTCACGCCAGGAAGAAGGTGATGATGAAAATCGGAATTCTCTAGACCGTTATCAAAGTACCTAATGATTATCAATTATTTAGGTACATACACACATGTAAACAGTCTCGAAAAAACTTTCAGCTGTTTGGCGATTGAGATTCAAATAGTGACAGGTTGCTATACATCGCCTAGAAGAAGAATCCCAAGTTAAAAAGCCTAAAGCCTATAAGCCGTACTTTAGCTAACTCCGAGGTCTTGAAGGGATTTCGCCAAGGGTCCAATATTCGTACTGACAAAAAGTTCCTCTTCACAAAATCTCGATAACACATTCACCCTTTCAGTCCAATGGTACGGCCGTAAAGGCTACTACGCATGCGCGCCCGAATAAATCATGGCGTGCGTCGTTGCGCGCGTGAGTGCAAGTGCAAACGGTGTCTTGGCTGTGCGTTGTTCAGCTGCTGTATCCAGTGTCGCTGCGCTTGCCACAACACCCGCTCATGAAGCCCTGGATTGCTGCCTGGCTGCTCGGCCTGATCTCCTATGTCTATACGGTTAGATATTGAACTACTTCAAAGATCCTGTTTGATTTTTAACTGATACTAGTTGAGTAAGGGGAAACCTGCATATTCTGGCAACTGTCAGGCAACTTCTATGTTCAGGAAAATATAATTGTTACCATAACTTAATAAGGTCTAAGTTACCGTGTAAAGGTTGTGGTGATGAGACTGGAGTCGCTTTGTTGACTACCAAAACCAAGATCGCGGTTTACTGCCCGGCTGCTTAGTCTTATTGCCTACGTCTTACTATAATACGGTTAGATCTGTATAATAGTTTTAACATAGCAGTCAACAGTAACTTGGTAGATAAAGTTGAGCAATGGAGAAAATTTGGCTTTATAATGTTAATAATACCATTTTTTGATCCCTGAAAAACAATGATACCTCCGGAACAATTAACAATAGATGACACCTGTTCCGTTCCAGTCAATTTTTAAGTGGTATTGTCTTCTCATCTGTTATGAGATCATTGATGATTGATCAAAGATTAGGTATAATTGTAGAAAGGTATTGTTTTATCGTAAGGTCATTTAGACAATAGACCTTTATTTTTTTTGTTTTAAAGAATTTTCTTTACCAACTTTCATTAAAGCATACCCAATTCTCTATTCAGTCGCCTCGCATATAGGCTTCAAAGTTAAATATTACTTTTAAAAAGTGCAAAATGGCCGTTTCTTTTTCTATGACCGCTATTGTTGCGGCCATCATAACAGCTAGTTATACTGCCTTAAGGCTTTTGTTTTAATTTGCAATTATTTGGGTAGATTATAGCTATGAATTAAATAACTATAGCTCGAAATCGATTTGAGAAAAATATATTATTTTTATATTCACGGAAACAATTATCGAGTCATTCCCGGTTCCCTGTCCTGTTTTATGTTAGCATTGATCCGTTCTTCCCCGGTAAGAAAGAAGGTACTCAGTATTAAAGCAAGAAAAATAGATTAGAAAATCAGTTTAACGATAAGAACTTTATGCAAAGATAAAATTCAAACCACTTGTTAAATGATTGATGTTCTATTAACTACCTCTAGGCAAATAGGTAAGTATATCTAAAAATTGTTGGTCATTAGAATGTGTTTCTAGACGAATAGTTACGTTTATATATCATTAGCAAATCAGCATGTATGAAAAATTTAAGGTTTACTACCATTTAAACATTTTAAGTTGGAACTTTGACTATAAGGAACTAGTTACAAATCACCAAAAAAAAAACTGTTTTATAAGTGTCTAAAAACTTTTATTTTTTATTTTTCAGGCAACGCCAGGATGTAAGAATTGCATTGTAAGTACCAATTCCGTCAATATTATTAAATTTTTCCTCTCTGTTCCTCAGTATCTCACCCTAAAAGTATCTAGTTTTATTCTTTACAATAATTGAATTATATGACGTGGATTGCTTTTCCTTCGGTAGCGTTTAACAAAAATTTTGATATCCATATTGTAATTTCCAGACGAAAAAGTAGGTTACTTGGATAATTCCCACATTCAGCATTAAAAAAAAAGAAAATGCTCACAACATTATTATTATCAGGCTCTAGGCAAAGAAGAGAAGGCGATGTTCCGAGCGCACTCCGAGGCTTGCCTGCCTCAATCGCAGGCCGACCCGAGGGTGATCGAAGCCATGCTGAATGGCGAACTGGCTGATGACCCCGCCTTGAAGAAACACGTGTACTGCGTCCTATTGAAGTGCAAGGTCATCAGCAAGGACGGGAAGCTGCAGAAGGCAGCGGTTTTGGGCAAGATGTCGACGAGAAATGATGGCAAGAATGCAACCAAGGTAAGGTTGTCTTATGTTTTGTGCGACATTTAAAATGTTTTTTTTAAATGTCGCACAATTAACGCTGCATAAATATACGAAGTCGAATTGAGAATCCTCCTCCTTTTTTGGAGTCGGTTAAAATTATTTATCATTTACAGACACCCATTTTACTAACATATAATAAGTGTTTATGCCTTACAAGTTGAGCCAACAGACATACATACATATAGTCACGTCTATATCCCTTGCGGGGTAGACAGGGCCAGCAGTCTTGAAGAGGCCACGTTAAGCTGTTTGGATTTATGATGGAATTGAGATTGTAGTAGTGACAGATTGCTAGCCCATCGCTTAAATGAATCCCTAGTTTATAAGCCTATCCCTCAGTCGCATTATACGACACCAATGGGAAAGTTTCTTTTTTCTTTTAGTGTCGGCTTCAACCACACGGCAATTTGAGCCAACAGCCTGGAAAAGACTCCAAAAGGTCATATTTAGCTGAATGACGTTAGAAGTAACTGAGATTTAGATAGTGACCGTTTTTAATGAAATTTTTTTTCAATTCACGCTGGTATAGTAGAAAAGAAAATAAAGTATTTGCGAGCTGTTTCTCGGTCAACGCAGATTATAAATTAAAATATGTTTTACGGAAAATTGTGTCGATCATAAGATCACCATATGAAACATTACGAAATCAAAGTTATATATACTTACATAAGCAGAGATTCCCTTTACTTTCAGATATTAGAGAACTGTGCCGAGCAGACTGGCGACACCCCAGAGGACATTGCCTGGAATTTATTCCGTTGCGGGTACGACAAGAAAGCCGTACTTTTCGATTACATGCCGCCAGAGGGCGCTGCAGACTTGGAAAATAATTCTCAGTAACTCCTGAAACTTTTAATTGAGAATTTTCCCTTCTGAATTGTTAAATTTTTGTTACACTTAAATCTTCTTTATCTCCGTTATGTTACAGCTTGATTTCATACTTCGTAAATAATAATGACATGTACTTTATAACCTGCTGTTTTACTTATGAAAATTTAATTAATTTCCTCAGTTTCGTTTGTAAAAGAAAGCACATTATAGGTAGGTACTTTAGTAAATGGTCTACGTACCTAACATTTCATTCGGGCTCGCGTCGTGCCCATCCAGGTCAAAAATATTTTTTAATCTAAGCACAATGAGTACCTGGTACTAACTTTTGTACTTCGAAAAGCAGCTCATATCAAATTAATTAACTAAGTAATCACTGTCCAAGAAAAGTAAGTTTTTAAAGACGTTACGTCTTTAAAAATACATTGGTACAATATTCAAAGGAGACTTTAACAGTTTTCTATTGTTTTTTGAAGGCTTATTTACAGTATAACTTTTAAGTTATTAGGGTCGGCAATACTGGTTTCAATACAGAATGATAGTCAATATTAGTATGCAGAGGTCATGGAAAGGGGAGAGATGTAGTCTCTGCCTACCCCTCCGGGAAAAGGGCGTAGTAAGTACGTATGTAAGTAAGTATATTTTATTCTCAATACTTCATCCAGGAATATCAAGCATGATATCATCGGATAATGACACTAGAGTGGTATGACGAATTATAATAACAGTTCACTCCTGCCACTGTTTTTTATCTGAATCACATAAATAGAAGAGTGATCCATCAATTTTTTTTGTTTATCCGACGGTAAGTGTAGGTAGTAATGCAGTTTATTCAACCTATGTGCAAATTTTTAAACTTACAAATCGCATTATTGTCGAACTACTTAAGAATATAAAAATTAGTTATATGAGAAATTTTGCTCACAGGCTTAGTGAGTGCCTAGGCATAGGTTTTATACTTTTATAAATTTTATTCGAATCTGAAAGACCTTTTTGATAAGCAAGATAACATAAAAACAAGTGTTACAAACTCCATATTTAAGCGCTGTAAACTATTTCTGTTTAACATAAAGTGACACTCAAAGGTGGTCGCACAAGATAGTTGCACTGCGTAAAGTGTAAATTATAATTCGAACCAGCTTTATGATCTCATTGAATCTGTGGGCGGTGACCCACAACAACACTACACTAGGTTTACCCGCAAGCTGGCAGTATGAGCGCGCGTCTTTGCGTTTACACTTGACGTTTTTGCGTCGCCATCTTTTTTTTGTTTGCGCGCCAAATTGGATAATTTTTAATGCGTTCTAGTGATTGTTTTGAACTAATTATGCTTAGAATAGTTAGTAATTAGGTTGAATAGTTTTAATTTGTTGTGATTAAGTGAACTGAAAGCTATCATTATTATCTAATTTGTATTTTGAAGTGCAATTGTGTCTTAATGTGTGGAGTTGGAAGCTGGATTTGCAACAACTTCGCTAATCGTAAGATTTTTTAAAATTAAATATGCTCAACGGCCCGAGAGCTTTTAATTTGTGCCATTGGTGCTTTAGACATAAATACAAAATAATGAATACACAAAATATCTTATAAAATTAATGAAATTAATAATTTTATTGATGAATATAATATAATATAGGTACTTCCAGATTCAGGATACCATTGAAGTAACTGAAATTTGCGTGAAAACTAAATATTCGCCTGAAAATCCGATTTGTATCAAAAAATTAATCATGGCACAGTAAAAAATAAAATGACAATACGAGTACGTGACGTAGGTCTGAAAGATACGAAATTCTTTACTTATTAAGTAATTCTTCAAGAAACTGCGCGGTTTCTCAAGTCTTCCTTTTACAGTGGTTAATCAAGGAAGACTTGAGATAATACCGCGCATGAAACAACCCATAATCGACCAGAAGAAGACTTATAAATACTTATTTGTCCGTGACCAAACTCCAGGGCCCAATAGTTTGTGGGGCTTTTCATGAACTTTTCCAAGGCATCGTCTTTTACTCTCATTCTCTCTCTCTCTGTTTCCATTCAGGTTCTTATAAAAAGTCCTTATAAGATTTATCAAAGTTCGTGAATATTCCAACGTGTCTACCGCGCCACAGAGCTGTTTTGCCAGAATCTTTTGACGAAGTTCTGCTGCCAGTCTCTTGACAAATTCATACTATTGGGAATACCCTACGCTTCGAACTAAGCAGCATCTTACTTCTATAACTTAAATATTCTTTACAGCAGGAAACTTGATCAATATCAGGAGAAAGATATTTTTAGTCTACACTTGTATCGTATACAATTGAAAATGGTTTCACACACATTTACGCAACTTATTCTGAAAGTAAATACAAATATTTGTACACATTTATGACTCATGCATATCTCATAATCCGACGACATCGCGCCTACCACATCCCAATCAGGGAGTATACAAATAATCAAAATGCCTTCCCAAAAAGTATAATACCTTAAACTAAAACATCTTATATTGTATTCAGATTACTTATAAGCTGTAACAGCAGTCATATCTCCATCATAAATCGATTAAAATACCAAATTTGTGCGCAAACTCGATTGTGAGGATCGATAAACCAGGAACCAATAAATAACATACATTTTAGTATACGTATACCCGAATTGGGTCTTTCGGCCTCGTCATTATTTCCTTAAAGTTAACCAATAAGCCTATACTTATTGGGCATTCTCCTCAGATAGCATTGTATCTGCCAGTTATGGTTTATGCTCGTCCGCCATGATGTGACCATCTTCGGAGGTCGATTACTCATTAGTGTTTTGGCGCGAAATCAAAAGTGCACTCACTGACCTGCGCAAAGTGAAAAATCAGGTAGCAATTAATTCGGAGCGAATGAACTCATTAAATTAATGACAACTTTCAACCTTACCTGTATGTATCATACATATGCAGATTTCTTTGTGACGAACAAACCTAACATCTATCAGAATTATCAAACAACCGCTGTCCCGCTTCTCGCGCGATAAAATTGGCTAAAGGGGGCTAGTCTCAAAAGTTTATATAAACTCTCTCTAGTTTAAAATTCTACGATTTGAAAAGTTTCGATTCGACTAGCCATTGTCTGTCAGATTACAAAGAATTAAATTGTTAACAGATAATTCTTTCTATGTCTGTAAGACGATTCGTTTCCTTTACCGTGTGTTGAGGCTTTACAATACAATCTGTTAGGTAAGTGTGTAGGATTGTTATGTTCACATTCCTATGTTTATACTTTCTACTAGGAAATCTTTCAAATATTCTTTCAATATAGGTAATACTCTCAAGTGTTTTCCTTTAATAAAAAAGGAAAGATATTGAACTATCTTTTTGCTTCACTCTTGTGGCAACATTCCAAATCTTTGAAATGAATAATCATACGTGATTATTGCTACTCTTAAGCTATAGTTTATTCAGCATTATTTTTCACCTTTTCTTTTTATTATAACAGATCTTACATAATAATGTAACTATCCAAAGTCAGATCAAAACTGACACATTCGAATACGTTGATGTCTTTATCTATCTATAAGTATCCTAGGTAGGTCCCCCGCGTAATAAGTATCCTAGGTATGTCCTTTTTAGTACAATATGTATGCAAAATTTGATGAAAATCGACTCAATGATTTAACTGTGAACTTTTAACATCAACTTTTAAAACGAACGTTGCAATGAAACGTAAAGCTGTTACGTATATTACCTTAATTATTATAAAGGTTATACTTGCATGTGTAGCCTAGTGTACCTACACAGATATAAATCTCGTTAGATTTAGACAGTAGACCGTAGCCCGTATTCTCCAAATCAGTCGATCGCTTTCCTTCGGATCGTCCGATAAACTCGCCGGGACCGCCGGCAAACATTGACTACATAATGCAACTTGATCTAATCGTCTATTTTGCTTTGAGATATACTTACCTATCTAATATATTATTATTTTTGTTGACAATAATCTGTTTATAAATTTTACATTATTTGAATGTGAACTCTTTTCGAATTTTTTGTACAGGTTATGTCTACCCCGTAAGGAATACGGGGTAGACATAACCGCTTAGTTTTTAAATTATCTCCCATCACTCTTTCTTACCTGCGACCTTTTATCTAAACGTCACGTCAGGTGATAAAGCGCGGTTTTGGCAGTCGGAGATTACCCTTATAAATTCTTAGATAGATTTAATATAGACTCAGCATAAAAGTCGCTATGTGTATTTTTAATTAATTTTACTTACATACAAATAGTCGTCACGTTTATTAATTATGTACCACTTACATTGCAGTGCCACGTAGGCGCGTCATTAGTCAAACGCGCGCAATATCCAAAAGATGATCCCACGCCGCTCTACCGCAAAAACTGATGACCATTTTTGATGTCATAACGATACATAAAAACCTCTTGAAGTGTATGAAACGTGATTTTTATGTATTCAAAAATGTAACTACATATTTACTTATGTACTTGTAGGTAACTTGTTTAGAATTGGTTCTTAGATGCCGTAGGTATATTTGATAGTGTGTTTACTTAGTCATGCTTGAAACAAGGATTGGACATCGACCTTTCTTTTTCCAACTGTGGTCGTGATTTTTAGACATGGGCTAGACAGAGTCAGACAGTAAGACTGTTAAAGAAAGAGAGGTATTCCGAGTCTTTAATAATATTATTCACAATAATACATAATCGGCTATTTTAAACTTTATTGAGCTTTAAGGCTATGAGCATTCTCTGCCAGTCAATCTTTAGAAATGGCAAACGGATAAGATAACCCAAGCATCTTAAAAAATATCTGAAAAAAGTCTGAAGTTGCTCATTCTTATGCGTATCAACGTAAAAAGAAAGTCAATAAGCACATTCTATTTATACTCGCAGTTTTGCATATGTGACCAACACATTTATGGTCGAACCCGTATCTATTGAAAATCAATAACCTTATTCTGCCACCGACACTGTCTTGGTCAACCCACACTTACCTAATAAATCAATCAAAATTCCTAATTAACTTGCTTTCTACTAGTTAATATTTGTAGTGTATCATATTGACATCTGTCATCGGCTGCCATTGCTCATTACTTGCGCGGGAGTGGGTTCGAAGACCGAAGCCCCAACCCCGCGTGGGTGGGGTACATAGACCCCATGTTTGGGCATGTGGGTTCTATTGTTAGGAAGACCGCTCACTCAAGTTATTGGTAGGTACATTTTGATAATGATGGTGACTGTCACATATGGTAGATTTTTTAAAAAATTATTTTTCTATTTAAGTAGATATTTATTTTTTTGCAGGTTATTAAATACGATACTATAACCTCTTGTGTATAAATACTTTATTATCAACAGAAGTATGTTAACCTAAAATGAATACTTTTACTTATAGGTTTAGGTACCATTTCTTTTGTAATTTGTGCCTTTACATTTTTTTCTAAGCATCACGGTATGGTAAATTTATTAGATCTAAATTTAAATCATTACAGAATAAAAAAAATATAAATATTTTTTAAATTAATTGCTAGCTACTGTTACGTACAAATTTTTTAAAAATTACTGTTTAAAATCATACAAATTTTATGGTTGCGATATATTTTATTTTAACACACTTTATTTGAACACTTATAATACCCATATTATGCCAACTATGATATTCAGACTTAGATCATTGTGGCAATAAGAACATATAATATTTTTAATGATAAAGGCGTAACAAGCGGTCTCATAGGTGCAGATAACAAATCTCTATATTAAAGCGTAGAGCGGGGGTGTCCAAATAGGCACAAGTCACACTGCGGATGAAAAAGATTAATTTTATTTATACCTATAAAAGAAAAACTTCATAGCTAAAGAAAACTTTTTCTTTCAATCATTTGAACGATTTCAACAAAGAAATGAACTTATAAATTTTTGATTATATGTACATAGTGATAGGTTGCTAGCCCATCGTCTAAAAGAAGCCTATCCCTTGATTTATATGTCATTGGAAACATCAAGCTGTTTGAGCTACATAGCATTCCAAGAAACTAAAAAGTACTTAGATAGAGGTAGAAAAAGACACATAATGCCCGATCAACGTTCTTAAATATTCCCCAGGAACATAACTGTTAATAAAATAAATTGAACCAAAAAACTTTTTTGTATAAGTCTGTGTGAAATAAGCTTTACCGCTTGATCACGCGTCTATGTGAAATATCTACGACAAGTGAAAGGCTTTTTGTACTACTACTATACTGAGACTACTAGCAGTTGCCTGCGGCCCTGCCCACGTGGGTCTGCGTGATTCGCGCTAAATAAATAAGTAAGTATATCTCGAAACTAATTCTACGACTTTATTACAGCCGAACGGTAAAAAAATATGTCACCAATGATAGGTTTGTTACTAATCGTTGGGTTAGAATTCCATAAAACAAATTTCAATTATCAATTTAACGTGCATATAGTTACCGTATAAATTTTACCCGAATCAGTTCAGTTGTTTAGCCATAAAATAAGTCTATATCCCTTTCAGGGTAGACAGAGCCAACAGTCTTGAAAATACAGATAGGTCACGTTTATCTGTGAAAGAATTGAGATTCAAATAGTGACGGTTTGCTGGCCCATTGCCTACAAGAAGAATCCCAAGTTTATAAGCCTATCCCTTCGTCGCTTTTAACGACATCCATGGGAAAGAGATGGAGTGGTCCTTTTTTTTCTATTGGTACCGAGAACCATACGGCGTTTAGCCATTACAAGAACCAAATATCCAGTATATTTGGTATATTTATTCAAGTAGGTAATGGTTAAAAAAATTCGGGCTTGCAAGTTGCAACGAATTCTATATTTCCGAACTGAAATTCAACCATATAACCCATATTTTTACTAAGTTTAGTACCTAAAATTCATCTTGTTCCTTTCAGTCCTTTATTAGAATCGCAAGCTTTCGATAAGTACAGAAACGCCATATTCATAAAGAAATTAGTGGGCCCTTCAAAGTGAATTAATTTGAGAAGGTACTAACACCTACCTATCTTGGAATTGGGTTAAACGGGCGATGTGGGCGAACACTGGTTGCGTCGCCTAGCTCGCTAATGTATACAATATTATTTTAATATTGCAATGCAATTCCTTATATGTTCATCGGTGTAGTTGCCGGCACTTAAGAATGGGACCACTATATGATATCTCTGATCCATGGATGTCTTGAGATAAGGAATCCTTACTCTTGATACCTTTGAATTTCAAAAAGGAGTAAGCATATTGTACTTACTTACAAATATAATAAATATTGTACGTATAAATTCCATTAAAATAATAGGATAAAAAGGACTATAAGTGGGATACCATGTTATTGGATTATGCGATGTAAAAGGCGACTAAGGGAAAGGCGATAGGCTACCAACCTGTCACTATTTAAATCTCATTTCCATCATTTAGCCTTACAGCGGCCTTGTAGTGTCTGTCTTCCCCGAAAGGGATATAGACGTGGACAATAAAGTCGCATCTTACGACATATAAGAGAAAGAGACAAACCTATTTTAGAGCTTTGCCACACCTCGAGTCAAAAACAAAAAGTTTTCTTCTGTTAAATCGTTAAAGGTAAGAATAACATATAACACGTTCCAATGAAGAATTTAATTAAAATGCCTGTATATGAAATGTCAAAGGGGTTATTGCAAATGGAATTAACTTTAAAAGGCAATTTGTAAACGCACAGATAATGACTCAATTAAATGTGGAATTCTTGAATGCTGTCCAAAAGCGGATTTGCATTATCCAAAACCGTATATGGAAGATACTCGTATATGTGTCGAGTAAATCTTGACGCTGAAGAGCCCACTCTATGGAGAGATGTTTATAGAAGACTAGCTTTTGCTTGTGACTTCGCCCGCGTTACAATATCTTCTCCTGGCTAAGATAATATATTAAGAAGATCGGTCCTTGGGATATTAATACAGGACAATATTATTTTACATATTGGTCTAGCCCAAAATGGAGACCGTTAATTGTGTTAAGAGATACTAATAAATACTAATACCTGAAGATACATACAAACTTACGATATTTCATAATTAACTACCTTTAGCCCGGGCCTTCTGACCCCGGATAATTAATTACTCAGACATTCATACCTCTGGCCTTGAATTATTAATTGTTGAAAATTTCATCAAATTTGGCCGAATGCGATTTAGCCATAAAGAACAGACATAATTATAATAATAGATACACAAACAAGATCAAAATAATTGTCTCAATAATAATTTGGTCTATAATATTTTAATCTATGCTCTATTCTTATACACTGATAGAGTTTTAAAACTTCTGTTATTCTAGTTTTGCTTGTATCTACATATTACCTACCTACAAACATGCTGCGACCTAGGTAGGTCGTTGCATGTTTGTAGGTCGATTAATTATAAAGATAGTGGTTAAAAATTTCAAGGAAGAGAGTAAGACTAAGTGAATTTCCCTTTTAAAAAAGTTATGGTTGCTAAGGGCAACCATAACTTTAATGCTTTGCATGCATGCATTATTGCATAATTTAAGTATTAAATCGGTTTTTGGATAAAATTTGTCAGTGCAGCGAAACAAAATATGAAATTCATCGTATGACAGGTTTATAAAAAAAAAATTGAAATGTCGATTAGAGTTTCAGGCAGATTTTTTTTAAGTACTAATTAAAGTAAGAAAATTATTTTCAAATATAAATTAATAGTAACTGAATCATCTACATGATCGAAATAATCTGCATGTTTTTGTTTGTACAAAATATTATACATAATATTTTTTCATGTAACCTATCAACATAACGCCATATACGGCAAAAGGCAGGTGATGCATTCGATCGCTGTGATTATAAACGCAACGGACGGAAGCGTCGAAAATAGCCGCGCATCGCACTGCGCGCCTCGTGCGCCCGCGCCGAAACTAAATACCCAAATGTGTGCGATCCCGGCCAGCGGTTGCCAAATATGGCATCAATCTCGGGTTACGGCGCGCGTCTCTGGCACGAGACTCCGCAAAAACGTCCTCTATTCCCGTCTAATGCGTGGAAAACACGTAAAAACAGTTTTTATTTCTGTAGCGAGCGCCCTCTAAATTTAGGTATGAAAACTGAAAGTAATACGAGCGATTTTGGTTCGACTCGCGGTTGTCTGTATTTAGTTTAGTGTCCGCGGCCGCGCCGGTGATAGCGTGCCATGCAATAGTGCAGTGTTTCTGTGATACCAGTTCTGATGCTGTGAAGTGCCGATAAAGGGATTTGGATGTCACAAATGCTGCCAGAAGGTGGAGGTGATTATTTAATCGTTTTATGTTCTTTTAAAATCAATTCCCCGATTTGTTTACCAAATTGACAAATGATAAACTCGACCTATGTGACTGGGAAGTGAGTTTATCAATATGGAAAGATAAAGTAGAATTCAATTAAGTTGTTTTCAAAGCACGAATGATGATTTATTTTAATAATTTGGTTTCAAAATTTTAATATCACTAACTCTTACTGTGGAATATAAGTAAAACAAAAAGAAAATTTAACATTTATAGGGTACGTACATATATTCAGCGGATCAAAGTTTTAGAACCACTTTTTATCTTCTAGAGATATTTTTTTAGACTTACACGGTTTTATTTAAAAAAATTATAAAAATAATAAAAATAAGTACTTACCTAACTAGTTCAACTACCCGAGTTTAAAGCAAATAATTGATTAATAAATAATGAAACAATCAATAACGTGTGTCGCATAATCGTGTCGTTGTTTCCAATCCAACTATCCCTTATTTTTTTTTTATTTTAAATTAACAGCAAAAAGTAAAGGCCAATAAATAAATAAATAAATCAATAAAATGTAGTAGTAGGTAACAATTTGATTCCCGCGTCAATGGGACACTTAAAGTTTGAATCATCTAATTCTATCACAAAGAATTAGGTAATGATAACCACACCTGGTTGCGGAGTGCAGTATAGATGGATTTCAATGTAGCAGTGGTTTTATTTGTAAATTATGAGTTCAAACTCCGCTTTTAGGTCATAACTAAAAATACTTTCAAATGTAGTTTTAAACTCTCCCAGGTCGATAAATCAATAACACCTTAGTTTTTACATTATAACTTCTAATAATATAACAGCTCTTTGCTATTGGCACATTTATTTTGTAAAGAGTTGATATTTGGTTTAGAAGATTTCGAAAAAAAAGGGTAAAAAGGAAAGGAGAAATACTTAGCCTTAAGTTCTTAAGTAAGAACTATTAATTATAAAGAAAAATAAAACTGAGTTAGTATACCGTTTCATAAGTTTTACTTACTTTATAGCTTTATATCTGTGTATTTTATAGATTTTTCTTTTTATTTTATCTAATTAAAAATCCATAGCTTTACAACTGGTAGAATGGTCCTGTTCTTCTTCACAAAAAAATCTTTATTTTTACTTCATCTAAATACATATATTTTAATTGCTACCTATATACAAAATTTCATCGTAATCGGTTCAGTAGTTTTTGCGTGAAAGAGTAACAAACATCCATACTGGCATCCTAATATACTCACAAACTTTCGCATTTATAATATTAGTAGAATGTTGTACTATCAAGTCAGTCTTTTAACAGTCACCACCGTTAAACAAATAAAATACCTTATTACACCGATGTGTGTCATGTACACGGATTGTCAAACTGTTTGCCCATCTCGTTACTATGAAAGCTGTTCGAAGCGGCCATTTGACCATATTTGGGTAGTGTCAAATGGTCATGTCTAGGTATGTCCCGGTTATATGCCAATTTTTCCCCCGGAGTATACGAGTATCATTACATTCACCGTTGTTTAAATATTAAGGCATTTTAACACTTATTTTATTTATTTCGTCGTTTACATGTTAGAATAATGATGCTACAATATTTGATTGGGGTGTAACAGTCTTATATAATTGAATTTTTAACAATAAGTAGGTACATTCCGATTAACTTTGCCAAAATCATCTCGGTATACTTAGGTACCGTAATAATTTCTGTAACGAAAATTCAAAGGACTTTAGAAAGTTTAAATACTGTAAATAATAAAATTATAATGACTAGAACTATTATTGCATTTCAAACCAGGTTGAGCAATGCCGGACAGTTAATCCAAATTGAGCTAACACTTGGTTGAAACTTGGAATATCCTCTCAAATTGCTGCCCCAACATTCACAAGGAAAATTACATGTAAAGTTA
Source organism: Amyelois transitella (assembly GCF_032362555.1). Taxonomy (NCBI): domain Eukaryota; kingdom Metazoa; phylum Arthropoda; class Insecta; order Lepidoptera; family Pyralidae; genus Amyelois; species Amyelois transitella. The sequence continues at coordinate 7,206,534 of NC_083523.1, forward strand.
CCTTGTTGTAATCTACTTATATCAATATAAATAATAAATTACAGTAGTTCAGGCAGTATGCATCTGTTAATCAGTTTCTAAGTAAAACAAAAAATGGTAACAAATTACTAATCTTAATCGCCCACTTAATATTTATTTATTGTTTACACATTGAGTTCGGAGTTATGTAAAATATTCTTCCTACAATGGCTCCACTCACGATTTAGTTGTTTTATAGTAAAACTGCAATAAATTACCGCGTTATAACCATTTACAGTTAATTTGTGCAAATATGAGCTTTAACGCTTCAAAAATAAAGCGTACGAATATGGATTCACCTACGCACTTATGAATCATTTGTTCTCTCATATAACTGGCCCCGACTTGGTCTGAATTAGCTATTAGCATGCCCTTAACTGGGGGTTTTATCTCAATTTAATAAAGCATAACAAGGTAAACGCTAACTGCTTGTATTGCTTTGAAACTGTTTTATTTGGACAGTTAATTAATACATTGTCGTTAAAATTTAGGCCTAGTTAAAAAGTAAATAAACATGCACTTAGTAATTACATCATTAACTTTGGAAAAATTTAGTAGATGAACGAATTTTTTTTATTGTAATACAGAATGATACTGTTTTTGGATAAGTTGACGTACCTACCTATGTTGCGGTGGGTTACCGGTGCGATTAGAAAAAAAAGAAAAGGACCACTCTTTCCCACGGATGTCGTAAAAAGCGACTGAGACTATAAACTTGGGATCCTTCTTTTAGGCTACGGGTTAGCAACTTGTCACTATATGAATCTCAATTCTATCATAAATCCAAACAGCTGAACGTAGCCTATCAGTCTTTTTTAAGACTGTTGGCTTTGTCTAACCCGCAAGGGATATAGACGTGATTATATGTACAGATGAATGTATGTTTGTTACTTGATTGCGTATGCGCAGATAAAACATCCTCCAGCGCGATTCTCGCACTCTGTTTACGAGTAAAGCCGATGCATTTGCATAATAATGCACTTTTAGTTTCGCAACCGTTAAGGTTGCAAATATTCTAAGTTTCTAACGTCTATGTTAGAATCTACATATACCGCTAAACGTGTCAACTAAATCCAGACTATAGATCGTATGGATTCATACAATCCACCTCAATAAATAAATTTATACGGGACAAATTACACAGATTGAGTTAGTCTCGAAGTAAGTATTAATGCACCTCAATACTTTTATATTTATTACGAATATTATAAATGGGAAATTGTGCTTGCTACTTACTTAAGCAATCTTCATTAAATTTTGCACATACATGCATACATAAAAATAGACTTTTTTTTTGAGGTTTTCATCTTTATGTTTTTAAAATACCTTTTATAAGTAATATATATATGTATATCTTATGATAATATTTATTTATTCTTAGTATAAAATACATCTCGTACTCTAACTTGATCTTTTTCCAACAAATTATGGTCATAGTAACGCTCACTTAGGAATTAGGTAAAAAATGTCGACGCCCACCAGATATTGAATACTCTGAATAGTTACACTACTTGGCAGCTAGCCAAATATTATGGCGGTTGTAACAATTTGTGTAACTAACTGAAAGAAATTCTATAATAGGGAATATTTTTTGACAGCCTTAAATAAAGTTGCGTTTTTTTTATCATCGACCTAGCTTACTTCGCTCTATTCTTTGCTTACATACATATATATCCATGTCCTTATCCCTTACGGAGTAGACAGGGCCGACAGTGACAAGGCTGAAAGGACATGTTCAGCTGTATCTTAATTTTTCTTTTGTATTATAAAAATATTGCCAACTATCGGATATAGGTAATAAAACAAGAAAAGCTATTATTTCATTGTACCTATAGTCCATTTGATTACATATGTAGTTATTATTACATCATTAAAATTAAGAAAACATAATGCTATGATTATAAAAAAAAATTGTCGAGTTATTACAGAGTTAAAACTCTCTTAATAAATTTACGTACATATAATCTTAATCTACAGACTACATACAGCCTTAGCCTTAAAGTTTCAAAGGGTTTGCTTGCTATAGTAACAACACAGTTTCACGTGGTTATCTCACACACATCTGTTACTACATAATTAATTCCGTATTTTATAAATAAACAGTCCGTGCATGTCGCGTCACAATCGTTACGTGGAAAAGAAGTGCCTGGCGGATTGCCAATTGTAAGATTTAGTGGTTTCCGCTAAAGAGCTGAATTAAATTTCTATTTGGGTATCATTCATTGAATTAAATAAGTACACTTGTGGATAATTTGCAAGCCTCTACTGTACTTTGGATAGGATTCATACTCAAAGACTTAGTACCTACCAGGTCGGAAGCCTGAGCTCAAAAAAAATAAGATTTGATTGTCAAATGAGTTAGTGACAGAATTATCACTACATACATATGTATTATAAAGTCCCCTTTTTTCTGTCTGTATGTATGCGCTAATCTCGGAAAGTTAAGGACGGATTTTGTTTGTTTTAAATGTTGGAAAGAGGGTTATTTAAGGAATGTTTGTCTATGTTACTCGTGCGCAGCCGGGGCAGGTCGCGAGTGTTAATAAGGGTTTTTAATGGTGAAATAAGTCGTATCTTAAGAGATATTGGTTATGATATTACAATATAATATGACAAACGATAGTTATATTTGACAAACGATGCGATCTACGAATAGTACCTAAAAGCTATCTGAAATTCCAATTTTATGGCAATGTGGCAAGCGTCTAACCTACATTTTGACGGACAGTTAAGTTAATAGGGAGTGGGATATTGTATGGTTTATATTTTTTTTTGTATAAACACACAATTACAATATTAATGTAAATAATTTACCAAAAGGAAATTATGGAACCAATTCTTATTTGTAAATGAACTATTGCCTCATTTTTTATTTTGACAGATAAGTAGGCACATCGTGCATCCTTTATACTTATATTACAAATGCATGCATACCAATGCATTATATTACAAATACAACCTAGAATCGTCCACCCAGGCGCAAATACCAAATAACCAAGGAGACCCGACCCACGTAAGTGAGACAAGGGAAGGAAGAAAAATAAGATTAATACTTTTCCATGTAGATGATAGATTACTATTGTAGGGTAAGCTACAGAATAAAACATTATTATATTTTCTGCACGATATCTGCATACTTCATATTATTCTCAATTAAGAACTTAATATTTAATAGCAAGCATAATACCTATCATCGCTGTATAAATACAAATTATATGAGTCATTTGAAGACGGTAAGTATGGGTCTACATTGCTTCGTGGGAGGCTCACTAATTTATGCATATATCCTTATTGATATGCAAGGTCGGACATTATGAGAAAAAGATATAGTACCTTATTGCGGTGTGGACACGCCCCCAGGATTCCGCACTAATTATCAAACAAACTTACAAATTAGACTCACATTTATCTGTAAACAGAAATAAATTTGTTCAATTAAGTTTAGTTTGAACATGAAATTAAAAAAACCGGTCAGCTGCGAGTCGGACTCGCGCACGAAGGGTTCCGTACCATCGTCACATTTGTTACTTAAATATAGATTTCTTATATTCACGTTTCTACCTGTTTATTAAAATCGACCATAAAATTGTTTCACAATTAAGTTTGTTGTAAGTATTAGAGCCCCTTTTAATATATATTTTATCGCTATGATTAACAACATAAATTATTAACATTTATTTTAAGTTAATATGGTAGTAAATATTGTGTGAAAATTTAAATCGCCTACCTGTTACCGTTATTAATATTGAGTAAAAATATACGAAGAAACACATTCATTGTATTTATGAAAATATCAACTTTTTAGCTATCACGGTTTATGAGATACAGCCTGGTGACAGACAGACGGTCTGACGGACAGACAAAGGCTTTGGAATAGAGTACCGTTTTTTAACCTTTAGGTACGCAACCTTATCAGTCAGTATTTCTGTATTTAAACATAAAGTTAATTTTATAGAACAGAACTCTAATAAGTACCAAAATCATGACTCATTTATCACACGATTATCTAATTTTTCTGCGAACGGTCTACCTGCGGATAGGACAGGAAATGAAGACGCATTTTTAACGAAGCCGTGGCAAATATGATCTTTATCATTTAGACACATATATACATTAATCACGTCTATATCCCTTGCGTGGTTAACAGAGCCCAATGTCTTGAAAAGATTGAAAGGCTATGTTTAACTGTATGGTTTAATGATGGAATTGAAATTCAAATAGTGACATAGTTTTCAAGCCCATCGCCTATATGAATCCCAAGTTTATTAGCCATTTTCTCCATCACATACATAACATAGCTTAGATCTAATGCCTAAGTGTGGATTAGTTTCGTTCCCCTGAAAGTTTTCAGAAGTCTGATGGGAATCGTTTTGTGTCAAAGACTGGACTTACCTTCACCTATAAACGAACGCACCTTAAGAATAAGTTGTATATTTTCGAGTTGGGTGTTATGACATGTTAGGGCAATTGTAGTACTGTCTGGAAGTATATATCTCTTTTTAAATAATTAATCTATACAGAATTCAAGTCAAATAATTCGCTATCTATAATTATTTGACCTGAATTGTGTAGAAGTAGTCATTGGACAAGATGAATATAGGAATGGTAACCAAAAGCAGAGATAAAAGGAATCAAACCAGAAACAAATTTAGTTACGAACATAACACGCATGCGTATTGCGAAATTGGTATCGTCTTAAATTTTGGCGGTGCGCGGGCGCCTTCCCAGCGCGGGTATTTCGGGCGCGACGAGCTCGAGTTTCATTCCTTTTCACGATCAATTTTTAGGACACCGTGCCATGAATCATTTTGTTGCGTGATTTGAATCGGTATACGACAGTTTTGTTACGAGTAGGTCTTATTCATTCTGATGATAATTGGTTATTGATAACACGAAAATTAGGCAAAACGATTTTAATTTCAAGATTTAAAAAATTGATAGGTAGGTAGGTACGCATTAAATCTTTGTATGTTTTCTTTGTCGGCTTTCCAAAATTATTTTCTCCATGACTAGACATTAATATTATAACATTCATACATACATATAATCACGTCTATTTCCCTTGCGGGGTAAACAGAGCCAACAGTCTTGAAAAGACACATAGGCCACGTTCAGTAATATAACTTAACATATTTGTGTAAAGGTATTACGCCCACAGATGTATAATCGTGTCTATATACCCTGCGGGGTAGACATAGCCAAAAGCTTTCAGCTATATGCCTACATTATACCTTTGTACTTAGGTACCTACTCGTATATTGATGACCATGGATGCAATCAAGAATTGTTTTTACTATGTTAAAGATATTCTTCTTACGCCAACATTCTCTATCCGGTTTCGCGCGGCCATTGCAATCCAGTTGTTCCCCCAGCAATTATACGAGTAGTTTACTTAGATTCAATGTTTACCTGCCCGCCTACACCTAGCTGTTTGCAATTTTCTTTACTTAACTTCTTCTGACCTTAACTAGTTCTGAACTAGGTAAGGTCAGGGTACAGAGATGTCACCACGTCATCATATTAACCAACAAGGTGGTCACATTTCTCTGCCCCCGACCGTACTTCATCAACAGCTATAAAGGTAGGTACATTGCAGTTGATTATCTTTGAGTTGATTGCATATCTTTTAGTTCCACTAATAGGTGCATGTCTGATTATATCTATCTATAGCAAAGAGCATTGGTTTCTCACTGGTACCTATCTCCTTTATCATTACATGATTTACTTTAATTTTCGAAGATAATTAATTGACTTACGAGTAGGTATAATAAATTAACAGAGCTATAGACATGAATTCGCTCTTAAAAAGCACAATCATGGTATGTTGAACTAATTAGGAACAATATGAATAATTTATTTTTGTCTCTCGATATCCGTAATAAAATACTCCTTTGTTTGTGTATAAATGTATGGATTGGCTAAGCCCGATGATTCATTGGTTTCTGTTTCGGAAGTATCACAACTATTTTAGGATGATTCGAAAAAGTTATCCAGACAGGGAAGGAAACGGGGTGCCTATTGTTCGACATAAACTTATTTGTGTAGATACAAGTAAATATCTTTTTCCAAAATTAAGCGAAGGTCTAAGGCCTAGAACGTTAAACACAAGTCCAATTGTTCCGTGGCCAAAAAAAATCTTTTGTCTCTTCTCTTTACTAAATGAATTGTTTGATAAAAGCGATGATTGATTAGGTTAAAATGAAATCTTTGCAAATTATAGCTTTCCGCGTACCAACTGATGATGCAAAATCTTATAATTTTAGTTTAATTAACATGCACCTGCAGCAAAATATTGATTTTTGAGAATAATATTTAAAAAATACCTACGTTTTGGTTGTTTCAGAAGTGATGCGCCGCGTGGCGTGCGCAGACGTGTGTCCCGCGCCGCCCGCGCCCGCCCCGCCGCTTGCGCAGCAAACCACCACAAGGTAAATAAGACTAAACTTTATACAAGTAGGTAGCTTTTACTAGAGTGTCCTTGTATGAGTTCCCAGAAATATTTACCAAGCATTTTTGTAGTCCTCCTGGCGTTTATTCCAGGTTAAGTCCTCATTTCTCTAGAGAAAAGCCAGAGTCCGATACGTGGTGCACCCACGCATCGGATTGGGTAAATAAGGTTGTTACAAGAACACATACAGTTGCCTAAATGAGCAAGGTTCTTCAAAATATTTTACCTCAGCATCAATAAATATTATGCCGCAGTCGTTTTGAAAAGATAAAGCTTGTGTTGATTGATCAATGTTAAAGACCTATTAGTTGGCAGAATAATATTAAGAAGAAATGTAATCTCATTTGATTTTTTTTTTTCATTTCCAGGTCAGAAAATAAAGAACTGCTGAGGCAACAGTTACTATCAACCAGCAAAGAGCGAAACGAGAAAGCTGAACCACCAAAACAGAAGCACGTCAGAAACCGGCAGAAGAACCGATGGAAACTCAAGTTCCACCACCAAGCGCTGCCGCAGGAATACCTTGACCACTACGAACAAAGTTTACAGAAGGCCAACGCCAAAGCCAAACCACAAAAACCCCCTGAAAAACCCAAACAAGAACCAACCTTTGACATCAACAACATCACAAATGAAACTTTCAAAATATGGGCTCAGAGGCTAGCGGGCATACAAAACGAAACAGGAACGCTGACAGTACCCAACTCTCCTGCTATAAACATGGCTAAAAATACAAATAAAACGGAAGATAGGAAAAAGAAAAATCCAGCTATAGCTCCAAGCAAAATAATGACTTACGAGGATCTTCCATATATGGGGGAAATGACGCTCAATAACTCTAAACCAAGGAGAGGACGAAAGCCGAAGAAAGCTGACATTTGCCATCTTATTTATGAAAACTATGGAACTGTAGTGCCGGGGCAACCTCCTCCCGCGCAAGACAGGTCTAATCCACACAGCCTGTGTTCACAATTTCGAAGTGACAATCCTGCAAGCTCTCCTAAAACGGACTTGCAGAATAAAATTATTTCTAATTTACTAGAACGCAAGTTATGCGCTGAGAATAAGAGAAGATTGGAGACTCTATCGCCTCAAAGGTTTAATAGCCCAGATGAGCCTATGCCCGAAGCTCCATTGACTATCCCTGGACCCCTTCATAGTGACGATGAACCATTGAATCTTTGCATAAGAGATCTTCATGAATTAAAAATACAGATCCAAAAGAAATTTGGTAACATTTATACTTCAGCTCCAGAAGTTAAGACTGAGATCGATGCTGATTCTCCTGAGCCTATGGAGGCAGAAATTAAGACTGAACAACCTAATGCCATATCTGTTATACAGAGGAACACGAATCTCTTGCCGTCGACCGCGAGCAGCTCACCAGATCTCTCACGGCAAACAAGAAATGTGTCTCCAACGCTGTCAGAACCGGCTCAATCTACTTCCTCTCCTGATGGTGACGGAAAATTTCCCGGATACGTTTACTGGCCAAATGCTGGAATCTACATGCATCCATTAGCTTTGCAAACTCAATTGTTGTACTACCAAAGGCTAGCGGCAGGACAAATACCTTTAGATGACCAAGAGAAAAGTCCGTCAACGCCAAATAGTGTGAGTGAAGCCGCGTCAACGGATACCAACTCTCCGTTAGACGAAACTAAAAACAAACTAGTGCTCAAACAAATTTCCGAACTCCTAGACCCAAAAGTGATAAAGCAAGTGGAAGAAGTCAAAAAAAGTCCTGATCCTGCTAAAATGAAAAGGACTTCTCCCAACCCTGTAGGTGGTCCTGTGAAGAGGAAACGCTCAGCTATTTTCATTCCCCCGATCCCTGCCAAAACCAATTCGACCACACCAACAACTGAAGTGAGCATTTGCAAATTCAAATTTACTGGAGGATCGAAACCGTCACTGCAAGAAAAGAAGATGTTGTCTGTTGATTCTGGTGGAAATTTTAGGTACTACAGCGGTACTGGCAACAAAGGAAACAAAGGGTATGATTACCTTCACAGAGACTCCAACCAGGGAAGATCTTCTGAGCCAGAGGCGTCTGTATCAACCCCAAAAGTGGACCACCCAACGAGTAAAGAGGACTTGAGTAAGAAGAAGAGGAAGTCTCGAAAAAGTCTGCAAAGAGAAAAGTTGGAGCAGACGTTCAAAGAGAAGGGGTTTTTGATTCAAACGCAGCAGTTGCAATCCGCTGAAGGAGCTACATATTGCAAGTTCAGGCAGCTTAGGAAATTTACTCGCTACCTTTTTAGAAGCTGGAAAGATTACCTTCCAGGGGAATTGGACGAGAGAGCTAATAATACTGAGGCTGTTCCCGAACAACTGCCAACGAATGAAACGCCGAGTGAATGGGGCTGATTTGAAGATTTCTATCCAAAGAAATGAATAAAACTTTTTATCCCGGCTACTCTAACTAGTAGCCAAATTTATATTGTGCATTTATGGAGTAATTAGTGAGATTAACAAACTGTATGAATCTGTACAAAGTCGCCACTCCGTCCAATGTTTTGTTTGTGTACCGTTTGTTGTTTTATGTTGTATTTATTTATTTGTTTGTTTATGAAATACCCATACATAACATGTCATTTAATTTTTTTATTATTAAGTATTAATAGGTTCGGAATACTCGAAAGCTTTTAATATAAGGTCTTTTAACTCTGTTAAAGGCAATTTAAAATAGGTAATATGTTTCATATTAGTAAATAAATTCTTCTAAGTAGGTATTCAGTATTGAAAGATCACTTTTATAAGGCACCTCGTAGAATAGCGCAACCTACCGCCGACTCAAACCGAATTAAATCTCAACAAAATATGGACCTTATAACAAGTGCATTAAACATTAACTTAAAAAAAAATAGTCTCCCGATACCTCGCTCATAATATCGGACAGTTCAGTTCGCGGGTTGAATGACGCACTCTGATTGGCTCAAATATTTTCGCGCCATTCAAAAATAAAACTTCTGCGCAGGTACCTTATAAATTCGGTGAAACTGTAATTATTATTGTAAAAATTGTACCTAGTGGGAAACTGCTCACATTGCCTTCAAAAGGCTACAGAAATCTGAATAACAGTTTAGATTTCAGCAAAGAAATCTTATTTAGATTTCTATGTGGAAACTCTTTTAGATAGGTAGGTTATAGCTTGAAAAAATATTGTTTGTCTAATCGTTAGTGCATTATAAGTTGTTACAAACTAGCTTTTGTTCGAGGCTACGATCGCGTGGGAATCTTGAATGAATCTCTTTTCCGTGGATGTCGCCTACTACGGGAAACCAGATTACTTTAGTCTAAGCTTCCCATCTAGTCTAGTAGCGAAGAATTTCTATTTCTTCTTCTCAGCATATTCTAAAAGTTGGGAAAGGCTTATAAATTTGTAAAAAGCATAAGCAAGCAACCTTTTACTATCTCTCAATCTCACATTTGAGTGTCTTTATAAACTATTTGTGAATTTATGTTTTCCCACGCATACGAAGTCGCGGGTACCAGCTAGTTACTAATAAACTAGTCATTTGACACCTCTAACTTAGCATTAAGATAGTATAATCATGTACATACGCAATTGAGAGGTAATCTAGTCAATAATTTAAGTTGTTAATACTATGTTCAGTTTATAATTAATTAATATATGTTTTTATACCAATAAAATACATTTTTATACTCAAAAAGTTTATTACAGAAGTTAATTCTGCGATGAAAAATATATGACAAAAAAAATGCAACAGGAATGTAAAATGTCCCAATTAAACATTAACCAAATGAATAAAGTCTATTATTTATAACAATGATAAGAACAATAAGCTTTACATGTTTTATGTTTTTGTCTGTCCTATTAGGGATGAACAAAGTTACGACATGAGAAAGCCTTTTCAAAAATATTGCATAAAATTTTTTAATTTTTTTTTTATTAACTATTTGTGCAATTCACATGATTTTGTATGTAAAAACTTGTAAAGTCTTGGCCCCACAAAAGCATAAAAAAAACAACGAACTATATTAGTCGTTATGTGTAGTAACACTTAGAAATGTATATCCCAATTTCCCATAGTGATTGTTAAAAACTGTTCACATGGCACTTTTTTAGACCAATGAGAATGCTCGCATTTTTAATACACACTTCCGTCCTATTTTACGATATCACTACGAAAATTGGGATCAAAATAAAAATGTTATATAAAAAAAAACATACATGAACATGATTCGATAAGATTAATGACCTTAAATCCTAACCCTTCAAAAATAATCTTTTCCAAAATCCTTCCAACAGTCTAAAAAAACCTTGTTCAGCATAGGTACTATATAAAGGCACTTATACATATATATATAAAAAAAAAGATCTCCATTCATGTAAATACATAACAAACAACGTAAATCGATATATCTACCGACAAAAATGAAACTTAGGAACTAAGAACCATAGACTCAGAGATGGCATTAAAAATTGTCTATGGTATAAAATTAAAAAAAAGATGCTGTTCTTGTAATGGTTTATGCTTCTTTTTATATTCTAAAAATGGAATGTATATTAATGTCAATTATGAATTTTTAATCAGTCACATTTTATGATGTAACAATATTATATCACAGCACAATCTATTTTTTTACTTTTTAAATATTTATGAAATACGGCAATATACGTACAGAATTACCAGCGAAGCCCTTAGTATTTAAAATGAGCCAATCGGCGTTTATGAAGAGAAAAAAAAACTTGTTTTTAGGGCGCCTCTATCGACTGAAACAGTATTTCATTACACGCAACGAACCAGACAAGAACAGCAACTAACGAATATATTTACCTTGAGTTTTGTTTCAATCTAGTGACTGTAAATAACTATATGGAATTGTAATTAGCGCTCCTGGCGGAAATTAAGGATTTTCGTTAAAACAAAAATGAATACAGTCACTGGTTTTGTATAAAACAAAAGTAATTGAATTGTTAGTGACGTGCATAGATATTCTTCAGAGCAGTTAAAGACTATCTCTTAGTTCGCTAAAGTAATCGTGGGCGGGCCACATATCATACAAAAGTCGACGGCTATAGAAAAAGTTTCCAAAATGGCGACTATGGGCAAGCTTATTGTAAACTACAAAATACACCTTCCTTCCACATCTATCCAATTAAGGTCAGCGAGAGATCGATAATTTTCTATCCCGCTCTGTTTTTGTCTAACAAAGATTTCTAACCTTAAACATTTTAAAATATATCCAAAAGACTTTTATCTTCATGCAGCTCAGATGATATCTATCACTATGCACGTCACCAGTTTCCACTGCAGTTTAAGCTTTGAGTACCGCCTTAGCAGCGGCCACGACGTGGGGCGCGGAGAGGCCGTACTTGTCGAGCAGCGCGGCGGGCGGGCCCGAGCGGGGCACCTCCCTCACGAACACGTGCTTCACCACGATGTCCCGCTCCAGCGCCACGGCCGAGAGGACTGCTTCGCCGATACCGCCTGAAAAAGATTCGAATTTTAATAAGACCTTATGAATGAGAAAGTTTTACCCCATCAAATCTATACTAATATTATAAGCTGAAGATTTTGTTTTGTTTGAACGCGCTTATCTCAGGAATCTCTACTGGTTCGAATTGAAAAAATATTTTTGCGTTGAATATACCATTTATTGAGGAAGGCTTTAGGCTATATAACATCACGCTGCAACTATTAGGAGCGAATAAATAATGGAAAATGGAAAAAAAAAGAGGGAAATTATTCACCCTTGAGTGCTTTAATGATGCCCAAAATAATTATTCCACGTGGACGGCGAAGGGGGCACAGCTAGTTTATAAATAAAGCAAAGCAAATTGATCAAAATTTCAGTCTTAACACTGATTAGTAATGTGTAATTAATTGCCTGATAGTAATAAAGCAATTAATTAGCATTGTTATCGTAAAAGACGATAAAAAAATATAGGCACATTCATCCAATGCAGTTTTTATCTAATTAAAAATGTGTAAGGTCCCTCTGCCAAGGTTAAAGAGGTCAAGTCGCTTCGCGTAAAAACCTCACCCAATCCAGATCATAGACAAAAGGCGCACCCCGGATTCCTTTCCAGAGTTCAGGATGTAACCGGGACTAACGCCAGGAGGAAGAAGAATAAAATAAAGAACCTCACCAGCTTGGTAGTGGTCTTCCACGACGACCACTCTGCCGCCGACTGCCCTCGCGTGCTTGATGACCGCGGCTTCGTCCAAGGGCTTGATTGTGAACGGATCTAGTACTCTTGCGTCCACGCCTGAAAATTAAACATTATATATATTTTACATTAGCCTTCATATTTTATACTTAAATTCCTGTTATCCCATTCCCATCCATGTCTTTGATTTGAATAACCAAAATAAACAAATAGACATATCGTTTTCCATGGTCTGTGTTTGTATTTATATTTGTTGTCTTTCATAAAAATCAGAAACATTTCATAGCAAAAATTTTTGTACCACAGGTTTTTAGGCAATGCATGAGATTTAAAACACGGAAATTACTACCCTTTAATTATGTAAAATAAATTATTCCCCTGGAGTTGGTAGTAAAACAAACGAATGTAATTCTGATATTCTTTTTTGTTGTTATAAAGATTTTATCTTATTGCACGGAAGTGCTCCCGCCAAGTCGAGCCAAGCAAACCTTTACTTAAAAGATTTCATACAACCTTAACTTTGGTTCTCTCAATTTTTTTTTTACAAAATTTAAAATCATGTTATAAATAAATTACCTTCTGCCTTCAGCTTGTCAGCGGCGGCCAAAGACTCGTGTAGAGTGATGCCAGCACCGATCAACAAAACTTTGTCTTTCGAGGACTCTCGCACAACTTTGGCTTGCCCGACCTGTAAAGAAAAATGTACTATTTAGCACTGAAATAAAGTCTAATGGGATACAATTGAATTGTGTGATAAGAAAAAAGAAGAAGAATCGAAGAAAAAAGAAAAAATAAAAGAAGAAAGAAGGTGATGATACTGATATGTTTATCAGTGTCACCTTCTACTTCTGCTCCCGAAGCAAGGCACGCGCGATGCCGTTTTTATCGCTCGAAAAACTATCGCTTCCCGTTTCACGTCGTAATAAAAAAGCGAAACAGCGATATTTTTCGCTGTGTGGCCCAATGATAGAATACAAATTCAAATAGTGACAAGTTGTTAGCTCATCGCCTAAAAAAACAAGTTTATTGTTCTATCCTTTAGTCGCCTTCTACGACATCCACTGGAAAGAAATTGAGTGTTTTTTTCTATTCTTGTCTCTATTGGTGCCGGAAACCACACGGCACTAATAGAAAAAAAGTGCGCACAGCATAAAAAAAAATAATATAGGTAATTATGTATTCAAATAGTGACAGGTTGCTGGCCCATCGCGTAGAAAGAAGTTTATTAGCCTATCGTTTAGTCGCCTTCTACGACATCCACTGGAAAGAAATTGATGATCCTTGTTTTAATAATGCTGGAAACCACACGTCACTATAATAGAAAAAAAGTGCGCACGGCATACAAAAACAATACATACATACATACATACATAAAATCACGCCTCTTTCCCAATAAAAAAAATAATAATATACATACATACATATGATCACGTCTATATCCCTTACGGGGTAGACAGAGCCAACAGTCTTGAAAAGACTGATAGGCCACGTTCAGCTGTTTGGCTTAATGATAGAATTGAGATTCAAAAAGTAATATATAGGTCATTATGTGGAAGTTACCTTGAAGACCTCATCGTTGGGGTACAATATGGCGGTGTTGGGGCGAGAGGTGCGGATGTAGCAGATGCCGCGCGTGTTGGCCGCCAGCTCCACGGCGCGCTCCGTCGACACCGCGTCTCTGGCGAATCGTATTACAGATTACAATTATTTTTTTCTAAGAGATAGGCTTATAAACTTTATAGGGATTCCTTTTTTGGGCGATGGGCTAGCGACCTTGAATCAACACTTCTTACCTAGCGGCAACGGTATTTTTAGCAATTGAGCGAAGCGAGTTGGGTCTAATTCGAAAATAATTCTCGTATGTAAACGTGAGTTAAATAACTCGGTAAATGATGTGTGATGTGAAATAATCAGACACATAACCTTACCGGTCAGTCATCAACGTAATAAGACAAATAAAATTTGAAAAAATAATTCTACATATGGTCACGTCTATATCCCTTGTGGGTTAGACAGAGTCAACAGTCTTGAAAAAACTGATAGGCAGCTATTTGGCTTAATAATAGAATTGAGATTCAAACAGCGACAGGTAACTAGCCCATCGCCTAAAAAAGGAATCCCAAATTCGTAAGCCTATACCTTACGCCTTTTACGACATCCATGGGAAAGAGACGGAGTGGTCCAATTCTTTTTTGGTATTGGGCCGGGAACCGCACAATAAAAATAAATATATATTAAATCCCTTAGTAATATTATAAATGCGAAAGTTTGTCTGTCTGTCTGTTCCGTTTTGTCAGCTAAACACTTAGACAGATTCGAATGAAATTGGTATGCATATGCATACATATAAAGTATGTATTAAATATGTCGCACAATAAATACTAACGATGGATAGAAGACGGTGGCGGTGGGCACGGCTCTGAACAGAGCCAGGTCCTCGAGCCCCATTTGAGAAGGGCCGTCTTCTCCGATGCTGACTCCGCAGTGAGACCCCGCCAGGTTTATGTTCGATTGGCTGATGGCACCCATGCGGATCTACAACAAATAAATAAATATATATATATATACGGGACAAATTACACAGATTGAGTTAGCCCCGAAGTAAGTTCGAAACTTGTGTTACGAGATACTAACTCAACGATACTATATTTTATAATAAATACTTATATAGATAAACATCCAAGACCCAGGCCAATCAGAAAAAGTTCTTTTCTCATCATGCCCTGGCCGGGATTCGAACCCGGGACCTCCGGTGTCACAGACAAGCGTACAACCGCTGCGCCACAGAGGCCGTCAAAATCATTACCCATTTTTATAAGTTACAGCAATGTACTCTCGCGCAGAAGTAAAAATTTTGAGTGGCGTTAAATTTTTTGCACCTATCAGTCTATCAGGGCGAGTCTTTTGAACCTGCGAATTTGACTTTAAATTTTATTGATCATCATAAAAAGATAAAAAGAAATAGCAGAAGTAGATCTGGGTCGTATCCCACAGGATTTGTTTACACAAAAACAAACGGGGAAAAGAGTTCCCACAAGTTCCATGCGTTAAAATACAACTGTTTGCTATTATGAGCGAACTTAAAGTGCTTGTAATAAGGTCGTTATTTGATTGAGTTTTCATTAGATTTGATTCAGCAGTAAGGCTATTCTGCGCCGTTGAATATTGCCGATGCGTATTCCCGGGTTCGAATTCCGGCAAGGGCATGATAAGAAACTAACTTTACTAACTTAACTTTTTCTAATTAGCCCGAGTCTTGGATATTTATCTATATAAGAATTTATTATATTATTTATATTATATAAAATAAAGTATCGTTGAGTTAGTATCTTGTAACACAAGTTTCGAATTTACATCGAGGCTAACTCATTCAATCTGTGTAATTTCCCGTACATATTTATTTCATATTTATGACTTGTAATAATTTAATAAAATTTGATTTGTGTGAATGCTACTGCCCACATCGACCAACGGAGGTCGCGTGAGTACGACAAACAAGTTTATGTTGCACTGACTTGACGAATACACAATATTTTATCGTGCATCTTATTATTTTAACAGTGCGTCAAAGCGACGGGTAGCTTTTATGATAAATTACATACAAACTTTCACCTCCCATTTTAGTAAATAAGGGATTGGTTTTTGAAAAAAATGTTTCCATGTTAGAACGCAGGTTTCAAACTATGTATATGCATACCAATTTCATTCAAATCTGTCTAGGTGTTTAGCTGAGAAAACGGAACAGACAGACAGACAAACTTTCTCATTTATAATATTACTAAGGGATTTAATGTGTATGGTTATACTCATTGTTTGTAAACACTTGTGTTTAATTGAGAGAGAATCAATGGACGAGTGGTTTAGACTAGATTCCCCTGCAATGGCTGCGCAGTTCAGATGCGAGTCGATACGTATAAAAACCTGACTCATCCAATCTAGAACCCATGATCAAACGCATACTTCGAGCCATATCCAGAGCGGTGAGGATGTAACCATGACTTAAGCCAGGTGGAAGAAGATCCGTGATGTTCCCATGTGATTACCTGATCAAAAGTCCTGGTGAAGAATGCTGCGAAAGTGGAGGCGAACACCACAGCACGGTCGCGGCACGCGGCGCCGGTCGCCACTCCCACCAGGTTCTGCTCGGCTATGAAGCACTCAATGTATCTAGATACGAAAGACGAGATATTAAGTTATTAGAATATGCCTGTATAAGGAAAAGTCGATAGTCTTTTTAGGGTTCCATACTATTAAGTTCCATACGCTTAAAATTTTCACAGAATATTAAATTGCATATTAATTTTGAAAAATAAATAATTAAATAACAATAAAGTAATCGATCTCGTACATACATACATATGGTCACGTCTATATCCCTTGCGGGGTAGACAGAGCCAACAGTCTTGAAAAGACTGGTTGGGCACGTTCAGTTATTTGGCTTAATGATAGAATAGAGATTCAAATAGTGACAGGTTGCTAACCCATCGGCTAAAAAAAGAATCCCAAGTTTGTAAGCCTATCCCTTAGTCGCCTTTTACGACTCCGATCTCCCTTACAACAAACGTATTTGTCTATCGACAGCGATATTTAATTAATTTCTCTGAACTTATTAGGAGTAGACATGTAACGTGGTATGTATTGACCGCGTTGTAGTTCTAAGGAATTGCGCGCTAGAAATATGTAAGTAACAAACGTGATGTTGGTATGGAAATTGGTCGGTTCAACACGTCTTGATTTCTACAAAAAACAGTGTCCGTAGTCATAGTGGGGTCTTTTTGGGTCCCATAGAGATTTAAAGAGCATAAATTGAGGAACAGATGAAGATTATTAATATAATCGTAATTAAGCATCATTTTTATTTAGCATAATCATTTTCAGATGTAAAACTTCAAGAAAAACGATGATTATGCCTAGCAAAAATTAATGCAGTTTTCCCCCAATCAGTGGCAATAATGATTTGACTTTCAGTACTGTATAAAGTGTTACCAGTTTTGTGTATTTCCAGTATTCAACAAATGAAAATAACGCGTGTCGTGCGCGTATAGTTTTTCGAAGAGTTTTTAGAGTACCGGTTCCCCTAGTTAACACAAGATTTGCGCAAAGGTTAGGCATCTTCATTAAAATATATATTTACAACTATGTAATCAAATTCTGCAATATTAAGAGAAAATCTATACGTGAAGCCCAGAGGCTTATTAAAAATTGGTTGTCTACTCTAAGTTATGATGAAACAGAAGAAATATTAATCATTGAAAGTTGAGTCGAAATATTCCCTACCCACTTACTATCTAGTTTTTAATTTAAGTTTAAGTAACTAATTATTTTTAAATTCCGTCTGGCTCAGAAATTGTATGTTGAATTATTGTAATTGACTTCCTCGATACAGGCTTGCCTAGTGAGGAAGTCATAGATATTAAGCATAATAGGCAAATATTCTGCAATATACATGTAACCTTCTCTGTAAATTATGTTTATGGTCATGTTTATGTTTATTGTAGCAAATAAATGCATTTTCATTTTCATTTATAAAAATTTAGTATATAAATAAGCTGTTAGGTATCTTACCTCTCAGGGTAAGCATTGCGCAGTTTATCACTGAAAGTAGAGTTCTTGGTGTCTCCGTCCAAAGCGATGACTCTGTTAACAAACATACATATACATATTAAATATAATTATGAAAAACAAAATGCTCTATTATTTTTTGAAAACGCGACAATTGGAATTGCCAGTCGGGCAGTTGTCGGTTTCTCGCTTTTCTCTTTGGAAAAGCGGTAGGTATTTTGCTAATATTTCTAAAACAGAAATCAACATTTATGCATTTATAACACTGCACTGGCCTCAACTGATTAGGCTCTGATCAGCGCTCGCCCTACCGGCCACGTTTTTATTTTATTTTGAGTATTAATGCCTTACTATAAGTTTGGAAATAGTTCTTTCTCGGTGGAAAAATTGATTTCCCGCGTTTAGAATCTTCGTTGCTATTGGCGGATGGCGTAGCATACTTCGCTGTGATTGGCCGATGGCGTATGTCGTTAGAGGTCGCCACCTATACGTTTCGTACTTACCGCATGTTAGTGTCTGCGATCTTCTTCAAAGCAGTTCCGTAGGCCAGTCTGGTAGCAACCAACTCTCCCGCCTTGTACGAAGGAGGGGAGGAAAGGGTGATGTCGCTCAGGTGAACCCTGGGCGCCTCGGATAGCGGAGCCTTGGGTTTGAGAGACACGTTGGCATTCTTGATCTGAGTTTGGAGGTGCTGTCAAAAAAGACAAATTTCAATAACATAAATGATTTTATTATTGGAATTTCCAGTTCATACTTTTTTGTAGGGATCATCTTAAAATGTTTTTGTATAATGGTCTTAAATAGTAAATGATGCACGAATGAACAAAAAATTATTGCTTGGAATGTGTCAAAAGAAAATAAAAAAGAACTTGAGTCCAGAGCTGCATGAAGTATTACAAATAAACAGTTTTGACAGATGTAGCTACATAAATACATACATATAATCACGACTCTATCATATATTCAGAGCCAACAAGTCTTGGAAGAGACTGATAGGCCACAAGCAGCTGTTTGGCTTAATGATATAATTGAACCTTGTCGTGAACCAAATTGTGATAGGTTGATAACCTATCGCATAAAAGAAAAATTTCAAGTTATAACCCTATCCCTCGGTCGCCTTTTACGACTTTCATGGAAAATAAATGGAGTCCCATTTCTTTCTATTGGTGCCGGGATCCACACGGCAAATTGGATCTTTTCTTTGTACTTTCACCTATTATTATCATTAAACACATACATACATATGATCACGTCTTTATCCCTTACGGGGTAGACAGAGCCAACAGTCTTGAAAAGACTGATGGGCCACGTTCAGCTGTTTGGCTTAATGATAGAATTGAGATTCAAATAGTGACGGGTTGCTAGTCCATCGCCTAAAAGAAGAATCCCAAGTTTATAAGCCTATCCCTTAGTCGCCTTTTACGACATCCATGGGAACGAGATGGAGTGGTCCTATTCTTTTTTTTTATTGGTGCCGGGAACCACACGGCATCATTAAAATTTGATAACATTATCGAAACCTGTGTTAAAACGAGAGGTCAGACGGCTGATACCAGTGAAAATAATATTTTAATGGTTCTCAAAATAACTCTTGAAACTTTTTGGGTCAAAGTTTAAGCATTCAACGTGGCAATGCAATCAGCCTTCTGGCCAATTTGCCGTGGGCAAACAATTTATACCAGTTTCTTTTTCTCTTTTTATTATAATGAATAATTTTTTACTAAGTATATTTTGTAAATATATCCAGATTAAATACTCTAAAACTTCATTACATAAATATTTTTTAAAATCTCACAAAATACTTTAAAAAATGTACAGTATTTACCAAATATAATTTTTAACTATACATATTTTGATCAATTTTTGTCCTACACCGAAGCATTTTCTTCATTAACATTCATGTAAAGCAGATATAGCAGTATAGAAAAGAGAGAGATAGCGATAGATTTGTGTGAATGCTACTGCCCACATCGACCAACAGAGGTCGCGTGAGTACGACAAACAAGTTTATGTTGCACTGACTTGACAAATACACAATATTGTATTGTGAATCTATTATTAATCAGTGCATATTCAAAGTGGTGTTACAGTATTTTGCCGTGTGGCACCAATACAAAAAAGAATAGGACCACTCCATCTCTTTCCCATGGATGTCGTAAAAGCCGACTAAGGGGTAGGCTTATAAACTTGGAGTTCTTCTTTTAGGCGATAGGCTAGCAACCTGTCACTATTTGAATCTCAATCCTATCTTAAATCCAAATAGCTGAACGTGGCCTATCAGTCTTTACAAGACTGTAGGCTCTGTCTACCCCGCAAGGGATATAGACGTGATTATTATGTATGTATGTATGTTACAGTATTTTCAAGATTATTGGTTCTGTCTACCCCGTTAGGGATAAAGACGTATGTAATCAGGTATAGAAAGGAGACCGAAAAAAATAATCTACAGGAGCTATTTCGTCATGAAATAAAGCACACTCAAAATAACGATTTCGAACATACTGAAATTCATCCCATCTGCTCAAAGCGCCTAATTACAGACACAAATTTAACTGCAACAAATAAAAATTACATTCTCTTACCTTGATGATCTTCTCTCCATCAGCTCCCAAAGCCTTCCCGTGCCAGTTCTCCAGATCCTCGATACCTGGGAATCCCTTCCCCTTGAAGGTCTTGGCGACAATGGCGGTGGGTTTGCCGGAAGTGCTGGCAGCCTCGTCGAACGCCTTCACCAACTCTGTGACGTCATGACCATCTACCACCAGGGAGTGGAGGCCGAATGACTTCAGACGAGCGTCGTAGACGTTCAACTGGAACAGAATGATTTGTTCAATGTTATGTTAATTGTTGGTTAAAATATCATGGGAACTGTACTTAATACGCTACTCTTAAATGTTTTGGTATACAAAATGTAATAGAATAGTAATATAAGAACAAATAATATTATATTTAGATGGAAAAACAATAGGAAAGTATAGGCTTATAAACTTGGGATCCTGCTTTTAGCCGATGGGCTAGCAACCTGTTATTATTTTAATCTCAATTCTATCATTATGCCAAACAGCAGAGCGTGGCCTATTGGTCTTTTCGAGACTGTTGACTATGTCTTCCTCGCAAGGGATATAGACGTGATTATATGTATATATATATATATGTAAAAACAATAAATCAGTTGAGAGAGAAAATACGAAATCAATTTTTTTATGTAACCTATTAACATTTTTGTTATTGTCGGTACGATAAATCATTTCGCTTTTATATAACACACAGATAATATAATTATCTACCTGCTCTAATTAAGACTATCAGCCAACCACGTGTAGCTACGCTATGATATTGCACAATTTGTCTACAAAACACGATTAATATTATGCAATGCTTCTCATTGTGCTTAATAAGAAATAAATTAATTTTTTTTATAGACCTTTTTTCTATTTGCGTTTAAGAAAATTAGAACAATTAACTAAAAGTTGAATACATTATTTGGACTTGACTTGATGAATTTATTTCTATTTAAATTATTTACTCAACCAGCACACTATTTTCATATGATACATACATATTTGTCTGTTCCAAATGTTTGTAGTAATTTTTCTACAGTGAGACTTATTTATCTACATACACAGTATGCCTCTTTCCCTCCAGGAAAGAGGCATACTGGTAGGCAGAGACTACATCTTGCCACGAACGCAACGCCCTTGCTCCCTCTTACTATCTCGTGAGTTTCAGGTACTCTTGACCTTACGTGATGTTCCGTAAGTGGAGGTAAAATATGATGGAAATGAGGTCAACACGCAAAACTAACCTGATGTTGTAGTGAAGTAGGCTCTGACTGACCCAACCGGTTGACGTCGAAGATGACCAGTAACCTATCTAGTTTGTAGTTTATACCTTCGCCTACTTCAGCCAATCATAATTTGTTATGTAAAGAATTAACTAAGTAAATAGCAGACAAAAAAACTAACCTGATGTTGCAGTGAAGTAGGCTCTGACTGGCCCAACCGGTTGACGTCGAAGATGACCACCAAGTTATCTAGTTTGTAGTGGCTGGCGAAGTGCAAGGATTCCCAGATGCTACCTTCAGCAGCTTCACCGTCTCCAACTAAGCAGTATACTCTAGAAAGAAATAAAAAAACACCATAATTCTGATGGCAACATACTCTGCCTTTTAAGGCGTAGGAATATTTTAGTTATTCGAAATTTACCTACTTAACTAAGTTCCAATCTTCTAAGATTATATGAAATCATAATCAAGATCAGCATGGAAGCTTAGTGTATGTACATTTTTTGTGTACTTATGAATTATTTTAAATACTATAGCGAATAACATACCAATTTGAAGTTGTGTTGCTTGGTTTTATTGATAATATGCTAACAAGCTTACGTATTTTTTCATATACTAAGGAGCTTACGATTAAATCAAATCTAGAATTAATATAAATCAGGATATTCTAGTGTTTGAATGCTACTGCCCCCATCGACCAACGGTGGTCGCGTGAGTACGACAGACAAATTTAATATCGCACCAGATCGACAAAAACACAATATTCGAATTGTGTTTCATAATAATATCAAGTGCTTTTTAAATTCGTATAGGTACCACGGAATTTATAAGTTTCCTATAATGACCATTGCAAAAGATTGCAATACAACATTGTCTCCTTAGTAGACATGTTATTGTTCCCTCTTTTTGTGTAAATAATTTTGGTTCAAGGTTAAACGTCAAACACAAAACTGTCTAACGAATTGTTAATTTTTGCATACTTCGATTTAGTGAAAAGATTTGAAACTTCTTTGTGGTCCATCGATGTCAATGCCAACATTACAGTCTTTGCAATGTTAATATACCAAAAATTGCAGTATCAATTCATACCTGTAAGGCGCCTGGTCAAAGTACTTCCCGACGTAGGCCATACCAGCGGCCACCGCGAGACCCTGACCCAGGGAGCCTGTGCCGACGTCCACGAAGTTGAGCCTAGGGGTCGGGTGACCTTCGAGGTCAGAATCCAACTTGCGAAGGTTCTTCAGCTCGTCCACAGGGAATAGACCGGCTTCAGCCCACGCCGCGTATAGGATTGGGGCGGCGTGACCCTAAGGGGCAAGAAATAAAAAAGATCTTAATGTGTAAAAAGGACTTTACTTTTGTGCTGTATTAAATCTATCAATTGTACAGTCACCTAAAAAAGTCTTAATACTTTTTCAAAGAATATGTTTATACAGCAGACTTTCGTGACTGTACCTATTGTGAACGCAATAGTTGTATACATATTTTTTTTAACTACGCGTATTAAGTATTTTTGATAATTTATTCTTAGCAAATACAGTGTAAAGTTCAAACTATTTTTTTAAGTATTATTGTGATAGCGAGATGCGCATGCGCGTCACATTGTGAAGGTTGCGGAGGTCACCCGGGAGACGTTTCATGTAGAAACCCGATTCACCTGGTCCTGGAGCATGCTCAAAATTCTCTCCAGAAAAGTTACGATGTACCAGGGATTATATAATGTGTATAACAGGACGGCCTCTGTGGCGCAGCAATACCGCGTTTGTCTGTGATACAGAAGGTCCGTTCGAATCCGGGCCAGGGCATGATGAGAAACGAACTTTTTTTGACTTTTCATATAAAATATAGTGTCGTTGAGTTAGTATTTCTTAAAGCAAGTGTCGCATTTACTTCGAGGCTAACTCAATTTGTGTGATTTGTACTGAATATATTTATTTATTTATAAAAAACGCTGTGTGGTTCCTGGCACCAATTTAAAAAAAGAATAGGACCACTCCATCTCGTTCCCATGGATATCGTAAAAGGCGACTAAGGGATAGGTTTATAAACTTGAGATTCTTCTTTTAGGCGATGGGCTAGCTACCTGGCACTATTTGAATCTCAATTCTATCATCGAGCCAAAAAGCTGAACGTGGCCTGTCAGTCTTTTCAAGACTGTTGGCTCTGTCTAGCCCGCAAGGGATATAGACGTGACTATATGTATGTATTTATAAAACATATACCTTGGAGAGTATGAATCTGTCCGCGGAGGCGTCCCTGGGCGCGGAGATCTTGTACCGCATGGTGTGGAAGAAGAGCACGGACATTATCTCCGCCATTGACGCGCATGACGTCGGGTGACTAAAGACAAAAATAATCACTACATTATTATAAAGACCCCCTACTTTCTCTGCTCCTGTATATGCGCTTGCGCTAATCCCAAGGTTCCTTTTCAAAATGTTGGCAAGAGGGTTTTCTGAGGATGGTTTATATCTATAAATGCTACCCGTGCGAAGCCGAGGCGAGTCGCTAGTCATAAATAATACACACACATATGTATACATACACACATACGTTCTTCGCGAAAACGGGAAAAACTTAAGGGGGTAATAATAATGGCAATCCACTCTTGCCTAGAAAATAATTACTTAGCTGTTTCTTTCACTTTACAATTTCAATTTAGAAAAGCTGGCCAAGCTAACACATCTGAGGAAACCACATTCAAATTGGAAAATAAGTATTCGCGTAATGCGAGTACAAACATATAGACAGAAATTTATAATTATTATGAAATTTATTATGTAAATCCACCATATCAATTTTTCACCAACATTTTTCAAGTACAGACATTGGTCAGTTTATATTTTTTTATAGGTATGTATGGATAAAAATTTGACTAAAATATTATTTTATATGTACTTATTTCTCAATTTTTTGATACACAATTCTTAGGAGTTATGTGATTCTTACCTAATCTTTAGCAACAGTCATATCATTACAATCACCTTATCACAATCATTCTAGCAGCCAGTGCTTCCCACACTGATAACACTGGATACAAATACCTAAATACTGATAACAATTTACAACTAAACTTAATCACAGCATTTCATAGTGACCAATGAATGAATAAATTATTTTATTATGTGGTTTCTGGGCACTAAGAATAGGACTACTCCATTTCTTTCCAATAGATGTCGTTAAAAGCGACTAAGGGACAGGCTTACATATATAGATACTTGGGATTCTTCATTTAGGCGACGGGCTAGCAACTTGTCTCTATTTGAATCTCAATTCTATCCAGCTGAACATGGTCTTTCATCATCATTCATAAGGGATACACACACATGATTATATGCATTTTATTGTAAAGAATTTTTTGGATATATTGGTTTATAAACCACTTGATTTCGCAAGTAGCTCTGCTCGCGTGAAAACTACCCTATGTTCCTTCTATTCTATTCGTCACACTATATGTATGCAAAATTCCATGAAGATTGCTTCAATGATTTTAACGGGAATGATTGTAACATGCACAGTTTCACATTCAATATTAGTATTGATAATTGATAAACATATATAAAATCACACTTTCCCAGAGGGGTATGCAGGTAATTTTTCGATTTGCCGCAATATTTTCAAACCTACCACATTCTATACTTTCATAGTAGTTGCACTTTTACTGGTTTACTGGGCAAAAATAACTGTTGTCGTAGGTAATTGGTAACTAAATTTTACAGTACTATAAACACATATAATATGGTTAATACCTAGATATAATTAGATTTATGTTATGTGACGCCAATAAGTGATATCTTGTATCCAACTTTTTCTTTCTAAAAGACTAATCAAGGTGTCCTGTGACCAGAGGGCTAGAACTTCTTAGGTCAGATTATGCATTGCCATTCAATGTAACAAAGCAACCAGCCTACTGGGCACATTGCTGTGGGCAAAGGATTTCCAGGGACTACACAGTTTATAAATTAACACAATTTTGTTCTCTTTTGAATATAATAAATAACTTTAACTATATTTTGTAACAAGCCAGATTTTAACAATAATATTTTTTTTATATCACAGAAACCATTTTAGTTTCATAAGCTATTTTGAAAATACCTTAATCCTTTTTATTATATACTACTTCCTTTCCTATCTCTACTTTATAACACTTATGTAAGAAGTGACTGTCGACTGATAGTGAAGTGTCAAGGTTGACTTTTAATGACAATTTGAGGTCATTGTTTTAAGTAAATCATTGTTCAAGACTTTGTAGATTTATCATCCAATATCAATCAATAAACCTTTATAAAATTATTGTTTTACTAAAGTTACTGACTGACAGAGCATTTAGACACTATAGGGTGTGAGAAGCTGAAATTTGGAATGTAAGTAGGTACCTATGTTCTTTTGCAGTATTTTGCCATAAGAGAGAATTCCGACAAGAATGAGAAATAAATGTGATTTTTTGTTCAATGCATTAAAAAGATGTAATATAGTTGATGGTGAAAAATAAAATAGCATAATACGTATAATAGGTGATTCATCCATTCTCTGCTCTCAGTGATAGGCAGAACTCATCCCCTCTGACCCAACAAGATGCTGTTAATCATCTATAAAATGTATTTTATTGAGACAACTTCCTTGAATGGACAGTGAAATTTCCATAGGGATGGGAACAGAGTTTAAAAGCAGTTTTGAAAATTCTTATTTGAATAGGAAAAACAGGATTTTGAGCTTTAAAATTCCAAAAAGATACATTTATTTTTTAGATTAATTTTTTTGTCTTATAAACATAACACACCTGTACACTGATTTTAACAACAACCAAAAGTATTTCTACAGGTAGCTTAAACAACTTTTTAATAATACCTACATTGCGCTAATTGCTGAGTCAAATTCGGCCTTGGAAATTTAATCGGTAAACACCTGAGACCTAATAACATCACGTGGTGGCATCATAACCTATTTTGTATCGTGGGAAACTTACTAATAAAATGTATTGAGTAACCGAAAATATTATCAGGTAAAAGTAGGTAACTTAACAGCCTACATAATCCTTTGGTTTGGTTGCTTATTCTGTAACTTAAGAAGCCGAACGAAAGGTACAAACAATATCGAAAAATACATTAGGTAGGTACATTATGTAGTGTTTGGGTGCAAAAATAATAAAGTAGCAAACAATAATAGTGCCCGTACAAGTAAATGAACAGAATTAACTGATAGGATTCCAATAAGCAAGAAAATCACTATGTCACCTTCATTAGACCTTCAAAAAAGCGGCAATGATTGAGGTTAGAATGCACACTTACCCGGATTTTGAAGCGTTTGTAGCAACAATACTATCAATTCTCAGCTTGTTGGCGATGTCTTTTAGAGCTTGGATGTCTACGTTTTTGTCGCCTTTCATTTTGTTATAATTCGATGGAATTCTGTTATTATTTATAAAATTTAGCAAACACGCTACCGGTCACTAGAGCGTAGCGTTTATCAATGAATGTAAAAAATAAACTCAGTGTTACCAACAATTAAAAAATTCTGTTTCTTCTCAATGTTCCTAAAATTCCAATTTAAATTTTATTGTAGACATGCGTGACTCCGGTCCGGACTCGAAAATTTTAATGAGCTCATATCGTATGTAGCAGGAGCTGATATTTTTATTGAGTTCGAGCAATTTTTATCGACTTACGCGAGCTATTAGATCCCAACTCGAGTACGAAATCACTGACTGGTGCGTTTGTGATATTCTTACTGCTACGGAAGTCTTTACAAAATTTACCCCCACAGTCCTTTTTAATGATACAAGTCCCTAAATTTTGGAAGAAATCATGTAGTTGGCAGCAGTAAACCTGAAAACGAAAAAAAATACAAGTACGTGTGAAGTTTTTTTGATGTTTTTATTTAGGTAATAATATTATAATTTACTGTAGTACCTACGTTCCTTAAAAAAGCGCTAAAAACTTAGGAATCGAGTAATTATTATTTACTAAAAAAAAACCTTAAATATGGAAGTGGAAGAAGAAATAATGAAAAAAAGACTATGTAGGAATATTTTTGTCAACTACTCTTATTGGATTGTCCACATTTACTTCTTGAATACAAAGAAAACAATTTTAAATAAAAAATAAAGTATTTATTGAACAATACACATAATATTACAACACATAAAAACTACATACATATAAAAGTATGAAAAAACCTACAGTACAGCATCATAGAACACTATATCACAGATCATAATGTCAACTTAAATTATTTCTTATCTGTATATTTTGTGGCAATTTCCTCATAAAACTGTAATGGGACTGTGCTGTGTGGTTTCCGGCACCAATATAAAAAAAAGAATAGGACCACTCCATCTCGTTCCCATGGATGTCATAAAAGGTGACTTAGGGATAGGCTTGTAAACTTGGGATTCGAATCTCAATTCTATCAAGCCAAAAAGCTAAAGTTGGTACAACTTAAACACATTAATATATCTGGTTTTAGCATGGCACATAACATATATGTATGTAATATATATATTGACCTCTTTTATTCCTGGTGCATTTTTAATAACATGTTTCTTTTTCTCTCTCATTTATTTTTACATTTACATAGTTCTACAGGCTCGTCAAATACTATGTTGTCCAATGTGGTATCAATTTTGAAATTAATTATTTATTTTTATAGTTCAACCTTAGCTATGATAGCTTGTGGTTCACTGAAATTCTCCACATTTGCATTTAGATTTTTCAAACTAATAAGATTCAAGGCTATGTATATATCGTAAGAAATGGTTTTTTAAGTACATATTTAAAACATCTGAATATTTTTGCCAACATTGCTTTAAATTATGTTTAGAACTTGTAGCTAAAGTTAATATGATATACAGTTCATCAACAGTTTTAATCCATTTCAAAAGTCATCATAATATATTTACACCATTTAAGGTCTTCTGCAGCTTCTGCAGCCAAGCCGGCCTTGGATTAAGTGGTTTCGAGGTGGGACTGTGCCAAGGTGGTCACACAAGTGGCATCCCAGATAAGGGGACGTCCCAATTTCCAAGGCAATACTGCTTAGTCATTCAGGTTCTATGCACTATGTGGCATATACTTATATTATAGTCTTACAGTTTAACTACAAGGCTTGTCTCATCAGGTACAATGTCGTTTAAGAGTTTGACACATTCCGGTATACTGGATCCCTGAAATGATAAATTAATATGGGTTTACTGATGGGTTACAGTTAACCTCTCTGCTGTCTTAGCGCTGATCAGTGCACTGGCCTCAACTGCTAACTTTGTTTGTAAATAACCAGACGACATACTTAGGTAAACGTAATTTTGAGCGCCAGGGAAAAAGTTTGAAATGCATATCATTAAGTTTACAAACTTCTCCATTGATTTTAATTAAATAACTCTTGTGATATTTTCATTCACAACTTTATGAAAGAAAGAAAATAAAAAACAGGTAGAAGATAAGTAAATGTCAAATTGGTTATGTCACTGTCAGTGTGTGTATTTAATTTTACTTTTCTTACTTTCGATCGAGGCTTAGAGACATAACTACGATGCATAAAACATACATAAAATCACGCCTGTTTCCTGAAAGAAAAGGCAGAGACAAAAACTTTCCGCATACATCTTTAGCTAAATGCAAACTCTGTTTTCTATAAACTGTGGACGCGCTAAAACTATGATTTACCTAAATAAATTAAATCTGTTGACACAAATTATATTAGTGGGACTAGTAGGATAGGCCGGTATTTTGATAATTGCTTACCTAACTCTTATTTTAGCTTTATATGGTTACATTAGCAGTAGAATATTCACGTCAGTACCTATAATAAAATATAAGTAGGCAAGGAGTCTACATTGAGATTGTTAGATATGCCTAAGTTCCTAGTTTCGTAATGAGGATTTGAAACTGTTTTTCTATTATTTTCTTTAAGACTCTATGAGATGACTCCTATGCAATTTCGCTTTTTATGAAAAAGAAAAAGTAAGACGGGACAGCGACAGTTTTTCACGGGGCCAACGCCGCAATGTTATAAAAACCAACCCCGGGAAACGAAGACGAACGAAACGAAACGGGAAAAGAAGAGAATGAAGAAGATTATAAAGAGGAGAATGAATCACTTATCAATATGCGAGATCAATTATTTCATATGGGCACGAGTCACCTTAATACTAACTTACCTAATATTGAATTTGGCAAACTTTTTGTATTTTCCGATTTATACAAAATCAGAAAAGACGTGTCTGTATAAACGGTTTGGTAAAAGGGTGGGGTGGTGGCGCTTGGGGGTATGGTAGGGGAAAGATGTTCTATTTTCAAATTCAATTGGGCATTGTCCCGTGGCGATCTTTCCGCTTGCAATTCAGAATTGAATATCAGTTGACCGGATCTTATCGTGGATATGACTGCGCGTAGTACCTATGCAATTATTTCTATTTTATCTAAGACCATTCATACTTTCTTGAAGCCGTGAAACCTATACCTACTGGACCAAATTTATTGATAGAATATACAAATAAATGTGGTTGGCGCTGGCACCGTTTGGTTTTGGTGGCTTCTCGTGGAATCTCGTGGTTAACTGCGGGCAGATATCTACCTTTCCTCAAAAAATAGGAAAAAAAAATATAAACGTTAACTAAAACTGGTTAGTTATGTACCTAAATTAAGCCCTAAAAAGCCATTTATTTCAAGTAGTTTTCTCCGCGTTATTATTTGTGTTTAAGTACTGCCTTATGTCATATCCACTCTATTTACCTATACTCGGAGTGAAGTCCAATACGATAGAATAACGAAACTTGCGTCAAGTTTGCAGTTTGGTTTCAACTTCTACTCAAAATATTTAAGTACCTATGTATTGAATGTAACGTCACAGGTACCCTATTTACGACTAAACTCATCTTATTAGTTATAAATGCATCATACATGCATAAATATACATACATATGGTCACGTCTATATTACTTGCGGGGTAGACAGAGCCAACAGTCTTGAAAAGACCGAATGGCCACGTTCAGCTATTTGGCTAAATGATAGAATTGAGATTCAAATAGTGACAAGTTGCTAGTCTGTCGCCTAAAAAAGAATCCCAAGTTTGTAAGCCTATCCCTTAGTCGCCTTTTACGACATCCATGGGAAAGAGATGGAGTGGTCCTATTCATAAATATCATCACTATAAAACTATGTACTTAGGTAGGTACGTCTGACCATTTGTCACGTTCTTGAATAAGTACTTTCTTTGCTTTATCCATACTCATCTGTGGTTTCTAAAAAGCTTGTAGATTTGAGGTACCTACTTACTTTTGACTTGACCACACTTTTAACCAGAACGTTCTCGATTTGATGTTGGTACGTTCGTCTACCTCGTCTCTTTCCGATGTTCAATTCAATTCTTCATTTAATTGCATAAATATTTTTTCGAAGAAAACCTATATTATAGTCACATCACGGTCCCCTCCCATAGCCAATAAAACTCGGAATCTAATAAACCGATAACTAGGCTTTAATTTGGGAACATCGATCATTCTTGTAATCCTAACATGATTAGAACGTATTTTTGTCCCTCCCAGTGTTACAAGTTTAGGAGATATGCACACGATATACAGACAGGCACGTGTATGACGCGTGCGCGGTTTTTCGAGACTCGTGTCATAGTTAATTTAACATGAAGGGTTAAGTATAGCTAAATGTTATGATACAATGTTTGCTAACAATAATACCGTGACGCCCGCGCCCTCATTTGTGTTTAGTATTTATTTGGCGACATTAAAATTATAGTTTAGGTTTTCAAATCAATTAAAATAACTGTTTTGCTAGCTTCACTCTCGAGTGGTTCTCGCGTGAGTGTAGAGCGCGCTAAATGTTGTCTAATCCAAAAGAATATATAAGGGTACAATGACTGTTTGTCATATCAATGAACGTACAGTCTAAACCACTGGGTCTAGGGACTTGAATATTGCAATAACCTTACGTGGTCTAGTGATATACTGAGAAGTAGTTACCGGATTTCCCGCGGGAACAGCGATTAGGGGGATTTTTGGTTAAACGAGAACTTCGCTTAAGATGTTATGCGAGGAAATGGATTTAAAACTGAGGATGCAGGCAGAACATCAGAGGAGAGTGAAACAAACTTTGGGCATAACGTTGGAGGAATAAGGAATAGCTACCGCTACCTGACGTTAGTCTCAGTTGCGTTTGCACCTTTCTGGAGTGGAGCCTAGCTAGGGTAATGGTAACATGGAAGTTTTCCCGCACCGTAAGGTTAAAAGATTAAGATCGGTTAGCAATTAAAGTTATACCTATGTAACTCGAAAAATAGTCATCGGTATATGGTCGCGGTAAAATAACATTTGCACAGATTCATTAATCTATGCAAATGTTATTTTACTCAGGTACCTTTACAATTTTACAATCAACGCTTTTTTCTAATTCTGTTTTCATGTTTCAATAAACATGTGTAGTTTGAGAATTTCTAGCGACCTGCCTCAGCTTTGCATGGATAGCATTTATAGGTTATAATTTTTTTAGATGAAAGAATATTATTTTTAGAAGGTTTGTAAATAAACCTTCTTCTTTCTTATATAAGTATATAAACCTTCCACAAAAAACCTCTTTCGAACATTTCAAACAAGAACAGAATTCGTCCAAACCATTCCGAGATTAGCTCATACATATAGACAGAGAAATAAGGGGACTTTTTAAATACATATGTAGTGATTAAATTTTACTAAACAAACCATTAATTACATAGTAATTACAACACCGTATGGGTATTTAGAATAAGCGTGTTGGAACTGTCAAACTTGGACTACAACATAAGAACGGGCGATGGCGGCCGATGCGCTATCAATTTTATATCAATTCCATCCGTTTTCGAATATTAAGTATTACGGTGTACAGTCAATGTGATATACCTTGTTTGAATGACTATTTTCTGATGATGCTACGCAGATTGTTAAAGTCTATCTGAATTCTTCTCTAAGATGTTATTTAAAGTAGTCCATCGGCGTAATAAAATACTATAAATATAACTTTAGTTAAAATCTACAATATACAAGGAGAGTGTGAAGGGAAAGGTCGGACTGGGAAGGCCTAGACGTATCTTGATCAAATTAAGACGTCCTGGCAAAGGGACAGGTCAAGAGTACCAGAAACTGCCGAGATTGCATGAAGAGTGTTATGAATGTGGATGAAGCGAAAGAAGTCGCCACTAAGGGATAGGCTTATGAACTTGGAACTCCTCTTGTAGGCGATGGACTAACAACCTGTCACTATTTTAAACTCAATTCCATCATAATCCATGCAGCTGAATGTAGCCTTTCAGTCATTTCGAGAATGTTGGTTCTGTCTATCCCGCAAGGGATATAGAAGTCACTATATGTTTGCATATCGATAAGAAAATATAGCCGATATGATGAATTTAAACTTCAATACGTGAAATCACATTATATTGTCATTATTTACTTTAAACATTTATTTTACACAATTTGTCATGACGGTAAAACATGTTGGAACACTATTTTAATTTTGACATCTCAAATGTATTTATATGTTATGTACACATGTTTTGGCAAATAAAAAAAAAATAAATAAATATTGCTATGCTCAGCTTATTATTACCAATCCCTGCCGCTACGAAGAGGTGCAAGCTACGTGCTACGAAATTTAGCTACGACGCTACGACAGAGAGCTACAGAGCTCTACGCTACCAAATTGAACAATTTATTTTTTAATTGTATCATGATTACAACATTCACTTGCCTGAATTTGCAGGTTTCCTTATAATGTTGTTTTACTCACGTTATGACCACTGGTTAGCAATCAAAGTAATACTTTACTTGGAAAATAGTGACAGAAACAGAAATCTAATTACAAGCCTCTATCAAAGAAAATGTCATAGTCAAAACTGTCACTGAAATCGTATAACAGTCAAATTACACTTACATAATAAAAAAATATTTATATTTTACTAACAGTGATAATAAATAAAAAATACATTTAGTATATTCTCCAAGAATGTACCAAAACATTATTCAAATACTCGTAAGTGAACTGCAAATAGTGGCGGTGCCCGAGGGTCCACAAAAACTTGTCCCAACTTACAGCCACCTTCTCAACTTATTACAACTTAACTTGCTTACTTACATTACTTACGAACTCGCTTAATGGCTTAAGTGACTCCTTAATTTATTGCCAGCGTTCATTATTTATCTATATGGGTCACAAGGTGCTTTCCGCGAAGATCTTTGTAGAAGCATTACAATGAAAGTAATTGAAGAATATTTACGCACATTCAGTAAGTATTGTTATTGTTTTTACATAATGAAAGCGAATCACAGATTAAAAAAAAAAAACTATCTAAGCAAATAATATCTAGGATCACTTTTAAGTCTAGTATAATAAGATAAGATAAGACTATCCTACTACTATTATAAAGGCGAAAGTTTGTATGGATGTTTGTTACTCTTTCACGCAAAAACTACTGAACCGATTACCATGAAATTTGGTATGTAGGTAGCTGAAGACCCAGAATAACACATAGGCTACTTTTTATCCCAGAGTTCCCGCGGGATTGATAGGGTTTCCATGCGGACGAAGTCGCGGGCGGCCTCTAGTAAGTTTATAAAATTTTAAGTTCCATATAGGTAAATTTGCGTTAAAAAATATATATATTCTAAACCTATAGGTACAATACCCATGTAGATTGTGATTGTTTTATTTTACGACGTATTAAAGACTAGTTGATGCCAGAAACATCGTTCGCGTGGCTGAACTGTTTAAGGTGACATTTCTATATTTACTATAGTTAAGCTGGACCAGCGTGGTTCTTTAAGTATCTTATCAATTTCCACAAGAAATAGAAGAAAAAGAAAAGAAAAATCTTTATTTGGCGCAAAAGATAACAAGCATAATATATTTATTCTCTAAAACAATTTTACAAGATAAAAAATGAAAATATTAAACAAAATAACGTGCATAATATATTTATTTTTTATTTTTACAAGATAAAAAATGAAAATATTAAATAAATAACGTTTAATTCGCCAGTAAAATAGTAGTCTCCACACAAGTATTGGATTTATAGCCGAGGGTTTATGTCATAATCGGGCTCCGTATAAATATATGAAGTTAACGACCTCAGCACCTGTGTACTATGAGTTTCCGTCTGGACTGGGGCTTGCACATTATTGTTTGGATCAATCAATCAATCAGTCAATATTGGTTGGAAAGAGCTATGGCAGATTTTTAGGTCAAGGTTTTAAAAGCGTCTATATATGTCGGCTATACCAAAAATCATAAAATATTTTTCAATAAATTATCAAAATATCAATACCATTTCACAACTAGCTAGATAAAAGAGTGATAATTAAAAATAGCTATTATGATACCTATTTGATTTTCTATAGAACTCGCCATTTGTTGTTGTCACAGTGTTGACAGCCTTAAAAATGTTTTTTGTGTGTATTACAATACATCAATATTATTTTTCTTGATTGAATGATTTAACAGATTTTCAATATAAACAAGTCTATTGTTTTTGCTTTTTATAAATTCATATTAGATAGCTTTGCAATGAAATGCAGCCATAATAAAGCCTCCTTGACCGTTGATGGACAGGAAGCTAGCTAAAAGCCTGCCAATCAGAGCTGTCAACAAAAAAAATGACATTTCTTTTCATTCTTTCCGATTTGAGTTTTCATTTCACACATCTCACTCGCTTGCGCCCGCGTTTCGTTGTGTTCTGTGTATTTTCGTAGCTTTCCCCGTCTTCTGTTTTTTTTTGACCCGGACTGCCCAAGGACTCTGATTTTGCTTTTTTGAATACGACTTGGATTGTTATTTTGGACCTCAAACCAATTTTCTATAATAAATACCTATATGGTAATCAAACATTTTACAAACTGTGGCATGCTAATATTATATACTTACCTAAATATCATTTGTAGTCACTGATACGAATGGTACCTAACCATAAGTGCTGTAGCTTAACATGCGTAATTGTGAATAATATGCCTTACTCAGTTTCCGTAGTAAAGTATTTGATACAACATAAACTAATATTAAGGTTGATGGTGACATAACCTACAAAACTTCAAAACAGTATATTTCAAAAACCTGAAGTCATACGGCTATATAGTTTTTTTCACCAAGATCCAGAAAATAAGCTCTATTAGGCAAGATATATTTCATTCGTAGACGCTAACTTTAGACATGACCTAAAATGATGTATGGGAAGCTGCCATAGCTCTTTACTAGTTACAAGACTAATTAGGGAAAAAGCACTCTCACGATGAGACATAACGTTGTGAGGAATTCTGCCTATTCAGGGCAATTGTAAGGTTTCGGAGGTCAGACGGGAGAAATTTCGTGTAAAAACCTGACTTACTCAATCGAGAATCATATATTATAAGCCTATCCCTTATTTGCCTTTTACGACATCCATAGGAAAGAGAAGGGGTGGTCCTATTCTTCTTTTTTAATTGGTGCCGGGAACACACCAATGTGACTAAATTAAAAAGACACATAATGATAGGTAAATAAGAAATTACTGAGAGAAGAAATTCTGATTTCGCCGCTTATTGTACAAGCTAGTACCGTACAGGTGCAGATTAACTACGGCTGCGGTGTTACGGCCAACATAACCGGGTTATGGGTTATGGCTTGTATTATTATAACTTTGGACGGGATCGCGGTGAAGATATAGAGAAATACTAAATACGACAATTATAGAGAAGAAAAAAAATAGTAATATTTATTTGGTGCCTCCGAATTTAATAACACTATTATTATCTTTAAAATACCTGTAAAATATGGCTAAATTGTAATTGAATTAATGCATTTAGTTAAAACTAGTGACCCGCCCCGGCTTCGCATGAACATTTATATTTTTTTAATAAATATAAACAAAATTTAAATCGATATACGAGTAGTATCTTCAAAAGAAAAAAGACAACAAAAAGCCTACAAAGTGGAGAATTTCCATGTTACAATGGTTAATTGACTTAAGTATTTGGCAAAGTGAAATATAAAATAACTTATAACAAATTTAGGGTTATTTTAAGCGACGGCCTGGCTACCTGTCAATAACTATATTTGAGTCATTAATTCCATCTTGGATTAATCCTGAATGCGACCTTTTGATGGACGACATGTTGACGCTAGTTGCAGGTTGAGATGGAAATCATTCCCATGAGAAGAGGCCCATGTTCAAAACTGGAGATCCTACGGCTGATATGATGGTGATAGGACCTTTAAGTCTCAAGGCTACTGGCTCTATCTTCCCCGTAATGGACAAATATCTGACACTACGCAAATCATTAGATTGGTCCTATTCTAATCTACCTATGTCTCATTTTGCGAAGCGACATCCGTGTACAAAAGGTTATAAGTTACAGAGGTCTGATATTTATTCGTTCGGTTCGATTGTAGTTTTATGGCTGGCCGTAAATGCTCTCTTATTGGTCCACATTTGAATAATACGAGCGATTCTGAATGTTACTTGTAACGCGCAAAAATATTTACCCGCTGCACCTGTGTTTATGTTATATATACGAGTAGTGAACGAATCGTTTTTGTTTAGTGTCAATTTAAATTTTCGTGTGATTGTGTTGTTATATAATTATATGTTTAATTATTGTAAGCATAATAATATAATAAACAATGTTCAAGTTAGCTTATATTATCAAGGAAAATAATAACCTAGATTATATTTCACCTGTTACCAAGTGCCCTGTGATACATACAGACTTATTTTCATAAGATTTTCTTTCAGATTTGACTAGCTTATAAGAATCAGGTTTTCACACGGAGAGATTCCCATCTGATCTCCGCAACATTTGCAGGGGAACCTTATTCATATTGGATCATGGTTACATATTCAGTTGCTTTAATACGAGTATGTAGATTTTCTCACAATGTACATAATTTAGAAAAGAGTCAGGCCGAGGCAGGTTTTGACCCCGTGCCCCACACCCATTATTCGCGCATTTAAGCCCTTAACCGTTCGTCACGACGATGATAATACCATTCACTATTTATCATATTGAAAAATACCCAAACAAAACTATTCCTATAAAATATAATATGTATGACCCTAGCGTATAAGCGGTCTGCAGGTGATACAGATGGCTCTTTACCTGTGTTATCCTAATACTTTGCATTATTCCATTCTTTTATAGCCAGCCAGTGTTGCTATATTTAAATTTTATTCGCCTTAATGTTGCCACACACGAGTCTTCTTGCAATCTCATACCTATAGTTGTACAAATTATTTTGCGTTCGAAAAAATTTAATCTGAATTGTAACGTAAAGGCGGAAGGTATATTTTTATAACTTCTTGTGTATTTTCTATTTTGTTTTGTATACAGATGTCAGGGAAATAGAAACGATTTGGGAGCAATGTTTTTATTTAGAATGAGGCTTTTTAGGGATGATATTATACCTGCGTGTTTTGATTTGAATGCTTTTGATCTGTGGATTATACTGGAGAAACAATGAAATGAAACGAATTATACTTTGGACGTTTGATAGGTTTTTTTTTATACATTCTGTAAAACATTTTGTTCGTACCATGCTTGGAGGCTATGATAGTATTTAGGGTTCTTTAAACATTTTGTTATTATTTATTTGAGTTTGTTTTGGTCAATCTGCGTGAACGGAAGAAAACATGGGTCTTATGTATGTATTTTTAGTTATGATGCTAGCAACCTGTCACCAATTGAATCTCGATTCCAATATTAGCTGAACCTTGGTGGTCTTCGTCTATATAGCAAGGGATAAAAAATTATATTTATGTATTTTTCATGTAGATGTAGTCGCGGGCGAAATCAAGCACAAAATAAAATAGCAAATCCATTATAAAATCAGTGACAATGGCATTGCGAGGTGACTTGTGAATTTTTCCTAATTAGACGGCCGCGCCACGTGGCGATGGCGGCGCGTAAATCATTCACACTTATTAAAAGAATCCAAATCTTAAGACCCGGTTCACATTGGTTGAGTTGCTGGTACTCAGTCGCAGTCGCAGTATATGCTATATGCAAAACATCATCAAAGTAAGGCAAGATATTCTCATAATATCACATTCTTCTTCTTGAGGTACTCCTTTATATTATAAAAATATATTTTTACATAAGTTAGTAGTAGGAAGTTAGTAGATGTATATTAACTTATATAAACTTTTAATGTTATTTGTAGATAAAACAATTTCAACTAAGTATGCAAAGTTATTGATTGCTTTATTAAATAAGTATCAAATGATGATAATTATTTGAACAGTTAATTGCCGTCGCCATTTGGTAGTAAGCTCGCTCAGTGAACTCGCACAATGTAAACAAAATTTAAGGACATTACCTCATTTTATTGCCCGCAAAGAAAAATCTACTCTATTTTTATGACTTTCAAGTTTATTTTAAACTGCAACAGAAGTCGATATGTGTTACTGTATAGAGGGTATTGGAAAAATAATGCCTTTTAATATAAGTCTTATTGTGAATGATTTGCTGTTTTCAAGTGGGGATTTAAGTGAATCTTAATAAAGGAATAAGTACGTATTATTTGTTTAAACCAAATATTAATTAATATTGAAGTATGTGACTATGCGAACCAAGACAGTATCTTCTTGAATTAAAAGAGAATATAATCAATATGAGACCACGTTTGTAAGTACAAATAAAAAAAACTAACAAATGAACATATGTAATGCTGAAGTGTGAATTGTTTGCCAGAACGGAAGGCGAATTCCATTAGCCAATCGCAAAAATAATCCCGTCTTACACGGCAGTAATTATTTACGACGATAGGGGGGGTAAAGGGGGTGGGGGATATTATTAGCCTCCACTTGATCCGGTATAAATAACACCCTGATCGGAATCACTTCGCGTATAGGGTGATATGATTTGTAAATGAATTGATGGATTATTAAAACTTGAAGAGGGTTTTTGTGAATTTAAAATAAAATTTTAAATTTAATTTGAATTTCGAATTTTGTCTGGCGATGACTATTATTAGGATACCGTGACTCAGGCTAGATCAATAATTATGAACCAATTTTTTTTGCACCTGTTCGAATGGCGTATGGGGTATCCACAGACAAACAGCACCTAGTATTCTTTAATAAAATTTATATTATTATCGTATGTTCACAAATTTTGGTGCAAAATTACAAAACACAAGTGACGCCTGGAACATTAAATAACTGAAACTCAAAATGCTTGAATAGTGAAATTGCCCATGCGTTATCTACTGAGAGTGTTTTTTAGAAACGGGTATACCTTTTTGCCATAAGCTCATGAAAACAGATCCACATGGTGTCTAAATAATTATACTCTTACCAATCATGTATCAAGTTACATTGACCGTAATTACGTAAGATCATTACTTACACCCTGTATATGCCTTTCGACGCCCCCTTTCATTCGAGCATATTTTCATAAATGCAAACATTTAGAAAGAATTTCCTTCGAAAGCTCATAAATATTTCCCACTTTTACTGCCACCGTTTAAATTGGGTTACGCGAAAACATACTTTAACATAACCTGATAAGGTTGAAAAAGTCGTCATAGAAAAAAACTTATCGTTTTAAAACGAATCGGAAAAATTAAAGATTAATCCGGATCTCCAATAAATATCGAAATGGATTTATTCAGAAATTGGAATCGAAGAATTGGAACTTATTTTGCATCCATTTGTAGATGAGATCTTTTTTTTTTTATTTGGATGACTTATGGTCGGGGTCGGATGTATTAGTTGACGACAAGGTTTTGTAAGTACTCAAACGAAGATTGAGTTTTTTCATTTGCTAATTTGTTTTGGTGTTTTAATTGATATTTATTACGAAGGGTGTTGAAAGGTTTCTTTTTACGCACATTGTTTTTTGTAACCCTTTCTAGCTGTACTTTTTAATACCTACTTGAAAGATTTTTTGTGATATAATAGATGAGGTTCTTTTTATATAATATAAAGATTAGAAGAATAGATTTGAGTTCATAGTTAATCTCAATCTGCCTGATGGTAAGCAAGATAAAGTCTAAGGTGGTGCATGCAAGATCAAATAATGCCTATTCACTCTTGCCTTGAAAATCCCCAAGTTGAATGTATCGGGGAAGAGAGATGCAGGGAGGGAATTCCAAATCAAAGCGTTTCGTATGACAATTCTTTACCTTGTAATTTACAAGTCATTGATATTTTAGTCATCATATCATCCTGGCTTTACACCCAATTGCGCCCTCGCCTCTCCGCTGGATGATGACGATGCTGGAAACCCAGGGTTTTACACGAAGCTAATATTGGTTATTGGTTAAAATCAAGTTGCCCGAATGTGCAATGTGCATGTTGCCTTGCGATCTGCACGTAACTCTGAAAGCTACTAGGTATATGGTCGGGTAAGAGCTGCAACTTACATAGTACGTATAGAAAACGGAATAAAAGGACATTCCCCCAATTTCTATGGAATTTCACGCCATTTTTATAAAGCAGTTTAAATAGGACCACTCTATCCCGTATATCATTATGGTGCTAAGAAGACTTTTTTACTCACATTCTTTA
Organism: Amyelois transitella; assembly: GCF_032362555.1. Lineage (NCBI taxonomy): Eukaryota > Metazoa > Arthropoda > Insecta > Lepidoptera > Pyralidae > Amyelois > Amyelois transitella. Next base: position 7,248,006 of record NC_083523.1, read on the forward strand.
TTATCCATCTATACTCAAGAAAGCTGAAAGCAAAAAATCAAAGCAGAATAAAAGGCAATTTTTTACCCGGCCATTAGGAAAACGTCTCCGCATTACAGGCACTCCGAAGATAACTGAATTAAACACTTAGCGAGTGTCACTGTAGAATGGTTCCAGTAGGAAAAGAGAGGGTATATAAATTAGTTGAAACCGCACAGTGGCGCCGCCACGCCGCGCGGTCGAAAAGAGCACTGCTTGATCGTAAATCCCAATTTGTCTGCCGAAGATCGACGCCTTTGCTTCTAGTTGTAGAGTTAATAAAGGTTAAGACATGTCGCTAGATCTTTTTAAGAGTATAATTTGTTAAGAAGTAATTCAGTATATGAACAATTTCGAAAATGAAGTTTTTTGCTCCTATTTACTTCTACTTACCTGTATAATGCATCTAGTTAGAAGTTGAATAATGTTTTATCATGCTACAGCAGATCTTTGATGCTTATGATTTTTATCCGACTGCAACTATGATTTAATATTCTAGTTGTCTGGTTTTTATGTAATTTAGATATGTTATATTTTTCATGGTAGCCCTAGTGTTCTTAGTTACATGAAATTAAATAAAACTAACATTGCTCCAAAATTCATAAGATAATAAACAAAATAATAAAAAGATACAAAAGCCTAGTACTCAAAGGCGATAAGTGTGAAGAAAAAAAATCACTTCTATCCAATACCAGCTCTGTGCGATTGGCTTTTAACACTTTTGTTCACATTGTCTGAGTAACAATATTCGTATTCGCTAATATGACTTTGGCATGCGTCCTCTTAATCTCTCTCTCTCTTTCCATATCCTTAAATGTGTTTTTACCCGACTGTGCCAGAAATGACACTGCTAGTTAATTGTGTAAGTGGCACTGGATTTTAGAATTTTTTTAAGACTTCAAATATAAAATATTACATACTTTAAAAGTTAGATCTGATTGCGTCCTCATCTCGCTGAGGTCTGACTGTGACCACTAACCTGGATTGGGTAAGTCAAGCTTCTACATAAAGCGAATAATCCAAATGATGATGATTAAATATAATGCCGTGTGGTTCCCGGCACCAACACAAAAAAGAATAGGACCCTCCATCTCTTTCCCATGGATGTCGTAATAGGCGACTAAGGATAGGCTTATAAACTTGGGATTCTTTTTTAGGCGATAGGCTATCAACCTGTCACTATTTGAATCTCAATTATATCATTAAGCCAAATAGCTGAACGTGGCCTTTCAGTCTTTTCAAGACTGTTGGCTCTATCTACCCCGTAAGGGATATAGACGTGATGATATGTATGTAAATATACAATAGCCTGAATATGCAGGTAAAAAATCAAAAGTAAAAAGTACGATTTGAACCTGTGCAGCACACGTTTTCATTGAAATACCCAGATCCAATACCCACGCTTTACATAGGCAAATAACTGAACTGTATTGATAATTTATTTTTCTTCGTTATTATTTTAGGAAACGCGCTTCTAACAAGTTTCGTAGCACACTCGTAGACAATATCGTAGCTGCTACGCCGCGTAGTAGATTTATTAATACTCGTATACCAGCTAGTGGCAGTGAATCGTAGCAAGTGTAGCAGGGATATCTTTTTTAATCATCTAACTTAGAAAACTTTAGGATCCTAAGATTCAAAATTTATTAAAAAATTTAAAGATTATATACATACTATATTTGGCTATGGATGGGTTAAAGCGAAAAGTCGGAAAGCGGACTAGAGGCGTCAAAGCATAGTGGCAGAAGGTGCAACTAGAATACGCAAAGATGAGACAGGGAGAAATTATTATGTTCTAGTTGTAAACCCTCTTTGAAAAATCTATCTAAGCTTTTTATTTTATCAATATAATTAATTCGTTTTTTTAATTACTAAGTTTATCATTACCGACATGGGCATTGCCTTGTGAAGCGACACTTAAACTCATTACTCCGACATATTAAGCGGAGTTTGTACAAATTGAATTTATTTTATACCACCCTCAGGGTTTGAAGAAAAGTTAAGACGGAGTGCGCTGAAAACTCTTGTTTTTAATTCATATTTGAGAGCTTATCTCTTACCCGTTGAGTTAAATGGACAGTTGTCCTTTTTTTTCTGTAAATTTTTGTAAGTTACATTACATAACAACGTTCACTTTTTTATGTGTCTCACTTATATTATTTACTAACTGTTATCTACGATATTTTCCGCAAAATATTTGCCTTTATTCAGAGGCCGATCGGCGTAAAGAGTGCAGTGCACTTCTATGACAATTGTCTAACATATCTTTACATTTCTAAGCCCACACATTCTTTCTTTTAAGCCTTTGCTTTAAGTGAATCTTCTAAAATCATTTTCAAGACCTGCCCCTACTAACGTTCAACCTCGAGTTTTGGAATAGATGATAAAATAATCGGTTATTACAATACTTTTACAAATATCCTGCCACTTCTTCTGGTACACAGAATCTAGCTGCTTCACAGAATGCGCGGCGTCTCAACCTTTATTTTTAAATGTCCCCTCATAATCTCGTTCCGGGCTAAGCGTCAGATAATAGGGTCGTATTTACGTTGCGGCAGCGACCAATGTCCAACTGTTTAGATCCAAAGTTTCTTCATTAGGAGAGAATGGCTTTAATGCGACTTCAGGAGTTATAGCTGGCTTAATCGAGTGTCGGTGGCCATTGTGATTTGGCCTTAAGTGATTTTCTATTAATGCATTGTCATCTGTGTGAGTACTTTGATCTACATACAATTGTAAAGGAGTTTCTAATTTTGTATTTGACGATGAATTTATAATAAAAATATATCAACATATAATCTCGACTCGTCTTAATAAATATAGGACCACCTCGAGACTAAGTAAGTATAGTCTTTTACTAAAAAGAAGGCATAAAAACCTCATTAAAAACTCAGTCTACTTGTTAATAAACTGATCATTGGAAAAAATACAGTCTTTTTAAGTCGATTGATCACACTGGCAAGTATTGTAACATAACTTTTTAATTTAAGAACACAATTTGCACTCCAACATTCGCCCTAAAATCAAATCCTTATAGAGGTAGCATATTTATTACCTTTATTTTAATAAATATTTCGAACTTTTTTAATCGCGTCGCCCAATTGTTGTAAGAATTTATCGTTTTTAATTCAAGTGTTCGAAATAAACAGCCTCCAAGTTGGCTTCTGCAGGAAATCACTAGAATCCATATAAAATAAATGTTTAGGTATTGCATCTACGCGGGGTAGTGCTGGGACAACAAAATGTCGATAATACTAGTAGATTGTTAATCACGACAGACAACTTTTTGAACAGGTAGTTGCAGTTTATTCAATTCAATAATAAACAGCTGAACGTGGCATAGTAGTTTTTTCATGACTTTTGGCTCTGTCTACCCAGCAAAAGATAAAGACGAGATGTCTATTAAATATAAGTTTTGGACAATCGACATGAGGAAGAAGGATGAATATTTTTTTTCAAGATACAAAAAATAATAGTATGGACGTCCTCAATACTTTTTATCTTTTGTAAATTGTAAATCTTTCTTTTTTGACCATAAATATATTTATTTTATTTTTACTTTATTATTTGAGTTTTCGTTTCGAGTTTGAATATTCCTTTTTATTTGTTTGACAGGACAAAATCCCCATATGAGATAAGTTCCTTATTGTAGGTATGTTTTATTTTTTGATTTTATTTTATGTACAGCAATAACTTTAGAAATAAACAAAATTAGTTTCCTTGCGGTTCCAATTTTACTACTCTAATCACTAGAGTAATACACATAACGTTGTTTTCTTTTTGCTACCTCGGTCAGACTCCAAAAGGGTGATAATGGAAAAACTATACGCCACAAACAAATTTCATAAAATCGATATCGATAAAACCAATGTACCTACTTACATCCCGCCCTAAGCCTACCCCCTCCCGTTAATTCTACAAGTTTTCCAATAGGTACCGATACACCTGTGCGACCATGTTTATTGTTTGCTCCCATAGCTTTTACACCTTTTGCGCTATTTTCATATTTATTACCAGGATTTTAAGTTTAAATTACCGTTGTAATTATGTTTGTTTTAATCTTAGTGTTATTATTTTTTTTACATTATTTATTCTTATTTCAAATTCTTTGTTATTGTAAGCAATACCTATATCTTGGTTTTTCACAGTTAGTGTATTACGTAAGTTATGTGTATAGTAGCAGATTAAATCTTTATTTCATACACATACTACGCCACTGTCTCTTAAAGAGTAGACAGAGCCCATAGATACAAGCTTAGATAGATACTTTAGGAGATACAGGTATAGTGACAGGTTGCTATTGCTAGCCTATTTCTCCCGCATTCTCTGCGTGTTCCCGGTTGCAACCTCCACAGAAGTGTTTCGGGGCCCGGGGCTCCTATTTCAGTCCAGTTGACCTATAGAAGTCAGTAGGTATCCCAAATTCATAAGTTTACAATCTGTTGAACAACAGCTGGTTAACACAATTGATCTATTCTCAATTGTAAGTTTAAAGTGAAAAAAGTCTTATTAAATATATCGATGGAGTTATTAAAGAGTCAAATTTTAATCCCGAAATATGACACAGTAAATCAATACAATCGCCTTAATAGTATCACTAAACAAACTGAAATTAAATGACGAAGTGCCCCTACTGTGGCGAGGGTATCATGGAGTAAACATAATGAACAGAGACAAAGCTTCTTAGAAGTATTCTGTCATGGCGGTATAACCAATTTCATTGTGGAGATTAACGGCTGTGTGATATGCAATCATTATTGGGAAGAGCATCTTTCGATAAATCAATTGGAATCTTAAGATATTCTTGTTTTTATTACTGACTAATTTTGCCCTTCCGTAGGAGTCTAGAATTTTATCTGTTACTAAAAGTAGGTAATATCTCTATTTCGATGTCGAAAAACATGATTATGACAAGATAGTTCTCGAGCGTATTATTAAAATTAAATTTACAAGACGTTGGGCATCAAAATCGTTTTCTCTTTCAATGAAAACGTAAATAATATTTTTATTTTTTAACGACTATTAATTTAGTCGTTATAAAATGTAAAGATAATTATACTAATCACATCCAGTAAGCGCGTGAAAAGTTTATCAATTGGTGAAAGAATTATCAGTCTTTTATTGGAACAACAAATGTAAATATTAGAAATGACAAATAAGATACCTATCACACTACTTCATTCCACCAACAATTACATTCAAATCTGTATGGACGTAACTTAGTCTCTATACGTTATTCTTCTGTGTCCTTTGTATAGCGAGGGTAGTAATTCGATTATTTAAGCTTCCCCAATGCGTATCAAAAGTAATACCAAATGTGCTAAAGGAATTATATCGCTCCATTTAGCACAGTTTTGAAAACATCATACTAATGAAAAGTTTAACGAAATTATTTTGATGCTGTGTAATGGTGTAAGTACTTTATTGAGTTTATATGTGCACAGATTATTAATAATACTTAGTTGGATTGTATCATTTTTTTACATTTAAATAGTTATAATTACTCGTAAGTACCTAGTACCTGCGTGATTATTATTTAACTACATACATATATCACTTATTTATTCCTTGCGGGGTAGACAAAACCAACATACCCGAAAAGACTGATAACTCATGAGACATTTGGACTTAACCATTTTAAGTCCAAATGTCTCACATTATCTAAAAGAAAGGTTATGAGAGCAAACATACAAACCATGTTTTGCTTTTTTTATACTAACGTGGGAATTTTGTGGTAATATTAGGCTTTTAAGAGGTAATTTTAGGTTAAGTATGTCTGTTTATGTCCCAAATAGGTATCATCAAAATCAATGCAGCAATATTTTAGATTCAGTCTTTCTACTCTGGCCAACTGAAACGTATAAACTATTTCTTTCTCTAAGTTAAAACTTTTTATTTGGTTTAGAAGAAATATTATTAGTCCTCAAAAAGTTAGTCGTTAGTAGGTAAATAATTAGCCAAACATGTAATTTTTTTGCGAAACTGAACGGAAACGTAGTTCTAAAAGTTTTCATACAACGGCACGTCTGTTCTGTTCAGTTACATTGCTTCATATGAAACAAACAAAAACACGTGGCTCCCCTCTTTGGGAGGGGCGGAGCCCCCCCCACAGCATACACCAATCCCAACATCTCTTTCACCTTCCATCTCTGTCACACATTAAGCTCTCTCCCTCTAATTCCTAGATTACGGCAGTCGATTCTTCATATCTGGAGGTTGATTTTTTTATTGCTATTTTAAAGTTTGAACGCTCGCAAATATGGTGGAGTCAGCATTTTCATTTGGGAGGTAACCGAATTAAATGTAAAGTGGCTTTTTGTTTTCCAACTTTTAGATTGTGGTCCCATTTTTATTATTTTTTATAAAATAAAATCTTGTTACATCTAGAGTTAGGTAACATTGCTATAAAAACATTATGAGCAATGACTTTAAAAAAACATCAATGCACCGTAGTTAGGTATGCTACTTCCTGGCATGTAAACCTTAGCTTAGTAACATAATAAGTACTTACATAAAAATAGGATTTTGGAAATAAAGTTGGAAATAATCTTATATCTAGTTATAACTGTTGGAGCCTACTTACTTAGACACGCAGTAGTTATTATAAGAAAATGGCTTAAGAAAATTATATACCTACCAACTATACAGGTAATGTCATTAAATTCAATATGACCGTGAGCAGTTTGATCCGCTGCAGTCAAAATTTACCACATAATTCAACTTCCTTATTACTTTTAAACTAAATCATAGCTCCAAGGCATAAGGTTATAAGTTGTGTAAAAATTAAGTCAAATCATATAACAAACGTATAATAGACCGATGATAAAACCCTAACAAAGCAAAGGTGTTGGTCTAATTGACGTCGGATGAATGGGCCGCGGCGTTTTGGGGCGCAAAGGAATGGGTGTGGTGCCAGTTATAGCGAGGCAAGTTAATGATTTTTTATAACAAAACATAACACATAATTACGTCTTTCTTCTACAAATTTCCCCCGCAGAGTAGACAAAGCCAACAATAAACAAAAGACTGAAAGGCCACGCTCAGCTGTTTGGCCTAATGATAGAATTGAGATTCAAATATTGACAGGTTGCAAGCCCATCGCCTATGCCTTAGTCGCCTTAAACGACATTGGAAAGAGATGGAGTCCTATTCTTTGTTCTATCTGTACCCGGAACCACACTGCATGGCTAGATTCTTTATTAAGAAGTTATTTTTGTAATACAGTTTAATACGTTGTTATACAGCGAGGGAATGCCGCCCGCGTTATACCTACAAGTCAAAATTTCGATATTTTTTTTTAATTTAGAGAGTGTTGAGAACTTCATTCGCTCCATCTCTTTCCTATGGATGTCGCAAAAAGAAACTAGGAGCACATTGATCTAATTTAGCATGTTACAAAAATAAAAATGCGTTCAGTTGGTAGTTATCTTTCACGAGATAACCAAAATATGCGTAGATAAGTCCCTATTCAAAACCATGTATAAGTAGTGAGCAACTATATGTTTATGTAACCTACTGTTCACTATGTGCTGGGTTTCTAAATAATTTTCATTCATTCATTCAAAGAAAGAGATTTTTTTATTAGTCCGCTCAGAATGAAGCCACACCTTTATTTGAACCTTGTAGTGAATGGGTATTATTCAGTATCCGGTTAGCGGACAAAGGATTTAGTCATTTTACATATGATGTTTGTTACATTAGGGAAACTCAATAATTAATTTCATTCTGTCCCAACACTATTGACGAAGTGTGGGATTTTGGTTAAGGATGACGTATGTATGTATGTTTCATGGTTTAAATTTGTTCTAGAAACATAATAAATCTGTACCTATACCTATTCTTGTCGAAAATTTCGTATTCAAATTTTAGACACTCTTGATTAAGTCATCAATCCATCAATATTCTCTCTCAGTGAACTCACACACACAGAGACAGACAGACACTCACAGGCACACCTATAACACACCTCTTTTGCACCGGGAATTTATCAAATACTTGCTTAATATTTCACAGCATACAGTGTCTTTCTTTCTCTCTGTTATATAGCGTGTGTTAGGAACACGTTTCATCGTTCGCCTGTGATCCGCTTTTACGTTTTACGTGTAAGGGGTTGCTAAAAGCAGATCCCTAAGTCACTAGTTACTATAAAAGTAATGAGAAATGAATATTATATTTTATATATTTTAGTAAAAAAAAAAGAATAAAAGTAAATTTTTATACCACAACTTAGAGATTATAATCTGTTTATTGTTATTAAATTTTTTGAGCCGCCATTTTTAAAGGTTATTAATTTAGGGTAAAAATATCAGTGGGGCTTAAATAGGGGGCCCTACTAAATTGCTGCGGTATTCTGTGTTACAAAAGCTTTACTGTCATTGAGCTTTTAAGTCGCCGGATACGGCTGACTTTTTAATAGGATTCCAGCTTTTTGATGATGGTGTAGATTGAAGTTTTTATACTGAGCCATAGAGTTAACTATAATTTAGTTAAGGATTTTTTTTAATATTTCATTATGGCTACTACATAAAACATGTCTTTGCAGTTTTTGTTTTTTTATCAAATACCTAAATGTGCATAGTAAATAAAGCCAAAATAAATTATTTAAAATAAGTACACATAAATTAGTAGAAATACTAAAATATACCTAAGTTATTGATGAATTATGGTATAAAATGATTTCTATTATGAAGTTAATGTAGGTAATACTGCCTACTAACTGCCTTCATTTAGATTTTTAGTTCATACTTAGGTACCTACCTAGCTAGTAAGTGCAAAAAAAATCTACAAAGAAATCGGACTATAAAATATAAATTAACAATGTCTACAAGCAGATGTTAGAGTTAATTGTATGGGTGTTTTATTTCCTTGCAGATCGAGTGCTATTCACCGTATTTGTCAATTAATAATATATTTGCCACATAAATTATCGAGCGACAAATGACTCGGCCCTTCCGGACTATTATCATAAAATAAACTGTTCCATATGAACCATTTATATCATACACAATAGTTTTTAGTCGCAGGCGAGCCAGGGGGAGCGGAGAGGGGCACCGCAAAAACTGCACCCGACTTAATTATAAAGAGACAAGAAGCGCCATTAAATAGCGATTCGTTAAATCTACGCTCTCGTGTTAACACCACGCGTCTTCTATCTCACTCGAAACGTCTACAGAATAAACGAGACGGCTGTAATTCCCGAACTTTGTATTTGTAAAGGGGCGGCGTCAACGATATAAGGTTTAGATTGACTGGGCGGCGTTCTCTATTCTGTTTTTTTTTTGTTTGCGTCGGTTTGAGAAGCGGTTTTCATTCGGTGTCGGTTCGGGAGCGAGGTGGCTCGCCTTAACTGCTCGACGATGCTCGTGTGAATTTCGTGTTCGAAATTTGATTATGTTATAAGGATTGAATTTTCGGCCAGTGTTGTGAACTTTTGAGGACGATGTCTGAACTGCGTGGTTCTCCGCCTCTTTCGCGGGGTGTCTTAGAGAATGGTTTCGGGGCTCCGTTGGCGGCTTTGAGTTCTTTGGCTGAGGCTCCTCCGCCGGCGCCTAATCCCCATGGTATCGACCACATTTTGTCACGGCCAACAGTTGGGGCCAACGTTGGCGCTGGTCTGCTGACCCCGAGGCTGTCGTTGGCGGCGGCTGCGGCGGGAATGGCTCACTACCTTCAGCACAAGCCACTGTATTGGCCAGGCTTCCAAGGATTAGTATCAAACCCTATGGCGTGGAGAGACCGCTTGCAGTCTAGTAAGTATTCTATTCTACTTTATGACTATCAGACTATTTGTTTTACAAAATGTTGAGGAGCGCTTCACCTTTTATATAATTAACTAAATTGAAAAAAATCAGTCACTTTTTTATTAACTCATTTCAACGAAACTATTAACAAAATGGTTAAAGATATCTTCATCCGATTCCAATAAAAGACATCAACGCGTCGACAATTTTCGATTTTAATAATTGTAGGTAAGATAAGTAGGTACCATGATTTGTAACTAGATTTTAAATATGTAGGTATGTTATTAAAAATAATACGATAAAAGTTTGATATTAACATAAACGTTTAAATTATTAGTATCTACTCATTAATTATTTAAATTTAAGAGTCAATGAAATTTAAATAATTAAATAATATGTTATTACCTACATAACAGTAAAAAAAACATGCAAATACTGATCTTACTAATAAAGTTATAAAAAAATATTTTTAAGGTTACATTTAGAATGATAATTAAAGTTTTAAAACAAACGCTTTATTTAAATATAACTTAATTGAATAAAATAATTAAATAAGTTTTATAAAAATATTCATGGTCTAGTAAAAATTGAAATGAATGCAATTTTTATTTTTATTTATTTTACCCAAAAACCCCACTAATAATGAATCGCTTTAATTCGCAACAAACCATCCATCACTATAATAATATATATACCTAACTTGAAAAAAGCTTGTCTAACAATAAAAGACGATTCAATGAAAGTTCCGGTGACCGCCGGATGTAGGCTCTACGGGTGGCGGCGGCGAGCTTACATACAATGCTACCTTTTGACCATTATATTTATATTTTATTATAGCACAACGAAAATAATTTGCTTTTTAAAAAATAAAAAAAAAGTAATGTCTTGTCAAATCAAAGATAGAAAACACGAGACACAAAATAGGTAAACTTTATAAATTAATAATATAAATAATTACTTTTTTAAATTTATAATTTAAATAATAACCATTTTAAATTACTAATTATTAATTAGGTGTTTTAATCCCTTACTAATCCCTTAATAATATAATAAATGCGATAGTCTGTCTCTCTGTTCCGCTTTCACAGCTAAACCGCTAGGCCGATTCTAATGTAATGTAACGTTAGTGAAAATAAAGCGTAATCATAGGATACTTGTTTTTAAAAAATCACTCCTAATATACTAAAAGTCGCGGGTACAGAGCTAGTAATTTTTTTAAATAGAGCTGTGATAAAGGCTACAATTTTTTTGTACTAAAGTTATGGATTAGAGAAATTAAAGCAGTTATTTATATTTTAATTATGTATTTAAAGAAATAAAAATGGGCAACTGTAAAATAGTTTTAATTACTTACTAAATTAACACAAGAAATATTAAAACCGTTGTTTATTTCTTAAGTACTTATCTACTCGTAGTCAATGTAATAAAAAATATAGGTATTATACCCGGGGCTTGTAATTTTAAAATATTTATATTTGAAAAGTCGACTGTTATATATAATACTAGCTTTCCGCCCGCGGCTTCGCCCACGTGTAATTCGGTTATATATAGCGTTTTTTAATGATCTCGACAGGGCTTTTTCTTCCACAGGCTGAAATCTTGTTACAACTGGAATTAAATATAGCCTGTGTTACTCAGGGATGATGTAGCTTTCTAATGGTGAATGTTTGAAATCGATTCAGTAGTTTCGGAGTTTATCGATTACATGTGTAAACAAACAAACATATAAAAAAATAGATTGTTCCTCTTTATAATATTAGTAGAAAGTTGTCATACAAAGTCTTTTTTTTTAAGGATGGGAAATCATCAAATGACCTCTCCCGCTCTGGGTGGAAGGAACGGAAGGGAGTGTCAGACTTTTACTGACTAAAACCCACCTCGTTCCTTCAGTTGCCCTTTGCGTTCCGGGGCCACGGTATCTCGTTAGAACTTTCCCGCAGCCCCGGCTCAGTTTATCCCGTTTCCCCCCCTTGGGGGTTGACATTTCAAAAATCCCTTCTTAGTGCTCACTTATGTTACTAAAGGAACCTCTGTTCAAAATCTCAGACTCCTATACCGAGCGGTTTCGGCTGCGCGTTAATAAATCAGTCACCCAATCGCACCCCCTAAATCACGATTGGAGGGTAGTTTGAAAAAACTTATAATGTCAAACATATTTACTTGCCTATGTACGTGTTCATGCCAAGTTTCAAGTTTATAAACCCAAGGAATAAGATTTTTCATAGAAACGTTTTTACCCCTTTTCCCCCCCTTGGGGGTTGAATTTCCAAAAATCCTTTCTTAGTGCTCCCCTACATATCCCAAGGAACCTACATTCCAAATTTCAGCTGTCTACGACCAGTAGTTTCGACTGTGCGTTGTCTGTCAGTCAGTCACTCAGTAACGGAAGAGTTTTATATATATAGATAGATAAACATCAGTCGTTTTTAAAATAGAAAATTTAAAAATATCAAATAAAACATTTCTTTTAAACATTTTTCTTGACTTTTAAGTTTTTTTTTGAGAATTCTTGTATTGTACTCGTACAAGTATCTTAGTATTTAAGTAGGTATCAAGTATTATGATAGGGCCGAGAGTCTGTTAGGTCGTGTCTGATTAAAACAGAATTTTGGCTGTTCAAGGCGTCGTCTTATTGTCGTCGTAGTCAAATTTTTTTTTTCGTCGGTCTGTCAGTCAATTTTGGTCGTCTAAAATGTCAAGTCAAAGAGTCTGTTCGTCCATGGAGGCTGAACGGCCGCTACATATTATGTTTTCTATTTACTCTATACTAGATATAGCTAACACACAATAAGATTACTGCCCTACTACACCCTTCTACCCCGTTACAACCCCGACGGAACCCTAACTTATATCGACGCACATTTGCGGCGTCGTAACCGTTGTTGCACGTAGACGTAACGGTTACGTTATTATATCTTTAACATAACGTTATTGTATAATATTACGGTACGTCTTGTCGGCGTGGATTTCGTGTGATTGTTAACATAATTCGCGAAGTTATCTTTTTTATAATCATGCCTTTTTCTGTGAACATAATTGAAACCGCTAAAGATTGTATTTAGCTATGTTTGTGTGTTGTGCGTACTTACAAGCATTGTTATAAATACATATGTTACAAATTACACAACTAAAAACAAATAACTTAATTGCTTCATAAGACTCACTTAACTTAATAAATTATATCTTTTCATTAATTTATGGTAATAATCATTTCTCAATTTTTATGCAAAACATCAAAGAGAAAATACAATTAGGTGTCTGATATTGGGAGATTTACTTTAAAAACCTACACTGATTTTATTCTAATAATCTTCTAAATAATTATTTAGAATTGTATTATAAGTAGAGTATGATATAATTCATGATATAAAATCATAATAAATACCTAAATGAGATAAAAATGTGTTGGATTATTAGGTATGTAGGTAATTCTGTAATAATACTAAGCTTACAATACAGCGCAAGACTTGGTTAGGTAGAGTAGTCATAAAAAATCCCGCACAAGTAACCCGGGACAACAGTTACCTATAAAATTACATACATAAGTACATATGGTCACATCTATATCCCTTGTGGGGTAGACAGAGCCAACAGTCTTGAAAAGACTGATAGGCCACGTTGAGCGACCTATTTGGCTTAATGATAGAATTGAGATTCGAATAGTAACAGATTGCTAGCCCATCGCCTAAAAAAAAGAATCCCAAGTATGTAAGCCTATCCCTTAGTCGCCTTTTACGACATCCATGGGAAAGAGATGGGAGTGTAAAAGGTTACACCGGGGAATATTTGTGTAAAATCATATTACATGTATTGTGGCACGATATAGCGTAATGTGTGTGATCTCCCCACTTGAGATATACTATCACCTTAATTATGTTTTCCAAAGCGTTGTAAATATTATTAGCTTTTTAAAGATATGGTCTTTATAACACGTATTGTAACATTTTAGGGAGGTTCAATTAGTTTATTTGACATTTTTTTTTTCTATTTTTATTTAATGATTCAAATTGTGTACTTACATATCTGATAAAACTCTAGGACAAGAAAATTTTCGAATTTTTATTGACTTTTTAGTTTAATTGGATCCCTGATCTAATTATTTCCTATACTTTTATTGATAGCAGATTAACTAATCTAACTAGATTTAACCCATTTATTATAAGTTAAGACCGAAAAACAGATTGATCTTAAACAAAAAAGTAGTAAACATTCTGTATAAAATGAAAATATTTGTTTGAAAATTACATTTATTCAAATCTATTAATATCTATTCAATGTTGCAACTGTTGCTTTTAGAAATGCCAAGTTGTAGGTATCGACAAACAGAGACGCTAATAAAAATAATAATTGTTAATAACCGTTAGTTAATAGTAATAATATACGGAACACAGATTGAGTTAGCCTCGAAGTAAGTTCGAGACTTTTGTGTCACGAGATACTAGCTCAACCATACTATATTTTATAATAAATATTTATAAAGGTAATAAGCAATAAAGCACAACTATCAACGCTCATTAGCTATTACAGTTTATCTGATAGCGGGCTATCAGTTAATATATCGGCGCGGTCGTGACACGATTATTAAAATATTCAGTCACGCGAAAAAATTCCTCATTCATAATTTTTTTTTAAATAAATTCTTTGGCTATTGAAAATTATCATCACCACGGCCACGTTTAGCTATCTGGCTTACATTCTGAATTGAGTTTCAAATAGAATATTTCTTACGAATTATTAAGGAGAATTTCCTGTAATTCCCACCGGAATTTGCATAAACAGTGTTCATACATGTACTTTCTTCGTTTCGTTTTGCAATACCTTCTCCTGCCTTTCTTATGGAGCAAGGATCAGATGAATCGTGGTCACGTCATTCAAGTGATCAAAGAAATACAATTATGTCTCTATTTAGAAGTCATCACTTTTTTGATTCCATTGTTTGTTTGTTTGATTCCATTGTTGTATAATTATTCCGATATATTAATAGTAAAAAGTATTTGTTTGGTTGCTGCTTTATTTTCATGAAATTTCACTCAAACTGACAGAGTGCACGTTGGAATAGCTCCTCTAATAATAGCAGTCAAGAAGATATCGTAGGAACGATATATTTTTCGTATCGAAGGGATAAAATAAATAATTGTCCTGCTGGCCAGAAATCACGACAATTAACCCTGATGAAGGTTTGTCTGGAGAAAAAGGGATATAAATATATTTTAAGCTACCTATCACAAAATCAGGTGTGTAATAATAGTTCAAAACTAGTATTTTAATACTGTTTTTTATACTTATAGCATAACGTTCTCATAGTTTAATAAATTGATTTTACATATACATCTAAATTTTCTGTTTGAACCAAAGTACATTAACTCTGCGATTACCTGGTTTCTACACTACCACAATTTTGCTATAATTATTAGTAAAATAAAAAAAAAATCTAAAAATATTCAACACAATTTTACAAACTTGCATATTCTGATAAAAAGTCCAATAAGAACTTTCATACCTATTAATTCCAAACAAAATTTTGCTAATTTAAAAAAAAAATACACAAAATATTCAATTTGTGAAATAAAACGCGAACCTGGAGATACATTAACAATTTTATCGTAACAAAATTTACAAACTCCATGAAAAAATTTGAAACGTTTGTGGCGAAATTTCGACAAATCCACCTTCTCCACCCATAGCGGGTCGAAAGGGGGCACGGTGCGGAAAAGTGGGGCGAAACGCGAAAATGTGGCAGCCCCGGGCTTTATTATGTTATTCTTAATTTAATTTCATTACGGAACGCGACCGAAGTATAATTACTTGGGTTAACGCTTTGTAGTAATTGTATACAATGATTTTTTGAAGAAATTGCTGTGATTCACAGTTATAGATAGGTAAGGACGTGTTTATAGAAATTTTAATTTATTTTCAGTAGCTGACAATAAACATTGGAAAATTTTATAATGTCACATAAAATGTGATTTCGTTATGTACCAAGATTAGTATATAATACTGCAGAAAATCATAACACAAAAGTGACACAAAAGGAAAAACTAATTATTTACAGTTTTAGAGGGAAAGAAAATAGAGAACACGCCTCTTCTTATGTTATGTAAAAATAATACCTTTTCGTTTTTTATTTCATTTATTCGTATGTTTCTATATAACATATTTCTATTATTACTTAAGAGTTAGTTACAGACTACAGCGAACTGTTTTCATCATTCAACATTAATTATGTATTAAAAGATGAAATTGAGATTCAGATAGTGACAGCCCACTAACAAAAAGAAATGTTCCAAGTACATAATCAATTAAGTGACTTGTAACACAAACATCAACAGTTTAATACATAACCCTTCTTACAATAACAAAAGCAGTGTATGAAATCCGGCGGCCATTACGAATTTGCAAATAAGGCCCGCGCTCTGTGGTCTCGCAATGAAGTGGGACATATTTTTTTAATTACGGCCGCCCCTCATTGCCTCCCTGTAACCGACATCGGACGCATGTGGGACTAAAATGGACCTGGAATTTCAATATTGTTGAATAGTTTTTAAGTTGCATGGTTTGTTTAGTTTCGGGTTTGGTTTGAATAAAGATAAAGTGAAAATATCAGTTTACGCGCGCGTAAAGTTGATTTCTATTTCACGAAATTTTAGGAAGTACTCTCTTAGTGCAACTTAATACTTTATGAGGGAGGACTATATGCGAAATTCAAAATTTTCTAAATCTACATATCTGTCAGTCAGTGTTATCATTTATATTGAAATATAGTCCATGTTAACCAAATAAACGACATATTTTGAGAAAAATTTAAACCTGCAACCAAACGTGTATAAACACACCACACACTTATGTAATTATAATGTAAATTACTCAGTAAATATATGTATAAGTTATGTACATTGAAAATACATTTTTAACAATATATGTATTTTTTGACAAATTTTGGCTAGCTACCTGTCATTATATAAATCTATCTATCCATCTAAATATCATCATCTCATCTATGTATAATATAATATATTATGTATTCTTAAACTTGCATAAGGTTCAGATATAGACCAAAGCATATTTTTTTAATTACGCCCGCCCCTCAATGCCTCCCTGTAACATCGGGTGCATACGGTGGGACGAAATTTCCTTTATTCGATGCGGTTTTTCAATACTGTTCAATAGTTTTTCAGTCGCATAGTAAGTTACAGTTTCAACTTTTTGGAGGTTAAAATAAATTTTAGGATATTGGTGTGGTTTTGTTGGGGTTAGGAAAGAAGACGTTTATTTTTTTTTTGTTGGGAAAATCGTAGTCGTGTATAAAACAAACAAAATAGCAATATATAATTCCTTATATATGTATTGCTGTTTGAATACACAAACAGCAATATATAAGGAAATTATATATGGACTACTTTTGGACATCAAGTTGTACTTATATCAAATCGAAAATAATTTAATATTTCGTTTTGGGTAGTGAATATTAAAATTTAGTTAAAAGCATTTAAGACTCAAATCACAATATCTTAAAAATAACTTTCAAGTTTCTTGAGCAAAATAATATGCATTTTATCTTTAATTAAAATTTATAATTAAAGATAAAATGCAACAATTTGCAATTTAACCATATAAATAATGATCCTGGGTTTTAAAAGTATTTTCTCCATTTTGTTTATATTTTGCAAAATGTTCATTCATTGATTCAAAGATAGTTTCGGAGGGGGTTCCGCTCATCTAAATAAGGCAAACAGGGTGTCAGATTGCGTCGCTCGCGATAAAATGTTTTATTAAAATTATTAGCTGATCCCCACTTGTGTTATATCTAACCTATTTAGTCCAATAAGATAATGTCTATTTATTTTGGAATTTGGATGAAAACGTGGATTCTGAGTTATAGAATTATTAAATATGACGCGTAGGTTCAAATCCTATGTCCCATAACACAAGTCTTCAACTTTTATACATATTTATTTATATTACTTCCAAACAAATCCTACAAAACACAACATCAGTTTTCCGTCCCACACATGCTATCATTAAAATATTAATACATATTGTAACACAACTCTTCATAAGGCGAGCGTGTTTTTGCGCGCACATCTGTGCCCGTATGATATCACTTTGATAACTTTCCCGTTTTTGCGGGAACATTGTTTTGATTATGATAGTTTATAAGGGATGAAACTCTCACGTCTGCATGTGGTAGTGCAAGAGTTATAAGTTTTATTCAATGACATAAAAATGAGTAAGTAATAAGTACGTCCAACACACTATTTCAGTTCTTTTTTGGCGTCCACTTAGTGCAATAATCTCCCAAGATTATGGGAAACTTACGACCTACAGACATATGTGGGTATAGGGTTAACATGCCCTTTTTTCAAATAGATAGTCTCTGGTTACTCCTCCATGAAAGAGGCGTGATCATAAGTACGAATGTACTTATTATGTTATATCCGCTTCTGCGGATTTGTGTCTGACAATATAAGAAATGAAGGATCAATAAAACAACTTTAAAATGAAACTACTTACAAATGATGACTTTATTGCTAATGAAATGTATTGCATTCCTCAAAAGAAAACGCAATCCTATCCAAGCTGGATAGAGAAGATAAACAACTAGATAGATAGACAAAGAACCAGGTTAGCATAATATGTTTGATGTTCTCCGCTACATTCAATATGGGTTATGAACAAATGTCGCCGCCATATTGTAACAGGGAGGTGCTTACTACCGCGCACTTGCGACTGAACTGTTTTAGAAAGTTTCGATTTTAAATTATCAGGATCTAGTTATTTTTTTTATCTTATAATTATTGTTATCCTGATGGGACGATAAAAGGGCTCAAATTTATAAATGTTTTCGCAAAACACACGAAACCGCCGAGCTTGCATGAAGAGAGTTATGAATGTGGATGAAGCGAAGGAAATATGCAGAGATCGTGGCAAGTGGAAAGAGGTAGTCTCTGCCTACCCCTCCGGGAAAGAGGCGTGATTTTATGTATGTATGTATGTTTTCGCAAAATTTTGCTGTGAAAACTTGGTCTGCACAATATGAATATCAAAGGTAACTCTAATGATAGAATAACAAAATCAAGTATTCATATAGTCAGATTACAAAATATTCAAAGACTTTTTTGTGATCTTGAATTCACAAATTAATTTAATATTTCTGTACTGACGAAGAAGCGTATAGTATGCGTAAAATTATATATCAATTAATAATTTCTGACATAACACATTTTGTGACTAGTATGAAAAATTTAACTGTGTAACACAGTGTTTGTTTGTCCAGAAATTTTACTTTATTCTTACGGATTGGTTAACGTTACATTGTGTATTTAAAGTGTTCGCGGTATAAATAAATTCGCATAAACGTACTAAACTTAGTTTTAAGTGATTTATTCGAAGTCAACCAATGTTGTGAAACCAAACGATGTGACAATTATTAAATGATGTTTGAATGTCGTAAAAAATGAATAACACTTTGATTTGATATCACTGTTTGCAACGCGACGCGATGCGACAAGTGCGACTAATCGCAACCGTGCGCCCCGTTATCTCCGCCGACAGGTGTCGCCTGTGTCGCGCCCATATGGACCTGCTCCTATCTCTATATTGCTCACAAATGCTTGTACTCTTGTGATATCGCATGATTATTACGATCCTTCGTGTGATATGAATATTAAATGTTATCTATATGATTGTCTAGTTCTGTTTGCATATGTTAAGATAAAGATTTTCGAATTCAACAAGTAAATTTGGGTTAATTATATAATCAGACAAACAATTAGATTTGTATTTCGAATCGAACCGAAACTTAGACTAAAGAACTGAACATTTGAATTTTCGATTCTTTCTTATGGAAATCCTTTAGAGAAAAAAAATGCATGCAATGCTGAGACACCGGTCAATGACATTTTTCAAAGTAATTTTTATCAGTGTGACTGCTGACCGATGATAATACCAATTGTATACACTGAGGAAAACATGTGAGGAAAGGTGCACATTCAGGTAACGGGATATGTGACTATAACTCAATGTGGGTAAGCTTTCTTAGCAAAGTTTCCGGAAGTTAGACGGTAGTCGCTTTTTGTTAAAAAAACCTCATTTATTTAATTAAGGGTTGTGATCACGTACGGACCCCAGCCTCCAAATTCAAATTCAAATTCAAAAACTTTATTGTAAAACATAGGTAAGTACTCGTAGTACAGACCTGTTACATGTGTTTATAGTATCACTATGTTTTATGCTGGAGAGGATGTACAATAGTTAATTATCACTCACAAGAGGTGAGGACACAACCGGGTCTTTCTCCATGATGATGATAACGACAAATTTTACTTAGAACGGTGGGGTCAGTGGATAGCTGTGTCGCCTAGCCTTATCTGGTGTATGGGAGGTGGTCCAGGTATTTTCTGAGCCTTGTATACCAAGAAGGTCATAGGTTACATTTCAGCTTGAAATTTTAGGGAAAACCTTTCTTTTTCCTAAGATTTGCGACCAATACCTAAAACAATAAAGTTACAAATAAAATCTACAAATGTTACTTAATTTCGTGCAAACGAATTATTTTAATACGAGGACAAAACACATAACAATTAAGAGGCTGTGTCCCGAATCTGTGCCGAGTGCGGTTTCAACCCTTCCCTAGGGATCTCGTCTCCATTCCAAGTAACGAGGAGAGAAAGGGTAGGGGAATTAGGTAGGTGTTTAAGGGAGCCATTTTTGAAGTTTGTTTTCATTTTGAAGAGGTCGCGTTGGTTATATGCTTATCTATATATGTGAAAATTTAGGTTATTTATACAAATGACAACTAGAAATTGGTTACTTAAATTAATAATTAGCTTATTTAAGTTAACCTTTTATTTCTGAGTGCAAAATAAACGAATTTTCTTTATTTATTATTTCGGAAGTCAGGTGTTTTGTAGGCGATAGGCTGCAAACCTCTTAATATTTGAATCTTTCTATCCAATAGATAGACGGGTAGACAGAGCCAACGGTCTTGAAAAGACGAATTGAGATTCAAATAGTGACAGGTTACAAGCTCATCGCATACAAAAAGAATCATCTCGAGTTTATTAGTTTTTCCCTATGTTATCCATGGAAAACGATATCTTTTAGTTAATTAATCATCAAAAAGATCCAAAATGGTTGTCAGCAAACAAATTCTCTTTGCCAAAATGAATGAAACAAACCAAACAAACACACATAACTTCCGTAGTAATTCAATAAGGTAAAATACACACATAACGTTTTCATCCAAACACGAACACGCCTTACCACACGAAATCTGCGCTCTATCATGTACAAATAAATCCTACTCATTTACCCTCCCACCGGGAAGAGGGAGGAACTGGGATAACTTTTGCTTCTTATGTTGTAACACGTAAAGTTGAAAATTGAAAGTGACCGCAGAATAACTGAGGTGAGTAGCATGTGCGCCACAGTATAGAGAACAAAGTAGGTAAAATGTTTGAACCGTGGTATCGAAAGGCCTAGACGAATAAGTATAACTTAATCAAATCGGGGACGTCCTGGCAAAAGGTCAGGTCAAGAGTACCCGAAACCGACGAACTTTCATGAAGACACTTATGAGTGTGGATGGAGCGAAAGAAGTATGCAGGGATCGTGGCTAATGGAAAATTGTAGTCTTTGCCTATCCCTACGGGCTCTCCTGGTGATTTATGTATGTATGTAAATTATTTCACCTAAAGAAAAATTATGTCTATTTCCTTTTCGTTTTTTTCGTTAAACTTCAATGCCTGGGTTCCCCTCTTAGACATTCTCTTTACACTTTGTCCAGACTTCGGTATCATCTTTAATTTAAATTAAAGGCCTCGCAATGGCCTATTATCTGTTTGCATACCTTATTAGCATACCTTATAATGTATGTTATATAATATGCACCTTAAATATAAACCGAACAAGGAGTTAGTCACGATCTACTATTATTTCAGTTATTTTTTACTTTAACTTTTTCAATGTCGTATAAAAAATCCAGAATATACATATCTATAAGAAGAACTTAATTAATATAACCTTTGGCATATAAGACAAAAATTTGTGTCACTAGGGATGAACAAATCTCAAGTCTTGAAGGAAAATAAGATGTTTGCCTACTGTACTGTTAACTGTGGTGCTTCATACACAACAATTTTAATTATTACTCGAGGTGTGGGAATTCCTTATGTGTAGTTTGGGAAGCTTAACAAACTCTACGTATAATAAACTTAAATTAAATAATGTCGCTTCACTGTTATTGTACTTTGTTAATTATAATTAGTACTCTTGGAACAAGATCCAAGAATTAACGTGTTTTCAGAGTAATTTATTAGGCCCACTTGCGCTTTCTTACATGAAGTAAATTATGTTGGATGTAGTTTGTATATACCTACCTACCTATTTATTTATTATGGCTATCCTGACTAAAATATAGATATTTCTTAGCGCACAGATGGAGAATGCTTATATAAGCCTCATAGCAATGAATGCTATGAAAATCGAGAAAAGATGAAATAAATTATATAGATTAAGTTAACCTCAATAAGTAAGTTTGAGCCTTGTGTTACGAGATAACAATTCAACGAATTACAACTTAAAGAAGAAACTAAAATAACTCAATAAATATAACGTGATATGTTTTTTGTGGAATAGGAACCTACTTTTACTGGGTTTGGCTTGCATGTCATATCATTTTTTTAACCTGTCCCTGCCTAAGTGGCCCTTTGTTCCCTAAAAAGCCTTCAGGCTTCCGCAAAGGTCAAGTAGCTACTATTATAATTTGTCAGGCTTCCGATAAGGCACAAATTCCAAGTCAGTCTTGTTCACTTGCAAATTTATTCAATAAATCTATACAAAACTGTCCATCGTATAACTCGTTCGCGATATTATTCGTCGAAACTGCAAGTTTGCCTCGGTCCGAGACAATATTCACAAATACTGCATAATGCATGCGCAATATGGCGCTGC
Source organism: Amyelois transitella (assembly GCF_032362555.1). NCBI lineage: Eukaryota > Metazoa > Arthropoda > Insecta > Lepidoptera > Pyralidae > Amyelois > Amyelois transitella. The sequence goes on from NC_083523.1 coordinate 7,270,715, forward strand.
AAAAAGTGAGGCGGTGCATATTGGGAGGGGAATTGTAATGGAGAGATTAAAAGCTATGTGAGTAGGTAAATATGCCTTTAGACGTTCATGTATGGAAGGATAAAGTAATGTTACACTGAAATCTGACGTAGCTTGGACGGTTAACTCAACCTTATCAATGCCGTGCTCCCGGCACCAATTCAAAAAAGAATAGGACCACTCTTTCCCATGGATGTCGTAAGAAGCGACTAAGGGAAAGGCTTATTAACTTGGGATTCTACTTTTAGGCGATGAGCTAGAAACCTGTCACTTTTAGAATCCCAATTCTATCATTAAGCCAAACAGTTGAACGTGGCCTATCAGTCTTTCCAAGAATGCTCTGTCTACCACTCAAGTATGAAGGGACATAGGCGTGATTTTATGTATGTATGCCAACCTACTCAACCCTTCAGCGCGTGCAGTCGGGTTAGTGCGAGTTTTAATCGATACAACGAATCGAATAAGTAAACGAGTTTGTATGGAATTGTATTAGTGTCATAGCGTATCCATTAGGTGGCATTCTCTTGTTCGTCTCGTTTGACCGAACAAAACTCGCATTAACCCCACAGGTTTTTTCACGATATTTTCCATTACTATAAAAACCCTCAGTTAGCATTCGAACTAACTGTGGGTCTTATAGTAAAAGACTAGTGACTGACACTCTTGTGTTACTTAATTGACTGACATAATATAACATACTTACCGCCAAAACTAAGAAGCTAAATTTGAATACGTAAGTATTTTACATGTTCTTTGAGAAGTGTAAGGAGAGAATGAGAGACAATCTTGTGTACTAAGTATATACTTAATTTCTACCTACCTTTATACGGGTATGCTCTTCAGACAAACCTTTATCACCGACCAGTAATTCTTATATAGGTATTTTATTCAGTCTTTCTACACAAAACGCCACAAAAAAGCTTTAGAATTGCATACGAAGGTAGAACGCTATACGTTTCGTACATCGGCCATATAAATTGTCCACATGATATTAGGTTACTGAACTACAGCAAATACCGGATCAAACACCAACTGAATTCACCTAACCACAAAACGAATTTGATACTTATAACACTGTAACAAAGTCGTTATTTAAATGCAGTGGACCCAGACAATGTTGGTTACACACTTTATAATATAGATGTTAGAGTAATTTCAACCGTATGTGACTGCGATAAGGTTCAAATTATGTTAAAAGTAGTTGTTTTCCTGTTTTCAGTTACGTTTCCCTTATTTAATGACTGTAAACGAAGTATTGATCATTGTTTTTGTTATATTATGTTTAAGCGGTTAATTTGACGGCCATACTTTATTCTGGGACACTGAAGTGTTAGAGGTTTGATCTAATAGATACGAAAACAAAAATTGGTTAGTCGTGATAATTAATAAAAAAAAATTGTGAAAATATGCCTTTTTAGCAGTTAAGATTTGAAACTAGTTATATATCACCGTGTGAACAGATTTAAGATTCAGATTATTTTTTCACAAGTCGCATACATGTCGAAAAGAAAAACAAAATACTTACTAGTGACTAGTAAATTATAATAAACGTATATAATACTAATAAATATTTATTACATAGGTACTTAAGTAATAAGGTGGACCGCAGACATAGGGTTAATGTTTACATTAATATTAATGTCTATTGCTAGTGGAACAAAATATCGATGGTTAAAATAAATATTCTATTTACTTATAAAGTATACGTTAAAGAATAAAATGCTTTTTTCAAATTATAATAATTTTTTTGTGCAACAACAATGAGTATGTTCCAAAAATATGCTTCCAAAGACATACATATATCAATCTGTAAGCAATATCTCTAAAGTAGAGACATAGTTATAACTTATTATATGTATAGATAAAAACGTAATGAGACCTGACGATCATGTCGTGAAGAAGTACCTTTCTATGGCTTCAAAAAAAGAGGAAGACCTCAAACAACCAGGCTATCGAATGTCCAGAGGTACATGAAAAGCCTCCGACTTCGGCAAAAGGACACCAGCCAAATAAAAAAAAGCCGACTCCAAATAACTGGAATAGGGGTGGACCAAGAAGAAGTATAGATGGAAAATCTATGCACTAATCATTGATAAATAATATAATTAGCGAATGTTCAATTGTCATAATTCGATTTTAAATACCTTCTAAATAAATCATGGAAAATAATAATAGGTAAGTACTTAAAAATTGGCTTTTGTCATTATTTGATTCCGAAATCACTAACCATAAGCTGCCTTTCTGTAAACGCCATATTTTGTCCGATTCCGAGGTATGTTTACGACGTATTTGTACAAATTATATTTACTTGCAAGAGATTTATGACAAAACGTATAGAGCTATGATTTGTTTTGTTTCTTTTTATTTCTGCACTGATTTACGTACTGAATTTATTAAGACTTCTTTGCTTGGATACATATAAAAAATATCTTAGTGAAAACATTATGAAGATTTTTTTATTAACAATACTGGAATACGCTCGCCCTTTTCTCTGTGTAAAACCATGTAAGGTGTAGGTTACACATTATATTGCCAGCGGTTTGGGTTGAGCGTTGTGATACGTAAGTCATCAATTCCATCATTAAGTCGTCCAGCTAAAACGAGTCTTGTAACTATTGACTAACAAGTTATACCCCTCGAGCGAAACAAAGGCGTGATGTGTGTACGTATGTTTATGTTCCACGATACAACTTACTATATTGCTAAATTGCGATGGAAGATAAAAAAAAAACAGTTGTTAAAATATTAAGAAACTTCAGCACAAACACTTCCCCAATTCGGCGACGTGATGAAACATAAAAATGAAAGCCGCATAAACCAAAACAAAGGGCCATCATATCCCATTGTGATATTTTTCATCGCGTATAAATGTTTTGATGAAGCGGTACAGTCGGCGACAGAACGCTCCCGAGGGATGGGGGGGATCTCTACGCGACGATATTTGAATATCGAATAAAAAATATAACGAGAGATAAATACTGCTCACTTTTTTGCAGCTATTACAGTACTGGCTTGATGTAAATGCAGTTCCTATAATTTCGTTTTTTAAATGGGATTATGAAATCAAATAAAAAAGAATGATTATTTCGTTAAAAACTTAGTACCTATAATAGATGAACAAAAAATAAAATGTGAGTAAAAATAAAGGTAAATCACATATTTTCAAAGACGAAAACTATTAAACCCGTATGTATGTATCTAACTTGGATACGTACTCTACTAATAATGATACAATCTTACAATTGCAGAAAAAAAATTATTACTAGTTATTTACGCAGACAGATCGCGTCTTGAAAAATAATTAGCCAAACAAATCGGAATCAAAACCTTCGCTATCCTTGAAAAAAAAAAACAGGATGCTTACCCCCCTAACTGGGTGTATGAGGAGACGGGGATAGGGGGAAAAAAAAATGAAAATAATGATAAAAACGCCGACGCAAGGGACGTCACTTCGATCCGGGGTGGCGGGAATTAATGAAATGTATCATTTAACATTTGATCATTTGTGAAGACCGTAAACGATTTGTTTATATGGACTGTTTGTTTTGAGGCCTCGTCGCCTCTCTTTCTTATTTTTTTTATTTCCGATTAAGTTCTCAGCTGTTGGCTGTTTATATTATAGTTTATTTAAACGTTCACTTATTAGTGACACTCTTTAGTGTGTGAATAGTAGCAAATTTCCTGTTATAACTCTGTCCAAGATGATGTATTGTTAGATCTCACTACTTTCTTGTATTTATTTTAGGTAAATCTTTCTCTTGACCCTTTTACAATCCATGGAATGGAAGTAATATATTTTTTGTATTAGCTTTATGTGTTATTCCTTTAGTCGCTTTTAGCAACATTAAAAAAAAGAAATGGAGTAGTCTAATTCTTTAATATCTTTACGGTGAAAAAAAACTAAGCTAATTTTTTTATATTATTTAAATTTAAAAACACTACATTAAATGGGGTAACCATTTTTTTTTAATTTTCTTCTTCTAGTGAGCAACGGGGCTCTCAGCGCGTGCGCAGGCCAAGGCGGCGGGTTGGACAAGGACGGCAAGAAGAAACACACGCGGCCCACATTCAGTGGCCAGCAGATCTTCGCTTTGGAGAAGACCTTCGAACAAACAAAATACTTAGCCGGTCCAGAAAGAGCTAAGCTGGCGTATGCGCTTGGCATGACGGAGTCGCAAGTAAAGGTAGGTGTATCATTTTTAAATTTAGAATGATTTTGTTTTTTTTTTAGCTCAAAATATAAAGTTCGCCAGATATAAATATCTTTTCGTAATTTTAATTTATGTTTTAAATACAATATCCGATGAGTTTTCCAGTCCAAAAGAAATGCTTTATTTTTGCTATGTGTTGTGTCTGTCAGGGAAATAAGGTAGGTAAAACTACATAAAACTATGTACTAATATTAAACATTGTGAAAATCTATGGAATTACTAAGACATTTAATAGCTATAAAACATAAATAAAAAAAGATTTATTATCTCTACTCTTATCTTTCAACAAAACTAAATGACCATCGCTTCACACAGTCCAATCAATAAAATCTCACACTCCAAATCAATTAGCGAGATCGGAACACGAGGCGCGACGTAAGCCGATTACCCAGATTGAAAAGTCAATCACTTAGCGCAGTGGTAGCGGCATGGTCAGAAGGCTCGCTCGCAGTAATCAGAATAATTGAAGACAATAGAAATGCCATATTGTAAAGTCCATTCCTTTAGACCCTATAATAAAGGTCGTAAACGGTCTTGATGAGAACGTCTTTTTTTCGAAAAATACACTTCATATAATTCATATTCAAAATTTTTATTCATTATTATAGGATACTTCATATCGCTGTATAATTCAAATCTTTTGGTTTCACAACATTGGTTGACGTTAAATAAATTACTTACAACTAAGTTTACTGTCGCTAATGTATAGTCAATAGAAAAAGATATATGATATCTGTTACTTAAATCTCAATTACTTCATTGAGCCATGCAGCTGGCCGTGGCCTTTCAGTGTTTCATGCTGGTCACCAGACCAGCATACATACTCGTATATTTTCAGTATCCCTTAATCTCGAAAAGACTGGAAGGCCACGTTCTGAAGGCTGGTCTAGTAGCAACAAAGTGGTATGCCAGCTGCTCCTCTTTTCATGCAGCAGCAGTTTCTCTTTTGTAAAACTTGATTAAGGGAAAGGATTAACTTGGAATTCTATTTTTACTCGATGGACATCATCATCATACCATTTACTGCTCGGTGTCTTTTATTTGGTGGCTAAGTCTATCTCGCAAGGGAAACGAAACATACATGTGTACTGCGATGACACAAAAACTATTACTTGCCACTTCTACAGTCTTATATTATTCCGAAATCTATGGGCGCGTTCTATTACACGGATTATAGTGGGATCTATGAGTTTGCACACATGTTACACTCAGTACAGATTTTTGGCTGCAAAACTGGCCTTCCGTTGCCTAAGGATTAAATAACTGGTAAGGTATAACGGTTTTCAATATTAATTTAATATATTGACATTTTTGCGAAATATTCTATTTTTCTTTGTGATAAACTTTTTGTACCTTCATCAAATAGAATACATCACATGCGTCCGATAATTAATTGGGATTTATGAGTTTTCTCTTTAAGTGTTTCCAAGACTGTTGGCTCTGTCTACCCCGTAAGTATAGACGTGAGTATATATAATATATTTTGATGGACAACTAGCGTTGCGAAGGGATATGATCAATCAAATAAACATTATATTTAAGTTATGTTGACGTAAATTTGCGATTAAATAATTTATAAAATATCTCCCTTTTCGGAAATAATTATACAAATTAAAACAAAAACTAGCTTTCTTACGTTTTAGAAACTAAGCAAAAAGAATAAGTGGCGGAGTCTGTTTTTGATGCGTTATCATTTTTGTCAAAAATAAAAAAAAACACTTATGTAATAACAAAATAGATTTAACAAGTTTTGACTTCTAAACGCCCGAACTCAATAACACTTAGGAAAACTTGTTTCAATTAAGAGAACAAGCGAAATAGGCGTAAAAGGGCACATTTTATTTTTAACTAATTAGGGTTGCACCCTTGCTCGCCAACCGTTTAGCGAGGGCAGGGGTCCAGTGTCCCCAAAGGTTTACGGGCCCTGAACATTGACATTTAAAGCTAATGACATTTGCTGGACAGTGGATTATTATTATTTAATTTTATTACGATCTATTTTCTTTACATATTTAAATGTAAAGAAAATAGATCCAGCCAGCCAGATTGAATTAAAAAAAAATAATGAAATAACTTGAGTTAAAATATTAGTCAAATTGTGATACGATTGATATTTTAACTATTAAACTTTCTTTGAGGCCGACGTTGCGTTTATGCTCGGTTGCTCATTTTCCGTAAAAAATATAATGTGTAATTGAATAAAATTGCTTTAATAGCATATTAGAGAGACGTCACATTATGCGAAAAGATTTACATTAATATAAAAGTTCAGCTGCCTTTCTGGTGCAAAACAATCAATTATACTTATCTAGCTGCTCAGTTACTGCCTTTACAAAATACACACTAAACAATTTAAGTCACCCAACTAAGATCAAAACTGTCAATAAATATAATCTATCCAGCGATTAAACGTATAGTAATCAATGTCCCTTATAGCCCTTGAAGCACCCTACGGCCCGCATGGAGTCGACAACTGTGGCGAGCTGCGGTCACGCCGTTTTATATTCAATCTGCTAGGTTATTAGATTTTTGTTTACTGTTTTAGAACCTGTGCCGTGTAGTTCCCGGGTGCCGTGTGGTTCCAGGCACCAATGAAAAAAGAATGGGACCACTCCATCTCTTTCCCATGGATTTCGTAAAAGGCGACTAAGGGATAGGCTTACAAAATTGGGATTCTTTTTTTAGGCGATGGGCTAGCAACCTGTCACTATTTGAATCTCAATTCTATCATAAAGCCAAATAGCTGAACGTGGCCATTCAGTCTTTTCAAAACTGTTGGCTCTGTCTACCCCGCAAGACGTGTTTTAGAAGGTGATTCAATCGCATTATTGGACTAGACTAGCTTCAGCCTGCGACTTTGCTCCAGCGGGAATTTCCAAGAAAAATATTAGTATCTGTATGTCATGAACGAAATTAATTTATGATTTTGGCTGGGAAGACATTTTTATCTACATTGTACACATACCCTAATAAATTTCTTTAAAATACAAAGAAAACGATTCACTGATGCTGTGTTAGTTAACTAACTTCACACCGCAGAATGAAATAAATTTTACATGCCAGAACAATTTTCAAAATTTTCATCGTCATTTACTAAAAATATATTATCTCGGCTCGTGATCTCAAAACAAAACACATAACAAAACAAACGAGCTTGCAAACTATCCCCTCTTCACCGTACATCATAGCTGACACGAGGGTACAAATTATATTATACTAAGTGATACGTGTCGTTAGGGGCGAGGCGATATCATTGATGAGATTATATTTAAATAGATACTTATGAAATTTGCGGCGTATCTATTTAAATGAAGTCAACGTCCACTTATTTATATAATATTTTTTTTTAAATATAAAAAGCGACTAGCATGGATGCATGGAATAAATAACAGTGTTTCCTAAATAGTATCTCAAAATTATGAGATTTAATAGAATTAAGAAATTTTCACATGAAGCCTGAAATTTGGAGAGCTGCCTAATGCGTTTTCGGTTACTTCAGCTGCTCTACATCTTTTCATTACGCGAAATCTACAAACGTATTTTCATCTATTATGTGAAATGTAAATGTTCGTAACAAGAATTTGAATGGGTGTTAGCTGAAGTGGTGGCAAAAAGCGAACTATAGTCGCATTAAAATACATCTATACCTCATTTTTATTTATTTTTTGTTTGTATAACATATAACAATAATTAAAACACAAAACATTAAAACAGTCTAAAAAAATGCTCACAGAATGGTTGAAAATTTTAGTGACTTTAACATTAGGTGCATAACAAAAACAATAAATAATAAACAAAATCACTAGAATATAATAAAAATAAAATGAAAATGAAGCATGTGCAAAAGAACACATAAAATGGATTGGTTAACTGATGCTTATAAATATATAAAGCTGCCATGTGTCGATCCAAAAACATGATCCTTAGCGGTCTGTTACATTAATTCCGGAAAATCCTCTCTTAGTACACCCTTAGAAGAAACCTACATGCTAACTTTCAAATTTCTAGATGCAGAGGTTTCGAACGTGCATTTATTGTCAGTCAATCAGTCAATTTACCCTTTTATAAGTATAGATTCCGCAGTTATGGGTTATGGATGTGTTAACCGCTTGTTAGAACTATTTTAAGGGTATGTTTACACTAAGCACGTGTTGGGAGTGTGTCACCGATTGTCTTGGTGGGTCTAATGTGTGAAAGTTACGAGCACTTATAATATATAATTCTAATCCATTTCTTCTTTTTACTATAAAAATAGATACACCACTATTATTATTTTTACATATTTTACTTACCCTGAGAAGTAGAGATTGTATATTTAAGGTCAATTTATTTGCAATGGATACGAGTACTATAAAAACTAAAAACGAATACTTATCGTATTAATAATAAATCTACCGAGCAAAGTTAGGTTGTTTTTTTTTTCTACTGGCATTTCGAAAACGGTGGTTATTTGGTACATTGTAATTAAATAACTAACGAACAATAGACCTTTCAATTTTCAATGTGAAGTATTAAAAATACATTATTAAAATAGTGAAATAGACGAAATACAAAAGAAATTTCGGCAATGAAAAAGTCGTTTGGTTCTTTAGTAAAATATTTAAATACTATTAATAGCGCAGTAAATCCACAAGTTTTCGCTAACGACATAAATGTGTGTAACACCCCGTAGAACGAGTGTAATCAAGTGTATATAAACGGATTAATGATTCGCTACATCGCGACGATTGCGCGACGTTCGCGCGACAGTTGCGCGACTAACTATCGCTTAGTGTGTGACGCGGCAATTCGTAATCTTGTTAGAACATTGTTTACATTTGATTTGTTTTGATGGATATGGATGTGTCAGGGATCTGATGCGGAGGAATTTTCTTTTTGTAATAATTTGATTGAAATCTCAACAGTTTTGCATAAACACTTTTTCAAGTTTATGCTGATTTGTTAATTTCAAATTTTCGTTATATTCAATTATTTCCACTTCAAAATTCTGGCTGCATTTCAGGAAAATTCAGTGGTTTGACTAAGCGTGACAGATACAATTACTTTTTTTTTTACTAAGGTCACTAGCTTATAACCTCGTTTTACTAGAAATTTCGAGGTAAATTGAAACGATACGTTAACTAATAAAGCATATAGTAACAGATAACTTTATTATAACTCAAATTACACACGTTAAAAAACATAGACGCTTTACTTAGTAAAATATTCATATTTTATCTTGGTTTTCGTCAGTTTAACTAAAAATCATTGGACATTTATTTACAACTTAACCTGAACAAGAGCTATAAGTGAAATCTAGTAGTAATACTCATAAGGATAACGTTATCACGATGAGACAATCTTGACACCGACAAATCATGAAGTATTTTAATTCTATACAATTCAGTGCTGAATCCCGCCAATAATCCTTTACAACACTAAACTGTAGCCCAACAAATGACTGCTTTTATTCCTAAATTGAGCTCAAAAGCCAATGTACCGGGGCAATTACCCTAACCAACTTAACAGTTAATAACACAAACGAAAATAGACTTTAAACACTTCATTATAAAGCTCACATCGACTGCTCTTAGTAAAGTGGTAGGCTCTTTCAATTCCCCTATATGGATGTCATAGCTCATTTAGCATTCGATAAAATTAATCCATGGGGAAGATTAAAAGGAGGGTACTGTATTTACACATGTGACGCCTGCACCGGTGCATCGGGAATCGGGAATGCATAATGTAATTAATAGTTGACTGACGATTGTTCTATATTTTATGGTATTACTGTTTATTAAGTAAGTGATACATAGACATCATTTCTAAAATTATATTGACTGTGTGTCTTGTATTTTAGGTATTATCTATGTCTAATGTCTATAAATTATCAATGCAAATTAACTCATATTATTTTTTCTTACCGTAAGACCATTGGTCTTCGTCAAAACTAATGTTATACTAACGGAATGCAACTTTGTAAAGATCTTTGAATACTTTTAAAATAATAAAGTACCAATAGAGTTAATGATAAAAGTGAGCCACACAGTTTTATATCGTCGCAAATTAATGCAAATTAAGAGTATAAACTCACGCGGCAGACTGAGATTTGAATATGATTAGGGTACCGTGGCTTATAGCCTGTAATACCTTCACTCGTGATTAAAATGCTAATTGAGGGATGTGTCGCTATCGCTTTTACGATAGCTGTAAAGTTCCATGTAGGTACTGGGCATAATTTAATGAGTCATAACTTGAATGGTGCCAAATTAAATGATTAATCAATGATATACAATATATGATATACAATTTGTACAATATATATAATCTTTCAATTCTTATCTGAGGTGTAAGTGCGAGTTTTACTCAACTCACTCACGAATTTGTATGAATAATTTGTATTGTATTAGTGCCATCGTGTTACCACTAGATGACGCTGATCAAATCACATACAAATTCGCGTTTACTTGCTCGAAGAATTTGATCAAGTAAAACTGTCACTCTGGTAGTAAAGGAAATTACATACTACCCCAGTAGCATGTGAATGGAAAACTATCTCTGTACCGTTTCACGTCATAATAGGAAGTGAAACAGCGATAGTCTTTCGAGCGATAAAAATGGCGTCGCTCATCCCATGCTACGGCCTCTCTATCTAATCTCGCTTTCATCTTTAAGCTATCCAAAATAATACAATAATCACATACAGAGAAATACAGATATATGTATAAATACGGTCTCTGTCAACCTTAGAGGACTATGACGATTTGAACTCGCTACCATCAAGTCGGGAAGATAGTTAAACTATGCAATCTCATCCTTTCATATTTCTACTAATTTAATAAAGTCAGAGTTTAGTACACAGGAAAAACATATAGGGAAGTTTTGTCCCAAAATTCACACGGAAGAGAAGCCCTGACGCGCATTTACTTATTAATAAAACATCCATTGTTACAGCGCAATTTCATATTTTAGCACGCAATCACTGGCGCCATTATATAATTTGGTTAAAATTTAATGTTGTTATGCACAGCCCGAAATGACTTCGCAGATAAGATAAACGACAGTTTAAACCCGTGTAGATGACTATTGATTTGATACCAGAGCGCTAAGGGTTGCATACAGGGCTGGCAGAATATTGGTGTGGTCGACGTCATGAATAGCTTTTTGTTATTTTGTAAAGATTGACATTTTTAACAAAAAAATATTATTTTTAATAATGTTAAAGTTTGTTCTAATTGTTCAGTTATTAACATTAAAAACAAAAAACCAATCGACGCAATTGGCAATCACAGTATGGAATTGATACAAAATAGTCAGTTTTTGAGACATTTACCTCAAAAAGACCTGAAAGGCCACGCTTAGTTGAATGATAGAATTGAGGTTCAGATAGTTGCTATCTCATCGCCTAAACGGAAAAATCTAAACAGAATATAAAACAAACATAAAATCACACCAACTTTATATAATTTTTAAGATAATAGGGCATCACAATCGTTTAAAAGTTTTTAAGATATTCTTAATTGTATAAAAAATAAAGGTCTGGGTTCGCTATGAATGACTAGTATATAGAGTTTACACAAGTGTCAACCCTAGCCAGAAGCGAGGGTAGCGCATCACGATGTTGTGCAACACTCCAGCATATTCAATTAGGTTGATGGATGACATTATAATTTAATTTTAATGTGTTATGATAAAACACATCTTTTATTAATGCTAAATCGCGTAACGGTTAATGGCGATCTTTTTTAAATATTTTATGCTTTATCGTTATTACAAAATGATATGCACCCGTTAGTAATTTCGTAAATTTTTTGATAAGTTTAGATGCGCTTCATTTTGTATTCTGAATGTGCGTTAGAATGAAAAAATGTTGATGCGTTTATAGATTAGAAAATTAAGTGTGACTTTGCGAAATTATATTCAAATTAAATTTGCATTGATTCTACAGTTATATCAATTTAAACACTTTTATTGATACCATTTTATATCAATTTAGGTACTTCGTTACTGGAGCAACTAAGAAAAAACAAAGAAAAAACATGTCTGCTCCTCATCCCGTGGATATTGTAAAAATTAAACAAGGGAAAGGTTTATAAACTACTTCTAAAAAACAGAATTATTCTTGTAGGCGATGAGATAGCCACCTGTCACAATTTGAATCTCCATTCCATCTTTATGACATGCAGCTGAGTGTGGCTTTTCGATCTTTTCATGATTATTAGGTAGGTACTGTTAGAGTGATAGATTGGAATAATAATTGTGTTGGAATTGTAATTTGTTTATTTATAATGTTTTAATTTTGGACAACATTTTACAGATAACACTTTAAAATTTATTGTTTGAAAACATAAAAGGAGTTTCATTGCAAAAAGCAACGAACAAATTCTATTTGAACTAGTGACGTAATCTCACTGCACTGTCACGCTTGAAATCGATACCACAATTTGTCAAACTCGGTTGTGATATATTTACGATTCATATTGACAGCATTCGACGGCACAGATCTGCCTAAAATCCGGCTAAATCTATTCGGCAGGCGCTCGTTATTTCAATACACAATCGACAATCAATTCCATACGATATTACTCAGAGTTTAAAGTCGAGACTGGTTATTCGATTATGGATCGAATATTCCGATGACAGCCGAGAGCGAACGTTAATCGACGCTCATTAGTCGATACGTGCCAGTTTCACTGCATCGATTTGAATCGAATATTTATGGTGAGTTCTCAATTTTGTTAAATGTGTTTCGGATTTAATGCAAGTCATATTATATACTAGTTGTTGCCCGCAACTTCATTCGACAAAAACTGACAATTTCAAATTTTCTCGTTAAACGAAAAGAAACTTAAGTTGGACTAAGCACAACAAATTAGAGCAATAATTTTCGTATGATGCGAGTACAAACATACTGACTGGCTGAAATCCTAAAAAGTTTTACACGTTTTCACCACGACTACTTATATTTTCATTCTTGTCATTCAAAATTTAAAGATTAAATTGAATTTTCATATAACATAAACAAACATTCACGTACAAAAAATAATCATATTTTCAGTTACGCAGTTAAATAAGGACTTACTACAAAATTAGACAAATCCTTCTATTAGAATCGGTTTTATTCCTCTAACACCCAGTAAAGTGATCCCTTCGCGTTTTCGTAAAAGGCATTCTGTAAACAAAACAATATTTTGCGTGGTTTGCATAAACAATGCAGAGGGGCGGACATCAGCTGTGCTGGCTTGATCGATTTCACTTAGCACTCTCTGTGCTATCATACTGGGATTACCAGCTTATTTACATCACGCCTCTTTCCCGGAGGGGTAGGCAGAATCTTCATGTTTCCTTATACTTAATTCAATTAATTCATTGCTGTTTAAAGTATTATAATGGTACTGCCGGCACTTCAGAAGTGGTCTTACACTTTATATCTTGGCCATGGTTGTTGTAAAAGGCGACTAAGAGAAAGGCTAATAAACTTGGGATTCTTCTTGTAGCAATTTGAATCTTTATTGGAATAATCATTTAGCCATACAGCTGAGCGTGCTGTCTTTTCAAGACTTTTGGCTCTGTTTATAAGGGAGGGATACAGACGTAACTATACGTATATACCTATGTATGCAGTTATACTTTTTTAGCTGCATTTCATAATATATCTGGCTTTAATCCCGGGTACATCGTAATCTCTCTGAACAGAAGCCCTGGAAGCGCCTATACCTATTCATGTTCACTCCCTGAAGCATGGCTCGCGCGACGCTATTTTTTCGCGCAAAAACACTATCCCGCTTCACGTGATAATATAAAGCGAAACAGCTATAGTATTCGCGCGATGTAAACGGCGTCGCGCGTGTCACGCTACGGAGAAGCTGGATAAGGTAAATCAGGTTTTAACACTAAGCGATTTTCGTCTGAGCTTTACATGAGATTTATCACCTTTGTAAATTTGCATCAGTATTCATTTTCCTGATGATGTTTTCCCTCACCGTAAGAGCATCGGTTAGCATTCAAATAATTTCAAGCACAATACTCCTTCACGCTACAGAACCCCTAATTGGCTCGCTAACTGCAATTTTTGGGGTTCGGTAGGCAACATTGTAATGGCCTTATTTATAGACAATAAATTATTTTGATGGGCTCCCGGCATTTCGTTTGTAATACTAATCTTAGCTGTTTGATTAACAGGATATTTTATATTGTATAAATTAAATCATTCAAATAGGAGACGTTCTAGCTAAAGGTCAGGTCAAAAGTACCCGAAACCGATGAGTTTGGATGAAGTATGCAGGGATCGTGGCAAGTGGGAAGATGTGATCTCTGCCTACCCCTCCGAGAAAGAGGCGTGATTTATGTATGTATGTGTGTATGAAATCATTAATGATATTTTTTCATACCGCCACCGAGTACAAAGAAGGGAAGGCCTAGACGGACGTCCTTCTTACTGGTGTTAATTTCCTTAGTCACCTTTCACGATATCCGACGAGAGAGATGGATAAGTCCTATTAGAAAGTGCTACAAAAGGTACCACACCGCACAAAATATTCAAAAAAGACTGAATATATTTCTTCATTCGTTACGGGGTGGACAGGACCGACAGTCTCGAAACTTGACTTGAAGGCCATGTTCATCTGGAAAGATATATGGCTAAATTGAAATTCAGATTGTGACTTTATCGACTAAATGAAGGATCCCAAGTAAATACTCCTTCAATTTGATTGTTTTTACCATCTATTCGGGAAGAGAAAATGATCATGAGATAGACAGTATGGTATATCTCGTATTGGAAACAACATAATCAATATTGTCAGCGCACCAAATCGATTACAATCTAATCGATTATTTCGCAACGTTTTCGCGTGGGCGTATCCACAGTGGGGTCCAAAGCCAAACTATAGGGAACCCAATTACCATGACAAAGGAACCCTAAATATGGTTAATGCGGTTTTTATTTAACAAGTGACAGCTGCTACAAGAACAAATCTGTGGTCGCATTTGACGAATAATTCTCGTGACGTTTTTGATTGATTCAGTATTAATATTTTTTGGTTGGAGGTAAATAGGGTTTGGGATTAATAAAATATATGTTTTTATTTATTTGGTTGGTCATAACTGGTAACTCACAACTGTTGAGAAAAAATAATTAAATGGAAAGTCTGTTTTTAATCTGTTGTTCACGACTACGACGTGTGCTACGAACTTTTACGAAATTGCTACGAGGCTACGACGTAGTAGCTACACAGAATTTTACACGGGTCTGTTATACTTTTTATTTTATTATTTGATAAAAAAAAATATTTAAATTGTACTCCACTAAAGTATGCAGAATTTAAAAGAGTTTATACAAACTTACTTTAAATCACGCCAATTTCTCGTAAGGGTAGACGGAGACTAAAATTTTTTACTTGCCGCGAACTCTACTCTTTCGCTTCGTCCACATCTATCATGCAAGCCCTTAGTTTTTAATCAAGTATTTCTTTATCTAAATTTAGCGGGATATATGTAACAGATCTATTGAAATTATCTACAAAATGGCATCTACTATGTTTGAAACATATGTTTCACTAAATTAATTTGCATACTCTAACTATGTTATCCCACGATTCTCACGTTATATCAAGACACACATATGAACATATGTCTTGTTGTAACATATACGGAGATCGCGGTACACGATTCAACGCATATTCAATTGTATAACTTTGTATGATCCCGAATGCCATAGTATAGAAAATTCAGTGCAATAATTTTTTGATATTTTCAGAAATATATTTGTTTGTTTGTTTTTATTCCCATTTTAGGATAATTCTCGATAGTGAAATCGGTTAAAGATGAATATAATTAATTGAAGATAATATAAAATATTATTAAAATATTTGATAAAGATTTTATGGTAGATTTTGTAAAAATGGGACATTTATTGATAGTGTTAATAATTTTCTAGCAGATCTAATGAAACATTCATAATAAGAGATATAGAAGTCCTTTTCAAAATCAAATCTATTTATACTTGCAATACATTTGTTGAAATTCGGAAAATATGGAAATTTTACATAAAACTCTTGATTATTATAACTCTACCAACTAAAGTATGGTAGTTAATTAATGTTTTATGTTATACTTAATTTTTAACATTTTGTATCACTGAATGTTTATTTGAATATCAATTGCATCAAGCCATATACTTAAGTAAATGTAGCCTGTTAGTCTTTTCAAGACTGTTGGCTCTATCTACCCCGTAAGGGATGGAGACATGATTAAATGTATGTTTGTTTATTTTTATGCATATTTAAGATCTCAGAGCAAAATTATTTTAAATTTATCAATACCTAAATCATTGCACCAAATTTTAACCAATAAAAAGTAAATTAAATTAAAATTACATTACTTATATTTTTAAAGAACATAGATTGTCTCACCAATTTCACTACACTGTACCTCCGTAGGTGTGTCTAGGGCGGGAGGAGGGCGGCGCCCATAAAAATGCAAATGGCAGCGTCGACGAGGGATTTCATTGTTGTATCAATCACACGCTCCTTATTATTGCGGGATTTGGAGGGATCCCGCCGTTTATTGTTTTCGAAGGAATCTTCTGAAATGTTACAAGTAGGACGCGGGATTTTGAATTTTTTTTTGCAATAATTAAGCTTCCATGCCGGATTGTATGTGGCAGCGGCTCTCTTGCCGTGCATATTGTAAAAGTCAATTAAAGGAAAGGCTTAAAACCTGTTTTCCTTCTTTTTGTCCAATGGATAGCATTCTGTCACTATAATATATAAAGTCCATCATTAAGCCATACATCGGAACGTGGCCCCAGTCTTTTCATGACTGTTGGCTCTGTCATGTCCGTAAGGGATAAAGATGTGATAATATGTATTCATGAAGTTATTATTTATTTAATTGCACTGTCGTTGCATGGCCCTGGCCTGCACTCTATATCATAATATGAATGCAAAATTTCATGAGCATTGGTGCAGTAGTTTAAGCGCGATGATTCTTCGTACTGCATCCTACAATATTACATAGAAGTGAACATATATAAATAAACGAGCAATATTGGTATATGTACTCGTAGTTTATATTTGTAATCGTGTTCACAAAAACGCCTCTAAAGATTTCATTTAACTTTGAAATATATACTTACCAAAAAATCCCATATCTGGCAAAATTAGTTTATACCATATTGTTTTTACAATTTCTCGGGACTAAGATGTTTATCTATATATTATTATGTATTTATAATAAAACTTAGTATCGTTGAGTTAGTATCTCGTAATAATTTTTTTTAATTCTTCGAAGCTAAATCAATCTGTGTTTCTTCCTGTATATTTATTGTTTGTATACGGTTTTCCCGAATACAAACAATAAATATACAGATGATTGATACAAGAACCTCATATAAGGTTGATCCGATTTGAATTGAATAATACGTATCGATTTAAATCGTGCGCCTAAATCGAATAGATTCTGAGCCGGAAATGTCACTCAACACCGGCAAAGTTAATTAAAATTAAAAGAATGAATTACTTTAATATTAATGTATACGCCTACGGAGTATATAATATTATGATGATAAGTTGAATAATTATAAAATATTTGAAATGTTGATTTTGTGATACCAAACATCGATCATTTATATTTTAGTTGTAAAGTTGGGTGAAAAACTGCACTTTATTTTTCACTTTATCTGCACCATACCCCCACTTCGCAGAGCAGAGATGAGACATTATACATCTGGCGAGTAAGTATGAGTTTTCATTTCATACTTTAATCGAACTACTTAAGTTTTATTTTACTCAGAGCAGGTAGATGTCAAAACTCGTATCCTGTATCAACACAACTAATAGCTCCCGTTGAAATCTGGAGCAAACAGGATTTATCAATTATGACAGCGCGTTTATGAGCGAATCTCCTAAACTTGCGACTGCTCGTTATCCCAGATTACCTTTAACAACGTCTTCAAATAAAACAATACGAGAGGTTTCTGACAGGCGACTAAACGACAACACTCCAGTTTTACGCGCGCAAACAATTATTTATTGCACCGAAAACAACCAAACACCCTATACTTCACTTGTTACCTTCACGCTGAAGTGAACTCTACCCCTTAATCTTAAGGCGTCATATCGCTTAAACCCTGTTATCCACAGTCGAGCAAGATTAATAGGGCATAAAACGTAAGATAATACAATATACAAGAAGACACGTTGTTAACCGTTCCGCTCAGCGAAGGCGCTGAGTGCGATCCGTCTGTCTCTTTCCGTCTGACTGCAATCAAGTTTATGGGTCTCTCTCGCGCAGTTTCAATTATCTGCCTAATCCCTCAATTACTGCGACAGATGTCGCTCGCGTCTTCGAGCTTATGTGCCAGTTTAAAGTACCGTCGGCAAAACCAATTACTGTTGATCAGATAGATTTCAAGGTTTATTGGACACTGGTTCGTTGGAATTGAAGCCATTTTGATTGTAATTAAAATTTGAGTCGTTATGATTGAGGGAGTTATTATTTGATTGTGACCCATTTTGAAATTAAATCCCTTAAATATTAAATATCTTCGCTAAATTCATTGCTGTGGTACTTACTGAATTGTTCTGAAATCTTTAATTTCAGCTTTTCACACGATTCGGCTCCAGTCTGACTACCGCAACCTTTGCCTAACCTAACCTATACTGGATCAAGTTCACATATCTAGTCAGAGCCGTTAACCTAAATTTTCATCAACACACACAATTATAAAACAGGATTATACTTCGTGTACTTTTCCTAAAATGTAAACTGTATTTATAATTACGGGCCGTACAATTTGTAATCCGTTCGTCCCTAAGGGTGCGACGCCAGTTAGCTAATAATTAATATTATAATTAATGTTGCAATAACCGAACCGCACCGCCGCCCGCTCCCTGGGCTCGTTTTTGCCCTATTTGGCAGCAGTTCATTAATTAAAGACATTGATTGTCCTGTTTACCGTCGCGTTTTGATGGTTATGATTAGAGCGGTTTTTACAAGGCTGTTAGCTACTGGCTTTACGTACATACATATGGTCACGTCTATATCCCTTGCGGAGTAGACAGAGCCAACTGTCTTGAAAAGACTGAATGGCCACGTTCAGCTATTTGGCTTAATGATAGAATTGAGATTCAAATAGTGACAGGTTGCTAGCCCATCGCCTAAAAGAAGAATTCCAAGTATATAACCCTACCCCTTAGTCGGTTTTTACGACATCCATGGGAAAGAGATGGAGTGGTCCTATTCTTTTTTGTATTGGTACCGGGAACCACACGGCATATATTTAATGTCATTAGAAATTGACGAGATGCTCTTTATCTTAATCGTAACCTTTCCCCACTTTTTAGGTGGGGTCAGCACAGTATGTTAGTATTTTCCAATTGTTTCTGTCACTTGCCATCTCAATAGTCACTTCGTTTCTTCACATACTTTTCATAACGCTGTCCATCCATCTCTTTATCGGTGTTGTCCTATTTCTAAAACCTTTCACTTCCAATTTAAGGACCTTCGTCTCTTCTCAAAGATAGATGTTTTGTTGAGTTTTCTTTTTCCCAATATGAGTTAGGTTCAATTTTGAAGTGGACGTGAGTCGTTTCATTTAAAAACCTACCTTAACCAATTCTTGATAGTGGTCATAAGTGCAGCCCAGGATCTTTTTGGAGAAGACGCAACCGGAATAAAGGTTAACCCCCGTATCATGACACGCGCCACCATTTTTATCAAGCAAATAACTATCGCTGTTTTAAATAAATAAATATAAATATATACGGGACAAATTACACAGATTGAGTTAGCCTCGAAGTAAGTTCGAGACTTGTGTGACGAGATACTAACTCAACAATACTATATTTTATAATAAATACTTATATAGATAAACGTCCAAGACCCAGGTCAATCAGAAAAAGTTCTTTTCTCATCATGCCCTGGCCGGGATTCGAACCGGGGACCTCCGGTGTCACAGACAAGCGTACCACCGCTGCGCCATAAAGGCCGTCATGTTTTACTTTTTATTATCACGTAAATTGTTTTTTTTTTTGTTTTTAAATTACACCATCTGACTTAATTCGCCTCAACTCTGGAACAAGCATTAACCAGGTCGCTCCAGTTTTTGTTCCAGTTCTCCCGGAGTCCATTAATTACGAACATTGATCGCCTTGTCGGATTTCGGTTTCGTGTCAAATTTCATAGGTTCATTAAGAGTTATACTGCTTTATTTAGCTAAATTGAGGAAAATAGGCGAAATTTATTAATGTGAAACTACTCAGTTTAACCACTGACGCTCTTGAGTTAGAATCGCTTGTATTATTCTATAACAAATTTTTTATGAATACCTATAGTCACGTCTATATCCCTTGTGGCGTAGACAGAGCCAACAGTCTCGAGAAAACTGAAAGGCCACGTTCAGCTGTATGGCTTAATGATAGAATTGAGATTCAAATAGTGACAGTTTGCTAGCCCATCGCCTACAAGTGGAATCATTACTTTATAAGTCTCTCCTTTAGTCGCCTTTTACGACACGGGAAAGATATGGAATGGTTCTATTTTAAACCACCGGACACCTTATTATTAATGAGAGAAATTTGATCAATAACCGTAATTATATATTTTTTAATTCCAAAACGATCTTAATATCAACCAATTTATTTCTTAAACAGTTACATTAAATCCAATCAATATTTCTCACCGAATTACTACCAAATCAATTAACCAATGTCGGTCCGTGTCTAAACGGCTAAATTAACTGCCTACCAATAATAGATGCCGGCATTTTATCTTAATACCATCTAGATTTAATATATCACTCAGTAGGCATAACACGGCAATCCGTTTGCCTGTCCGTCCGATTGACAAATGAAAGGTTGCCGCATCGGACAAATTAAATAGAACCATCGATAATTATCTTAATCGAGAATGTTTCTAATTTGTCACAACACAAATTAATATCTAAATTTATTAATATAAAGTCTAAAACTGTGCGGTCGTTCCGAGAATTATTATGTTTGTAACAAATTTTTTTTCATAAACTGTCACTTGTATTCCATTTTCAAAACGTCTTATATGTTCTAATTAAAACGTTTGATTTGAATGTTTGGTAGTTATAGAATAGAGTTTGAATTTCGAATGTTAATGGAACATTGAGTGTAATGGAGTAGATGTTCGATTGTAGTGTCAAAATGGTAATTATACGGGTTGTCGAAGCGGAATGCCGTTCGGTAGCGACCGACGATTGCATTAATGTCATTAGTTCTAATGACGTTTTGAAGGCACAAATCGTGACGCGACTCGGTTCACACGTGTTGGGATTATACGCTATGATTGCGAGCAGATTTAGATGAGGGATTACATTTTTTAGATACCCGTTACTTTTACACGATTGAAAAGAGTGAGTATTCATGTTTTTTAATGTAGACAATGTGCATTCGTCCACGATTTTGATTTAAGAGAACTATATTTGTAAATTGACGTCCGATGAAAATGCTGCAGTGTAGTTTGTTACGCCGCTTCTTCTACACATGCGCTTTGGAAGCAGTAGTAGTTATAATTAGATTTAAGTTATGCGACGTCAATAAGTGAAACCTTGTATACAATTTTGAAAATAAATCTATTCTATTCTTATTTGAGTCCGTGATTGTTTGTTTATATCATCTACACTCTTGAGTGATGTTGTTCTTTAAATGATGTTCTTATTTTAGTGCATAAGCTGGTAAATGTCATTATTTTTAAGTAATCTGCTGTATTTACAACAAAAGATCTGAATTTATACTTATATTCACGAAAATCGGTTCATGAAACTTAGAAAATACATTGTTTCTTGTAAGTACAGTTTTTTTAGACACTTTGACCACATATTATAAATGTTTGATGAAACAATAACCACACTGTTCTTAGTAATTCATACAAAATACCAAATATGGAGGTAGTTAAAATAGCGTTTTATGACACATACTGTTATGGACCATAGATTTGTACATTTTCCTCTTAGTTCGTAGGCGTCGCGCACACAATCGATAAAACATTATTCATATGAGGCGACGACGCGAGCCAGGCCGCTGTCTTGAGTTTGCACAGAGAAAACCGTTGAGTTGATGTTAGACAATTCGTGATAGAGTAAAATTATTAAGTAGAAAAAGATAAGTTAATATTGTTTTTGCAGCTTATTAAATTTTACTCCGGTAGAAATTTCCAGAAATCAAAATAAACTATAATCATTATTACTTACTTGGTATATTATTGCTGTAGTAAATTTAATGAAATAGGTACCTGTGAAATATTCATATTATTTAAAATAAATGTCTATTCCTTATTATAAATAAATAACACTTACATCTTTTTTTGTGATAAACTCGAACTTAAAACTTAAGTCTTCTTCTACTTCTCCATCTCTCTTGTGATCCACTTCTGCAGACTTTTTCTTTTTTCGAAGATTACCTCTTTTGTTTAAGTATTATGAATCCATGTGTTAATTAAAAATATAAGTTATGCCATACTTGTATTTATCAATCACATGAACTCCAAAATAATGTAGACCAAAACTTATGTAACATTTTAATTCCAAGAAGAGTCTCAATTCCACTTTTGTTCCCGGCAATCTTCAGCGATGTTCGCGGCGCGACGCGACACGCTATATTGTATTATCTCCCTTGTGTTATTGAATATCGGATACCGACATACAACATGACGGAAAATGTATTTGGTCGCGAACGCAGAGCGTAGAATCAATGGAGTGACGTCATTTGTTCTGTTGGTCGATTGTCTTACGCAATTAAAATCAAAACAGTTTTAACTATATTACGGTTTTAATATTTTGTCGAGCAAAGAACGTAAAAGCAATGGAGTTGCATCATTTGTTCTGTTGATCTGATATACTTTCATAATGAGGTATTTCTGCTCTTGTGCCGTGTGGTTTAGATTAGGACAACTATATATTTACGACGGCTACGAGAAAGAAAAAAAAATATTTTAATGTTATGCGAATCTATCAATCCTTATAACCTAGAATCGGGTATTGAGAATTACAACTTATACTTCTTTAACATTTTTTTAGTTATGTTCATTATTTGCATAGTTTAGCGATGCCCTCAACGTCGTAAACATTATTTCAAAGTTATTGTTACCATGATCCGCTTAGTAAGATTAGGACACCCAAGATATAGAAAGGTATTCAGTACACAACAATTACAATAAACAACGGAATAGGCGATAGAAACACTAACTTAAACTTACTATAGTGGATATTCTCTCGTTACCAATATAACATCGATAATACAACGATAATACGGCGATACGTATGCGGAACGCGCTTTCCTTTATTATTATTTCCACATATTGACTTTGCGTTGTCTATCTCGCCCCCCACAACCCCACTATCCCCCTCCACTCACCCCAAGTAGAGGGGGTGAATATGTACTCGCGAAGACACATGTAGCTGAAGCCGGAATCGATTGTAGATAATGCCTTTAAGATTTGCTCTGTGTTCGTTCATGTTCACATGAAGTGGTTTGGTTTAATTGTTTGATGCTCTTGTTCCAAATTTGAGTTTGCATTAACTTACATATATTTATTTATTTAAATCTTTATTGAGCCTGATAGGGTACAATAGATGGACTTAATGCCAAAAGCATTTTCTACCAAACTAATTAATAGTCCGATATCAATTTAAGAGTAAGAAAAGCAAATACACAAATATTTTAGAGAGTTAGTGAGAGTAGTTTTTGAGAATATAGTCACGTCTATATCCCTTGCGGGTAGAGAGAGGTAACAGTCATCATTTTTCATATGTTATTTCGAATATTGATTTAATCATTTAGGCATTCAACTATGGCCTCTTAGTTTTATAACTATTGGCTCTGTCTACCCTGTGTGATATATAATGTGTGTACAGTACAATCAGAAAACGAAACCGCCTACAAATACGGTCAACATATACTGCTCAATAAATCGGTACGTCTATAAAAAAATCTCGATGCCATCAGCACATATAGAATATGAAATTTGATGCGCCATCATATTGATATTATTACGGACGTCCGTCTACATAGAAATGGATTCGATCGTTTCATGAATATATATTGGCCTTCGAATCGAATAATGAATTCGATTATTGTGATTATGTTCATTCGATTTGATGTAAATTATATAATATGTTTGTTTAAACGTAGTATTAAGATATGTTTTGTGTTCATAATACGATTGTGTAGTGAATTGTAAGTACATATTTGATAGCAATAGTACCCATTTCATGGCTGAATATTTTTAATGGGGAAATTGTTTTGATAGATGGACAATTAAATTATATACGCAGTAAGTATTAATCACTATTAACTTTTCGCGATATGTTCAAGTATATCACTCTACTAGGATTTGTGTAAATTAGAATTTAGATTCCTATCTGCTGTTAATATTGATCTTAAATTAACAAACTCTTTCATTTTTCAATTAAATAATTTTCTTTTTTTTTAACAATATATTTTAGTTATTTCTTCCTCTTCTACAAAAACCAATGTTTTTTTGTTTTACATATGTTCACCTTCAATCTTTCCTTCTTCAAAGATTCACACACACGCCTTATGATTCAAAATTCAAATATTTTATTCATTATTAAAGGACTTCATATCACTTAATTATTGTCATGTCTTGGTTTCACAACATCTGATGAGATCTTATATGATCTTATAAGAATGGTTTTCTAGTTTTCTTCTGTCCATAACATTTACCATTTTTTGTTACAATGGACATCGACAAAACAATAGAACGAAACGACGTGATCACACGTTCAGATACAAGACAGGAGTTACAACAATATTATGTTGTCGTAGCAGACGCGATATATTTGGATCGACGACTAAACGCGACAGAAAATAAATCGCAATTCCTAAGCTTACTTAACTTTTCAATTTTTTTATCATTCAAGGCCAATGCAAAGTTAAAGACTTCAGCAGACTTACAACAGACTAATAGTTGAGAAGAATGAGGAATCTTTAGGATCTCTCTTTTCTTGAGGCGAAAAGAGATAAACAAAGACATAACTGTAACGTGTGTTTACCACATACTTATCAGTAAAACATTAAAAAAATTGCGGAGTTTATAAAAAATTTAAATTACCTCTCATTTACTTAACGCAACAAAGTATTACTATCAATTCAAACGCAAAATCGTCAGTTGTACAAAGTATCCCGTGTGCAACCGCACATAAGGACAAAGTCAGCATCAGCTACAATTTTATGATGGACGCTTTATGTCCAAGATACCCATTGCGACACCCAAGTTGCTTACTGGACATATCTCGCTATTTTTATACTTTATTGCCTTGATTTCATATACTGTTACGGTGTGTTTTTTTGTTATTATTTTTGAGTAAATAATTATTTTATTGATTAAAATAAATGGTTTTTCATATATAGGTGATTACGTGTTAGGTTTTAATGAAACTTCGACAGAGAAATGTATTTTATTGTACTTTTGACCGTGTACATAACCACATTTTATGTTTTAATAGACTAATAAAATTAAAAGCAATACCTATCACATATTGTCTCATCTACAGCATATCAATATGAATATTATTCAGATTTCGGTGAGCCTTTCTAAATTGCTTGAAATGCCAGCCGTTAAATCTTAGCCAAACAATTTAACAATTTCTTAAAGTTATAAAATATGCTATGCACGAGCTTAAAACTTAATTCAACAGAGAGAGAGTACATATCTACATATATAAACGACTAGAATGCATAGATTTCAATTGGGTATCAATAAAATATCATACACTTTGGGAAACATGAGTAATTTAAAAATAAAAAAAGAAAAAAAAAATGCATATAATTTTAATATTTCAATTATTTATCAAACCGCGTCGTTCACCTGTCATCCGAGCCGAACGATATAGCACCTACTGAACTGCGGCCATAAACAAATTCTCTGTAAAAAACGAGCACGGGAGCACATCCATTTGTTATCCATTTCGTGTGTATCTCGGGTCCATTAATAACGCAGACTTATCCCGGCCTAATCTGCCGCTCATTCCCGCTTTCCGCGGCCGATTCTTTTTCGCGCCAAAAAACTGCCGCCATGTTGGCTTCTGTCCTCACAGATTTATTGCTTCGCCGGATTAAAAGGTTGATAAATAATAAAACACTCGTGGATACGAACGCGATATTGGCGCGATAGGCGGTTTTTATGGGGATTTTTCAATTTGTTTCGGCGGTGATTCGGTTTATCGGGATTGCCTCTCTCCTGTGGGATTTCAGTTCAATTCTTGTTTTTCGCTGATCCCTCCTTTATTATGGATAGAGGCAATTGAAGTGTTTGTTACGATGGTATATATGGGGACTGGAATTAATTGTGTTTGCGAACGATAGACATAATTTCGTCTTTAGTTACTGGAAGCGTATGGTGTAGGCGCTATGATGTGGGAAACTTTCGTTGTTATGACCATAAGTTACTTTAATAAATGGGCGGGATCTTGAGTAATTGCTGTAATTTATATGTGTTGTGTATGCAGTACGGAAGTGTTAGTAATAGAAATTACATTTGGTAATCTTATTATCTCGAAAATCGGAATTGGACTTTATGTTTATTAAATTTTTCTTCAAACCAAAATTATTTTTATTCTTATTATTTATAATACTTAGTTACCTACTTACATAATAATATGAAAAATATTTTAAATGACACAAAAAAAACATACTCCAAAATGCACCCTTCGTATGTCGATAAGGCGGTATTACTGGCCGGTTAGAAACTAATTCCTAATTTAAATTTAAATGGCGTCTAAATCCCGCAGATAAGATCGGCCACATCATTACTACACGACGGTTAGCGCCCTTGTATGTTTTGATTACAATTCAGATTACTGATAGATGGGGCGATTATGTTTTGCTGGAATATATTTTTGAAGAATTGCTACCTACAATTAGAAGTTTTACATATTTTGGTATTTTATTCAACGTATTTTTAAAATAGTTTTATTAAGTTTCCATGTTGGCTATTTTAATTCAAGTGTTGAATATGAAATACAAGATATCATTTTAATCTATGTTTAAAAAGTATTTAAACTGCATATTACTATTTAAAATATAAAAGGTATTTTTTATGATTACCTTAATTTGTGTAAATACAATTGAACTTTGTTGTAGGTATTTAAGTATTATGAAAAATAAAAAGGTAATAAAACTAAATGATTAGAATAGAGACACTTTTGGTCAATCTGATAACATCAACGTCAGTCAATCAATCGCTTGGCTTCTTAGTTGACTAGTTGACAAGTACCTACATTGACAAAACTATAGACAAATCTAATTCTAAAAGCCACAAAAGCGTAGGATGACATTGCAGACACGGGACATTTAAAACCTAGCTTACACCTCGATGACTGGCTCACAAGCTGATAAGGGCGGGATTACATGCGGGGGCGGTCGCAGTGTGCGCGCACCCTAACTTTAAAATTTGGGCTTACGGTATCTGATTGAGTGTGTCCGGATTTTGGCGGGATTACGTGGAATTTTCAGTAACGGTCTGTAAATAAATGTACTTAAAATATTTTTTTTTTCATACAAATATCGATTAAAAAGACAATTAAATTTAATTTCAACATTAAGTCATTAAAGAAAATTTTAGTAGTCATTTCTTCAAACATATAAATCCCAAAGTTGACCTACGTATAAATAACTTACAGTTGTCTTAAATATTTTCCAGTCATGCAATTAAAATCTAAAAGGAAAAACATCGCCTAAGTTACGAAAATTAATAAAAAAGGTAGGACAAATCCATTAGTCATAAGTTAAAAAGTAAAAAATTAAAAAAAACATCACTGACTTCGTATCAAAAATCTGGCCGTTTCATTAAGTTTTTAGAGAAAAAAATGTCGCCGAAAAAGAAGCACAGATTAAATTATAAAGGCACTTTTTCTAAATTAATTAATGGGGGCGAGATGTGACGGCGGGAAAAAAATTAAATGTCAAAATTACAACAAGATTCGCTTTAATTATGTCCGGGGGGATGGAGGGAACTAATTACATTTTCTTAATTTGCGAAGTTTCTGAACGCGCGTTCAGGTTTGTCCGGGTTTCAGAACGTAACTGTGATTCGTTTCACCTTCCTTTCATTTATTGTGATGACATTTTCTTTAATAAAATTCTAGTAAAGTTATTTATAATGAAGGAACTATTTACTTAATCGATGTTATTAAGTGGATACTCTAAGAATAAAGTAAATATTTAAAAAAGAAAAAGAAACTCATTGTGTAATTAGTTCGGTTTGATTTTAGGTATTCTATAAGTACCTACAGGTGCTCTAAATTTCTCATCTTTGTATGTTCTCATTTGCATCTTGAAGCTTTTGAATCTTGTTTATAAAGTGGAGGAAAATTATTATAAGGTAAAATTCAGGAAAACCCAAGCCGTTATGATCGTCATTCAGCGGCACAAAAGCATCACCGAAGCTTTTCGCAAAAACCTTATCTACTTTTAAAACAGGAATTTTACGTAAAAATAAACCATTTGATATCTTTCACCAGTTCAAGAAGACAGCAATCCTATTATAACTAGGAGTGGTTGACACCCCCTGCCCTTACTGCCTCCTGGCCGGCACTAAACGTTGAGCATTAACATTTTTATATTCACTTTAAGTAAAGAAGCGCAGAAAGGGGTGTATTTTTTCATCGCCCACCGGGGACCGACCAAATTGAAGATAATTCACTTTATCGCTTTAATATCTCTTTGTCTTTCCAAATTTGCAAATGAGTTTTTTTAATAACGCCAAATTTGTAGCAGTGGGGCCGCTTCCTCTAATCCTTTTATGATTTATGGCCCTTGTGCGGATAGATGCTGGCAGGATAATGAAGTTTTTTTCTTTTTCCTCGGTTAATTGATACAACCCTTTTTATTTTTAATTTTCGCAAAAACAATAAAGCGTTTGTGCCAGTATCTAAAAATCATCAATCAATATTTTCTAAAACGATCGCGTAGAACGAATTGTGCACTCGTTTCTCGTTGTTTTTTTAATTCCAGCCAGTACCCATTAGTGTGTGAGCGGTCATCGATCAAAAACACAATTCCAATTTACCTATCGGCCACAAATTCTTCAAAACGACTGCTCGCAAATACAGATAAAAAATAAATTGCCAAAAGCGCTGGATGTCACAGCGGTCTACCTGAATGTTTGCGTAACTATGTATGTCTATTTGTAATCGGACTAGAAATTATAAATTGACATAAAAGTACTAGTAGTGGAAGCGATGAACTAGGTCTTACTTACGCATCTTTTTCTTATACATGGTATTTTTTTGCAAACGTGTAAATTTTTACAAAAAGCTTTTTTTCCTATATTATGGCAAAAAAAAACAGCGAGGAATGCCCAAACACTGGTTTTATACTTTTTTGAAAAGAAGCAAATATAATATCATAGAAGGTGCATTGATTTACGATGAACTTAAATTGTGTAATTAATATAAAAAATAACCATTTGTTAAGCACGTAAGTACCATTATATAAGGCTAAGCTTGTAGGAAATATGATCATAATGAATTTTTTGGTGCAAGTGATAAACTATTGACCACTGTGTGAAACATAAATATGTAACTAAATAAAAAATATATTTCTTTTTTCTCGAGTTTACTTTACAAAAATAAGTTTTCAGAATAAAAAAAAATATAACTTAATATTAATCACAAATAATAAGTTAGATAATTTTTATGACCATACGAGTATTAAATGCATATGACAACATATTTGAAAAGTAATATCATTAAAGTGTGTAAAATGGAATGCACATCCTGTTGATATCAACACGGCACAGACTATAGATGATCTTGTTATGTCTCATTATCGTAAGTATATGTAATTATTTAACATTCATATTTATTTATGTGTATTTATATGTATTACATAACGTGTATTTATAGTGCCGTGTGGTTCCCGGCACCAATACAAAAAAGAATAGGACCACTCCATCTCTTTCCCATGGATGTCGTAAAAGGCGACTAAGGGATAGGCTTACAAACTTGGGATTCTTTTTTAGGCGATGGGCTAGCAACCTGTCACTAGTTGAATCTCAATTCTATCGTTAAGCCAAATAGCTGAACGTGGCCATTCAGTCTTTTCAAGACTGTTGGCTCTGTCTACCCCGCAAGGGATATAGACGTGACGGTATGTATGTATGTATGTATGTATTTATATTTATAATTTAAAGGTATAAATTCTGTTTTTACTGCAATATTTATTTTGATCTACGCCAACGCCAATCTTCTGTCTAGTTTTATACGTGAATAAACGCGAAACAGTAATACGTTTTATTTTAATTCAGATTTCGATAATACAATAGAATATTGGTAAAGTCACTGTATTCATGAGTACTAAACGCAATTACTTAAACTTATACCTGATTATCGCTCTTATCTATTCACTTGTACCACACTCCAACGTTCACCTCACAAAAGCTTCATATAATCCAGCTCTTGCCACCAATACACGCTCCAACTGAAGCGTGAATGCATAATTATTATTTTCTTATTATTTATTAATAATCTAACCATCTTGTCCTCAATGACTTATTGATTAGTCTGAGAAATCGCTTCCCATGTCTAACAGAGATAAAGCTGTTTTATTGGATTTTATGCTATAAATAACTTGTCGGAAAATAACTTTCTTAACTTAAAGGTTAGTGCTATTAATAATCTGTGTTTAAAGGTTTTATTCATTTTACCTTTCGTGTAACGAGCTTAATAGGAAATTTTCGAAAATCACGAAAATATTCATAATATTTCTGACAATAAGTCAAAATTTTATGGAATTTAATACATATAGTCACGTATATATCTCTTGCGGGGTAGACAGAGCCAGTCTTGAGAAGTCTGAAAGGGCACGTTCACTTGTATGGCTTTATGACAGAATTAAGATTAAAATAGTATCAGGTTGCTAGCCCTTCGCTTACAAGAGGAATCCCAAGTTAATACCCCGGCTCGACCGCCACCAAAGGGAAAATCTTCTGCTAGGCTAGGCGAGATGCCTGGGGAACCGAGGCTCCGATGATGTTGAGTCGGAGGTTGTATTTATACTCCAAGCCGTGAAATCTTTGTAATTGCGAGACTCTTCGCTACTAATGGCTGAGTGCGTCAATTTTTGTAATTGACGGATGGTTTACGACGATAGTGACATCGCCACAAGCCCATCCCTTAGCCTTTTACGACATCAATGGGTAAGAGATGGAGGATGGTTCCATTCTAAAATACCGGAGGCACGCCACTATATTAACTTACTGATTAACAATACACCAAATCTAACTAAATGAAGACAACCATTAAGGCTAGTACACACGAGTCGTTAGCCGACAAATCGCTGCGACTATTAACCATAGCAAAGGGTGCGATAAGTCGGTTGACAAATGAACGTTTGCCGGCGCCCTAATGATGCTACAGCGTGTAGGATGGGGTTGGATGGTTACATTTTCATCTAAAAATTCGGAATAATATCTTGTATTTGGAAATTGTAAACATCTATCGAGGGAAAAGCTTATACCTAAACTTTTCTTTTAGGTTTCCCGGCACCAATATAAAAAAGAATAAGACCACTCCATCTCTTTCCAATGGATGTCGTAAAAGGCGACTAAGGGATAGGCTTACAAACTTGGGATTCTTTTTTAGGCGATGGGCTAGCAACTTTTCACTATTTGAATCTCAATTCTACCATTAAGCCTAACATCTGAACGTGGCCTATCATTCTTTTAAGACTGCTGGCTCTGCTCTTCCCCGCAAGGGATATAGACGTGATTATACATATGATATGAATATTCTTTTAGGCAATGACATAGAAACTTGTCACAACATTTGAATTACAATTCCATCATCAAGCCGTTGCCGTTCTATTTTTTTGAGACTGGTGGCTCTGTCTATCCCGTATAGGGCTACAGGCATGACTATATGTATGTTTGCATATGTAAGAGAAAACTGCAAAATTACTGGACCGGTATTAATAATACATAACTCAGAGACAAACAAAATTTTCATTCAAAGAAAAGTATTAATATACTCACGTCTATATTCTTTGCGGGGTAGATAGAGCCAACAGTGAAAGAACACTGAAATGTTGTATGGCGTAGTGACAGATTGCCAACCAAATAAATAAAAGATATGGAGTGACTCTAGTCTAAAATGACGAAAATCACACGGCACCGAAAACCATGTAATATCTACCTACATATGTATCTATATGTATGTATGTATGTTAACTTGTATCGCGAAACCATCTCACGATCCTGCGGGATGCAGTTTGGAAACAGGATGAGATGTTTGATTTATCCCCACGCACTTAGAACAACAGGGTATTGTTACTCATATAAAAATAATAAGTATTATATATACCTACAGACTACTGACGAAATATTCGTATTGAAATAACTAGTTCTAGATTAATTCATGTTTTTAAATGTAGGCAATGTGCATTCGTCCATGATTTAGATGTAAGAGATCTATATTTTTTTATATTGACGTCCGATGAAAATGCTGCAGTTTAGTTTGTTTCGCCCCTTCTTCTAAACATGCGCTTTTGGAAACGGTATAGTAATTAGATTTAAGTGATGTGACGTCAATAAGTGATACCTTGTATCCAATTTTGAAAATAAATCTATTATATTCTATTCTATATTTTTACATTCATAATCATAAATTAGATGATTATAAAATTTAAGTTTAGATAAACCCGTTGATTTGCTTTATTGGGAAATTTCTAAAAAAAATCTGTTTGACGTGTGTTTTCTTAATTACGTTTGTTTAAGCCGTTCATATTAAGAAAAAAATGTGTTAAAGTTATTAAGAACATCTTAAGGAGACATTTACAGCATTAAAATTAATTATTCGAAGATGGCGGACAAATATTATTTTCTACTGAAAAAGAAAGAATCAAGCCATTATTAAAACTAAAACATACTCACACAATTACCTCAATTTCCCCCTGTCTGTCACTCCATAGCAATACGTTAGAGCGGGACGGGCATATTTCTCGCGGTTTCTCGTCAAGCACTTAAGTAATTGAATACGGGGGTAAGTTGCACGATAAAGGAAGACTAGAATATAATAATATCTTATAGTTGAGCGTAAAGGGTCGCAAGTTGTTCAGTTGACTCGTAAATATAATAATAAACATACGTCATGGTGTTTGTCACACGCATCTTTGGTCTCACCCGAGGAGTTACGTTCTTTCTCTTTTGTTTGTTTTTTTTTCTCATGTTTTTCGATTTTTTTCTCTATTCTGTTGGTTTGATTACAAACCATGGTTTGAGTTGACTATTGAGGTTATTATATGGTTGTGAAAGATTGTAATGTAGTACTTACTCAAAATGTATTGTTAACACGCCAATTAGGTATACAAAATAAATTCTTTAAGCAGAAAAAGAATAAAAAAGTAGATTTAAAAGTCTTACTAGACTATTAGTTCTGTCTATTCCGTACAATTATAATTTTTTATTTATTTATGTGCATCAAATATAAAAATTACTACTAGAATTATTATTATTCTAACAAGAAACTTTGTATAAGGGCACTACTTATTTTTAAAGAAATTTCTTCTAGTAGGTAGTCCCACGACAGGAAAATGTAAAGAAGCTTGTGTAGATATAAGTGTGTGTGTTTATGATACTGAAATAAACAAGCACGTATATCGTGACATGTGCACATCACAGTCAGACAAAATAACATTTTGCTATATAGAATTTCCACAATAAAAACAAATGGAGCAATGATAACTCGACATTACGATGTCTTGTTTAGTTTTCGATCCCAATTTTTTACGGCCGGCGATATTGACTTGGCAGATTTATTATTACGGTCCCTATATAAATGTATAAACATTTATTGGCGCCTATTTATAGTGAATATGCCTATTTATAATGATTCCAGATCGCTAAAATCGTAAAATTTGTCTAATAGGAAATAAATTAAAATTAATAGATTTTGGATAATATTTTATTTTATTACACAAATTAGGTCTATGTAACTACTGTAGTAATAACACTAACAAAAACTACAGTTTATTTTAAATTTAAAGAATGTTAACATCTATTTTATACGTGCATATGAATTTTCAGAAGAAATTCAATTTTAATAACGCAAGACTAAAGTGACAAAAAATATTGAATTAAAAAATATATTAAGCATAATATAAAACTGTTATGATCTTTATTGACATCATGTAAAAAAATAACCTAACACTAAAACATTCAAATAACATCTTTCGCAGAAACATAATAAAGAAATTAAATTCACGCTCTCAAATTAAATTAACCTCAAATAATACAATAAACATAGTTGATTATTCGAAAAACTTAATCATCACTTAACCTCATGGTAACATCACATTACTATGCAGATTATAATCCTTATTAATAATAAGCACCGCCACATCTTAAAAGCCATTTGGTCGTAAAACCACAATGGCTGGAATTTCAGCTTCTGAAGTATTTATAGCAAGGAACACTGGATCTCATAAAAGCCCTAATTAATAAACGGCAAGTTGCAAGCCATCAAAATATCGTTACAGGCTGTTGTAACAACACTTATCCCTTGTTTAGGAACGGTTTTAGTGTTAA
Source organism: Amyelois transitella (assembly GCF_032362555.1). Taxonomy (NCBI): domain Eukaryota; kingdom Metazoa; phylum Arthropoda; class Insecta; order Lepidoptera; family Pyralidae; genus Amyelois; species Amyelois transitella. Next base: position 7,305,496 of record NC_083523.1, read on the forward strand.
GAGTAGCGAGAAGCGGGGGGCATAGAGGTGGCGGGAGGAGAATTAATTTAGGTATTATTTTTACATAAATAGATACAAACGGGTCTTTATCTCTTAAGGGGAAGAGTCTTGAAAATACAGAAAGACCAATTTAAGCTGTATGGTTTAATGATGGAATTCTGATTTATGAGTTTATTCTATTCTTAATAGTGACAGGTTGCTACCCTGAAAGAAGAATCCCAAATTCATCCTTTCCTTTAAATGATTTTTATTAGTTTAACATTGTATTTTCTATTACCAATATATTTTCCTTTCTTGCCTCAATATCAATGACATACTATATTTTTATACTACTTTTACACAGAAATTAAACTTATGCGAAATTAACTTTATTATCAGTACGATTTGAACCAAAACTTAAAAATATACTGAAGTTAATTATCGCGACTAGTTAACACCATTACGTAAAAAAGCTATGAAGTTCCCAATACATGGCTCTCTTAGAATATTCACATGCACTCTCAAATCTAAACAAGCGGTCCTTGGACCCCTAAGCATACCTAGTGGAGGGTGCAACTGGGAACATACAAAGATGACAGACACGGTGCAACTTTAGAGGAAATAACTATTTATAAAGTCATATTCATAGTTCAATAAAACATCGCTTCGCTTATCACAAACTCACACGTCCTAATTTTAATAAAGCCGTGTTTACAACGTCTTGTTAGAAGCCTGTTGTTCAGACCATAATGTGTGTCTGTAGAGTCCTTAAGGCTATTACAATATATAAAATTGGTGTTTGAAAGTGCCTTGTGGTTTTTGGCACTCTTGAATACGAAGTTCGTAGTGCAACAATCATTATTCAGGATTGGATCTGATGGACCAATTTCATTTTACGGAGGTCATCCGTGACTTTATTAGTATTGGAACCAATAGTACGGGTAATGAAATTAGACGAGTAATTCTGCAAAATATAAAACTGAGTACTTTGATACCGAATTAACGTATGTAGGTACTAAGTACTTACTTACGTGGTAATAATAATTTTCTGTTAAATCTACTACATCCACACGGAGTAATTTTGTCATCTGGAAAGTAACGCTTGAATCAAAATACCAACTAGATAGCAGGCTCAATTTAATTTATAAATCCCTGTTTTACATAACTAGGCATTGTTTACAGCTAAAAACTGGTTCCATTAAGTTTTAACGCTATTAACATAACGAGGCCAGTGAAGACCTAATTTTAACCTCGAGGATTCCCTTATAATAACACCGACATCTGCTCCCAAGTAATCGCGCCCGAAAATTCAGCAGAATCGACGACTCAAGGCTCTAATCATGAAAATGTATTTATGACCTAATTAAACTCGTGTCTACCGCCTGGAGACCCGTGCGAAAGGGACAAAAGATAGGGAAACAGCACGGGAGCGAGCGAAACACTGAACACCCCCGGCTCGTGATTAATGAGTGTTATATGGCTGGTTAAGTACCGTGTAATTTGCAAAACGACCCTTAATTACCGTAGAACATGGCTACCATCGTTGTCCTTATCTTTCGCAGCTATATCTAGTATGAGAGAAGGAGTAAGGTATAAGTTTGTGTTGCGACTTAAAAGGCGGTATTTAATGAGGCATTATGATGTCGCCTGAGCAGATTAGGTTCACATGGCGCTGAAAATTGTTTGCCCGCTCTTTATATTTGGCTTTCTGGAACACAAACATTGAGAGAGAATTTAGTGGGGTATTTTCAGAATAATATCGTTACGGTAAACTTGTGACACCTTTTGTTTTAATTCAGATGATCTAAAAATAGACTACTCACTATAGAATTTATACGGTGTTACATAAATGTAAACTTTTCTTTGAAGTATGCGTGGCAGATAGTTAAAAGTATTTGTTAGAGATTATTTAAATAAATAAATAAATATATACGGGACAAATTACACAGATTGAGTTAGCCTCGAAGTAAGTTCGAGACTTGTGTTACGAGATACTAACTCAACGATACTATATTTTATAATAAATACTTATATAGATAAACATCCAAGACCCAGGCCAATCAGAAAAAGTTCTTTTCTCCTCATGTCCTGGCCGGGATTTGAACCCGGGACCTCCGGTGTCACAGACAGTGCGTACTACCACTGCGCCACAGAGGCCGTAAATGGTTAAATTCACTGACTTAAATCCCTAATTAAGTAGAAAAATAAAAAAAGAACTTGATCTAACCAAAATCTCTCTTCATCCGCAGGTATGGTTCCAAAACAGAAGAACAAAATGGCGGAAAAAGCACGCAGCTGAGATGGCTACAGCGAAACGTAAACAGGAAGAACTAGGCGAAGAATGTGATGATCAAGAACCCCATGACAATGATCCTTGCAGCGATGATGATGACGCTAAACGACCCAGGCTCGACCTCCATCATCAACACATCCCGCATCACCAAATACCACATCATCGCCAGTGATCCCACCCCACAGGCACCGCAGAGGTCAACGAACCTCACGAAGCCTGTACCAGTGAAATCAGTGAAGTGAAAGACGTTAAAGAACTCGATATCGATTCAGAAAATAACGATAATAGTGTTAGCACGCGCAGTTTTGATAACGAATACGATGAATTTAAATTCGTTAATTACAAAGACGAGAGTAAATATCAGGATTATCCGAGAGATGTTAAGTTTAATACTGACAGAAACGTAGAGTCAAATGGATATTGTTTCAATTTTGGAAATGTATATCCTGAGTATGTCACGCCGAGATCATTTAGTAAGGAAACCAATGAAGAAACTCCTTATGATCTCTCCAATTGGCACGTTAGAAGTACTAAATTCGATGATCTTGGCAATAATGGGGAATCCAATAATACCGAAGTTGAAAATGAAGTAACGTTAAACGACGGTAATGATAACCCCGAGGATAGCCAACCTATAAATTTTGCTTACTATCACTTTTAACATATAACTAATGTGAATATAATTCGAAATAAAAGTAGCATTTTATTTAATGTGTAAATAGTTGTTTTAAATAGTCATGTGATAAATATTAAGTAATTTATTATAACTAGATTTTACATGATACCTAAGTGTATTTTGTGAGGTAATTTAGTCTATCTAATGTAAATTTATCTTAAACTCCCGGTGCCAATTTTCCTATTAAGTAGTGATGTCAAATTGATTTTTAAATTTTTCAAAAATAATATTATTAAAGTACTATTCTTAAAGTCTTAAAAATATGAAAGGCGGATATTCAAAAGTATTGTATTAATTGTTTGCAATTAAATAAAACATACATATATGCTAGCAGTCACATAGAGAAGCTTATTTTTCTTGTATTTTTTTTTCTTTCTTGCCAGTGCTTGATTATTTTTGTTTGTAAATATATTAAGTGTCCAAAAAGTTTAAATGTAAATATGAAAACTTAACGAATGTCATAAAAACATAATGTTGACGTTTGTGCGCAATATGTATATTGTAACATGTAAGTGATAAATTGTAAATATATATTTAAACGAATTTACAAGTAACTAAAACAATAGTAGTGCTGACCACGCAAAGAAATAGTTAACTTTTAAGAGCTTCAGGCGACATACAAATATTTTAATTCTTTACTATAACGGTATTTTGAAACACACATAACTATTATTTGTGATCTAATGCGGGCTCAAGTTACTTCCTAGAGGGAAGGTGCAACCATTAATTATAACGATTAATTTTATGTAGTACTTAGTTGATGTTAAATTAAATTTACAAGCATTAATTTTATATTGCATTTTTTTAAATTGATTAATTATTTCTTTTCTATTACACTAAATGTAATAGCTTTTTCTGTGTGAATTTCACAGTATTTTCTCGTTAAGTTTCTCGCCTGAGGCTCTCGAGAGTTCCACACACAATATTAAGAGTTCGCACACACGACACTTTGATTTTTTTAAATTTATACAAATTAATTAATTAGAAAAAGAAAGAAAATAAATGGCCTTTTAACAAAAACACTAAGTTGTTAACTTTGAGGGACGATATTTAGTAGTCTACTGACACAAGAATATTATTTCCATTTTTAAACAGTAAATTACATTTTCCCTTATCACAAGTCTCGAACGCTTAAAGGGCTGTTCCGTACATATTCTTAGTGTAATTATTACCGTTTATATTATGTGCAGTCATGCAAATTAAAAAAATAGAACAAATTAAATAAATATAAATACCAAATTCGGTACAAATAATTTTTATGAAACAAAAACGTTATTACTAAGTGTATAAAATCGAAAAAAATATTTTACATGACCGATTAATATTTTTAATGCGTTATTATTATGCTTAATGTGTGTGCGTGCGTGCGAACACTAATACGATATATTACATTCATATAGTCAAAGAGCTTCATATAAAAAAGATTGCTTGATGTAAACCCACCAGATGTAATATAGAAGGTGATAATAACTCATTTGACGAACAAGAGCCTGGAAAATCTACATTGTGGTTGGAATAAACAGTTAGTAAAAAATATTGTTTGACATTTTATTTAAGTACCTATTCCGGTATTGAACTTTCAAGAATAAAAATTTTCGCTTGTTCAATTTTAACATTTAATTGTTGAAGAATAGTTAAAAGAAAATAGAATAATAAAAATAAAATGGAGGAATGTCCTACGTAGCTTTTTATCTTATCACAACATAATTTACTATTGTGAATTCTGAAATGTAATAGGTGTACAAAAATTGTTATACTAATGGCAACTCCAAATCATTAACAAGTTCTCCGTCTTGCAAGTTCTTCTTCATTACAACTAACTGAACATGTTATCGAATATCTTATATTTTTTGATCGATCAAGGCTCTCAAATTCCATTGTAACAGAAAAATCAATCTCCTTTCAGCAAAACAAAGAGATAACTTAACATTCAAATACTGCCCGCAATATCGCGCGGTATCATTTCAAAACTGTCAAGGAAACATTCAAGAAATCCCGTAGCGTACAGTGAACAGCATATCAACCCACCCAAATTCACTGCAATTCCGCCTCTATCACCGCGTCACAGAGCTACATGCGGAGTAACTTGATATGCGGTTGACTGTACCCCAATTTATTCTTCCCAATAGAAACCAGCGTTTATCGAACCACCTATTACGTTGTATATAGCCGGTTTTACATTGAGAGCGATCGAAAAACCTTCGTAGGTAATCGAAGGAGGTATCCGGGCAAAAATCGCGACGCTCACCCCCCCGTTGCCTTGACAACGGTGAAAATCTCGACGTTAAGAGCTCATACGCGAAAAGAAATTGTAATTCTGTGAAATAAAGTCGAGTTTCCATCGAGTGGTATCGTCCGCGATCCGGCTTGTACTTATAAATGTAAAACACGGTTTTACTTGGTAGTCGGAGTGAGAGGTTAGAGGGAGAGGGGTATAGGGTGGGCTCAAGGGGTGGTATTCTTTCATTTGTTGTGGCGATAAGGTGCGGCACCCTACCTTTTATTTATGACTCAATTTTAAAGTAAGGGTAAGTATGTAACGCTATTTGTTGAGTGCGGTGTGATTTCACGAGAACGTAAGTATTGAAACCGTGCTGAGATTTTAAATGATGTGATAACATATTCGGTGGGTAAGTAAATCCACTTAAGAATAAAGTGAGAAAATGTTTGAAACATACATATAAACTCAAAAACAAACAGACAGATTTAATTGAAAGGGTATAAAAATACGACTAGATCCTTACGTGAAATATAAGTTTTATTTATGAAAATTAATTCCCATGGAAACAAATCCCAGACAGCAACATTTACATACAATACATACATACATAAAATCACGCCTCTTTCCCGGAGGGTTAGGCAGCAACATGAAGATGACTTTATAGTTATATAAAGCTTATATGAATAAGCTGATATAGCATCATAACAAACTAAAAAAAACTATAAAATTTCAGGTTCATTTAAACTTCTCGTATTATGTCTACTTTTTTGCTACCACTTTAATAAATGGAATGGAATTCCCACGTTCAACTGTTGGGCTTAATTATAGAATTGAGCGAATAGTGACAGGTTGGTAGCCCATCGCCTAAAAGAAGAATCCCAAGTTTATAAGCCTGTCCCTTATTTGCCATTTACGACATCCACGGGAAAGAGATGGAGTGGTCCTATTCTTTTTTATATCGGTGCGGGGAATCACACACACAGCTGAACGTGACCTGTCAGTCTTTTTAGTCCACTGTCTACCCCGCCAGGAATATAGACGTGATTATATAGATGGATGGTTGGAATTCCCACTTACTCAACACCACACAAAAGTAATTCATATGGTGCGTTTACAGTTCCTGCTTTCTAAAATAAGTCTTCAAATCTATCAAAATCATACACATAAAATAAAGAAACAGTCGGCTATTTTGAAAACAAAGTATAATTATAACGACAGATGACCAATAAATATGCGTATAGCGTATTAAACTATGCCTACGTGTGTTAAATTGGATGATACTTGTAAAAAGCCATGTTTTGTATTCCACAGTGCGATATCTGTGGCCACACACTGAGATGATCAAACGGCGCATGCCGATTCTGGATGTAAATCTATACTAATATTATAAAGCTGAAGAGTTTGTTTGTTTGTTTGAACGCGCTAATCTCAGGAACTACTGGTTCGAGTTGATAAAATATTTTTTGGCTTAATGATAGAAATGAGATTCAAATAGTGACAAATTGCTAGTCCATTGCCTAAAAGAAGAATCCCAAGTTTAAAAGTCTATCCCTTAGTCGCCTTTTAGGTCATCCATGGGGATGAGACGAAGTGGTCCTATTCTTTTTTTATTATTGGTGCCGGGAAACGTACGGCACACAAATTACATTATCATGTCATATTATGGTACTACGATCGTATATTGCGCATGCATTTTGGGAGCCTATTTTATGCAGATAATGGGCTCAAAAAATGCACGTTTACAACAGTTTTAAAGATAGAAATTCATACCCAGACTCAGATTTATTTACTGCTGATTTTACATGCGTAGGTACTTACATCTTCTTCCTGGCTTTAGTTGCATCCTCACCTCTGAAGAAGAGCCCGGGGTATGCCTTTGACCATTTCTATATGCGTTCCAGAATATATATTTGTATCGATGTGGTTAAATAATGCCGCAACGTATAAACAGCAATGTAACCATAGCGACTTCAAAGCGTTCTCGACACTACATCGCCCACCGTCGCCAGAATAACACCGCGATTGTGAAACCTCTCAGCGTTACGAAGTGAGTGATTCACGTCCGCTTAGATTTAGTGCGTCCGTCTGTCCGTCCGTTTGATTTATATATTAACCCACATCGCCCACTGATACCTAATTAATATGGGTTTTTATATGTTTGAGACGTGGTAGATTTGAATCTGGTGTTAACATAATTTTTTTTACTAGAAACATCTAGAAAAAAAAAATATGTTAACACCCGCCCGCCGCCGTACAGCCCGCTAATTTTCTTCTGAGGTAATTTTTGTGCCGTGTGGTTCCCGGCACCAATACAAAATATAATAGGACCAATCCATCTCTCTTTCCAATGGATGTCGTAAAAGGCGACTAAAGGATAGGCTTACTAACTTGTGATTCTTTTTTAGGCGATGGGCTAGCAACCTGTCACTATTTGAATCTCAATTCTATCATTAAGCCAAACAGCTGAACATGGCCATTCAGTCTTTTCAATACTGTTGGCTCCGTCTACCCCGCAAGGGATATAGACATGACCATATTTATGTTATGTTATGCGTGATAAGGGAATGTTGTGATGTGAAAGAAGATGTAGTTACAGGAATAGAAAAGGGTATGTTAAGATGGTTCGGTCATGTGGAGAGGATGAATGAAAGCAGGTTGACTAAGCAGATATACAAGGAGAGTGTGGAGGGAAAGGTCGGAGTGGGAAGACCTAGACGAACGTATCTTGATCAAATTAAGGACGTCCTGGTAAAGGGTCAGGTCAAAAGTACCCGAAACCGCCGAGCTTGTATGAAGAGAGTTATGAATGTGGACGAAGCGAAAGAAGTATGCAGAGATCGTGGCAAGTGGAAAGAGGTAGTCTCTGCCTACCCCTCCGGGAAAGAGGCGTGATTTTATGTATGTATGTATGTATATTTATGTTTGTACATATGTATGTAATTTTTGTAGTGCAGTTCGTAAAAGAAACAATAAAGTAGTTCTTCTTCCTCCTGGCGTTTATCCCTGTGACATCCTCACATATCCGCGGAGGACCCTGGGATGCGCCTTTTAACCATGATCGTGGATTGGGTGAGTCAGGTTTCTCCACGAAGCGACTTCCACCTGACCTCCACCAACATTGATGAGAAACCTAATACATATTGGATCATGATAAAAGCCGCACAAGATAAATGTGTCATCACCTTCAGTTGTCCTTTACGACATCAATGGGAAAGAAATGGAGCGGGCCTAAGTGCCGAGAACCACACGGCTTATCTCTATTACCTCACTTAACTTCACAGACAGACGGAGATTGAAGAATAATAAATCCCGTTACTGAATAACTCCACCGCTGACGATAAACATACGATGCCAACGACAAACTTTGATTTCACCAATCAAAACATACAAACATTGTAATCAATCGTAATCAATTTATTCACAGGGAGACAAACAAATAAACGATGAAAAAAGTAATAAACATTGGATGGTAATAAAGACATCGAAGATATAAATAAGTTTCAAACGATGTTAGAGATATAGAAAGCAAAAGGTACATACATATATATAGTCACTTCTAAAACCCTTGCGGGGTAAACAGAGCCAACAGTTTTGAAAAGACTGATAGGTCACATTCAGCTGTTAAGCTTAACGATAGAATTGAGATTCATATAGTGACAGATTGCTAGCCCGTCGTCTGAAAGAGGAATTCCAATTTTATAAGCCTCTTATATTGGCATTTTTATTAAAATTAATAACAATGGTTGTAAAAATGCAGTAAAGGTGCATAGCAGTATTTATAGCATAATAAAGGTGCGAATGTCTGTCCGTGTGAGATACACCAATTCATTTGATTCAAGGTTTATTTTGATTGCTTTAATTTATTTTCGATGCGAACACAATTATAAAACTAGATTTTTTAGTAGAATTCGCTTTAGTGAAAAATTCCCAATGTAGAGTTGAACCTACAGCTGAACTAGACTATTGGCTCTGTCTACCCCGTAAGCAATAAAGACGATCTACCACTATCCATCCTTAAGGCTTATAACTTGGGATTCTTCTTTTGGGTCATGGGCTTCAATCTGATATTTAATTTATATGTTAATTCCGTAATTGAGCGATCCAAGACTTGGTTTACGAGTCTATGGCTACATCTATACTAATAATATAAAGCTGAAGAGTTTCTTTGTTTGTTTGTTTGAACGCGCTAATCTCAGGAACTATTCGGTTCGAATTGAAAAATTATTTTTGCGTTATATAGACCATTTATCGTGGAAGGCTTTAGGCTATATAACATCACGCTGCAACTATTCAGAGCGAAGAAATAATGAAGAATGTGAAAAAAATCAGGGTAAATTATTCATCCTTGAGGGCTTCAATATAGCACAATTACTTGTGCATATCAGTTGGTCCACGAGGAAAACGTGATCTTGGGTGCCATGGGGATGAAAAACGGTGGTATGCTAACTTTTAATAAACATATGCCTTTAACGATTTTGGGGCACCCTTATGGATTTGATTCGTATGACTATTCACTCTGTCTACCCCGTAAATCATACAAACATTTGATACAAACGTAAGCAAACACGTAAATATAGCTTTCTTCTCGGAGGGGTAGGCAGAGGCTGAATCTTGATTTTTGACTTTAAAACATGTAAGTATACCTACTGAATATGACCACTTGACTATCAGAACAGATAGATGCAAATAAAGCAAAGTACATACAAATGCACACAATTAGTGAGTGAAATTATCGTATATAATCATATATAATGATAATTAATGTCGTATAACGACTCTGATTGCCCCGTAATTAACAATTTGCACCGGCCCGCGAAAATTAACTGAAATGTGGATTATTCACTATAATACGAGTGATGTAGGGTTGGCACCGCGGGATTTCATTAAATATTTATCCGAATATTAATATAACGGCCTTTCAGTGTTTTAAGACTGTTGGTTGGTTGACTGTTGACTGTAGGCTCTGACTACCCCGCAAGGGATATGACGTGACTATGCGTGTTGGTGTTTTTATTATGCTAGCTATCTTATGATTAGCTTTTGATTAAGGTTACCATTGAACTACAAAAGAATAAGTTAGCTTCAATCTACTTATACTCTTAATACTTAGAAAGAATCTATGGCAGTGAGATTTGAACTCAGCCATAAGTAAATTTACGCATCGCATACCTTCAATAGTCCGATGCTCAAAGTGCTCACAACATGAGTAAATATACCTTATAGCGTACAATTCAAGGCATCCAAAGGTCCGTACTCCGTGCCTCACTCATTTACATGTAATAAAAAGTAGCATTAAAGAGATCCAATGATTAATGGCAGCTCATGTCGACTCGTTAAAGGCGTTATTTATAGCATTTTAAAATGTTTTAATGCGCAACAACGGGATTTTTTCGAGAATTGTGTGATCTTTCCAGTATATTTTTATCGAGACAATAATGATTCGATGTAGATAAGGCCACGACTCAATGTTTTTGATGGCTTCGGGTTGAATTTTAGTTGAGATAGTTTAAATGCCGTGTGGTTCCCGGCACCAATACAAAAAAGAATAAGACCACTCCATCTCTTTCCCATGGATGTCGTAAAAGGCGACTAAGGGATAGGCTTACAAACTTGGGATTCTTTTTTAGGCGATGGGCTAGCAACCTGTCACTATTTGAATCTCAATTCTATCATTAAGCTAAATAGCTGAACGTGGCCATTCAGTCCTTTCAAGACTGTTTACCCCGCAAGGTATATAGACGTGAACATATGTATGTATGTAGTTTAAATGTATGACGGAGCGTCGTAGGTAGAATCAGTACTTAATGCGTGTGGCGCAACAAGGGCCAGGTTCGAATGCCACATCGGCCATGAGTACAAATGACTATTTTCGAAGTTATGTAAGTACATTAGTTTGAATACTAACCGATGCTCTAACGGTGAGGGAAAACATCCAATACGGGTTAGGTTCCCCTGCAAAGGTTGCGAAGGTCAAACGGGAGTCGCTTCGTATAAATAAATGATACTTGTATATATAAGAGACAAATTACACAGATTGAGTAAGCCTCGAAGTCAGTTCGAAACTTGTGTTATGAGATACTAACTCAACGATACTATATTTTATTATAAATACTTATATAGATAAACATCCAAGACCCAGGCCAATCAGAAAAAGTTCTTTTCTCATCATGCCCTGACCGGGATTCGAACCCGGGACCTCTGGTGTCACAGACCAGCGTACTACCGCTGCGCCACAGAGGCCCTCAAAATATTATAAAAATCTTACTTACCTAAACCAAGGTGACGAAGTTTTAATGCATGATGGTTATGGCCAGTCAACAATTGATGCTCTTACTTTGAGAGAAAACATCGTGAGGAAATCTGCGTACATTCAGGCAACTTGATATGTAACTCTAAATGATCCAGTTTAAGGTAGGTTTCCCTACAACGGTCAGATGGGAGTCGCTTCGTATAAAAACTGGACTTACCCCATCCAGAATTGGTCAAAGACGCATCGCGGGTCGCTTCTCCAGAGAGGTGAGGATGGAACCGGGACTAATGCCAGGAGGAAGAAGATGACGACTAAGCAAAACGTTTGAGATCTATCTATCCCTCATCTCTTTTTTGTATTGGTGCCGTGTGGTTCCCGGCACCAATAGAAAAAAGAATAGGACCACTCCATCTCTTTCTCATGGAGGTCGTAAAAGGCGACTAAGGGATAGGCTTACAAACTTGCAACAAATAGGCTAGCAACCCGTCACTATTTGAATCTCAATTTTATCATTAAGCCAAATAGCTGGACGTGGCCAATGGCCATTCAGTCTTTTTAAGACTGTTGGCTCTGTCTACCCCGCAAGGGATATAGACGTGACCATATAAACTCACAGGCCAACTCAAAGGCCAGCTGAATGGCTTAATGATGGAAGTGAGATTCGAAGATAGAAAAATTAAGTCGGATACTTTAACCACTCGACCACCGATGCGCATTTCTATAGAAATACAACACAATAAATAACGCAAATTGCATTGAAATCAATTTAACAATTCCAAAGAATTCTCGATCGTTTTACTTTTACAGCACTAAATACCTATGGGATTAATTCTAAAGCGTAGTGCACACCGCCGCAAGTTTATTACTAATATTACTAGTAATCCATCCGACCATCATTAAAAAGCGATCGCGTACAATGACATAAATAACGAGGGATTTATTCGTGTATTTATTTATTTATATGTTTCATTTATTTATTACGTCGTTGTGGACGTAGCTTTATGGATTTTTTTATGTCGGCAGGCGGCTGACGAATGGCCACACGGGTTAAGGCTTGCGGTCTTGTTACTTAAATAAAATGTCGTGTTTTAATTATTTTGTGTAACAGCGAAAGGTCAAGAATGAGGATAGGTAAACCATGTTTGCCCAGAGTAGAATGATTTTCTTTTTACTACATGATAATGATGTCGTATCTCTTGCATAGAACCTTCTCGAACACCCAAGAAGAAGAATGCTGGAATCCTCCTAGTGGTGCAATCTATCAGGGAGATTTGCGGAACTTGGACATTGCGCATGAGACAACCCAGATTCGTCCACTCTGGCGCATCTTATCAGGGAGTAACCTTACTCTACGTAGGAGGAGAGAGATGAGAGAGAGGAGAGGACAGAAGACTAGGTAATGTTGTTAGCCTACCCATTTATACGTCAGTGGCTGTTGTTGAATTTAGAACTGAATTATACTCGTACATACATACATAAAATCAGGCCTCTTTCCCGGTGGGGTAGGTAGAACTCAAACTTTCCTAAACTGGATATTGTTTACATATCAAGTTGCCTGAATGTACGCAGATTTTCTCACGATGTTTTCCCTCAAATTTAGAAATGAATTATACAACGTTAATTAAAATGAATTAATTGTAATATTACTGAAGTAGTGATCTGCTGCGGCTTTTCACGTGTTGCCTAATTATTTTCATACACACATACACCCCCATTTTAGTATTTTAGCGGTTGATATTTAAAAAAAACGTGTGTTTTAACAATAAACATACCAAATTTCATTCGAATCGGTCCAGCGGTTTAGCTGTGAAAGCGGAACAGACAGACAGACGTTTGCATTTATAATATTAATATGTAGTATACTCGTACGTACGAGAGATTACCTATCTTTCATTTTAAAAGCGGAGAGGCACAGATAAGGTAAATTTGTAATAGAATGTTGGAAAGCGGACCCCAGTTCCCGAAGCAAAATGGCAAAGAGAAAACTAGGAATACTCAAAGATGAGAAAGAGATTACGATTGGCTGACCTTGGTCATACAAGAAAAGTTGAATGTCCAAATCCATGTTAACGACCTTTGTGGCGCAGTGGTAGTGCGCTTGTCTGTGGCACAGTAGGTTCCAGGTTCAAATCCCGGGCAGGGCATGATGAGAAACGAACTTATTCGGATTGGAATCTTGAATGTTTATTTAGGAGTTATTTATTATAAAATATTGGTATCGTTGAGTCAGCATCTCGTAACAAAAGTTTCGAACTTACTTCGAAGCTAACTCAATCTGTGTAATTTGTCCCGTATAAATATTTATTTATAAATCTGTGCCAACTGCTATTATATTGAAATGTTAACACATGTTCAGTAGTTTTGTAAAACATATTTTAAAATATATTTTTACAATATATTTAATTATTTAAGGGATAAGCCCGCCTTTGTACTGTTTTACTGTTTCATATTTGTAATGTATACTCCTTTTTTGAACAATAAAGCATAAATTTACTTACCTACTTATTTACTTACTTAAGTTATACTATAATCTTAAAAATTACAGTCAGACTTCGCCACATACCAAATTCTCGAAGTTTTACAGTCCTGATTATTATGCCAATAACCTATTATTATACCAACAACACCCTTTTATTCAATTTCGACTTAACTGGGCAGATCATTAAAACACAGGTACTCACATCCGGCCAGTGTCTTATAAAAAAAAACATCACACTAATCATAAATTTAGCCGACTTCGTAACACCAATAAATTTTAAATTAATAACTCCATTCTAGGGACTTTGGTCTTCTTATACAAAATTAAGTTTTCAGTCACTTAGAACCTTAATTGTACGAAGATAAGGAAGATTTTTATATAACTTTTGATGTTTTAGATGGACGTGTTATAATCTCGTATAATAAAAAATCTGGCATTTATACCGGTAGCCGAAAAGGATTACTATAGGCTTTGTACAATGTAGCGCTGACGGATTGAAATTAGGGATGTGCAATACTTTGTTATCGTAAAATCGATATACCTAAATAGAGGGAAAGTTGAAGAAACAATAAATTTATACCTAGTCGTTACCAACTAGATATTTTATTATGTAAATTAACGCCAGGCAAATTTCTTTGTTCTTCAAAAATCCTAACTTTATTTCTTTACTTATTATTATCTTTTTCCAAATGCTAAATATTTTACTACCGTAAATAACATTTAGAAAGAAACTTGTCACCATTAACCCGGTGGTAAACCGCGGTGTCATATTCATGCTGTGCTGTTTTTTATATCTTGATATTTTGTTTTTAATAAAAATTAGGGTTGGACCTGTATTGCTCATAGCAGAAAAAAATTATAAAGGTACGGAAAATATATATATAAAAAGTCAATCTTCCAATGCAAATCATCAGTGTACATTAGAAAGGTCTTACTTTGAACATTAAAAATGTAACTGCAAGATTGCATAAATTGATTATAAAAAATAATAAACACTAATTGCATAATGTTATCGATAAAATTTATATATCGGCTACAACTCTACAAGTAATAAATGATACAAGCATCATTAGCTCCAAGACTTCAACACAAAAGATGTTTTGTCCTGCTCTTGTGTCAGTTATCTCTTTCACTCGATATCTGAGAATGTTTTTGTAACCTGAGAAAGCTAGAAGTCTAATGTTTCCGTCTAATTTTGTTTTGCATATACAGGATGTGTTTTTGTAAATTATTTTTTTTCATGTGATTATTCAATTGGTTAAAATTTTGAGATCTTTGGTTTTGATTTTGTTAAAATATTGGTAATAAACGGAAACAATTTATTCTCCGAAGGCAAGACTTGTTAACTTGGTAGCTATTAATACATTCATATCATCACGTCCATATTCCTTGCGGGGTAGACAGAGCCAGCAGCTTTGAAAGACTGATAGGCCACGTTCAGCTGTTAAGCTCAAGGATAGAATTTAAATAGTGACAGGTTGCTTGCTCATCGCATAAAAGGGGAATTCCAAGTTTATAAGCATATCCCTTAGTCGCCCTTTACGAGAAAGAGATGGAGTGGTCCTATTCTATTTTTATATTGGTGCCGGGAACCACACGGCACATGCATGTATAACCTCAGGAAAAATATATGTTTGTTCATAATTTCATTAAATTCAGACTTTCCAATCTTATTTATAATCGGATAGAAGTTATGGATATGTCTATCAAAACAATTTGGTATATTTTAACGTGCTATAAAATAATAAGTTTTCATTAATATTGTGATATATTTTAAAGGTTCAACCGTGTGGTTCCCGGTACTATAGAATAGAACCACTCGATTTCCCATGGAAGTTGTAAAAGGGCTTATAAACTTGGAATTCTTTTTTAGGCGATGAGCTAGCAACCCATCACTATTTAAAGCTCAATTCCATCTTCAAGCCATGCAGTGGAACGTGGTATTTCCGAGACTGTTGGTTCTGTCTAAGGGATAAAAATGTTACTATGTATATCTATGTATTTTAATAGGTTAAATTACGTATTTTTCTGCCCATAAGTATCACATCACCAAATCACACTGCCTTAAATGTATGTAAAAAATGCATTATAAATTTCCAGAAACTAATTAAATTACTCACAATAAACTACTACTCGAAAGCTGCCACAAGCGTCCCTTAAAAGGCCATTCATATTTTTTTCTACCCTATACCTGCACACTTCCTTCCTACACCTATCCATTACTTGAATGACATTCCTTATTTGACAGTCAAATGGATACCTTGACACCTCCCTGAGTTACATTTTTACAACAAAATAAAATTTAACTTTACTCGGTACCTATAAAGGCCAGAATGGAATGAAATTTGGTAATATTATTTTAAATTCGGAACACAATTTGTTATGCTGCTGTAAAAGTTGATCCATAATCGTATTACTAGTAACAATAAAGGCGGGAATTGGTTGTATTTATTTTTAAGGATGTTATTATTTTTGCTAAGTCTGAGTAAATGACATAAGACGTGCGTTTACGCATTGTGATCGGTGCCACGCTGTCTACGACGGATATTTTTTTTGTTATTTTTTTGTGTTATTTTTTCTCGTCTGGATAGTTTCCCCTAATGATGCTAAGGACGTCGTAATGAATGAAATTTGATGATATTGGTGACAAACATTTAACTATTAACAATTTTTTTGCAGTTTCATATTTTTTAGTCTTTTAACTAAAATATAATAACAAAGAGCGGATCGTAAAGTATCTTATACTAGCATGGGCTTGATTAAAATAAATTAAGAAACAAATGATTTTTATAAGTAGTAAATTAAATTATTAAAACATTGTAAATTAAATTACATATTTGAATACGCATGTACTATGCTACAATTAATAGATTAAGTTAATTTTATTTACGACATTTATTCCTACTGATTTGTTTTAACTATAACAAAACTTTATTTAAAACAACCATTAATAGGTACTTATATTTATCTATATCGTTAAATTGGGCATCATTTGGTAAGTAATATAGACCCTGATAAAATAAAAAAATCTTCCACGCGTACGAATCTAGTAATAAATAAACATACTTTAAAATCTACAAACGCACAATACAAATGACTGCAAATGACACCAATCGCCCTACACGTCTATAAAACCCAAATCTATAACAATTATTCAGTAAAAGTCCAAAAATCTTATTGACTATCCGACAACACACGTCGACTCATTTTATGCGACATTTAATCTTCAATGGACTTCCAAACTATTGAAATTGGATCTGAAAAAAAGGACCAAATATATGACATTTCGATCCATTCAGATTTTATTACTCGGCATATTTCCGGTTCAATTATTTGTACTTTTGTATGGAATTGGAGGAAACGATTTGAGTTGTCCTTTTTTTTCGTCTTTTTTTTGTAAATCATCAATCCATTGTCGGTAAATTAGATTTTGAGGATTAATTTTGAGTGATATAAAACTGACATTGAGAGTAATTGATATTCTTCTTATCTTCTGAAATTGTTGGTTTATCGGAAATAAAGTGTTTACCTAACGTGTTAGTTAGATGTCTAGTCGAATGTATAATCCGTACACATGTGTCACATCATCATCTTTACGGGGTATATGGAGCAAAAAGTTTCAAGACTCGAAGGCCTAGTTTATCTGGGTGGCATAATATATTGAGATCATTTAATTATGATTTCAGCATTGAGATAACAGATTGCTAAGCCAATGCCTAAAAGAATAATCTCATATTTAAATAAGGCTTTCCATAGTGAATCTTAAAAATAAAGTTACATCAATTATCCAGAGTCTGAACTGGTCCAGACTCATATCATTCTCCGACTGGGCAGACAGAGGCAAAACTTACTAGATCCTCCTATGCGCATGTCTTGTAGGTTTTTGAGATAAAATGCGGAAAATATCTGGATTTGTTAATTCAAAATGACGCCATTAAAAATGAGGTTCAAACACAGGACTCTCTTAACTTGTTAGTACTAGCTGCGGCCTGTGACTTCGCTACCGTACGAATTTTAAGTAAAAAGTACCCTTACGTTATTCGACGTTATATTCTACCCGTGTACTATTTCATTATAATCCGTTCATTAGATTATTCGTGAAAAATCTACAAACATTAATACCACCTTACAAACTTTCGCATTTAGTAGCCGCATACTACTAACACCGCCAAAGTGTCAAGCGCTCGTGACAAACCAAAGGTGTTCCGAAAAAAAAAACATAAATTACCTCAAAGTAACGGAAATCGATACCCTCAATGGAGGAGGTGTACAATGGCACCGTGTGTACTATCATAGTACGACAGTCACAAAGGCGGCGCAGCTATGGAGTGGCAAAAAACTTATGATCCTATCCATTGTCGGGCGGTATTATTTACACCGTAGTGTGTTGTATACCTAATCTCATTAAAATACGTTGTGTTTTTTTTGTGTAATTGAATTACGACTGCTATTTTGTTTTCTCTTAAGGTCAATATTAAAAAAAAGTATTTAATTTATTCGTAAACCTAGGATAATTTATTTGTTAAGGATAAAAAATGCAGGATATAAATTCTCATCGCCTGAAATATAATTAAATTGTGTATAATATTATAATAATGATGATAATTGTTTTATGTGGTAATTAAGTAAGTAAGTTATTTTGAAGTAAGTAACTTTGATGCAATTATTTTATAATGAAAATTTTATGCGGTGTGGTGTCCGGCACTTAAGAATAGAACAATTCCATGTCTTTCCCACGAATGTCGTAAAAGGCGACTAAGGAGTAGGCTTATAAACTTGAGATTACTCTTGTACGCAATAGGTTAGCAACCAGTCACTATTTGAAACTCAATTCCATCATGAAGCCGTACAGCTAAACGTGGACTTTCAGTCTTTTCAAGAGTGTTGGCTCTGTCAACCATACAAGCGATATAGACGTGACTATTTGTATGTATGCAACATGTCAAAATCTTACAAACTTTGTGAAAACTATTTTATGTTTTTTTTTATTCTTTATGTTACACTACGGTGTAACACGCAGCCGCAGATATCCGATGAACATAATGGCGGAATCGGAAAGCCAATTTACTGAACATAAACCGATTACGCTACGGAAAAAGGAGAGTGTCGCACGTTTGTTACAACTATTACTTTATATTGAGTAAGTACATTGAGTATATTTTTGAATTAGAATTTCAAACTTGCCTGAAATTCGTTAAAATATACGGGACAAGTTACACAGATTGTGTTAACCTCGAAGTAATTTTGGAACTTGTGTTACGAGATACTATATACCTCAATCATACTTTATCTCTATATTTATTTTTATATATATAAAACTCTTCCGTTACTGAGTGACTGACTGACAGACAACGCACAGTCGAAACTACTGGTCGTAGACAGCTGAAATTTGGAATGTAGGTTCCTTGGGATATGTAGGGGAGCACTAAGAAAGGATTTTTGGAAATTCAACCCCCAAGGGGGGGAAAAGGGGTAAAAACGTTTCTATGAAAAATCTTATTCCTTGGGTTTATAAACTTGAAACTTGGCATGAACACGTACGGTCGCGTTCATAATTGCAGTCATAGTTCGCAAAACTTTATAGCTTGCAGTCACCGCTGTCACTCACACATTCACACAAATAACACAATAAACAACAAGCGGTTAAGCGTTGGGTAACGCGCCATCAAGAAGAGGGTAGTGTAAAAAGTCGACCGCTCAGCGACCGTCGTCCGCTAATCAACACAGCGACACGCCACACAGCGGAGATCCATGGTGGAACAGTACGAAAATAATGGCTTCATACCGACCAGAACATTTGCGGAACAGTTCGACACATCAGTGGTTACTGTTCGTCGAGTTTGCACCGTGAGGGACCATTCCACAGACAGCCAGCAAGAAAGCCGTATTTATCCGAAATAAATAAGCAAAAACATTTAGAATTTGCTCGGCAGTATTTGGATTTTGACTGGAACACGGCGATATTTACGGACAAAAAGTTCGTTTACGTCATCGCAACACGGTAGGCTTCATTTATGGCGAAGAAATGCAACTCGGTATGAAGAAAAAAATATTGTGCCAAATATGGAGTCTGGACGCATATCTGTAAATATGTGGGGCTGGATGAGTGCTGCTGGACCTGGGGAACAGGTGTAGATAGCAGGATGCGCTACAGCTGCTCATTATGTGCAAGTGCTGCAAGAAACCATGTTACCAACTGTGCGGTGTATTTATCCGATTGATGATATGCAATATCATTTGTGCAAGACAACTACCCTGTGTATCGAGTCCATATAGTGCGTGAAAGGTTCTGCCAGTTTATATTAAAACTACTACTTAGATAGTATTTTAAGGACAGCTTCAATATCTTTTCTTTATGAAAACGAATAATTAAGCTGTAACCTTAATAACAGGAGATAGGTAAATTAGTGTAATATGCTGTATGTATACCTTTATATAATCATCAATATGTAAACAAAACTATAGGTAAACTGTTTCAATAAAATTTACTAATTTTAATTATTGAGTGTTTTATTTTGCTCCCTCTTGTTTAATATTTCTTGCTGATTTCCGTGTTTGAAGACACGGGTATCGTAATTCTTAGATATCAGTTAGTTAGTTAGTCAGTCAGTTACTTAGTTCAAATGGCACCTTGAAACATTAAAAATTGTCAGTAACAATATATATTTTTTTTAATAGACAGAAATTCCTTGAATAACTTCGGAATCCGCTAGTAACTAGAACAAGCGAGTGTGAGCAAGCGAGATTATCTAGTATATCTTAGATCTCACTTGCACAAACGAAGTAATAAAATTGCTACCCAATAACTTTCAAAGGAACCACTACCTATGTTAGGGTCGTGTGCAGACAAACTTTTAACTTTATTGAAATGACATAAGTCTGGCAGTCGCAGGCTTCCCTCTATAGGCAAATCTTATGCAAATCATGAGAGACGACGATATCTCGATCGACAATTATCGGGCCCAGTTCGGACATCGTTGATTACCGTCTCTTTCTGTTTTGTTATGTTATATGTCATAGAATAATAAACTGTTTTACTTAGTAATCATTGGTATTAAAGACCGTATTCATTTGAAGGAATATTTATTCTTTTTAAATATGCATGTGTGTGTGTATCTAGTGGAACCACAGTGCACGCTATTTTAACCCGTAAGAATTTTAAAACTATGACTGCAGATATGAACGCGATCGTACATAGGCAAGTAAATATGTTTGACATTATAAGTTTTTTCAAACTACCCTCCAATCGTGATTTAGGGGGTGCGATTGGGTGACTGATTTATTAACGCACAGCCGAAACCGCTCGGTATAGGAGTCTGAGATTTTGAACAGAGGTTCCTTTAGTAACATAAGTGAGCACTAAGAAGGGATTTTTGAAATGTCAACCCCCAAAGGGGGGAAACGGGATAAACTGAGCCGGGGCTGCGGGAAAGTTCTAACGAGATACCGTGGCCCCGGAACGCAAAGGGCAACTAAAGGAACGAGGTGGGTTTTAGTCAGTAAAAGTCTGACACTCCCTTCCGTTCCACCCAGAGCGGGAGAGGTCATTTGATAATTTCCCATCCTTAAAAAAAAGACTTTGTATGACAACTTTCTACTAATATTATAAAGAGGAACAATCTATTTTTTTATATGTTTGTTTGTTTACACATGTAATCGATAAACTCCGAAACTACTGAATCAATTTCAAACATTCACCATTAGAAAGCTACATCATCCCTGAGTAACACAGGCTATATTTAATTCCAGTTGTAACAAGATTTCAGCCTGTGGAAGAAAAAGCCCTGTCGAAATCATTAAAAAACGCTATATATAACCGAATTACACGTGGGCGAAGCCGCGGGCGGAAAGCTAGTTTTATAATAAATACTTACAAAGATAAACATCCAACCCTAGGCCAATCCAAGAAAGTTCGTATCTCACCATTCCCTTGCCGGGACTCGAATCAGGTACCTCCGGTATCACAGATAAGCGTACTACCGCTACGCCACAGAGGCCGTCGAACAGACAATAAAGTCAACCGTTTGCACCACGAAAATTAATAACTAAATAATCTGTCTGATTGATGTCATCGTAGGCGTCGACTAAAGAACGAAGCATACACACGCCGCTTCTTGCTTATGATCCGTATATCGACACGACAAAGTTTAGCCAGACTTGCTTAGTAATGGAAGAAAGATTTCAGAAATATGCCGGTTGCCAGACCTTCACCTACAAGAGAAATCCTAAATTAGGTAAATTACGTAATGTAAATGTTTTGCTTTATTTTTATTTTTTTAAGGTTTATAATTAGGTATAATTACTGTGCCGTGTGGTTCCAGGCACGAATAGAAAAAAGAATAGGACCACTCCAACGCTTTCCTCATTGCTCATTCGATTTCGTTAAAGGCGACTAAGAGATAGGCTTTGATTGGGATTCTTCTTTTAGGCGATGGGCTAGCAACCTGTCACTGTTTGAATCTCAATACTATCTTATAGCCAAATAGCTAAACGTGGCCATTCAGTCTTTTCAAGACTGTGGGCTCGGTCTGCCCCGCAAGGGATATAGACGTGATTTTATGTATATTTACTGTACGCACTTCTTTGAAGCATTTACTTAATAAATATTATAAAATGAATGATAAGTTGTCTATGCAAATCCATACATTGCCTATTAAACAGAAAAAGGAACACGATATTTTTATTTCGTAAAAAAAGGCGGAAATTTTGTCATTCCAAAATCCTATACAAACAAAAATAATAACACGCAACAGGCAATTAGTGGCAATATTAAGGTACAGTGGGCAGCAGAACAAACTCGTCCTTCCAACACATTTTATAATCCACATAGCGTCGATTTTAGGCGTCCCCAATACAAAAATGTCTTTCTTAAATGACAGATATGTCGTCGAAATGTCCTATAATAATACGGATGTAACAAATGACAAGACTGTTTGTCTATCATGGTGCTTATATCTCGGAAAAAAAATGTTATTTGTACACATGATACCTCCTGGAGATTGATGTGGAAATGTTTAATTTTAACATACGTTGTCTATAGAAAGTTGCTTGTTTGGGTAGAGTCGTGATAATATGTATGTAAGTACTTATCCTGCTAATATTATAAATGCGAAAGTTTGTGAGTATGTCAGGATATCAGTATGGATGTATGTTACTCTTTCACGCAAAAACTACTGAACCGATTACGATGAAATTTGGTATGTAGGTAGCTGAAGACCCAGAATAACATATAGACTATTTTTTATTCCGGAGTTACCACGGGATTGATTCTACGCGGACGAAGTCACGGGCGGCCTCTAGTGTAACATTGTTCTACTAAACCTGGCCTCTGTGGCCTATTAGAGAAATTATTTTGGCTACCATTTTTACTTTATCTTGAAATTCAAGCTTTAGTTTTCAACTCTAAATGCAATCGTGCCGTGTGGTTTCCGGCAATTTAGAATAGAACCACTCCATGTCTATGAATGTCGTAAATGACTACTAAGGGATATCTAGGATTCCTCTTGTAGCTCTTGATGGGGTAGCAACCTATCACTATTTGAATCTCAATTCCATCAATAAGCTGAACGTGGCCTTTCAGTTATTCAAGACTGTTGGCTCTGTCTACCCCGCAAGGGATACAGACGTGACTATGTACTGTTATAACTTCAAATCGTACTCATACGTTGTACAACATAAGTTGTTTCAAACTCGACACACCAAAATCTCACCAACTGCCTAATGACGTGATAAAAAACTTTTCATATGGGTGTCAATAAACCTTACATTCAACATTTAATACGGCGGACAAAGGCCACGGTAGCAGAATAAAGTAAGAACAGAAGTGTAATTCTTTGCATTAAAAAAGTAAAATTACAAGGCAAAATTACAAGTTGATCTGGTCTGGATTTCTGCTGGTAATGTTATCGTATAGAATCTTTTACCTAGGTAACTACTTGTCACACTTTTTTTTTGTTCCGTCTATATATTAATATATTTTATTTTTAATTTTAAGTCTGTATAATTTTCACATTTGCATTGAATTCACAAAAAATAATTATGATTATCTATATACATATAATAATTTGTAATCTAATTTAATTTTTTACTCGAATTATCAAGTCGCTTGCTGTGAATTGTAAATTAATTTGCAAAATTTATCTCAAAAACAGATATCAAAAAGATTTCTCTATATTTAAAGCACACTTATATTATATTTTAGACAAAAGTTAAGAATCTCTTAATTAATCCAATGAATGATCGGTCAATATCATTAGAAGAGGTGTTTTATCAATTTTTATATAGGTAGAAATGAATATCTGTACTAACTTTATTTTATAACCAAGCTCCTTTATTTTTCATACCCTCAGGGTCCAGTAGTCATGGGGAAGAAACCTTTGATCATTGTAAAAACATAACCATTGTTGAATGGTTTGAATCAAAGTTTATTTTGATTTGTCTGACGTTATCTTGTAAGATCAAACGAATTTAGGAGCAAAATATTATTGATATGAGAACCTACTTTATGTTTTTTGATATTTACTTTTATAGATAAAAAAGCTTTCGTTGTAAGACTTCCTTGACGTAGTTAACTTTCTTTTTTTTATCTTTATTACATATCATAAAGTACTTACATCAGTTGAATTACATTTACTGCTAATAAGTAGGTATACTGTGAACCCTGTTGGGCATCACAATTTTGACACATAGTAAATATAATCATATCTACTTCTCTTACGGGATAGACAGAGTCAACTGTCTTCAAATGATCGAACTGATATTGAAATAATGGTAGGTTGCCAAAACCATATCGATTAAAAGAATTATACTGATTCTTTTAGTTTATGTATTTTGTTACAAGCTGTTGGTCTTTGGAATATTTATAAAAAAATGATGTTAATTAACTAAAGTAGAAAACTAAAGTAGAAAATTTAGTACTTTTATACAGAACCAAATGCATTGGGAAAGTATATTTCGTCTCGGCTAAGACCGGTAGCTGACAATGGCTACTCATTTATCAGACTCCGGCTTTTGCTTCCTTTGCCGGGTTCGAACCCGCTACCTGTTCGTTAGCCGCCTCAATTTACCCAATAAATTAATGACCAGTCCATATTATGAATAGCGGTTTTAGATGATTATTGTTAGGTATATGAAAATGTTATTGATGATTTTGTTCTGTTATTATTATTTAGGTAAAGGGTCAGGTCAAAAGTACCCGAAACCGCCGAGCTTGCATGAAGAGAGTTATGAATGTGGATGAAGCGAATGAAATATGCAGAGATCGTGGCTAGTGGAAAGAGGTAGTCTCTGCCTGCCCCTCTGGGAAAGAGGCGTGATTTTATGTATGTATGTATGTATTATTATTTAGTTTTGAGGCTTTTATGAGAGTAGATCTAAATTTCTAGACTAGACTAGACTTTTGGTCAGGGCATGTTGTGAAAACAAAAGCGCTGAGCGTCGGTGGTGTAGTCGGTAAGGTGCCCGGTAAAATTGTGTATTGCGCAGAAAGGCACATGTTCGAATCCCACCTCGGCTATAGTACCAATGACTCTTACGGTGAGAGAAAAAATCGTGGCGAAACTTGGCAAATGAATGTGTTACCATGATCGATCCAATACGGGTTAGGTTAACCTGCAAAGGTTACGGAGATCAGATGGGAGACGTTTCTTGTAAAAATCTAACTCACCAACTCACCCAATAGAGGATCCAATGTTCAAAGACATAACCCGGTCTCCTCTCCAAGGTTTATATCTATAAGTGCTACCTGTATAAAGCCGGAGCAGGCAGTTAGTGTATAATATCAATGACGATACTAGAAATCTCTCCATATGTAATGTTGCGAAATATACCCGATAAATAAACATCATTGTATCAAATAAGCCGTTATTTGAAACTCAGGCATACAATCGGTTTCTTGGACCGAGTTTAATCTGCTTGCTGGGTTCACATGCCGCCGCAAGTTTGTAGGTGTACTATATAATAAAATTTATAAAATAAGGCTTACAAACATACATATAGTCACGTCTATATCTTAGTTATACAACATCCATGGGAAAGATATGGAATGATCCTATCCTATACGCGCGAATATAGCGCCACTTACAAAAGAATACAGCTTGTTAGCAAACACCACGGAAACTATGGTTTTTACCGTTATGAAACTACCCTTATATCCTTCTCCAGACTCTTAATTATATATAAGCGAAATTAAAAGAAGATTAGTTCAGTAAATAATGTGAAGAGACAACAAACAAACAAATTAACTTACTTTCGCATTTATAATATTGGTTGGAATTATCAAACTCCAATTATTATTATACATTTTTTATCAAGCGGGCTTACAACCTTTCACTATTTAAATCTCAATTCAACCATTAAATTACGTGAGAACAACTAGTAAATGACGCGATTATAAGTACCTATGTAATTTTAATGTAATTTTTTTTTGTAGAGTAAAGTATTGTTATTTTTTTTTTAATTTTGAATATATTTCTCAACTCCATGTGACCTCATCTAAATCTTAGCGCGCGTCCCGACGGTTGGCGTAAACAAATATATTTATTTAATAAGTTTTTATTGCCATAATCCGGGCATAATTTACGTTGATAAGCAGATCACTGAGATCTAATATATTATCGTTTGATACTCTCCATAGGTATTTGTTTTATTTGAATACTTAATCCTCACATAAGAAATCATTGGTATATTGAGTTGATAAGGTTGTGGGTGTATCGAAAGATGCTTATAGCTATTGGCTTAGGCAACAAGTTGAAGTAAATTTTAGACTTTGTTGATCAAGTAAGTGGAAATATCTTTTATAATGTTTGACATTGCGTTTTATTAATATTCAACTTATCAACTCATATATGTTTAGTATTTTTATAATAATGGTAGTACTCACTAATTTTTGTGGCAAAATATTAAATCTCTTTTTGCATACTTAATAGTCTTTCCGCATGCTTAACATACATAAAAAGTTATGCAAAACGATCCCAATAATTTTTTTCTAACCCAATACCTAAAGACCCGTTAACATCGTAACACCTCCAGCCTCTTTGACATTTGTGACTATCGGCTCTGTCTACCTCGTAAGGAACAATAACGCAATATGTCTATAGTACCAAAGTCAGCAACAACGCAATATAATTTGCTATACAACATCCGCCCGGCCCATTATTATAAATTGTCAGTTTTACGTGCGACTACACCACGGTAATCCTATTCAAAACTCACGTTCAAATAATCCGATTATTCGTAATACATCGCACCACTTTTCACACAATTTTGTCCCTAAATATTCAATATTTGGCAACTAAATTACTTATATTAAAATGTAAGAACCGTATTGCTGATGCAGAGAGGTCAATTTAAAGTTGATTGTGTGCTGTTAATAAGATTGTTTTGTGTTATGGTTAATCTATACAATGTAACTGATACGCATAAACCGATTTTTGGTTCGATTGACGTTCTTTTGACGTAACGAATATCGGTGAGTGACAGATCTTTATTGGCATCATCAGATCATACCGGCCAAATGTTGCTACTAATAAATGGTATTAAAAATACAATCAATTAATAACTAACATTCTTAGACAATGGAAAGTGGCCTTAAGTCTCGTGACTAAACTCTCTACGTACCTGTTAAGGGATATGCGTCAATAATTCGCATTATAGAAATCAATGAACCTTACGAATTGGAAACATTATTACCAATTTCATATTATATTAAATATTGAAATTGGTATACTTATACTAAAATTTTGTACCTAATAAAATGATAAAGTAAAATAACAATATTAGCAAAATCCCCTCTTCGTTTTTTTACAAATGTTTAAATTAGGAAACTGGTATAATAAATATTTTGAAACTCGAGGCCACCCGCGACTTCATCCGCGTGGAATCAATCCCGCGGGAACTCTGGAATAAAAAGTAGTAAATGTGTTATTCTAGGTCAGTGGTTCAGCTTCCTACATACCAAACATCGTAATTGGTTCCGTAGTATTTGCGTGATAGAGTAACAAACATCCATACATATATACTCACAAACTTTGGCATTAGCAGGGTCGAAAAAGGCTATATTTTTGTGAAAAGTGACTTCAAAGGAGATAAATTAGGCAAGAACCTTCTGGTAAAATTAAATCCTTCTCATTTAACAATAATTAATGAAAAATAATTTCCTGTAATTGACATACATATATAATCACGTATTTATCCTTTACGGAGTAAATTGAGCCAACAGTCATGAAAAGACTGAGTAGCTAAGTGTGGCTTTTTGATGGAATTGAGATTCAAATAATGACAAGTTGCTATTCCATAAGAGGAATCCCAAGTTTTCAAGCCTATCTCTTAGTCGCCTTTTACAACATCCATGGGAAAGATATGGAGTAGTTCTATTCTAAAGTATCGTAAACCACACGGTACTGACAGTCACCACACTGCACATCGCGTTATTAAATACATCAACAGCTGTAAATTTACAAAAACTATTAACAAAACAAACTTTTCATAGTTCAAGCGTAAAAGTGACTTTGATGGCAATTTGTCAATCCAAACATCTGCTGGTCGTGGGTTCAATTCCAGGCATCGATCGACAAATTCACTTATAATGAAATGTGCGAAATGATCCATTTAGTAATGTTTAGTGATGTGCATGTAGTGATGAAGATTAGTTTTATTTGAATAGCGATAGCGATAGCGATAACTAGTTACAAGGTAGTGAGGGACTCTTGTTAAAGTAATCTATGGATAATTGGATAATGGAGTTTTTTTTTTAAATTAATTATTATTTTTATTGGTTATAAATGTCACCCTTGACTCCTAGTTGACTGTGAGATCAACATTACTTTTAATCATGTTTTATTTATTAAAATTAATATTTTATATACGGCGTTGTAAACAAAATAACACCACATGAAAGCTTTAAAACGAAATAAAAATAATAATTTAATATATTCTCCTTAATAAAATAAAATAATTAAATTAAGTTATTTTTTTCATTATAATGTTACTTAATAAAAATTAGTTACAAAATTTGTAGGTATTTTGTAACAAACGTTATAACATATTTAGACTTAGCCGCACATCCCATCCCTATTCCCCTTAAGTAACACCATTTATAAATCGCAGTTCATTGTAAAGGTGACAGAATGGCCGGTATTGAAGTTATTAGTTTTATTGCTAACTAAACAGTTTGGTGACAATATGAAGGGTCCGTTGTTATTTATGTTAAACGAAATTAGGTCAAACGTTATAAAGTAAAAAAAAACGAAGTGCTTATACTTGGATGATACTTGGTTGGTAGGTAATTAATTTTCTAATTTATAGTTTCATTTTATGCTAGGGTTTTAGGTCGCTGAACCTAGTTTAGACACAAACAGCTAATAACATACATACATATAATCACGTCTATATCCGTTGCAGGGTAGACAGAGCAAACAGATAATTATTAATTTAATATCACGTTTTGTTCCAAACAGGGTAAGAGAAAATAATAGTAACAAGACGCAATTATTAAATCATCGAGTAAATTAAATTGACTACTTGCCAGCACTTTGCTTATAAAAACAATCCCAAATAATTATAGCCTTTCTCTTGATTGACTGTTGATGAATTTAGTTCTCAGTGACCACAACCTTTAATCACTTTCTACAACATCCTTAGGAAGTTATTAAGTGATCCTTTTCTAAGTTGCTTTATTTAAATACCAACTCGACAAAAATAAAATGAAATGAAATCAATTTCTCTACATTTTCATTGAAATAATCGTGAAATTGAATTTCTAAAAGTAATGAAATGATATTACAAGTCTACGTTTCAATAACGCCAGCGGTAATAACTGTTTAAGAAATGTTAAATAAATATGATGGTGTAGCGTCAGCAAGTGGAATATAATGTTTGTATAAACACGTCTATGTTCCTTGTGGGGTAGACAGAGCCAACAACCTCGGAATTATTGAAAGGCCGCGTTCACCTGTGTGGCTTTATGATGGAATTGAGATTCATATAGTGATAACTTATTTCCAAGAAGAATCCCAAGTTTATAAGCCTTTCCCTTAGTCGCCTTTAACGACATCTATGGGAAAATATGGAGTGGTCCTATCCTTAAATGCCGCGAAACAAAAAGCAATACTTATTTAATAAAACTAATTTAATAAATACCTAGTAACGTTGGATTACAATTACTTATCCCTTAACACAAGTCTCGAACTTATTTTGGAGCTAACGCAATCAATGTTATTTGTAGCTAATTATTTAATATGTTCCATTTTTTTTCAGATTCATAAAAATTATGACTTCAGCGAGAGAAAAGTTCCGTCTATAAATGAAATTCAAAATTGTTTAGTGTGTCAGAGTCGTTATCTTTTTAGTGGTAACGGAAGTTTATATATAACAAAAATAAAGAGGCGTAAAGAAATGATATTATTCTAGATAGAATTAGGAATAAGGCCTATAAACTTGAGATTTTTCTTGGAAGGCGATATGCAAGCAACCTGTCACTATCCGAATCATGTCTCAATATCATCATTACGACATTCAACTAACGTTTATTCCTTACGAGGTAAACAAAGCCTACAGTCTGGAAAAAACTGACAGGCCACGTTCAGCTGTTTGGCTTAATGATAGAATTGATATTCAAATAGTGAGAGGTTGCTAGCACATTGCCTAAAAGAAAAATCCCAAGCCTATCCCTAAGTCGCCTTTTACGACATCCATACTATTAATTTTTTTATTGGTGCCAGGAACCACACGGCACAGGGCAAATTCCAAGTTTATTATTTTTTCCTTGTTAGGTTTTTACCAATCTAAACGAGATGAGAAGCAGCTGTCATCCACTTCCTTTTTACATCGTTACTAGATTAACAACAAAAAAAAATAAAAAAAATTGTAATATTTTTTTCCTACTCCTGCTAACTGTACGAAAACAAAGATTTTTAAAAATTTAACAACCTGTCATTTGCGAAGATTCGCCAAGTCTGCGGGAGTGGGGGGAGCGAGGGAGGAGTGGGGGTTTCAGGCAGGTTGTGAAAGTAATCAACAATTTAAAATTGGGCCTAATCTGAACGGTTGTAATAGCTACGATCACTCTTCAAGTCGCATTTGAATTGTAGGGTGTCCATATTATGGATTGATATTTTTATAACCGAGTACAAAAAAGGAGGAGGTTCGACAAATCGACCGTATTTTTATATTATTATTTGTTTTTCTTTTCTGTGAATTTTTCCTAGCTTTTTTTTTCTTTTGGAAATAAAATACGTCTATGTGGGCTAAGAGATAAAACGAAATGTTTTTAATTATGACATCAATAGTTCAGGTAACATACGCAAAAAGCGGCGTGGTAGGATTTAAACCTGCGTATCTCCTATCCTACCGCGGCCATGACATCTGAACAGTGTGATTGAGACGAGATAAGAGTTACTGACACTTTTCGGAGTTACATACATTAGTTTGATGACTGAACAATGATCTTACGGTAATTAATACATTGTGCGCTTACAGTGTAAGGTTGCCCTGCAAAGGTCGCGCAGGTTACACTGAAGTCGCATCATCACCTCACTCCTGAAACAAAATTAAACCCTATTTACATACATATATACATATGGTCACGTCTATATCCCTTGCGGGGTAGACAAAGCCAACAGTCTTGAAAAGACTGAATGGCCACGCTCATCTATTTGGCTTAATGATAGAATTGAGACTATTTGGCTTAATGATTGAATTTAAACTTGGGATTCTTTTTTAGGCGATGGGCTAGCAACCTGTCACTGTTTGAATCTCAATTCCATCTACCCTATTTACTACAAATAAAAAGGTGGACCTTGGACTCCTCTCTAAAAGGTGAGCATGCAACCAAGGCAAAGGCCTAGTTACCATCAAAGCGGAGAGGAGGGGACCATTGTGGAGGGATCCATTTCCACCGAAACATAGCGGAGAGGTGATGTGGAAATAACGAAATCTCATTGGTTATTCCAAACACGTCTCATCTCGGCACCACTCTCTGCTTTGGTGAAAACAGGCCTAGCGCTAGGTGGATGATAATTTAAAAAGATATAACTTCGGAAACTTTCAAAACACCAAAATCATGGTCACTCTACTCAAGGTGTTTGTTTTTCCGGAAATTGTATAGGACAAATTGACGCGTCAGTGATTTGGCGTCCCCTTCGCACCCACATAAATATCACATCGCCGATACTGCCGTCTCTTTCGTTCTAAATAAGGAATAACAAATGTAATCCGGAGTTGATGTCGATCCTGGCTTATATCATTTGTTTTAAGATGTTTGAATATTTTTGCTAATTGATGCTAAACCCTACTCATAGCTAGATAAATGTAGGAAACATTTGCTAAAGAGACGTGAGGTTTGGGATTGACTATATTTATATCCATGCATTCGATTTTGTGCTATGTGATACCCAGCACATAAGTTAGGAACAATCCATCTCTTTCCCATGGACGTCGTAAAAGACGACAAAAGGATTCGTACATTCATTTAAATTTTGTATATGAGAAAAAAAATTGTAGTTTTCCCTCGTGAATTTTGGTTAAAAGCAAAAGATAACTCGTCATTATAATGTTGAACCGAATTATTTTACCCCACTAGAAAACTGTAAGTTATAGTGAAGAAGAGAGTTTATGTACTTTTGGTAACAAGAAGGCTGTTAAGCTAAAGTAAAATCGAATTGTGACTAATATTCAAAGAAGTTATTAAATTCCTTTCATAGCCAACCTTGAACTGTCGTCATTAGGCAAACAATCAAGATGACTGATCAATCAATCAATCGGATCGTAATCGTTGGGATTCTTGCGACTGAGTCCTCAAGGGCAATGTCGAAGAATTAAATCTGTTATCAATAGAGTTTTCAGTAACATTGAAATAACGAATAGATATAATTATAGCATTTAACAATGGAAAAAATCTCTTCACTGATTTACAGTGCTTTCGTGTTAGGAGCAGAAAACAATTTACCTTTTTTATATTTTATTTTTACTAGAATATAATTTAAAAATATTTCCATATACAAAATATACAGGTACAATGTTACAATCATAGTTAGATAGTGTCTATCATTAGCTGTATCGAGTCATAGGACTCAATGGTCTCTGTCTACCCTGTGATAAATAAAAACCTAATATGTTGTGTCTATAGACAACTTTTCAGCTTTTTGCTTTGAACTCTATACCTAGTTCAAAGTAAAAAGCTGAAAATGCAACTGGGAATGCGACACGTAAGTATCTGTAAGAATCTTGAATAGGTACCATATGTTTTTAATAAAATACTTATACGAATTATTATCATTATAATAGATGTTGAATAGCATAGCTATTATTTATTATCTTTGATAAAAAACAAATAAGAACTATTAATTACCTTGTTAAGTAAATCAATTCAGTAAAATACTCAATTCCTAAGTTAGAAAAAAATCTATCAAAGAATTTCAACGAAAAACATATACACGTACTGCCATCTGTGATACATACTGAAAACGTTTAATCATTCAAACTGGTTCCATCTTTACAATCTCCAGATATTAATGTGTTCATTCATAACATCATAGATGTCAGCATTATACCGAGTATACGTGTAGTACTATTTAGTATACGTGTTGAAACATAGATGGCGGTGTTTCTTATGTTGACTGAATGAATTTAATAGATGGCGTTTTATGTATATTTCTACAATGAACTAATGCAGAAACACGTGACTAATGAAACGATTTTCTCCGCCTACCCCACCGGAAAAGATATACAATAATCCCATTGTATACAAATGTATATAATAGATATCAACAAATATTGTTTTCATTTTATACTTATCAAAGTTTTTTTTAAACTTACTTACGTAAATAGGCAGTGCATGAGTGATTACAAGAGAGAAGAGTATTTATTTAATGTAAGTACCTATAATAAATTTTAAAATATTTTGTATTATAGCGTATTTGTAGATCCAGTCTATGACTTAAAATGTTTATAACTTACTTACGAGCAAGTTTAGTGAATGTTTTTCAAAGAAATTAAACGCCAGCTGGATGGGCTTTCGCCTTTTACATTATCCATGAAATAAAAGTGAAGTAACGTGGCTTTAAATTATATTTACAGGAACCACACGTCTGATATTGCTCTAAACACTTACTTAGGTACCTACCAACAATTTTAGCGTGTCAGATAAGATGACTCCAAAACTTCTTTGCTGGTCCGGTAATGGATATCTTGAATTAAAAATAAGACTATAATTAATGTCACTAAACTTGTCCTTCATGAGTTACAAGAAATTGGCTCTGTTTATGCCGTAAACTGACCATGGCCTTTCTGTCTTTTCGAGAATGTTGGTTCTGTCTACCCCGTAACGAATAAGAACGTGATATATGTTTGTATGTTCGCCGAAAGTGATAAACACGTGGTCTATGTGTGCGTTTAATTTGTAGGAACAGTAATAACATTGTTTCAATACTTTTCTGTTTACATTCAATGAGTTGCTGACATCGCGTTTAAATATAGACAGTACAGAAGTGACACTTCATTGGTTATCTGTTTGTTATATATACTACTAGCCCCGGCTTCGCACGGGTAACATTTTATACATATAAACCATCCTCTTTAATCACTCTATTTATTTAAAAAAACTGCATCAAAATCCGTTGTGAAGTTTTAAAGATCTAAGCATACATACATAGGGACAGACACGGGAAGCGACTTGGCTTTATACTACGTAGCGACACTTTCTTCTTTAGAGAATCGAATCAAAAAACGCAAGCTAACGTATATATTTTATTTCTGTGTAATGTTTGTACTTTATTCTTTTCATTATTGTACGATTTTGTGGATTATGTGTGAATCGAAAAACAAATCAACTCAACTTTATGTTGGTTGGTCCCGACATTAATGTATGGGAGTGAAAGTTGGGTATGGCAAAAGAAGCACGATTGCGAAACTACATAAAATAGCTCACAGCTTTTCGCTCAATATGTATAATTGGACAGTAATTTAAAATTTCACCAGCAGCTTCACCTAACTTATAACTAAGATGAAATAAGTTTAATAATTCGGTTCACAATTTGTAAAGATTAGCCCTTAAACAACCAAAGTTATATCAATATACTAAAGATTAATTTTCACTTTTAAATAAATAAATATAAGTATATGGGACAAACTATACAGATTAAGTTAGCCTCGAAGTAAGTTCGAAACTTGTGTAACGAGGTACTAACTCAACGATACTATAATTTATAATAAATACATTATATAGATAAACATCCAAGACCTAGACCAATCAGAGAAAGTTCCTCATCATGCCCTGACCGGGATTCGAACCCGGGACCTCCGGTGTCACAGACAAGCGTATTTAACCGCTGCGCCACAGAGACCGTTACTTTTGACACTGTGAATCCTGTTCTTTCGTTATTTTCTATCGGTGTCTCATTGCAAACCTTTTCACACGCCTTTACTACCGAGAAATCTTACTTGTGAATGTAAACCGTTAAGAAAATCTCATATAAAGCTTAGTCTAGTACGAATTCATACAAATACTTATGGAACTGTTTTTCAATAAAATAAGCGTTAAAAAAGTCATTCTCCGGTTACATCTGCAGGAGCGATCATTCGGCTCGACCGCCACCAAAGGGAAGACCTTCCGCCAGGCTAAGTGTGATGCCTGGGGAACCGCGGCGCCGACGATGTTGTGTCGGAGGTTGTATATATCCTCCAATCCGTGAAATCTTTGCTTGTGCGATTTAGGTTTTTCGCTGTTTTTGACTGATAGAGTCGTGTGATTTTATTTTTTATTGTTGTGACGTGTTGTCCCTGAAGAGGACTGCTTCCGTAGCATAGATTCCCAGCTAAAATGAAATTAAAAAAAAAAACATTTCTTCCAAAATATCTATTTAATTTATCATATAAATTTTCGAATTCTCACATTATGTTGTAATATAACTTTGGGAGAATTTTGTAAGACAAAAAAACCTTTACATACACATTTCTATATTAAGAAATTATAAATAAAATACTGAGCTATAAAATACTATTCAGGCCTATTTCTTAGGATGATTCATAAAAGCAATATACGTACTTATTTCTATAAGAGTAGAGTCGATTATTGCACAAACTGTAACACATTATCAATAAGCAAACCATAAAAATATTCGATATTATTCAGAAAGTAAAAAATGATCTGAGGCATTAAAGACGGTTATTTATGTAAGACTGATATGTACGTATGTAAAAATTACATATGTAATTTTTTTTAAGAAGAATTTTACAATCAAATTAAAAACGAAATTTTAGAGAAAAGTATTAGTTTTTCATCATATTGTTTTTAAAATAATATAATTATTATATTGAAAACAGAAAGTCACTACATTTTAAACATACGTACCTATAGTTTTATTGATTATTATTACACTATAAACATAATTTTGTTTGACTTTTCGCGTTCTCCTCATAAACTGTTGTAACACCAAATTATTTCTACAAAAAACGGCCTTATATTAGTGGATTTAGAACACAAATGGGCGGCTAATTTACTAAAAAAAAAAGCATATTTGCGAAATCGTACAAAACACATCCACACAAATAATCTAAATACTGAGTCTAATTCTATTACTGTACAATGAGCCAGTGACGCTAACAATTTGTTTAATTATTTTAATCTATATTTGATTTGTACTTTTTGCAGAGCTAAATTACTGGAATATACATTCAGTCAGAAAAGTATCGGGAATGGATTATTTATTTATGGTTCCAAATTCAAATTTTTGTTTTTTTTGTTGTTGTTAGATTGGCACAACTGTTGTCCATTTTGGCGCGGAGTTTGAGTTGCATCTGTTGTTTACATTAAATACAGTGCTATTTTTAGTTATATCATATCTAGTGTGTATTGCTAATTTCATAATGGATAAAAACATCGAACAAAGAGTTTGTCTTAAATTTTGCATTGCCAATGGAATATCGTGTTCGGAGTCACTGAAAATGTTACAGAAGGCTTACGGTGAATCGACTTTATCAAAAACTCGTGCTTATGAGTGGTACAAAGCGTTCAAAAGCGGTCGAGATGTGATGGAAGATTTGCCTCGCTCTGGTAGGCCATCAACGTCTGCAACTGAAGTTAACATCGCAAAAGTGAAGGAAATAGTGACTGAAAATCCTCATTCAACTTTGAGAGAGATAGCCACCGAACTTTCTGTATCTCACGAGTCGATCCGTACCATTTGAACTAATAATTTGGGTATGAAACATGTTGCCGCTCGGCTAGTCCCAAAAGACCTGAATTTTTTTCAAAACCTCAATCGCATGAGAGTCGCTGAGGACATGCTAGAACGAGTCAATTCCGACCCAACATTCATGAAACGCATTGTTACTGGTGACGAGACGTGGGTTTACGAGTTTGACATGCAAACTAGTCAACAAGCTTCGGAGTGGCGCCTTCCAACTGAACCGAAACCGAAAAAACCACGCCAAAGTCGTTCAAAAGTCAAAGTCATGTTAACTGTTTTCTTTGACTATCGCGGTGTTGTGCCCTCGGAATTCTTGCCGGAAGGTCAAACGGTAAATAAGGAATATTATTTGAGTGTTATGCGGCGTTTAAGAGAGCAAATCCGACGAAAAAGGCCAGATTTGTGGAAAGAAAATTCTTGGATTTTGCACCATGATAATGCACCTTCGCACAAGGCCATCATTGTGAACGAATTTTTAACCAAACACTCAACAAATACCATCGAGCAACCACCATATTCACCAGATATGGCTCCAGCCGACTTTTTTCTTTTTCCTAAACTCAAATTACCACTTCGTGGCACCCGTTTTCAATCGGTAGAAGACATAAAAGAGAATTCGCGGCGAGAACTGACCTCAATTCCGGAAACAGCGTTTAAAAAATGTTTTGATGATTGGATTATTCGTTGGCGTAAGTGTATCGTTTCTAAAGGAGCATATTTTGAAGGTGATAAAATAAATTTGGATGAATAACAAACAGTTTGTGTATTATTGATCTTTTCCTGCTACTTTCTTGACAGAGTAGTATAACTACTAACCATTTTTTCCACTTTGCTTTCTCATCCATAAATCAAATACCAATTACTTTTGAGACAAACAAAACCTCAAAACAAATAAATAATGTTAATCGAAACGATATCGAAAATTTTCAAGCAACTGAGATCATGCGTCACCGGCCCATAACCTAATTAACCTCTCACATTTCAACATCTCTACTAAGATTATCAAACTTCATTTCTTTCACTTCTTCAGGACTGAAGCTTTTCACAGAAACCTTCCCCGCTTCCCCCGACAAATCTGCATTTGAAAGTTTATTAGTTATTTTAGTAATTGAAATCCTACTCTCTATATCGTTAGCGTCGCAAATAGCTTCTAAAACTACCCCCTTTTCTACTTTCCTAGGTTTTTGAGTCAAATTTTGAGTTAAAACAGGTTTTGTACTTCTAAGTTTTTCGCTTAAAATTTTGTTACAATTCTTCTTAGACATGTCTAGTGCTAGAGGATCTTCTTTCACGTCTTCTTTCTTCTCCTCTACGGATTTGGTTTGATGCTTCAGTTCTGCTACTTCTGCGTTCGATATGTTGTCTTTTTTCTTCCATTTCGTTCTTCTGTTTTGAAACCATATTTTTACCTGTAACAAAAAAAAACATTTATGTAAATACATACTTTTCCATTATTTGTCACCTTAGTCGATACTGTTAGTAAAATATAACTTATAAAAATTATCTTCATTCTGTCCTGTGTAATGATAATTTCCATGAAAAGTAAATGATAAAAATATCTAATAATAAATTTTCTTTTTTTCTTCACGATTTCAATATATTTTCCATTAAAACACAACTTGTTTCACGGAAACATTTCACCAGCGATTCGGTTTTCAATCCAAATATTATATTTCCGAAAATTCCTGTCAGTTAAAATTGTAATTAAACATTTACACAGAAAACAGACAAAACACGATGAAATTTAATTGCGTCAGTGCAAGGATATCATATTATCGGGAACTATTAGCAACATCGCAGATCAGTTATACAACAGTTAATTACACACGATCAATGCCTAAATAGTGATGGGAATGTCCGATGTTATCGATATTTCACAATTAGAGTTTAAGTGCAATAGTCCTTTATCCGACAATTACTAACACGTCAAAAACTAGAAAGTCTTGATGTAAACATTGACTGGCTTAGTCAATGTTTACATCAAGACTTTCTAGTTTTTTTTCCCGGTTAAAGATTTTACCAGTACTGTTACCGTTACAAAAATGGTATCTAAACTATTACTTTATACAAAAATTTAACCACATCAACAACAACACATCAATACAAAAATTGAACAAGTCTATAGTTTACAGCCCTGAAATTATTTCAAATTCTGCATTTTATTCCATTCCAATAATACTACAATCTTTTTCGATATCGATATCGAGTTATTATAACCGGTATCATAAGAGTAAATTACTAAAATGTTATCTTATATTTCAATAAAATAATTAAAAACATGTATCTTCATAAAAAGTAAGTACCGTATATTATAATTTTTTTTTAGTTTTTTATGCAAAATCTGAAAGTACATATTTAGAAGGAAACTACTTAAAATTGAAATAAATTCAAAAAATCATATTACACATAAGCTTCTTTTCGGCTCTGAAAGCGAATACTTGAGCTATGAATCGCAACAGTGAATTGCGGATCGACTAACAAACAGTTAATTACCGGCTGATCGATGCGGACCCCGGGGAACGCGAGGGATGGGAATGTATCGATAAAAATAAAAGTCGATATTTTTTTACATATAATCACGTCTTTAAAGGAAAAAAATAGGACCACTCCATCTCTTTCCCATGGATGTCGTAAAAGGCGACCAAAGAATTGGCTTATAAACTTAAAATTCTTCTTTTAGGTGATGGGCTAGCAACCTGACACTATTTGGGTCTCAATTCAATCAGCTGAACGTGGCCTTTTTGTCTTTCTGAGACTGTTGGCTCTATTTACCCCACGAGGGATATAAACGTGATTACCTATATGTATATATGTATGTATACGTGTATACGTGTATCCTATTATTTCGTACCTACTTATAAATGAGAGAGTATGTCTTAGCTAAGATTTCGCAACCCAATCACTATTTTATGAAATTTGAAACGATTGAATTCCGAACGTCCAACAAAGACTATTTTTTTCTCAGTAAAGTTTACATAAAATCAAAGTCTGATTTAATGTTTAAGTACCTTATACTCCAGCTTAGAAGCAGTTAAGCCAAGGATACAACCGAGAACACATAAGGCAAGTTCTCACGTAGTTAAAAGCTAATCGAAAGTTAGAAACTTACTAATTAGTTTAATCAAGTTAATTAGCCGTACTGCATTTACTTAGTAAATAAATAAATATAAATATGTATATACGGGACCATAACACTGATTGAGTTAGCTCCGAAGTAAGTGCGAAACTTGTGTTACGAGATACTAACTCAACGATACTATATTTTATAATAAATACTTATACAGATAAACATTCAAGACCCAGGCTAATCAGAAAAAGTTCTTTTCTCATCATTCTTATAATAAATATTTGGGATTCCTCTTCTAGGTGATGAGCTAGCAACCAGCTACTATTTGAATCCCAATTCCATCAAAAAGTCATATAGCTGAACGTGGCGTTTCAGTCTTTTTCAAAGATAGCTCTGTTTACCCGCAAGCGATATAGAAATGTGTGTATGTAGCAAAAGTCAAATATAATAAAATTCAACTCTATTTAGACCAATTTACGTCTGTGAGTTAAGAAAGGAACAATGAAATTCATTAATTCAGCCAAAATGGAAAGCTGATAACACTGATTCATTCCCAGATTCCCAGACCTCCAACTGTAATAGGTCGGCCTAAAACAATACATTTGATATTCAATTATCTATTCTAGAAGAATCATCAAAACCTTTTCGGACTACTTGCATGTTAAGAAATAAAAAATAACTATTAATTTTTTCCTCTTTTTTTCTGTGTCCTTTCTCATTAGAACGTGGCCTATCAGTCTTTTCAAGACCGTTGGTCCTGTCTACCCCGCAAGGGATATAGACGTGATTATATGTACCTACCTATATATGTATGTTCACTGAACTGATTTTGATTCGTTTCGGTTTCGGAAAGTATTCATTACACTTAGGAGAAGTGTTAAGAAATTTGTCCGACTTCAAAAAAAGGAAGATATCAATTGTATGCGACACTCTTTTTAGAAAAGTTATAGTTAGTATTATAAAAAATAATTTAAGGTACCTAGTAGAAAGTGCGTGATAGAATTACCACTTACTCTCGTTATATTTCATAAAAATATTCAAATGAAGTATTTGAATAGGTTTTGTATATGTAAAGAGCTCATTTCTTCTGTACTTTAAAATGTTGCATAATATTAAGTTAAATGATTCTCAATATTGAAGCTTTTAATGTTTGAAATTACCTATTTTCATATCTTCTTTTCATCATACGCAAGTATAGAGAAATAAATACATATTCCGCTATAGACTTGATTTCGGATGCTGAGAACAATCCCTGAAGCCAACATAAATATTATTACAATAACACAAGTAAACTGATACACTACACGGCCTCATTAAATACCTACATACATCACTCCGACAATGCTCTCCAGTGTAATTGCCTCGCAAATTAATCCCGGTAACATGTGACATTTGACCTAAAGTGTACACTACACCTATACAATGCAATCCACTTGCAAACATGACGATAATTATTATTGATTGCGCATTAGTTCTCTAGAGAGGGACGGTTATATCGTTGTCGGTGTGTGGGAGTGGGATGGGTGCATTTTAGGGTTGGCCTGATACGTTGTTGTTATATCGAGGTTGTCAAAGCGCGCTAATTGCCTGCTCGCTCGCATGTCAACTGAGGACTGTAATAACGGCTTGCGATAATATCACTCTCGATTTTGGATCCAAGGGAATTATATACGGTAACAAACGTTTCTGTTTATTTAGTTAGTACATTTTGTTTTAATACCTGTCTTGAAATCGTGGCATGTAAATTAAAGTGGTAACTTAAAATTTAAGCGAAGGAAATGTTGATAAGACACAAAATATTACCACAAAATTGGATTAACAATTTTCGGTTCACAAGTAGTAAGTGCTTATTTTTTCCTTTTGTTACTTTGATATTCATTACACGATTACATACACACATACACATATTACATACATACACATATTAAAATCTGACATAGGTCGCAGAGCAGACTCAAAGGATTTTGCTATGAATATGGCATATAAACGGAGACATTAGACTAGTAAGAATACCCTTGGTCCAATGGTCTTGTAGGAAAATAAAAGAAGTAGGTATACATGCATCATGGTAAATGAATATAGTCTCTGCCGATCCCTAGGGGAAAAGGCATTATTATAATGTATGCAAATCAATTGTGAATCTATATAAAAAGCAATTTTAAAGAAACAATATATAATATCTATATCACAAATAGTCCCCCTAATACTGACAGTTTAACAAAAAATAAAGAGAGAACAGAGTTGAAACTTCACGCAGGCAGATTTACTTAGCTTTATGCA
Organism: Amyelois transitella; assembly: GCF_032362555.1. NCBI lineage: Eukaryota > Metazoa > Arthropoda > Insecta > Lepidoptera > Pyralidae > Amyelois > Amyelois transitella. The sequence goes on from NC_083523.1 coordinate 7,347,924, forward strand.
AATCCCTTTTACAATTACTTGTGTTTTTTATATTGAAAGTTCGGAACATTATAATTTCTAATATTAATATCACCTTGAGCGTTTTCTTTTTATGTAATAATTAACTTACATTATTTATAATTCGGTTAAAAAAATATTTACATCAGTCACCAACACCACAGACTATAATTTTATTTTATTATTCTATCTCAGAACTCTACAATGGAAAATTTTGGTTTCTTTGTATATTTACCGAAATTCTGATGGGAACAAAAAAAATTGAGTCTTGTTCTGAATACTTTATTATAATTGTTTACTCCACATTATTAAGTAACAAATGCTGCTTTAAAAAGTAAGATTTATATTATTTTAATAAAATAGTAAAATTATTTATTTTTGCAAGATACAATATTAATTAATAGAAAATAATGTTTTGAATGAGTTACTGTACTTATAATTAAAAATAAATTACTATTTTAAATTGATAGCTAACAAAGAGTTTGGTTTATTTTAACCTTTCCAAATAATTTATATTACAAGTTGTAATTATATACTCTCTATATTCTAGCCCAGCAGTTTATGCTAGATAGACAAACTACGGCGGTACAGGAGGCAATCAATATTACCGTCGCTTTGTTCGCGAGATCACTGTACACGACCCTATTAGTGCCGGCTTTTTGACCAGTGATGGGGCCGGTATCGATAAAACTTATATATCGAAACAATTAAACTTTTCGGTAATATTGCTTACTAGTTTTTTCCGCAGCTTCGCCTGCGTGTTTTTTCGCAAATCCCACAGGAGCTAGATATAAACAGTTATAAGTTGATTATTGGAAACAAGTTTATCCTGACAATATGCTTGAACAATCATTCTTAGATACATATAATCCCAGACGGTATATTGACGTGATACTTAAATATTAGTATCACGTCAATATCCCGTACTTTTCTTATGTAGGTATGTACGTACGTACGTCTTTTAGATCTTTATATCCTGTTTGGGATAAATATATCTAAAAGCCAAAATTCGACTGAGGCCCGTTTAGCTGGATGAAGTGTTGGAATTATGATTCTTAGATAGTAACAACTCGCCTAAAATTAATTTATCTGAAGATTATTTGCTATCAAACTTAAATCTTCTGGAAGAGGCTGCAGTAACTGTATCTTATTGTTAAGTTTGCGTTTGCGATGTTTTTATTATTTCTTCTTGCTAATCAAGTCGTAATTTGTTGATGCAATAAAATAAATTCTACCTTTAAGTTAACGAAAATGAAGCATAATAAGCTCGCTACTTAATACATTTTGTGTTTTATTAGAATATCAAGATTATAATATCGATATAACGTTCCCAACACTACTGCTATCTAAGCCGCCGGCGATCGAGGCCGATGACTAAGCCTGGTTAATCTAACAATTATTCATTGAAGATACTCGCCCTACGAAAAGCTGAATCAATGCCTATCTGTCCCTTTTACTCCCACGCTGATATGTAAGAGATAGAAAGAGATATGGCTTTAGCTTATACAGTGGATATTTGATCTATTGTTATAGTATTTTGTGAGTCATATAAATTGGAGCATTAATAAGTAATCATTAACTGATAATTCATTTATAATCGAAAAGCTTTTCGAGAAAATTACAAACATACATATAGTCACGTCTTTATCCCTTACGGGGTAGTCAGAGCCAACAATCTTGAAATGCCTTATGTACCTTAAAAGGACAGCAAATGACTAATTGACTAAAATACCACTAAACAGACCGCATCTCTGGGTTCAACCAATTGGATCAAAACTCTAGTGATTTAAAATTTGGCGTGTAGGGGTGCACTAAAGGTGGATTTTCTGGGAATTCCCGCAGGAATGGGAATTAAGGGGATTTCTCGCTTTACGCGGATCGAGCCGCGGGCGTACTCTAGTTTTTTTTTTTAAATATCAATAACCAGCTTTTAACCCCAGCTTCGTGCGCGAATTCAGCGCCTACTACGCGAGAGAATTTAGCCCCACCTACAAAAAAATACAGGTTTTTCGCAACTGCTGGGAACATTATTTTTTAACCGGGGTAAAAAGTGTCCTATATCCTTCTCCAGACTCTTAATTATATATATACCAAAAATGTCAAGTAACGCGTAAAGAGAAAACAAAGAAACTTACATTTGCATTTATAATATTAGTTGGAATTATCAATCTGTGTGTACAGACTGTGGATCTTATAAAAGAAAGTACTTAGTTGATGTATCGTGATGGAAAGTAAACGCGAATAGCGGGCTTAGTGATCAATATGTATAATCGATCAATATCGTGATTCGATCAATTAACATCGATTAAATATATGTTTCACTTTTAAGTTTTCAACCTTCAATATTTTTATACTATTGATTTAAATGCATACATAATGCCGTGTGGTTCTCGGCACTTAAAAATAGGACGATTCTCTTTCCAATGGATGTCGCAAAAGGCGACTAAGGGAATGGCTAATAAACTTGGAATTCTCATTGTATAGGCGATGAACCTGCAACCTGTCATTATCTGATTTTCAATTCCATCATTAAACCATAGGTACAGCTGAACGTCGCCAGAGCTTACGAAATTGTTGGCTCTGTTAACCCTGTAAGCGAGAAAAATGTAATAATATGTATGTATATGCATACATTTATAATTATAAATCTGTTGAAAATTTATTAAAATAATCCCAAATTAAGCGATCAAATGAACTATTCAGCCATATTGTGCTTAATGAGTGCAAATTGTAATTAATCCAACAGATAGACATCGCCCGAGTGAGCTTGTAATCAATGTATCGTGTAGGCCCCGTTAAGACTAAATTAAAATATTTTACCTATTTATTTAATAAAATTTTGTCATATCATCACGCCTCTTTCCCGGAGGAAACCCTCCGGACTTACTTAGTGACCGAAAATAAATCATTTTTCAAACTTATAAAATGAAAAATGATTTATTTTCTGCAACATACAATGAAGTACATAGATACATTTTGATAAAACTGTACACATATGTATATTGCAGAGAACACTTACAAACTAAAGAGACATAATGACTTCCTCACTAGGCAAGCCTGTATCGAGGAAGCCTAATTAACAGAAAAGATTATACATACATACATAAATATGGTCACGTCTATATCCCTTGCGGGGTAGACAGAGCCAACAGTCTTGAAAAGACTGCGAATGGCCACGTTCAGCTATTTGGCTTAATGATATAATTGAGATTCAAATAGTGACAGGTTGCTAGCCCATCGCCTAAAAAAGAATCCCAAGTTTGTAAGCCTATCCCTTAGCCGCCTTTTACGACATCCATGGGAAAGAGATGGAGTGGTCCTATTCTTTTTTCTATTGGTGCCGGGAACCACACGGTAGAAAAGATTATAACTAAGATTAAATTTTCATTCGTAGACATTAGTCTCGAATTATTACAAAAAGAGAAAACATCATATCACAATGTCTTAATTACCTAACTTTCTCTCTCTCACATCTCATCAACATCTACGAACGTCACATGCCACCGACCAATCACGGAGAGGTGCATAAATACAACCACAACATTGCGGTTTCCTAGGCACAGTACTAAGCCCGCTGGAAGATCTTACCTTTGTGCCGATCGAGCCCGAAACATCGCTCCCGCTACTACATCAGAAAAAACACTTTTATGCAATGCCAGGTATTACAAGAGAGTACAGGAATTAAGTTTCTCGCTTGTCGTAAAAGTAGTAGATCGCAAAGTAAAAGATCGCAATTAAACTAATAATTATATTATATAATATTATAATATGCATATAAATAATATATTAGCATGCATATTGCATGCTAATATTATAATGCTGCAGTGTAGTTTGTTCCGCCGCTTCTTCTACACATGCGCTTTGGAGGCGGTAGTAGTTATAATTAGATTTAAGTGATGTGACGTCAAAAAGTGATACCTTGTATCCAAATTTGAAAATAAATCTATTCTATTCTAATAGAAACCAGCCTTTGTGCGGATCTTGGCGGTTGTTGGAATTTACACAAAATAAATAGTCCGCCTCTGTGCCAAACATATTCAAAAGCGGTCCAGTAGTTTTGACATTATTCGGTACCAAAAAGAAATTTGATGCTAATTTTAAAGTTTGACCTCAATCGGCCCGTAAAAGCAGTATAACATCTAAGGTGGTGCACACAAGCTCAAATAGGTACCAATGTCTAATTCACTCTTATTTTAATCCGTAAAATTATATAGGTATCGTGGACCAGAGAGAAGTGATAGATAATTTTTAATCAAATATTCTCATATAAAAAAACATAAAAAATGAGGGGGCCAGTGACTATTTCCATTACTAAAAATAAAAGAAATACACTGAATAAGTAAGTACAGAATTGATCTGACATGTTTATCCCTTCACCACGATGTTGAAAATTGTCCTGAAATGCACAATTCATAACACACATACGATGGACAAATAATGTGCCATTTCCGACCTTATGTCTATTAGTATTAAAGTTAAATAATGCAGTACAATAAGGTTTAATTATTACAAATATTAATTAGGCATGAGTCCAACGGTAGCGCTGGATATGATTAAAACTGATTTCGGTGTACGGTTGAATAAATCAATGATTCAGAGCCGCTGACACATACATGTTTGATTATTTGTTGTGCAACTGATCGCGTTATTACTTTCGCAGATTTCACGAATATAGGTATTGTTAAAAGACTCCATCCGCGGAAAGCTAGGAAGAAAATAGGTACATCTTTCGACTAGCTTAGGCAAATCTTGTAGATTTTCAGATAAAGCCCTGAAAATCTATCAAATAACAATAAACATACATTACTAGGTATACCTCGTACTATGGTATATTGCATCGTTGAATTAGTATCTCATAACACAAGTCTCGAACTTACTTTGAGGCTAACTCAATCTGTGTAATTTGTTCCGTATATATTTATTTAAAATATGTCCTTTTCGAGAAAAACTTTCTCTTTTCACATGGGCGAACTAGCCAAAGCATGAAAGAAAGTATTATAAGTGAATGGTGTTATAGTAGAACCGCCTAAATGAGTCCTCGCCCGCGGAGTACAGGGGCGCGGGGGTATGACGACGAAGGGGAACGAAAGAGGTGCGGGCGGCGGTCGAGCGTAGCGTGTAATACAAGGGGCGAAATGTTACTGGACATTTCTTGAGATATGTGACGTCATAGTGGTTAGCGGCAAACAGGTGAAGATTTTTATTAAAAAAATAATAATGGCTATACAAAATTTGAATGAAACAACTGTAAACTATACAACGTGTTCCTTTTGTTATCCCATAACTCCATGGTATCAACGAGACCACGTACATGAATTAAATAGCATAAGCATTTTTCGATTATTGTTATTTTCAAATTTTTATTTTTCATACAAAACAATTCGATAAAAATGTGATTTTATGATATATAGGTATGATATGTAGGTAAAAAAAAGGTAATAAAGTTATGTATGTAATATTTATTTATGCAAAATTTATCAAAATTATAAATCAATCACTTATGTCCATAATATCACTATCACTGGAACTTGATTCTTCACTTTCACAACAGCCATCATCAGAATCATCAGAATCGTCTTGCACATTAATAATAAAATCAACAACTTCATCTAGGACTCCATCATGTTTGCAATATTCGTCTTCGATTTTAATCACGTGTTTAACACAATTCTCCCATTTCTCTTTGGGATATTCAGCAAATAATCTCTCTAATATTTCTTTTTTCTGGTCCAAATTAGAGTCGATACTTTTTTGTGCTAATTGTCCTTTGATATCACCCCAGACCAACTCAATTGGGTTCAGGTCTGGGTGATATGGAGGCAAACGCAATACTTCGTGTCCGTTTCTTTTCAATACCTCGTCAATTTTGTAAATATCTTCTGTGAAATTACTTTTAATTAATTTATATAAGTCATCCTTTCTAAGTTTTTCATCAAAAGGCACGTTATGTCGTCGTAGCCATTCTTGCATAGTTGGCTTGGTAGAAGCCATAGTTGGCTTTTTCTCTTCTCGAACCGAATGATAAGCTGCGTTGTCCATTACTATGACAGAATTTTGCGGTATATTAGGCATGAGCTTTTCATTTATCCATTTACTGAAATTTGCGAAATTCATAGAATCGTGATAATCACCTGTTTTACATTTGGATTTGAATATCACAAGGGCTCCGTCTACAAATCCAATTTGACCTCCACAATGTACGATGATCAAACGGTCCCCTTTACCAATATGAGATAGAACGCCAAGTTCATCCTTTGATTGCCAACATTTTGAAACGTTATGAGACGCGTTTACATAAGTTTCGTCAAGGTATAAAATATGTCTTCCTTCTCTACGATATTTTTTAATAGTATTTAGGTATTTCCACCTCCACGATGTGATATTTGGCTGTTCGATAAGGAGTTTCCTTTTAGATCCGCATTTCTTAAATTTAAAACCTAGATCATGTAATAATAGCCTTAAATATTCCCTGCCGCAGTGTAATATATTCTCTTCTCTAAGTACAGCGTTCAAAGTTTTCAGAGTAGGTATTTTTTTGAAAATTGTGTAAAACTGAGTGACTTTTCTTCTTACCACTCCTTTTGTGAAATCGTCTATTTCCACTCTTTTTCTACGAACCTGTTTTGGTTTTCTCGGTGATTTAAATCTCTCGTTGTCATTTAATGCTTTCCCTTGTTGTACAATTCTAGATACAGTCTTTTCTGATAGTCCAGTAACTTCTGCTACAGTTTTATTTAAAGGTATATCTTGTTTATATTCATCAGAATTTGGGTCGAGTTTCTTTTTTCTAAAATATTCATATACGTTAAACGCCATTTGTTTGCACTGACTATTAATTCTATGTCCGAAAATATTTCGACTCATCTTGAGAATGTAATCTCATGTATAATTTTCACAAGGCGTCCGCAACTGTCAACACGTGTGATCGCTAACCGCGTAGCGAGCGAACTGAGTTTTTACAAGAATGCGCCCGCCGCCCGCACCTCTCTCGGTCCCCTTCGTCGTCATACCCCCGCGCCCCTGTACTCCGCGGGCGAGGACTCATTTAGGCGGTTCTACTATAAAGTCATATGAGACCGATGAGGTGGTAAGGAATTTACGAGGAAGACGGCATGTATGTACGTACATATTTAAAATAACGGCTTTTTGCAAGGCATGAAGTATGTTTTTATCGTCGCAGACTCTTTGGTTATGACTCCATATTATTTATTATACCTACAATGATTATGACAAGTGGAAAACGTGTAGTCCTTGTCTACCCCTGCAGAAAGATACATTACAAAAGTAGGTAATTTTATAAATAAATATGTATTAACAAATGAATTCATTAATATTGGTAATAAACTTGGGATTCATCTGCTGCGGGCTAGCAACCTGTCACTATTTGAATCTTAACTCCATCCATCATCATAGAGGTGACTCTCAACGTGACTTTTCAATCTTTTCGAGACTATACTTATACCTCGTAAGGGGCAAAGATGTTGTTATGTATGTATATAATATGTGTCAGGTCAAAAGTACCCGAAACCGTGGAGCTTGCATGAAGAGAGTTATGAATGTGGATGAAGGAAAGGAAGTATGCAGAGATCGTGGCAAGTGGAAAGAGGTAGTCTCTGCCTACCCCTCCGGGAAAGAGGCGTGATTTTATGTATGTATATGAGCGACGAAGCTGCTGTCAATTCACATGCTAATTAGTTATATCTTTTGAGATTGTATATCAGTAAGATTGTATATATATGAACAACAAACACCGATCAATCAGCTATGCACATTCTGCTGTAATGATATAATCGCAAGCCGCAAACATTTGATTGATGCTGTGGTCTCTGTGTATCGGAATCATATGTGCTATGTCGGTTAACCAATTTGAAGATATGTTTAGTATATGTTTTCATCTAATGCGTGAGTATGTTGATCTTTAGATGTACATAGCTCTCAAAATAAGGATTTATATTTGGTGATAGATATGTCTGTTTATAATGTTTATTTATCTAATGCAGTATATTCTAGTAAATTTTGATAGATTTTCGAGTTACCTTGCCTAAGAGGATGAAATATTGTAGGAAAGCGATGATAAATGTTAAATTAAAAAAAAAAACAACAACTGTGTAATTTGTGCGTAGAAGTGAGCGAAGTCTGGTGGAATACCAAAATTTGCTACGAATAATACTTACAAATAGATTTTCTGAATATGTTTACGAAAAGGAAAAGAGACCAAATAGGATTCAATTAGTTATCTTTAATATAATTTCTAATTTGAAAATTGTTCTAAAGTAGTTCCATCCCGACAGATAATGGTAAGCTTTTGGATCGCTTTATTCAAAAATAGCACCCCAGAAGCGGATGGTAGTTGCAACAGTGAACAATTAAATCGCGAGCATAAAGTGCGCCGGTCTAATTGTCTCAGTCGTCGAGCTACGAGCTAACTCGAGTACAACCGAGTACTTAAGTCATAAATTAAAAGAAAATTGTGACGTAAGAAAACTTTTATACCAGAACCTTTGTTCTCGTGGAAAATCCCTTTGGATTTACTATATTACTAAAGATTCGAACCCTAAACCTTCTGTATCACAAACAAACGTACACCGCTGCGCAACACAGGCCGTAAATATATATTTATATAATATTTTAGTAAGTTAGTGAAACCGCGTGATACGAAAAATCTCGTTAAGTTTTGTTCCAGTCAGATTTTTAGAGCACTCCAAGACTGATCTTGGAAGCATTTGAATTTGGCATGAAGGTTTCATATCTGAATATGAAACCTTCATGCCAAATTATAATCTCGTAATACGTGGTTGTACGTGATATGACAGTCTGTCAAAAAAATAATTTCTTATTTTACAATTGGATCCCTGGCTTATTCTTTCGCTTCATCGACATTCATAACACTATTTATAAGTACAAGATCTTCTTTTTAATAAAATTTTAACCAGACCTGTCGCCATTAAACAGTATACTAGTATTAATTCATTTAACATACGCTCCGCTCCAAAACGCACAGCACTTTTGCTCTCACCTGTACAAAGAGCTTACAATCAATTAAGGCCGTGTCTGCGCATTTTTATGCTAATACCACGCTGGTGGTCTGGTGTAGACTCCGCCTTAAGCTATTTTCGGTTATCTTCGCTTTAATTGAAGCCTTAACTGCTGATATCGAGTTTGACAAACAGCTGAGTGGATTATTTTTATCGTGTATTAGCTTTTGCTCGATTTGAAATCCAAGTAATAAATAAAGCTATGTGATGCTTTTTTCAAAGTTGTGTATTCGGCTAGAAATCCACGAAATAAACTCCATAATCATCATCAGTCGTCATCTAAGTATTTCCCGGTTGTAAACCTACCCGAGTGCTTTAAATTCTATTAACAAGACCAGAACCAAGCTCAAAGAGTTTACTGTCAACCGTGAAAGGTTCACGAGTATACTAGTTTGTGTACTTTTTACCTAGCTCGCCTCCTACGACGTCCACGGTAACGGTACCAAAAACTGGTATGCGAGAGTAGAACAATACTAATAACCTACAATCACATTTGTGATAAAAGTAGGAGAAAGAAGACAGTAGGATATAATAAAAATACCTTGTTTCATTTGGTCACAGTATTTATTAATATTAAATCTGTGACCCATTACGTTGACTTCTAACAATGTCGTTCGCTTTACTGCCTTTCTTTTATCTATAAAGCTTGGAACACACTCGCGCCCGATTAGGCTTAATTAGCACCTTGCCACTGATTATCTTAAACAAGCTATTTAAAGCATCGAGTAATGCGAATCTCTCGTTTCTAAACCTTTTATTTGCGTCGATATAAGGGCAAGGGAATGCCAGTAATTAAAGTGCGAAACTGTGTGTATTTAGCTTTAGCTAATGGATATCTAATTAAAGGAGGCGTTGTATTTATATTAATGTATTTATTTTTATACTATAGGCTTACATAAATTTTGAAAATAAAGCGTAATGTATTAACGAATTAAATTCAAGATATAAAATAATCTTTGATGAATAAAAACCATGAAGATCCAATTAATATTTTAGTGTTTTAGATATGTATTTCCGAAGCTAATTCGAGACTAGGTTAAAAAAATAATAATGAAAGACTCCATCGATTAACAGCCAAATCTTTCTCGTCGTTTACATCGAAAACTGGATTACATTGCGTTGGGTGTCAATTCCAACTGACAATCCTGCCAGTCCGTACTTATGACAGGTCATTTGTTTCAAAATGCGTGTTTTTCATACAAACCACGCCCGCTTGAAATGTTGCCAAATAGTTAATGTGGTGACGTGCGACCAATCAGGGTCGAGATTGCGTTTGGCCTAGATTTGACCGCCCAATCAGAGCGCTGGGATGTTGCCCACGCGCATTTAGTAACTCAATGAGCTAATTATTGTTTTGTTTGGCACAGGTTGGATGTCAAACTAGTTTCATTGAGGTATTGGTGCTATGTTTTTCAATGGCTTCTTTCATGTTTTTATGAGATGTTTCGAAATAATTTAAGATTATGATCGATCAGTAAATAGCTCGGTTAAAGAGTGGAAGTATAATTTATATGCAAAATTCAAAAATTATCATTATTATAGTGAAACGAAGCGACTCCCGTCTGACCTCCCATATTGGATTATGGTTACACCATCCAGTTGCCTGAATGTGCAGGTTTCCTCACGATGTTTTCCCTCACCGCAAGAGCATCGGTTAGTTATCAAACTAATGTACATAACTTCGAAAATAGTCATTGATACATGGCCATAATTCAGTAATATATTATTTTCCTAGTAGCACTAAAAAAATAAACCAACAAATCAACAATTTCGCAAAGCAATGTCCAATATTATCTCGCTTGGAAACCTACAATACATTTTCATTCAATGAGTTACAACAATAGACCTCAGTGAATATAGATCTGACAAACTAGACTGCTAAAATGTCAGTAGAACAAAGATATAAAGTATCTGATATTTATGTACAGTCAACAATAGTTCACAAATAAATAAATTATATTAGCTACGTAATTGTCGTGTGGTTTCCGGCATTTTATAATAGAACCCCTCTATATGTTTTTCATGGATATCGTTAAAGGCGACTTAGGGATCACCTATAAACTTGGGATTTCCTTTGTAGGCGATGGGCTAGTAATCCGTCACTATTTGAATCTCAATTCCATCGTCAAGCCATACAGTGAACGTGGCCTTACAGTCCAGATAATTATATTATATTTCCAGATTATTGGCTGTGCCTACCCCGTAAGTATGTATTAGTTACCCATATGCTAATCCGTGCCATGTAGTGTAGAATATAGGACTCTATATATAGGACTCTCTCCACTCTATCTGTTTCCCAGAATGTCGTAAAAATCGACTAAGAGCACATTCATCTTGTGCAGTTTTTATCATGAATCAATATGGGTATTGCGGAGATCAGATGAGAGTCACTCCAGGTTAAAAACTTGATTTGCCCGAACCAGGAACAATTGTTAACAAGCGCTCATTACCAGAGAGAAATCATTCTTCCCGCTATAAGAGAGATCTTACTTCTATAAGTCCGTATAGATCGTAAATCAATCAAAATATAAGCTTATAATAAACTTGGTATCGTTGAATTAGTATCTCGTAACACAATCCTCGAACTTACTTCGAGGCTAACTCCATCTTATATTTATTTATATGTACTTAAAGCAATAGGCTAGTAACAATCTCCTTGTATGATTACATACATACATATAGTCACGTCTATATCCCTTGCGGGGTAGACAGAACCAACAGTCTTGAAAAGACTGATAAGCCACATTCAGCTGTTATACAGAATTATGATTGAAAAGTGTTATTTTAAATGAGTTAAAATGTATCTATTATCAACTATATGAAATGCTTAAATTTATTTATAAACCTGAGCGTGGCTGCGGCCCATCGCGCCGAATCGTTTAATCATCTCAAAAGCAATTTTATCAAAGTTACAAAGTGCAGTTTTATTAAATAGACCCCGCTTGGTTTGGTGCCAAGTGCCACTTGACGGTGCCGTGCCAAAAACTGCACTACGGCGCATACAGTTGCAGATATTGCGATAGAAGATCACAAGAATGTTACAACATTAGAAGTGGCATTGGTATTTAGAGCGTAGATAATAAATTAATTGCCTACCAATCAACTTGGGGCGTAAATTTATTGTTTGTATGTAAGTATGTTCGTAACGCGATAACTTTCGAATCGATGGTCTGATTTTGATGAAATTTAAACGGTATGTAAGATCTATTAATTTAATCCTTAATTTTGAAATTTGAAAAATACTGGGCACCTTACCGTTTCTACCATTGACGCTTCCAGAACTACCTTTACTCTACGTCTACGTTCAGTTCCCGTCGAAGCCTACATCCGGGCGTTTGTATCACTTAGCGCCGTAGCTCTGAGCTTGAGGAATATCGAACGTAGATCTTTGCTTACAACTGCGTCACTATAAAAGTGTTTTGTAACGTACAACAAAGACTTTTATTATAAACCGAACTTAAAGTGTAATGGTTTTGGCAAAGCAGGCTACTTAGTAAACTTTTATGTTTTTTTAATGTGTATGTGAATATAAAAAAGAGAAGGATATATTTTTGTCTAACATTTACAATCACATTTTTCAGAATCTAGTTATATCTTATAGTCTATTAGTTATGTTATCTAACGATACGTTTGTTACGAGTGACTACTATTAACATACTTATGTAAGTATTTAAAGTTACATATAAAATGACTAAGGGATAGGCTAATAAACTTGAGAATCTTCTTTTAGGCGATGCTGAAAGAAGAAGCCCAATAAGTTTATAAGCAGTTTTAATTGTTTTTATTTTTTTATTCCTTAGCCGCATTTTACGACGTCCATTGGAAAGAAATGGAGTGGGGTTCTATTCTTTTTTTCTATTGGTACCGAAAGCCATACGGCAATTCTCTGTACAACAAAGTCTTATATTGTTCAGATTTCCAGCTCAATCATCTCCTCAAATTTAAACATATCCTAGAAGTATTTGCAATCCGACCAGAAATAGCCGTGGCCACGTCAAAGATGGCAACACTTAGCATTGAGTGCTTTTGAAACTGGCAATCTTTGAAACGGGGAAAGGGATGTGATTCATAGTACCATGTGCGTGGGCAACAATGTATGGATTGGGAGATAATCGTATATTTTAGTAGCATATTAAGAGGAATTTGATAGAAAGAAAAGAGTATTTATTTATAATTCTTTTGTCTCAATTATATCAAACTAGCGGGTCGCCTCGGCTTCCCACGGGTAGTATTTAGACATAAACCTTCCTCTTAGTACGGGTGCACTAAGACCATATAAGAACTCTCTATGCTAAATTTTAAATCTAGACCCAGTAGATTGGCTTTGATAAATGTTAATTAACAATATGAAATGCAAAAAATAGAATTTGAGAATCAGTCAGTCAATGTAATATATGTATAACTACGTATTGATGGTAATATTAAGTAAACTAGTTATCAAAATTGACAAATCTGCTGTACAAATGCAATGCAAAGAATGTCACGTCGACATGACACCGAAGGGTTGGCATCCGTCTGGCTGGGGCGGCCCTTGTTGACTATTTTAATTAATATAATGACGACATCGTTGGAGGGTTAACGATGTCTCAATTATAGATGTTTCCAGAATCGTGGAATGTAAAGTTGATTTAGTCATGTGGGACAAGACAAATTGATAATTATAAAGATTATTATTTTTTTGGTCGAAAAATAAATTTATTTTTAAATTGCTCGGCCTGTTTGGCGTAATGGCTTTTCGCCTCTAAACCACAGGTTGTAGGTTCGAGCCCCGATTAAAACATGATGAAAACGAACTTTTCTTAACATTTAAAAGATCCGACATCCAGGCTAATTAATATTACTATATAAAATACTTTTGTCTATTTATCGTTGACTTAGCATTCCAAAAAATAATATATAAATAAGCATAGTTGGTTTCAAATCCATCATATCTCGTTTACAAAGTCATATACTGAATACAACTCGTTTATCACACCTCTTATTGATAAACATAACATCAAAACACCAAAAAAATGGCAGTAAATAGTCCAAAAAGTCGAGATTTACGGCGGGCAATACCTAGTCCTTCATACGTGTGTTATCACTCCGCCATCAACTGAGCGGATCAATTACGACATAGCATTTAGGGGAGAAATGGCCATTAAAAATTTAGCAACGTCGTCGGTAAAGTGTCGATTTGTCAGCAGTTTAATTGTTTGAATTGTTGCTAAGAGGGCACAGACTCCTCCTGTTGAATCGCCATTGGTTTGTGCCAATTTGTGGAGAACTAATTAATTTCATTCGGCTTTTCTCGCGATGACTCTCGGGTTGGTTCTAAAAATCGGTAATAATAAATTGAATGAACTTGTTTTGTTAGTTCCAAAAGTTTCAAATGTGGGTTACTCAAAAATATATTAGAATTTTTCTTGATACTTATATTTAAATTATATTTTAAATTTTTTTCTGGACCAGCCATTATTCAAGTCAAGTTACCAATCATAAAATAAAAACTATTTCGTAAAGGACTAAAGAGTCCTTCTCGGAACAGGAAAAAACAAGATTTTAGGTTTTTAAGCTAAAATATAAGTAGTAGATTAACAAATCTATCAAATATATGCATACATATAATCACGTCTATTTCCCTTGCGGGGTAGACAGAGCCAACAATCTTGAAAAGACTGATAGGCCACGTTCAACTGAAGACTGATTCAACTGTTTGGTTTAATGATAGAATTGAGATTCATATAGTGACAGTTTGCTAGCTCGTCGCTTAAAAGAATTCCAAGTTTAAAAGCCTACTATCCCCTATTCTTTTTTCTATTGGTGCCAGAAACCACATATCAAAATCAAAACAAAAAAAATATCACTATCCCTGCTTCTGACGCAGTCGAGCGAAAATAATCATTCGTCTAAATAGACATGTCATTTGAAAACGTAACAAATCCCTTACAAGTCGTTTCATCGAAAGCCGCTTTAATATTACGCGGAAAGCAGACTATTAGCGGGCGCTGTCAAATATACTGTTGATAGAATGCGCCGGCGCAGATCATTGTGTGGCCTGAGTTATAAGCGACCAGCGATTCCCCCACTTCTGTAATTATTAAAGCTACTAAATTCTACAAATGGAATGTAGAATTGTGTGATTTAAAAAGAGACAAGTGAACATCCTCAGAACCAATTTCTTTACATCAAGCGATTTGATTGATTGAACTAAAAACGCCATGATTAATGAGGACTTATTTCCACAAATGATCCAAATTCAGCCGAGTTATACTACACTTATACGACTAAAGCAATTCCTCTAACCGCCTGTGTCTTACGCTCCATCTTACGTAAGTCAAATAAAGAAGCGAAAAGAGGCGGGAAATTCTTGTAAAGTAATTTTTCAGCATCTGCCGCGACACGACGATGTCGCTACCGTCAACGCAGCTATCACGGTTCAACGAATTTTGTTTGGATATAAGGAATTTGTTTGGATTAGTCGCTTCTATGAAATATTTTTTAAGTTTTATTTTTAATTTGTAACATACATTGGGGATTATTGTTGTTTTAAATGTATAAATTGATTAAGATTAATACATTCATAGAGCTCGAAATTTCGTAACTATGCGGGCTGTACGGGTTAAGTTAAGGATAAATACAATATACTTATCTGTTCAAAGATTTTTATTAGAAAAGATGTGTCAGGCCATAGGTATAAGATGTATACATGGACGTAAATCAATTAAAAAAATACAGTCGTCTTTTGTTAATCATCATCAACCTTCTCAAGTTTGTCCCTACCTGGGAACGCCTCTTGGTCCCCTTATCACCAACATTTCTTTTTAAATTTATTTTATTTAAAATTATATTGATAAGATCCCTTGCAAAGGTCAGACGGAAGTCACTTCGTGCAAATAACTGACTTGGAAAGGTGCGAACGCAACCAAGACAACCTCTTAAAGTGTGATAATTTTATTAAAAAAACCAACGCCATTATGATGATTTTATAGATCTTTCAGTATGAAGAGCAAAGCGGCCATTCTCAATAAGGAAAATCAATTAAGACTCGAAGCGGATACGCCATATTTAGTTGTAATCTTTTTTTTTCTAAGACGAATACAGACTATATAGCGGCTCACTCATGTCGCGTGTCTGACCACTAATTGTCTTCATCCTGCGATCAGGTTACTAGTTCCATGATGGCGGCGCTTTATTTAGTTATGCGTTTAAGTAGAAATTTATAGATGGCAGGAGACCGCCTGCGACTGAGCCCGCGTAAATATTAACCATTGTAAGACAACTGATATTTCGTCAGTGTTACATACATACATACATATGGTCACGTCAATATCTCTTGCGGGGTAGACAGAGCCAACAGTCTTGAAAAGACTGAATGGCCACGTTCAGCTGCTCGGCTTGATGACAGAATTCAGATTCAAATAGTGATAGGTTGCTAGCCCATCGCCTAAAAAAGACTCCCAAGTTTGTAAGCCTATCCCTTAGTCGCCTTTTACGACTTCCATGGGAAAGAGATGGAGTGGTCCTATTCTTTTTTGTATTGGTGCCGGGAACCACACGGCACTTCAGTGTTACTATTCCCATTTGAGAACTGGGACAGAATCGTCTCAATTATATCACCATATGATAACTCAAGGGGACTTAGAGGAATAGACCGGTTAATTTCGCTTCCTCATAGTGGAAGTTTAGACAATGTATGAAATCTACACGCCAAATTTCTAACCTCTAAACCAAGCGCTTAAGGCTGTGCATTGATACGAGTATATCAGTCAATCAGTTACCTTTTAAAGACTCCTCCTGATTGATTTATGCTACTTTGTGGAGAACTAACTCATTTCATTCGGCTTTTCTAGCGATAACTTTGAGTTTGTTTTAACAATCGGTAATTATCATAAATAAACTTGTTTCATTAGTTCCAAAGTTTTGTTATAATTCATTTATTAAGATGTAGCCATCTTCCAAAAAGTATTTTAGAAATTTACATTAAAATTATTTATTGGAATTTTTCTGGACCAGCCATTATTCAAGTTACCAATCTCAACATAAAAACATTAGTCTTTCGTCCTTCTTGGAACAGGAAAAACGAGATGATATGTTTAGGACTGGAGTTAACTGGATGCAGATAGCTTTATTACTCTTAAAATTTATTCTATCTCATTATGACACATTAGTGCTGGGTTTGGGCCTAAAGTTGGTTAGTCCTATACTTCAGGACTAAACCTAAACCAGAACTTATTATCAATTAATCGTTAACCCAATCACGGAGGTTAGACGGAGTCCGCTCCGCCTTACTAATACCTGGTTAAATATAATATTTAATATAAAACCTTTAACCTATGCTTCCAAATTTTTCAAGTGGCAACCCTAACGGATAAGTTAGCGGGGAATGTAGGTGGGGTCGACTAATTAACCTTTGTGAGCGGAATTAAGGCTCATTCCAAACAAGGTGTTCAGTTACTTAATCATGTTCTATTTTAGAAAAAAATATAATAATTTACCACAAACTAAGGTTAATAGGATTTCAATAAGTTCCTGCCTACTTCATAATTAACACAATCTATGAACCATTTAATATATTATAATTAGATTATAAATTGATTAAACAAAAGCCGAACAACTCTTAGAAATTAGTACGGTTTATTATATTCCCTAAGATTTGATAAAAAAAAAACGGAGAAATATTCTGACGTCAAATCTCTATAATATATAACAAACTAGTGACCCGCCCCGGCTTCGCACGGGTGCAAAATTCGAAAAAAATCATAAAAACCTTCCTCTTGAATCACTCTACCTGTTACAAAAAACCGCATCAAAATCCGTTGCGTAATTTTAAAGATTTAAGCATACAGACAAACAGACTAAAATAGCGACTTTGTTTTATACTATGTAGTGATTAGGAACACATTAAAGGACGTGTATCCACTAAGGACGTAAAACACTTAATAAAACTCTTTCTAATTTCGAATCTTTTGTAGGCTTTTGCTATTAACATTTTGGTGCCATGACCTCACTTGCAAATTGCAATAGAGTGACGATCAGAAATCATTCTGTGGACCAACCAAATTGCTCACTCCGTAACAGCGTTAAATGATCTCCATAAACTGTACGGTAGCCGCTTTGTTAAGGTCAAGAACTGCACACTTAATAATGGAAAAAGTTATTAGTTCTATCTTGCTTCAGAGGCACGAGGTCATGATAAATACAAACTTTATTTTTTCGCTTTGTTTTCGATGTGTATATTTATTTTAATTTTAAATATTCAATATTTTGAATTATAAATACATTATTGATTTGAAATATATCAGCCACCTTTTCCTTTTATTTTTTAACAAAGGTTTTAAAATCGAATTGTTTCAAAAAACTTTATTGAAATGACTATTTAAAAAAAATATTGAAAGATAGACATCAAAAACTTAATAAAATAGCATTAAATTTCTACCATCGAAGACAAAGAGCTTCCCCTTAATTGGCATTTTCGAATATCGCCGTATTACTGTGGCGTTCGTCATATAACGACATACAACACAACACTTTGATCTAACGTGCATAGCATTTACGACTCAATTCACTAGAATTAAAGCTCACAATATAGCGATAACATTAATAGCCCGGTCTATTCCATTTCCATTTCTGTCGATGGTTAACCATGCTATAACAAACTTTCTTGCAATTAAAATAGAGATTGTTTTTGTTTGTTTGCCGTAGACGGACGGGTTAGTACCGTCTGCATTTGACACAAGGTATAATTGGCGAGAAATGGACCGCTTCCTATAAAGTGTATTTGGAACTTTATGGAATATCTTAAGAGTTACAGTCGGGAATAAAACTGGCTACAAAGCGACTGACTTTCAGTGAATTTATACCTACACAAAATCATATTATTGTATAAACATACTTAAAAGACAAGAAAATTTTAAAATAAAAGTTCAACGAAAAGACCATTTACTAATTCATAAACGATAAATATGTACATAAACCACATATTTTATCAATAGCACATTACTGTAAGGTACTTAATAAATTCAAAAATAACATTCCAAATTTAAAATTGTCTCGACTTTATTTAACCTTGCACATAAAGTGTAATGTAACAAATCAAAAAAGTAACCTTCCAAATCCAAAAAAGTCGTAGTGATGTATCGAATGAAAAAAAGTTACGTTCACACAATCTACTCGTAAAATGTTCCCGTTAAAATATATCGATATTATTTGTCATTTGCGCACTCATCGCCGGTAATTACTAGGGCTGACGATCCGGACAGATTTCAAGTCGACGAGAGCGAGGGGTGAAAGATTAGAGGATATTAATGGGCTTTTCTTTCCCTGTTATTACTGATCGCTTCAGGGAACAGAGTTTGTAAATCTAAATTGGGACTTTCGGAGGTTTTCTGACGAACTTCGTATTTGTGTTCAACGTAGTCGTTTAAAATGCTTTGTTTTTTGAGAAAAAAGGTTTTGATTTTAGTATTATGTATTTTTCCTTTAATTAGCTATCAATGAGCATGATAATGATTGTCTTTTTTTGTCTATTAACGATTTTAATGGAAAGGATTTGTAAAGACTTTTAAATACAGTCATCACAGTTGTAAAGGTTGATACGAAGTGATGAAAATTTCAGCTCAATTCTTCAAAATAGAAACCAAATACCAAATACATATAAGAAAACATTATTCCGATTTCTTGTCAACATTCCTTTGAACTTAAGTTATAATTACCTTCATAAAAATAAACTTTTCATTTGATTAATAAAGAAAAGATATTGATTTTGAAAATGTGAGTGTGTAAAAAATATCTACACAACAACTTTAATCTCAATAACAATCTAGAAACGTATGTATGACTAATTACCTCTCAAGACGTCAATATCCTACCTTAAAAAGGTACCTACAAACAAGTAATATATTTAATATCACCAGTTCAGGTTAAAATCATTTTACCATTCAGAACGAACAGTCTCGTAAACAATCGTCTCTCAAGTTGACAGTTTTATTCGAACGCTTTATGACATCAGCCGATGCTTATTAAAGGACCAATTTAACCCATTATAGTGTTCATAAAAGCGTACATCATCCTGTTTTGTTTTTGTCCCGCTCCGACACATCATATCTAGATAAGTTCGTCTCGTTTCGCGCAGCAGAATACGCTGAATATGGTTTACGAGATTCCGAAGTGAAGGGGAGGTGTATTTTCGAAATTGTTAGGGTTGTTAAGAGTGTACGTGCGTTTGTTTGTCGATATTTTAGTTTACTTATTTTTGTTCAATTTGCACCGTTAGAATAAATTATTATAATTGCGAAATATTATTTCATTACATAAATTTTAAATACATATACATTAAAATATGACCCCGCTCTATTCTCGATCAATTAATAAATCTGTGACCTGCGGGGCCAGGGGTCCGCTTTCTTACATTTATCTTTTCACTTTGTCCGGTCTGCGGTGTTTTCAGTTTTCAGACCATTATCATGTCTGAAAACTGAAGACATGCATGCATTTCATTCATAACGACGTCAAGCCAGGTTTTCGTCCGCCTCCCTCTTCTACCCGGGAAAGAAAATGGTATGATTTATTTAAATCTTAACATTTAAAAAGATGAAACCATGGCACCACTAAGAAAAAAATAAAAATAAACCTTAACTTTTAGATACGAAGTGTTAAAGGATTACTCGAATAACATTTATAGCTTAAGCATAATTAGTTTATATGATAACATCAATCACATAAACGATTCAATCAAAGACGCAATCCCAATTAAACCAATAAACGCAGACGAAGGCCAAGAAAATCCGCTAATAGAAATAACGATAGCACAAACATCGATAACGATCATCGTATTAGCCACATCACTAACCGGAATGAGTGCTTAGTGGTCCAAATAACATTTGCAGCTGACAAAGCAATAAACCTTCGACTCAAAACCCTATCTCGTTGATATAAGAGTTACAATTGATTTGTTGAATGCAGAAGCAATATTGTGATCGAATAAGTGCCTGATGAGTGGTTCTTGTGATTTTATTTCATTGTTTATTTGTGTGATTTGTATTCCATTCCCGTTCAAGTATAGGAAATTAAAGCTTATACGGCTTTATTAAGGCGCCCGGTGAAATATTCAAGTAAAGGGAATCGTTTTAATTAGTTTCGATGATTGGTATGTTCTTTATAAGTGTTTGGTGTATTTGTAACAGATTCAATGTATGGTTGTATGATAACACGTTTTAATGGGGCCCATATGAACGCCTCCCGTTAGAATTGGTAGTAGAAATAATTCTTTTCGTCAGTTTTCTTTTTTTATACTAATTAAATTTGGACTATAATTGTGTCAAATTACTAATTAAATCTTTGATTTGAGATTAAAGGTGAATTAATATAAAAATCGTACAAGCAAACATTCCGATAAAATATTTCACCATATATGTAATTCCGTTATCGGAATATTTGCTTGTTTTAACCAACTACCATGAACATAGGCTTTATTTTTTTATCATATTTAATGATATCGTAGGAGGCTAACATACACGAGGTATATGATATTAAGTTCAAACAATAGAAGAATCAGTACCTACTGTTAACATTTTTAATTTACTTTTTTTATGTTTAATTTTATCGATGCAAATTTATAATTTTCCGTTTTAATCTCAAATCTTAGACATAATTAGTTATTTAACACAATTAAAGCCCCAATTGAATTATTGTAATTTCTTATAGTCAAGCTTAAAACGAAATATAACCTAAAAAAATTAAAAAAAAAATATTTGACAATATCCCTTAAGAATAATGTAATGGATAATAAATATTTTTCCAGAATTCATTATCTTGCGGAATGATTCAACATTTCTTACTCATAAAAATAATACTTATTTACAAATGTTTATCTAAATTCTTATTTATGTATGTCTATAAATAAAACAATTGTGTCTTTTTTTGTATCTATCGATCTAAAATTGCCATCTGATTATATTAACTGTTTGTTATTTTCTTAAAGTTGACTTAAAGAGTTCACTTATTGTACCTAAGAAGTCTCAACAAAGTTTTAAATAAATAAATATTATTATTGATATAACAATTTTATGCACATTCATATCAACCGTTTGAAACATACTAAGTGCCACGTAGGCGCCATAAATGCCGGCACTAAGGACTTTAATAGCATTTTTAAATGTCAACGAAGGGCCTTAATGTGATAAGACACGCCTGGCTGACCGTGCTACGTTATAATTACATACATATAATCACGTCTTTATCCCTTACAGCGTAGACAGAGCGAACAGTCTCGTGAAGACTGAAAGGCCACGTTCAGATGTATGGTTTAATGATGGAATTAAGTTTCAATTAGTGATAGGTTGCTAGCCCATCGTCTAAAAAAATAATCTTAAAGTTTTTAGCCTAAGTCGCCTTTAACGACAAATATATGGAGGAGTTCTATTCTAAATTGCCGGAAACCACACGGCACTTAAAGGAGAATCTGGAGTTAATTAGCCTTTCCCTTGATAACATTTACAATCTTCACGACAAGAGAAGCAGGTGGCCCACACTATGTTTTTTCTTGAGTATCACACCAGCGTGGAAGCTGATGATATAGCTACAATTATAAGGCTCAAATCTGTTGATGGCATACAAATATGATGCACTAACTTTTACGCGGGCCGGGTAAATTTCCCACTAGCCCACGTTACTCCTGAAGATTTTGTCTATATTTTTGTCATCATCTAAATTTATGCAGTAATTATAAAATGTCAGCAAAGAGCCTTAATATGATAAGACACGCCTGCCTTTGTTATGTTATAATAACAAGATTATGGTCGAACTGAGTGGATATATTGAAGGATTATTATACGTACTTATCAAACTAGATCAAAATTAACATATGCATAGTAGAAGGTAAATTAAAATTACTATCGTAATATAACACAAATACAATCACGCCTCTTCTCCAAAGAGGTTTGCAACATTACATTTTTACGTCAATAAGTGATACCTTGTTTCCAATTTTGAAAATAAATCATAAAAATTTCTTTTGGTAGACATCATCTATGTATCTTCATGCAAGCTCGTCCTTTTGCCAAAAGATCCTCAATTAAGTCAAAGTACTTTTAAAAATTATTGCAGTACCTATGCCTTAAAGAATATCAATTGGTTTTATAAGATCTTTTAAACTTCCTGATAAACAAAATGTAACTTAATCCAAGGATATTATGTCAACATACATATATACCATTTGGAGACCCAACTAAGTCCTAATAAATTACAACGAAACGCTTATAAACCTCATAATCTTTATGTTTGCTCTATTAAAACATTATTTCTTAATACAGCCCCATAAATACACATCCCGTAGCGTTTAATCTCAAAAATAACAAATCAAAGACTTAAAAAGGTATTTGAGACAATAAAAGACCCAATCCAACCACTAAAATAATAGAGTTTAAATCAAAAAGAATTTATGGAGTCGAAAGAAACAGGATGACTTCAAAAAATTAAAATGTTGCCATGTTTTTTTCGTCGTGGACGATAATTTAAATTAATTATGTTTGGTTAATAGACGTGCGAGGGTCGGGTTAGGACCGAATGGGATGTTTTGGTTGAGTTAAGCGTTAAAAAGGCATACTCTTTTGTTGGTTTTTAAATTAAGAACACAAATAAGGATTCTATTGTATAATGTTAAGATAAGCCATGAATTTGTACCGTTTTAGTGTTCAGCGTTTAATATTTTTTGTATTCACCATCTTTAGTCATCTCTTGTCCATTCTTGGACATAGACGATTTCTCTCTTGTTTTTCCACTACTTTTAAATAAACATAATTCTCTCCCACATTTCTGCTGTCACTATCCTTCCTGTTCTAGGTCTGCTTAAAAAACATAATATTATTTTCAAGTAATCAAGAATTTACTTCCTTCCATTGTTTATAAACACAGATTTATTTTATTTATCAAGTAACTTGCCAATGAGTAGAAAGTATTATACATACAAAAAATACCTTAAAACTACTGAAACCCTGATAGGTAATGTTTTTGTAACCTCCCTATTTTTGTAGGTGAAATAGTAGGCGTAATAAAAAAAAAATCAAATATCGTACACCTAATCGGTACAAACCCTACAGTTGTTTTTGTAGCCTAATGAGCGTCGGTGATCGTTTGATGCGGTAGGGCTGTCTCGACGTGGTTAATGCGCCATCCATCAAAACCCAGCAGTGGACTGGTCGCGGAATTTAAACGCATCCCTAATTTGATAGACGTAGGCCATTATTGAGATTTATGAGGTCGATAATATGGAAGTTCGAATTTTGAATTCAATTACGTTATGTGTTCTTTTATTTAAACCCTCAGATATGTAGACTTTTTTCTAATGAGTGCGTTTTGTTTTAATCGTTTACTGTAATAAAAATAAGGACAGATGCATACCTATTTTATTTTTTGACAGAAGGGCGGTAAATAAGAAATTTAACTAGATATTACAAAAAAATAAAGACAACGAGAGTATGTAAAAAAGTAACGTAATAAGGACTTTCCAACAAACCCTACTTTCAAGTTTATTTTTATGTATAGATTTCACTTCATGTTTGAGAAGCAATCAAGAATTGCCTAGAAACGAGAAACATATCATATTCCGATTTATTTATGAAAATGTTATTATAACTTTTCCGTAAATCCATTTCAAAATCATATTTAAAATGGAAGGAATAAGGTTCAAATTCATTTAACGCGGTTCAATTAAATGCGCTCCGTTTTCGTCACAGATTTTAGTAGGCAATTTTCCGTAACCTGGCAACCCTGAATAGGGCTGTTGTGCTTGGGCGTACCTAGGTAAGGGCAGGGGAGTTATGTGAAATGTGTACACGTAAACTTGAAGTCTACATCTATATAAAACTCTTAACTGAGTCTCTGACTGACTGGTAGGAAAAGCACAGCCAAAACAGGTAGGTCTGGAGACTTCAAATTTGGTATGTAGGTTCATTATGTGGTGAATTGTGGTGTAGGGTGTACCAATAGAGGATTTCTCGAATTAACAGGATAAACAGGACATATATCATGTCTATAGTTATATCTTACGGGGTAGGTACAGACAATAATATCGAAAAGACTCTACGTTTATTAAGAAACATAGTTTAGTGATAGAATTGAGATTCAGATAGTGACAAGTTGCTAGCCTTTCGCCTTAGGGAAGAATATCAAATTCATTAACTCTTCCTTTTATTGACTTTTGCAATATACACGTAATGAGAAGGTGCAGTCTAGATTATTTTCGCAACTAGACAAGCATGGAAGCTTTTTATAACTGAAATCAGATGTATTAACTTAACTGACAAACCCCCCCGATAAACCTTGGTTACGGAGCTCCCTCTCTATATAAAATCCTGGCTACGTCCTCAGTTGTGCCCAGTCAGTCATATTACATTACGAATCCATTTCAATATTCACTGGAGCTTCGTGTTTGTAACATGAGTTTTATGTGTATTCAAATAAGGTTTATTTTCGTGTTTTCTCGCAAAGTTAATGGATATTATTTTCTAAGTGAATCGCTTTGAATCTATTTGTGTGGGGATTATGAACTCATGCCCATTATTATTGTTTTGATGTAACGTATGGTTAAAGGGTTGATACTTTATAAATATCATACATTTCATTCGAAAATTAATTTACCGTACCATCTTATATGTACAATTTTCGTGTCACAATGTTCGTTCCCGTACTCCTCCGAAACGGCTTGAACGATCCTCAATTCATGATATTTTGTGAGCATATTGAGTAGGTCTGAGAATCAGCCAACATCTATTTTTCATACCCATGTGTTACCCTGGTCCAAAAAGGATTTAATTATGCGAAGTAAGATGTGAATCGCTTCGTGTAAAAACCTGACTTATCCACTCCAGGCTTCTCTCCAGAGAGGTGAGGATGTAGCCGGGACTAACTCTAAGAAGATTATGATAATGAAAGCAGGTTGACTAAGCAGATATACAAGGAGAGTGTGGAGGGAAAGGTCGGAGTGGGAAGGCCTAGACGAACGTATCTTGATCAAATTAAGGACGTCCTGGTAAAGGGTCAGGTCAAGAGTACCCGAAACCGTAGGAAGTATGCAGAGATCGTGGCAAAGATGTAGTCTCTGCCTACCCCTCCGGGAAAGAGGCGTGATTTTATGTATGTATGTATATTGACTGGTAGAGAATGCTAAGTTCACCTATTGCTTTAAGGATCAATTAAGTTTCAAATTAATAAATAATAATAATAAAGTGCCGTGTGGTTCCCGGCACCAATAAAAAAAAGAATAGGACCACTCCGCCTCATTCCCATGGCTGTCGTAAAAAGCGACTAAGGGATAGGCTTTTAAATTTGGTATTCTTCTTTTAGGCGATGGACTAGCAATCTGTCACTATTTGAATCTCAATTCTATTACTAAGCCAAGCAGCTAAACGTGGCCTATCAATCTTTTCAAGACTAATGGCTCTGTCAACTCCGCAAGGGATATTCCTTGTCTTATTAACATACATATAATCACGTCTATATAGACGTGATTATATGTATGTTAATAAATATAACACACCAATGCCTGCAACAGCCCGTATGCTCATTAAACGATACATTTGTCATTTAACTTAAGCTATTAATACCCACGTATTGGCCTGCATTCAGTGGCTTTCAGTGACCTTTTATCAATACACGGTGTTTATAAAGGTCGCCAAGCTTTAGATCCATCAAAGAGGGTTTACACGGTTCTAATTACCGTGGTTCAATAAGTAATTAAGTCACTTAAGATGGCCGTTACAGGTTGGTTTTTAGCGGACTTCACTTAAGGGACCCGGTTTTTATAAATTCTTTTTTCATGTACTAGTCAATAGCGAAAATAGCACCGTGTATTTTTTTCCTCTCCACTAGTTGTCTGGAAGTAACGTTATATGGGCCATTATTCATCATGGCATCAGTTTAAAATATGGCCAATGTTATTAAGTGTTACAAGAAGAATTAATTCGTAGTTCCATTTACGAAATTCGAACTGTGCTGAATTCTACACACGGCCGCGCATGAGCATTCCTTAATGGCAGCTGTGAAACATCCAGACATTCCTGTTATCTTAGGAAAACCTGCGGGATCTTCAATATAAATTATGTTTTCTTAAGCTTCATAAGCGGCATTTAACAGGATTATGTTGTGACGTATTTGTATTTCGGCATTTGGGGCGTCGTAGATCTGAGTCATAATGTCCTAGGTTCAAACCGCGATCAAAAAGTCTCTAGACAAAATCAAAAACACATTCAAAATCTGATTACACAGACAACTCAGTATGCTCCTTTTGAAACTGGTTTTATAATAATAATTTACATATAGTCACGTCTATATCCCTTGCAGGGTAGACAGGGCCAACTGTCAAGACAGAAAGGCCACGTTCAACTGTATGATTTTATGATGGAATTGAGATTCAAATAGTAACAGGTTGCTAGCCCATCGCCTAAAGAAGAATTCCAAGTTTTTAAACCTATCATTGAGCCGCCATTTCGAACATTCATGGGGAAGATATAAAGTGGTTCAATTCTAAAGAGCCAAAAACCACACGGCATACAGACAAAAATTCTAAAAATCACATTTTTATCTTCTATTGGTCTTATATAGATAACCCATATAGATTTTTTCCAATTCATGGAGAGACATCGCTTAGTTACTTTTATATATGTAGATTACACGTTCGTCTATGACAGTCAATAGACCACACATGTAATGAGAAAAGCAACAACCGCATTTAATTGTATGTCTAATTAAAATGCATCTATTGTGGGCCTGCATTGAAAGTTATGACATTATCTCCCACATCGAAAAAAAAGCGTAATAAGTATAATAATAATGCACCGCAACGCAGATGCTTTGACGCTTCTGTGTAAAATCGTTTAGGGAGCCAAAGAATATTTTGGTATAGAAGTAAACGACAAAAAGTAAAAAAAAAAATACTTGAAAGTACTGTTATAATGTAGATATCAGTTAAGTATGCATAAATTTTTAAGCTTTTGAAAATCATTTATTGGTTAAAACATATTATTTGACATATCGTGCAACCCTACTTCTTATAGATCGTTTTTTGTTTTCACTTTTTTATAGCTTTTCTAGCCACATTTGCAACAGTTTATAATAAAACCCCAAGCTCCGCTCGGTCGCCCAGGTCTTATGTCAACAATTGAATTGATGAGAGCGATGGGGACAACAAACTTTTTTCTCAGTATATTCTCTTACACACACGTAGAGTAAACTTGGCATATAGTAAGGCTAATAAACTTGGAATGGGAACTTTTTAGGCGATGGGCTAGAAACCTGTCACAATTTGATTCTCAATCCCAACGTGGCCTTTCAGTCTTTCTATCAATCAGTTTCAGAGACTGATGGCGCTGTCAACCCCGTAAATGAGAGAAACGTAATTTTACCTATGTAAGTATATGTATGTAAGTAAGGTACCTACGTACGTAAGTACATATGAAAAAATTATACCCCCTTGAAAACAGTAGCCCTTCTGCGAAATTAATTTAACTTTCATCGCTAGCCAGCATGGTCGGCGGGGGAGTAGAAAAAAGGCCGCACTTAACAAATGACATATGGTGTGAATGAGCCAATACAGGGTGCTCCGCCATTGAATAATAATGTTAAATTAGTATTAATCGGTTCCCAAAAACGTGGTATTGTAACCTAACTTAATAACGATAAATTCTGTATTTAAAAAGCTTAAAGTTGTTTGTAAAAATTAGGTAAATCAATAGTAAGAACTGTTCAGACTGTAACCCTCAAATCTAAAATGATTAAAATGATGAGACTTGATAATTGTTGGAAACTATATTCCAGAGACAAAACTTATGATTATTTAATGAGTAGACGCGGTCCTCTTGACGACCTAATGCGAACTGAATATAAAACAAATATGAAGTAATAAATACTAAGTAAAATGCTGACCCAGTATGATGCTAGCTCGTACAAGGCATATAGTAAGAGTAATAAATGAAAAAAAATCAAGCAACGGATTTCGGTAAAAGATTGCAGAATAATAGTTTGAATACTTATAATAGTTACATAGTGTAAAAAATATTTTTAACTCGCTTTTGCTTTTCATATCTAAATTATACATTAGGTGTCGAAAAAAAAAAAAGTTGTGAAGACATAATTTTACTAAAATCTTTGCTCAGTTTCAATTCAAAGTTTTAAAACAGCCTGTATATATCCAATTCCCAGTGGGTCGCGTGATAGTTGCGTAAACAAAGAGATGAAAATTAACTTTACTACGTTTGTAATAAAACTGAAAATCGTATGTTAAGTGCGTTATTGTGTTTGGATCAATTAGTATCGCATTTTGGTGTCGGGTGTGATGTGTTAGGCTCGAAATAGATCAATATTGTGCTTTTTAAGTTGAACTGTGTAATGTCATTTAAGACCAATCAAGCGCAAGTGGTGACGTTATATTTGTACCGATTACATTCTAATTTGAAATAATCAACTTAGAATAGTGTCGTGTGGTTCCCGGTACTATAGAAAGGACCTCTCCATCTCTTTCACATGGATGTCGTAAAAGTTTACTGACGGATGGTTAATAAACTTGGGATTTTTGTTTTATTCCTAAATCAAGAATTGCTCAATCCATTTCATCTTTACAAATGCAGTTTCTTGCTTAAAAACTAAGAGTCTTCTTCCTCCTGGGGTAGTTCCTGGTTACATCCCCATCTCAATGATCTGATCGGATCCCGTGGTGCCTTTTTAGATCCTGGATAGGGACTCGAACTCTCGACCCATAATAAACTAAAATTATCCCGTTCTGATCTTACTGACTAAAAACAATTAAAACGGTCAACACGTATCTAAATTTAAAAAAAGTATTGGACTCAACTCTTGCAAGTGTGATCTTTACATGTATCTTAAGAAAGATCTGTCACATCGTTAATTTTTTGCCAACACGTTTTAAATAGAAATCTATCTTGACATAAGATCCTTTTAAAGCCATTTCACAAAAACAACATGGCGCTTTTTGTCTTATTTTTTTTCCACACTCGCTAACGACATTCTCTTGGGGATATTGGGGATAATTTGACTTCCTACCGTGGTGGAGAGATTGGGGACACGTGGCCTGCCCATTAACAAGAAGTGTTTGTTAGCGGCAAATTAATTACTTTCCAAAATGGCGCCCGCATTGGGCGTCATATTTTTGGAATTCTTAAAATCCTTTCATGTTCTCGGTGCTAATTTGTGTTTTGATTGTTTGATAAATACCTACTTTTAATTAGATGTTATAATTAGATGAATTTCGAGAAATCAGATTGTAGAAGCCTAAGAGATTTAGATGCACTGTTAGTGACTATGGCTAGTAGGTTGATTAGTAGACGTGCCAATTTAGACACACCATGTTTATGTACGCCACCGCGACCCACACTTATAGTTTTATTTATTTATTTAAAACTTTATGCACGTGAAATGTACTACAGGTGGCCTTAATGCCACAAGGCATTCTCTGCCAGTCGAACCTTTCGACCAAACTAAGATCAATATTGTGCTTTATATGGAATTTACATGGTTAATAGTTTTGCCTGATAATTTCCAAAATCGGCTGGGTATTTCTTGAATTAAGTTTACAAAGATATGCCAATTATTAAGTGATGTTTGAAATGTCCCTTTTTGAATTTGAATGTTTATGTAATTACCTGACGCCTTATCAAGAATCATAGACAAAGTTACTAACACTGAAACTCTGCTTCGGTCTCCGCCTCAGAAACGACGCATCAACCAGATGCACAATGAGTCAACACATGAAAATCCTACAGAGCAATAAACACAGTTGCTCCAGTCCATTTCCCTACACTGTGGCCACGTAACAGTCGTTGGGATAACTATAACTCTTCAAGCAACGTAGTTTTAATTAGTGACGCCATGTGCGACTCTTCACGTTGCGGGGGACCCCTCCCCCTCCCCCCGGCCAGTATGCCACCTTCGTGATAGTATAATTATCTCACTATACCGCGTTTCATGTTTGGCACAAGATATAGGAGGCAAATTATGATTTTTTTGAATATAGAACGAATGGGTCTCGTTAAAAGAGCGGGGGAAATCCACCAATCAGGTTATCGACGCAATTTCTTGATGCGCATCACTTTTACATTACTCCATAAATCATTTTTAAATTTAGATAATTTCATAAACAGCTATTAATTAAATACGTAAGTCTATCTATCACAAATAACTACTTTCGTATTTATTACGATCGTGTTTTAAAATTTGTCAACTCTACAAATAATTTCACTGAATCGGCAAAGAACAATCGGTTTTATGACGTGCGAGAGTTCAATTGACGTATGTTAATTAACAAATAGTACTTTTATAGATCACTTCTGTATGTCTGTTTTTTCCGTGCGTAGGTAATGCATGATTTCAATGTAGTTTGAAAAGTAGCAGATTAATTAAGGTACCTATATGATTTGTTACGTAAACAATTACGGCTCCTGAATTTATAATTTAACTCTAGAAAAATAAACGAATATTTTTAAAATACTAATTCAATATCATCACCATGTTTTACGAGGTATTTACTAGCCATGTCAAAATACTCGTATATTATATGTATTAAAAAAATTCACATCATTTATTGTTACGAATAGAAAGCCTTTTTAAAAAAAAAAATAAAAGCAGCAACCCGGGTATAAGCAAAGACGATAGATATATAGATATACTTATAACAGGAAAAGTAAACCTTGGCTAGTGAATTAATCTTGTATCCTTAACCGCTTACGCCCATGACTTGTGCCATGACATAAGTAAATGAAGAATAACACGGTCGTATGGGTTACAGTTTAAAACGTTTAATTTCGGCGGGTATTTCGGGGAAACAAGAGAGGTAACGCTTTGTCTTAATTATAAGAAGAGCTATTACAGACTTTTTAGATGTTATTGTTGTATAACGTTGTTGATAATTAATTAATAAGTCGTAGTTTAAGATGAGCCAATATGGCTCATTTATTTATGAAAGTACCATTTTTTTTTATATATTTAATTGATATTTGCGTGAACTAATGTACCACCTAAGTTTGGTAAATTTGTGTAGTTAAAAAGGTTAATCTCTGGTAATACGAATCATGAGTTTTGGAATGATAACATTTTCTGTTGTTTGTGTTCTCTACAGCTGTCATCAAATAATAAATCAAAGAGTAAATAAAAGCCCCCTTAAAAATAATGATACTCGAAACACTATGATATTAATATATAAAAGCAGGTAAGAATTGTAGCTATAGCTTAAAGAGTTTCGGTGGCCGAATCGGTAAGGTGCCCGGTTAAAATAAGTGATGCGCAGAAAGGCACAACTTCGGATCCCACCTCGGCTCGGTAATGTACATACATTAGTTTAATTACTAACCAACGCTCTTACCGTGAGGGAAAACGTCGTGAGGAAACCTGCACATTCAGGCAATTGAATGTGTAACCATGATCGACCTAATACGGGTTAGGATTACCTGAAAACGTTACAAAGGTCAGACGGGAGCCGCTCGATGTTAAAACCTGACCCACCCAATCCATCCATGGTCAAAGGCTTGCCCCGGACTCCTCTCCAGAGTGTTGAGGATGCCACCGAGACTAAAGCCAGGAGGAAGAAGAGGTAAGGATTGAGGCTGAAATTATTTTGTAGTGGGAACCAACCCTTATAGGAAGCGGGTTAATATAACATGTTAAACGGGCTTAAAGTATGTATGTATTTATGTGTAAAGTATGTATGTATGTTATAATAAAAAAA
Organism: Amyelois transitella; assembly: GCF_032362555.1. Classification (NCBI taxonomy): domain Eukaryota; kingdom Metazoa; phylum Arthropoda; class Insecta; order Lepidoptera; family Pyralidae; genus Amyelois; species Amyelois transitella. Next base: position 7,380,666 of record NC_083523.1, read on the forward strand.
TAGATTCTCTAACAATTACATACCTGAGTCTCCGTAACATTCAGCAGTTTGGCCATATCAGCTCTCTCGCCGGATGAAAGATACTTCTTCACCTCAAACAGCTTCTCCAGCTCGAAGATCTGTCTGCCAGTGAACGTGGTCCTAGCTTTCTTTCTTCTCCCTACCCCACTTTCCTCTCCCTCTTCGCTAGTAAGGGAACCTTCCCCTCCTAAAGGCGATCTCACGTCTTCAGTCGATTTCTTCCTCTTGATTAACTTAGATGGATCTGGAATGGAGGTGATTGGTTATTTAAAGAAAAATTGCATTTATTTTTGTTTGAAATCAAGTTGCTGAACTTGGGATTCTTATATTTAGTGTTATGCTAGCAACTTGAATCTCAATACATTAAGTTATCCACCTAAACGATGCCTAATCTTGTTGGTTCTGTCTTTTCCGTAAAGGTCAAAAACGTGAAATAAATGTTAGAATGAAAGAAAACGTTAAAAGTAGATAAAAGTATATCAAAGTTATATATAGGTATGTTTTAAATTCATTTAATAGATTTACAAACGAAACTTAATGTTAGCACATGCGCCAAAGATGCGATGAAATTTTGTGTGTAACACATCTTGAATGATAAAATAAATAAAAATTTAATTTTTTTTTCAACAAAATTTAGAAAACCACAAGGGTTTGAGCCAGGAGCAACGGTTAGTAATGATATTAAGCTACAAGTGGTATTAATAGTAATAATTATTTAATCCACAGCAATCAGCTACCAAATTGACAATTTAGATAAAGACACGACTGCGGTAAGATAATTAATCTAGTTTTTGTACTATCTATACTAATATTATAATCTATACTAATATTTTAAAGCTGAAGAGTTTGTTTGTTTAAACGCGCTAATCTCAGGAACTACTGGTTCGAATTGAAAAATTCTTTCTGTATTGAACTATTACACTATACCTATAACATCACGCTGAAACTAAAGAAATAATGGAAAATGTGAAAAAAAACGGGGAAAATTATTCATCCTTGAGGGCTTTAATGATGCCCAAAATAAATATTTCACGCGGACGAAGTCGCAGGCACAGCTAGTAATAGATATGTATAAAGTTCATTAAAAATGGTTATTCTACCGTCCACTAATTACTTTTGATAAAGTATGGATTAAAAACCGTAGTTACTTATATAAAAAATGTGACATTCTGTTTGTATGTTTCAGCTTTTCTCACGCTTAGGTATTAAAGTCAATCTTAAAAAAAACATTCCATTTACGCGTATTTAAGATACTGACAAATAAATAGAGTAACTTTAATCCCAGAATAGAAACTGTAGAAAACTATCTGGTTAAATTTGAATATATTTTTTGTAAATTATTTTAATTATCTTAAAAGACGACTAAGGGACAAGGCTGGGGATTCTTCTTGAGATGGGCTAACAAACTGTCATTATTTGAATTTCAATACCATCAATAGGCCATGTAGCTGAACGTCGCCTTTCTGTTTTTCAAGACTATAGGCCCTGTCTACTCCGCAAGGGATAAAGGCGTGATTTTAATGTATGTATGTTTCCTTTATTGAATTGATAATTACAACAACTACTACTACTTCTAGTACTACTGTTACTAGCTTGGGAATTATTGTACCATAATTTTAAACATTGTATTTTTAAGTTTTTTTATAAATCCACCTTTTTGCATTGTATATGTGTAGTTTGATGGCGGGTTGGCTGAAGGATAGATAATAGAAAGAAAGATAGAACCAACAGTGTAAATGTGTTTGTTTTTTTTTTGTTTTTTTGTTATGGTGTTTTATAAATAAATTATTTTTACTTTACTAAATTTGTTCATTGAAATGACTATAATTTGCAAATTATTTAGGTACCTTATCTTACGGATCTCTGTCGCTAATTCGTCGCCTTGTATAAAATATTAGTGGATCCCTATTTTTTTACATACAAAACAACAATAATGATAGCGCACACCTAAATCCCTAATTATCAGATAAATTGCCTAAAGTTTCTAGAATCAAAATAAATAACGCTAAAATGGGTTTATTATTAAGTTATTAATTAAATGGACATATACCTAAGGACAGATAAAATATTTGATGAATTTGTTATGGATTACCTTTATCGTCAAGGCTTAAAGAATAAAGAATGTGATATGTTTTGATGTTATTGTAAAGTGTATGTCCAAATGCATTAATCAAGGCCCATACACATCAAACGCAGATCAATAGCAGTGCAGTTTAAAAGCGGGCCCGCATCAAGATGTAATACATGAAAATGTTCATAGTCGTCACACTGCGGTGCGGCGGCAGGGCGGTTCAAGCGTGGGTTCGCGTTTCAATTGATGTGCCGTGTGGTCGCCGGCACCAATAGAAAAAAGAATAGGACTACTCCATCTCTTTCCCATGGATGTCGTAAAAGGCGACTTAGGGATTGGCTTATAAACTTGTGATTTTTCTTTTAGGCGCTAATTGAATCTCAATTATATCATTAAGCCAAACAGCTGAACGTGGCCTTTCAGTCTTTTCAAGACTGTTGGCTCTGTCTACCCCGCAAGGGATATAGACGCGATGATATGTATGTACTTTGGTGGGCCCGCTTTGAAACTGCGGGGTTTTTCGAAAAAAGTTCAAAAGGCATGTTTTGTCCTATATCCCGTTACTTTAATATTAATGCCCTTATCTACGTAAATTGCAGATTTAACTATCAAATTTTAACGATCGGCAAGCACTTTAGAATATAACTAATAAAACCATCGTTCTAAATATGAATGCTTAAAGCAAATTAGATCAAACTCCTTCATTTGACAGACATATGACAGCTCCTCGGTGTTGCCATCTCGCCAACTATTTTAATTGCGTGCTTGGTAGCAAATTAATTGCAATCGGGACCTATAACGTGGCCACACTGACTGATATATTAGGTGTTTACAATATAAATGGTATTACATGTTATAGCCGTTTGGTTATTTTTGGAACGGCTCCGTGAATTTCAAAGACGTTCTCGTATGAATGGGGTTTTGTATTGTAGAAAATTGACAATTAATTAATTTAATATGATATTATTTTAGGCGAGACTTTGAATTTAAATTAATTTTTGGTGAGGTTTTTATAGATTACAGCGTCATTCTCTGGTTTAGATAATTCCTGACACTAACTATCTACATAGAAATGGCAATAATATTATTATATAATATATAAGAAAAGAAAAGGACCACTTAATTTTTTCCCCATAGATGTCGTTAAAAGCGACTAAGGGCTTATAAACTTGGGATTCTGCTTTTACGCGATGGGCTAGCAACCTGTCACTATTTGAATATCAATTATATCATTAAGCCAAACAGCTGAAAGTGGCCTATCAGTTTTTTCATGTCTGTTGGCTCTGTATACCTCGCAAGGGATATAGACGTGACTGTATGTATGTACAACTTTTATGAAATGACATTTATGACAAAAGTTAATAACAATTAGTGTGTATAAATCATTAATTAGCGTTCCCAGCAAAAGCGTTTTGCAGTAACATTTTGTGTCTACGTAACTTGAACCATACAATTAACAACGTCAGTAAACCATTATTTAAATTAATTTTCACTAACGTCACCCTATATGAGAAGCGAAGTCGTTCAAATCAAAATCAATGTACTTATTTAAAACTTAGTGCCGTGTGGTTCCCGGCACCAATAGAAAAAAGAATAATACCACTCCATCACTTTCCCACGGATGTCGAAAAGGCGACTAAGGGATAGGCTTATAAACTTGGGATTCTTCTTTAAGGCGGTGGGCTAGCAATCTGTCACTATTTGAATCTCAATTCTATCATTAGGCTGAAACAGCTGAACGTGGCCTATCAGTCTTTTCAAGACTGTTGGCTCTGTCTATCCCGCAATGGATATAAACGTGATGATATATTTAAATAAATAAATAAAATAAAACTTATATACATACATAAAATCACGCCTCTTACCCGGGGGATAGGCATAGACTACATCTTTCCACTTGCCACGATTTCCTCATACATACTTCTTTCGCTTCATTCACATCACAAGTATCTACCTACATACATATATGCAAGCTCGTCAGTTTAGTGTACTCTTTATCTGACTTGATTTTTTAATAATCATGACAATAAAGTTGAATCCCTTGAAAAATCTAACTTTCCAAAATATCACTAAAAAGCCATGATCCAAAATTTTTTTTTTTTCAATTCATTTATTAATATCAGATTACAAAGATCCAGTTTGTTAGTAATACATAAAATTATAAATCTGCAAAATAATATAAAATAACATAAAAGGGTTAGTACTTAATTCTACTAGAAACTTTAAAGTTGACCATGTAGGGCCACCGGCATGGTACCCCGCACAAGATGCCTTATTATAGGCGAGTCGTATCTGTCTGCCACAGTTCTTAGAATGGTATTGCCACTCGACCTTATCCTCCTTATCAAAGACGCCATTTTTTTTCTAATAACAGCGTGAAACCCGTCTGTTCTTGTTTGAGCAAACATTTCAGAGGCGCTACAGAACTTGGGGAGTCGCAATAACATTCTAAAAATATTATTGTACTGGATACGGAGAGCATCCAGCGACCTTTTGGTGCCGCGGACCCACAGACCACCCGTGCAGAAGCCCTGGCAAAAAGCTTTAAATAAGGTTATTTTAACCTGGTCACTACAGCGGGCGAATCTCCGGGCCAGCATGTTACCTCTGACCGCCAACGCTCTCCGCTCCCTTTCTATGTCGTCATCATCTTTAAGGTCGTCGGCAAGTACATGGCCCAGATACTTAAAAGTTTTTACTATTTTTAGTTCCTTTCCAGATAGAAACATAGGAGGTGTATTTCTGGGACACTTTCCAACGACCCCAAAGACCATGCATACACACTTTTCCACATTGTAAACAAGCCCGTGCTCGGCCGCGAAACTTTCACATACCCTCAACATCTCATTTATTGATTTCGTAGTCGGACCCAACAGCACCATGTCGTCGGCATAGCTTATATTATTTATGACGACACCGTCTATACTACAGCCTACCCTCATACTGCTAAGTCCCACTATGAGATCATTTACATACAGGTTGAAGAGCTTGGGAGATGTAATGCCCCCCTGTCTCACCCCGCACTCCAACCTGTACGCTTCTGAAATGCCGTCGAACCATTTTACCACATTTATTTGGTTTTGGTACCAAAACTTAAATATATTACATATCTCAGCCGGCACATTTCTGGCCTCTAGCTTCCTCCACAGTACCTCATACGACACTCGGTCGAAGGCTCTGGAAAAATCCAGAAAACAACCATGTACCGGTGTTTTGCGACTTGTATAGTATTGAATAGTATTCTTGAGCACAGTAATTGCACTCTCCGTTGACAGGTGCGGTCTAAACCCAAATTGCGCGTCATGAAGGTTTAAGTATTGCTCCAATCGCGAGTCAAGAACACCATCCAGTACCTTAGCAATTATAGTTGCAAGGGAAATCGGCCGGTAGTTATTTTTATCAGAGATATCCCCTGTCCTGTTCTTCACGATGGGCACCACAATTGTCTTCATCAAGTCAGGTGGCAAATAAGAGTGACTTATGCACAACGAGAAGAACATGGACAGGACTCTCGGCAGGTGTACACCTGCGTGCCTCAGATGTTCGACACTTAGTCCATCATGGCCGGGCGACTTACCCCCTTTCATTCCCCCAATTGCCTGTTTTACTTCGGCAGCTGAAAAATGTAACTGAAGGATAGACTCCTTTTTACACATATTAAGAGCATGACCAACTGATGACGAGACTCTAAAATGCTCCCTAAACATACTGGCAATCTCGACTGAATCGCTCTTGCCGTCGACACTCGCCGGGCGGCCAGGCCCTACGTTTAACCTAGCTGTAGCCTTCCAGAAGTCCCTAAAATTATTCGAAGCTCTTTGTGAGGCTAAAAGATCCATTTTGATTTTTTCTTGGTTTTTTTGACACCAATTCAATCTACTTTTAAAAATCTTTCGTGCTTCACACATTTGCTCATAAACTGGTCCTAAAGTCGGTCTATTGTGCTGTACCCATACTTCAAACTTGAGCCTTGATCCAAAGCGATCATCCTGAAATCAACAAAAACAGTCATTTCCGTTCCCAAAATCGCCAAAACCAGAATACAGGTGTCGCCTATCCACAAAGTCGTAATCTTGCGCAGATTTATTCTTTCCTCTATGTGTTTGCTTAACCGACATCAACGGATATATAGTGTTATGTTATAGTTTGTGGTTGTACCAGAGTTTTATAGTTTTTTTTTGCGGTGCTATGAACGTTTTTAAACGTTTATAGACTAACTGCGCCCCGGGGCTTCGTTCCCGTGAGAATTTTGGAGTTTAAATGTGTTGTTACAGATTATATTTCACGGTGAAAGAGTAACAAAGAACTTTCGCATTTAATATATTAATAGGTGTTGCGGCCGTACAGCCTCCATGGACAGACATACACTCGACTTGACATTTAGACGAATAATACTGACTCACTAGGAAAAAAAGGACTATCGATTGAACTGGGACGACCAGACAAGACACGCCTTGACCTAAGATCTGAAAACCTGGTGTTTTACTGTGGCCTGACTGACCCACCAGACCTTTCAATAGGATAGGAATTAGGATTTACACATTGTCATGTTTCTCACACAAAAACTATGGACGGATTTTTATAAAATTTAGTACACGGGTAGAATAATCTGAAATAACACATCGGGACTTTTTTTTTCTCTAAATTCCTAGTAACAAGCAAGTTAGCTTGTTAACTTGTTTTACAATATAAAGAACATTATATGTATTTGCCGTGCCGTGTGGCTCCCGGCACCAATACAAAAAAGAAGAGGACCACTCCATCTCTTTCCCATGGATGTCGTAAAAGGCGACTAAGGGATAGGCTTACAAACTTGGGATCCTTTTTTAGGCGATGGGCTAGCAACCTGTCACTATTTGAATCTCAATTCTATTATTAAGCCAAATAGCTGAACGTGGCCATTCAGTCTTTTCAAGACTGTTGGCTCTGCCTACCCCGCAAGGGATATAGACGTGACCATATGTATGTATGTATGTTATATGTATTTCGAGGAGAATTATGGGAATTTAAAAAATTATCTACAAATTATTATCAACAGTTGTAAATCAGCGCTTTCATTCGTTACTCGAAGCACGTACTGTTGGTATGAATGACGTCCGCGATTTAATAATTTTGAAACGACATCTTTAACATAACACGTCTATAATGGCCGATTTAAATAAACATTATTAACACAGGGTTAATCATAAATACAGTATTTACTGTAAACTTGGCCTTCTGGACATTTTCGAGACTATTGGCTTAGTTTGTTAGTCGCTTCATCCGTTTGTGAGCTATGATACCATAGACACACAGACAGACAGACAAGTCATCTATATTATATACTAATTTTGTTGGTTTGTTTGAACGCGCTAATCTCAGGAACTACTGGTTAAAAATGAAAAATTATTTTTGTGTTGAATGGAACTTGGATGATGGATTTATCGAGGAAGGCTATATAATATCACGCTGCTACTAAAACGAACGAAGAAATAATGGATAATGTGAAAAAATGGGGAAAATTATTCATCCTTGAGGGCTTCAATAATGCCCAAAATAAGTATTTCACGCGGACGAAGTCGCGGGCACAACTAGTATACTATAACACCCCTCCTTTTCTATAAGGTTCGGGGGTTTATAAGGAACATAATGCACTAGATAGCGTGCCTAAGCAAATACTCTCTAACAACTAAATTTATTTCAGTCCATCTAATCCCGAAGCATGTATAATGTGATTTATCGCCTCTGTCTGTCCCGCAAGACGTGAAGATGAAAGGCGATCCCCCAGAGACCGCTATTAAGTGCTAGTTTTACTTTCAATTTAGTCATGGATGACGTATTTTTAAAGTCAATTACTGCTTTATTGCTGTTGGCTATGTCATACATAAATGATAATGATTCATAGAAGTATTGAATTTTAACGTTGCATAAAGAGAGATTAGGAACAGAGTTATTAAAGTGTATGAAGCGAAGGGAGTATGCAGGATACGTAGCAAGTCGCATACATACATAATGGTCACGTCTATATCCCTTGCGGGGTAGACAGAGCCAGTCTTGAAAAAACTGACAGGCCACGTTCAGCTGTATGGCTTTATGATCGAATTGAGATTCAAATAGTGACAAAAGTGTTGTCATAATATGTACTATGTTATCGTTCATTGACCGTTTTTTATTACCGTTAATTAACTAGGTGAAAACGTAATGACGTGCCGACAAATTAAGGTGTCATTTTAAAGAACTATCATTAACAGCTAGGTTAAACTATACAAGAGTATACGGCCCCGGTTCCGCCTGCGTAGGAAAAATGCCGTAAATTTCGGTTCCAGCAGGAATTTCGGAAAATCCTCTCCTAGTGCAACCCTAGACCACATTTATAACCTACATGTGAAATTTAAAATCTTTAGAGATAGCGTCAGTCAATCAATCAGTTTGGCTAACGGCTAGCTTTTAAACTTGTGTAAATTTTTCTTAAAAAAATTAACTTTTCAAATGTCAACCAATAACTTTTAAAAGTTAACAACACATTGAAACAAGAATATAAAATTGAAGAATGAGACTTAACAGTACAACACAATATAATAAAAGAACAAGTACAAAGTTCGCCACCCTTATAAAATTATTAAGCCTTATACACATGTGTGCAGCGAATTTAAATTTACAATCAATTGAACTAAATAATACAAAAGGTATCAAAGCAGTTAAAAAAATCGAAATATTATATTAAAAAAATAATAATAAAAATCCATGATCTACATACGTTTGTAGCAATCAACTATAGTCCCTGAGTATTGACTTTAATACTAATATTATAAAAAGGAAAATATGAATTTATTAAATGTAAAGAAGCAATAAAAAAATATATTTAACAACATTTATTTAGCCTAATCTTTAGGAAGAACACCACAGAAATTTTATTTCCGAAAATTTCCACTGCACAAAGCCCCAGGCAAAAGTCTAGAATATATAAAATTCTCAATCTTTAAAAAAACCTGTCAGCATAACTATTCCTTACAATGCAGTTATAACATAAACGCGTTAATAACGATTTGTCGAGCACTTCTCATGAAAGGCTCCACACAGACATAGATCTCGCTAGACCCCGCGAATATATGAAGAAACTACTAGAAATTACTTGGCCAACCAAATCACGTGAAAAACTGTTGTCTTATGGATGTCCTTACGAACTATTTTATTCAATACGCGTTGTCGTAGCCATCAGTCGTCGAAGTATTAAATTGTATAAGATAAAGTGATTGAACACTTTTAGAAAAATCTACCAAACAATTTTGAACGAAAGACTTTGCATTTGCTCCAACATTGGGAAAAAAATATCTAGATAAATTCAGGCACGTGGACTAATGTGAGATAGGTGCCCCTACAAAGGAGGTTAGATGAGAGTCGCGTCGTTTCAAAAACCGACTTATTAAATCCAGGCTCCTCTGGAGAGTTTTGAGTTCGCAACATAGAATAACAAAACAGAATTTTGCGGTATCTAGTCAGATCTATATCTGCGGCCCAACTCTAAATAAACCCATAATGGGCCAATCAAACAAACTCGATTCGTTTTATTTGTAGTTTACGATCCAAGCTAAATGCTGTTCAGAAAAGGATAAGTATTTATGAGTTGTAATTATCGATTAAACCTTCACCATAGCTAAAGCGACGCGAGAAATATACGCTCAATGCTATTTGCATTGCATTATCGTTAATATTACGCTATCTAAATGATTTAGACGTGGCGATATTTTTGAAGCACGAGTTCTTTCTTGAGTTTACAACCAGATTTTTATAGTGGGCAACTAAATAATAATTACCTTTAGTTCAAACACAAAAAGTTTTAGTAGTTAAAAATGTTGCCACTTTGCAAAGATACCAGCCTTTTGGTGTAATCTTTCTTAAACCATGTCCCTAGTTAATACTTTGCTTCTACGGCCTACCCTAGTATGTACTATATGTGTATAATCTAATGTAAGTTCTAAACTATTACTCTCATTTTTTTCTTAAAATGCCGCTTCTCGTCTAAAATTGGCGACCAACATGGTGTAGGCAATACTTAAATAAATATATAAATAAAGTATGTTGCCTACAATGGCCATCTTAATTTTTGAGATTGCTGCACTACAGAGCGTCCAGTTTAACTCTCAAAAATATTATTTTTACATGGCAACTCTACCGAATTTAGCAAATTCTAGACTAACATATCGGCGTCTGCGTCGAATATCATGTGAATACAGATTAAAATGGGAGTTGATTGGCTAAGCCTAGTCTAAACACGGTCCGGCCAGCGCGCAACAAATTAAACCATCCTCCATCGTGTATGTATCCGATCGCAGACAGACGATGCCGACTGCCAGGGTTGCCATTATATGGAATTGAATTACATGAGGGTAGAGAGAGAAAGAGATAGATATGTCTAATGAAGAGAAAGGGGTGAATGGCTATCTTTATGATGTAAAATTAAGAATGATACTTAACAGCCTGTAAGAAAAAACAGGCGCTGTTATCATATCCAGAATGATTGCTAATTCGTAAAAAAATAATGTAAAATTTACCTAGGGCACCACCAATTCAAGACTCAGGAACTCGACCTTAGTGTGTTAGTTGATCATTGGTTAAGTGCTACCTTTTTTTTCAGATATTCGTAACGATGGGAAAAACCGCAGAGAATTGCAAGTCATCAGTAAAAAGTGCTATAAAACAAAACAACTTCTAAAATATCGTATACGCAGACTATATGAGTCATCAAATTCATAAATCGACGCTTAATTATAGTCCATTAGAACGATTAAAGCTATGAATGACCGTCCTTAAATCAAAGAGATACATCCGTCACCGAATGCACGTTCCATTTACAATTGACGCAAGACAGCACATTCGTTTGTAATTAATCCTTATAAATGCAAATCTAAAAATAATTTGGCAACCCTGGGCGACGACGGGCGACACAGCTGCATCGACCAATAGCTTATTGCTTGGACGTTCCACGTTCAAATTACATCTTGCAAATTTATTCATACGTCCATCTCTACACTTTATGACCCCTATTTCTGGTATCATAGCGTTCAAACTGCTATAAAATATGTTTTTGTAGTCGTAACTTATTTATATTTGCGTATTGGTCCCGATTAAAATGCTTCAATACAAAGCAAGTGTATGAATAGAAGGCGTTTTATTAGCAGTTATAGGAATGCTCGTAATGGTGGAACAGTGTGACAAATTTAATGCAAAAGGCGACGATAAGCTTTATTCATTACAGCACAGACTGTAATAATAAAACGATAGCCGTTTATGAATGCTACTTTTGACACGATAAATTCTATAATGAATTTAACGTGTCAAAATTATTAATTCTATTTGTTGAAAGACATGAAGTGATCACACCACATTTAAGCAACTGGATACTAACCATGATCCAGAATGGGTTAGGTACCACTGCAAATGTTCGTGGGTTAGACGAGTCGCTTTGTGTAAAAACCTTGCGCCCTCTATCCAGGATCATAGTAAAAAAGGCGCACCCTGGGCTCCACTCCAAGAGGCATGAATGTAACCGAGAATAACAAGACAACATTATAAAAAAATAAAGCATGTTAAGCGTGTATAATCCTATTCCTATAAAGTATGTCAATATCGCTTAAGCATAAGTCCCTTTTATTGGTAAGTTATTTTTCTTAGTGCAAACCGTGAATTATCTATCTAATGAGGTTTTAAAATTAACTGACAGACCTCAAAGGCACATGATCGGCACTTAAAATGATCTCAACGAGGCACTTCGGTTCCTTTCGACTAATTGAGTCTGATTTAGTGCTGACGCTAGTTAATAGCCTATATCGGCAATTCTTGGAACGGCCAGTTTATTTTGACACGTGTGAGTATGTCGATCATTTTGGGAAAGAACATACGGTTGTATGTATGTCTACATATATAAAATCTCGTCTATTTCCCTTGGGGGGCAAACAGTGTTAATTGCAGTTCCCTTGAGATTTTCGGGAAATCTTCTCTAAAATCTCTTTTATTTCTAGATTACTATAGTCGTCTGTGATATAATTAAGATATCCTTAATAATCTATTTGCGTGTGGACGTCGTAGGAAGCCACCCACCAAGATAAGGTACTCACCAAATAGCACTAAATTAATAAATCTAAGTTTAGATAAATATATACGGGAAACCAACAAAAAGAATTATAGCGAAACCAGAACCTGGTTAACAGACAAGAACAAAACCTTGCATGAAAGTTACTTTATATCTTACTGCTCCAAAAAAACCACATTCTTACTTTATCGAACCCCGAGCTTCAATCCAAAAGCTAAATATGAAATCAACAATACGCCACGAAGTTAGTCTCTAAGGGTTAAGTATTTCATCAATTCTTTCAAGAACGATGCTAATTGACATCCAGTTGGTAAAACAAGATGGAGCTCTTTTCCTAGAACTTTTGTTTATTTTCCCAACTGGTTAAAGCTTTCGGTAACATTTTTGCTACTACTTTTATAGATTTCCAGAATCTTTTGTTATTGTTATGACAACGAGACACACGAGCGACCATAATATTGTGAAGACCTATTTCCGATCATAACAAAGTGAAAAAAGTTAATTTCATGTAAATGAAAACAAATTCTCAAAATGTGAAACAAAAATATCAATTTGGTGCATGCATGTAATTTAAAATTCACTGATTCCAATTTATATTTTGTTAATGTACTAAATAAACGATTTTTCTTTCTTTCTCTCTTTCTTTCAAATATTTCCGAGATCAAATCCTAAAAGTTTTCTTTTGTTTTGTATAGTCTGGTTTCAACTGGACTTTCAGTGATTCTGCCGATGTCTTGGTTTGAGACACGAAGACGAAATTAGTCAATAAATGATTACTCGTATAAGGAGAAGTTTCACAACTGTACAAACATAATAAGACAAACACAACATGCAATCTCAAAAGTTATACCCCACGTCATGACATTGAAATAAATGTTATGTGTGATCGATGATTTAATCACAAAATTAATGTAAAGATTGATATTTTAGTATCATATGCTATCGTCATAAAGGATAAGGAGAGAGCGCTATAAAGGGTAACGAGTATAAGGTTAAAAAACTATTCTTACCTTTCTTTTCATCATCTGCAGCCCAGTCCTTAGATTTTGGCACCGACAAATTCAGCGGCTGCTCCTCACATTTTAAATACGGCACTTTCTCCACTTCACAGTCACTAGTCCTCACTCCACGCTGCAACAACTGTTCCTGCAGCTTATTTTTATGTGCACTTATACTAAACTTCTTATCATCTGTTTGTACTTGAATACTCTTCTCGAAATAAGGCTTTTTCACTTCAAAATTCCGCTTCACGCTCATCAGTTGACTGACCGTCGATCTCTTAGGTTCATTCCTCTCTGTTGTACTCGATAATCCTAGGATATATTCTATTGTATGCGGCGTTGGCTTCTTCGGCGGCTTTCCGTAAACATGTGGATGCCATGACGGCTCATATATTTCCTCTTTTCTATACTCTTCCTTTCTCCCAACCTCCGCTTCTTCACGTTCATCTTGTGCGTTCTGTTGTGTGGTATCACCATTTTGAGATTCTTGCTTCTCTTCATCTTCTTGATGACGTCTTTCATTGACGTCATCAGCTATAACCAATTCTTCCTCCTTATCTTCCTCGTCCACATTTATTTTTTCATCAGTACTATCTTCTCTAAATTGATAATCAAATGAATTATCATTCTGGAAATTATCAATAAGTCCACTATCGGCTTGGTCTATCAAATTGGGTGTCACGTAATTGGAGACTACAGTTTGCATATCTGTCTCAGAATCCTGCCCCTGTTCCGCGCTCATGTGTAAAATTCAATCACGTTTTGTACGGAAATAGTGTGTCATGTTTGTTTTTATGATTGAATTAGCATTTAATAGCCACTCGGGATTGATGTTGGAGAGTTTGTTTGATGTCGGCTGCGGCTTTGAAGTCCCACGGGTTTCAGATGCTTCCTGTAACAAACAGACGCACATTTGAGTCTTATTGAGTGAGTGCGCGCAATAGAGCGAACAACTTTGCCGTCACAAATACACCCGTGTTACTTTCGGATATTTTCATTTATTCGTCTGACATTTATCCCGATAATTTGGTATAGGGAGATTTAATATCTGGCAATTTTTTTACTTCGGTATTGTTACGTATTTAAGTTTCAAACTGACTTATTTGCAATTGTTTTCTTAATCACCCATTATAAGGAAGTCCTCATAATAATATCCTAGAAATAATACTTAGATATAAGTATTACATACCTACACATAATAGTAATTACACATACATACATTGAATCACTTCTACAAAGTGCCCAACACTTCAATAAAATGCTATTAACCTTAAATAGGGTTGTCAATTGCCGGTTTAGATATAATGTTTTTTACCATTAACACATTCATGATCAATTCAATATTTAAAATGCATGTAACATGCATGTATTATCATCGGGTTAATCACAAACAAAAAAAAAGTATAAATATTTTTGAATTCAGACTTTTTATGTAAGAAGAAATTCTTAATATAATAAATATTCTTTTTACTTTTGTTACGTCAAAAGTAAAAATAATATTTATTATATTAAGAAGAAAATTACATAAAAAGTCTCTATAGGTTATTTTTACGTACACTTTTAAACGATTTAAGAACTAAAATACTTCTGTCTTTCTTTGGTTGATGGTATTCTGTTTGAAAATGACAGATTTTACACGCATATCTGTAAGGCCTAACATTCTAAACATCTTTTACAGCACAAAACAAAGGTGCCCAACTGTCTTCCAAGTTCTGGGCTCATTCTGCAGAGTCAACCCTACGCGGAAATGATTTGAAATTTATACTCGTATTTACATGGCACTTTATGTGAGCGAAATGAAAATAGGTTGGTGTGCGGTTTCAAAAGATTGAATTTGGCTTCGGATATAAGCGGATCTGGTGAGAATAAATTAAAATAGTTAAGAGTGGACTTGCAATGAATGCGGAAATTCTCTATGAAACTACTTAGAATAGACACAATATGCAGATGAAGTGTTTTATAATTTAAATAAGAGTCGTGCTAGATTTTTGTTTGCTAAGAGCAATTTTACGATCCAAATATTTGTAAAATTCTAAGACTGCATAAGATACAGAACATTTCCCGGAAGGGATAGGCAGAGATACATACATTCCATAAAGAACAATATCCATAAAGAAAATATTAACGAAGCAATACCAAGTACCAACCACAAATTTCTTCAATAACATCTATGAAAACTATGGTCAACTCATAAATCAATTCTGGATATGAATTAAATTTTCTTTCTCCATCGAATCATTCATACTTTCAGTTTGATATCAGACAAGCCGAACAATATGATAAATCTGTAAACTTCCTCGATTCAAATTTCACTATCAAATGTATAGAATTCTGCAACATCGAATTGAGTGAGTATAAAATAACGTAGAGTACAGAAATAAATACATATATCTCGAGTAAATAAAATTGAAACTCGAAATTAAATTTTATCTTTAAGTTATTTTAGCTCGATACAGCAAAACAACATACATACATATAAATAATCACGTCTACATCCCTTGCGGGGTAGACAGACCCTAAAAATATAAACGTAGCCCAACAGTCTTGAAATGACTGATAGGCCACGTTCAGTTCAGCTATCGCCATAGTAATATAGTAGCTTATATTGCTATAGGCCAACTCTTTTGCCCGTAAAGCTATAAGATGCTGGAATGCCTTTCCGGAAGACATTAGACAGATATCCAACCAATAAGTTTAAGGAAAAGTACATATTTTCTTCTTCAGAAAAGAAACTATCATTTCTTTCTCATGTAAATAATATTTATGTATATTCTTATTTATGTACATATGAAGAAAATATTTGTTTATTTTTTTTCTCTCTCAAATTGACACCGGATTATTTATTTGTTTGCTATTTTCTAAAGGTTGACTGGTAGAAAATGCTATTACTAAGTCCACCTTTTCTACCTTTCAAGGCTCAATATTATATTAAATAAAGAAATATAAAATAAATAACACATCATGCATATTAAGAAGTTATGGAGTATATACTCGTATAGCTAAGTAAGATATTTAGAAACCAACTTAATATCACTTGTAACGATACCCTTTTGTATTGCAACTTTGGGAACTGGATTACTATTATCTAGTATAGATCCGTGTAAACGTTGCGGCGGTTACACTAGAGTCGCTTCTTGTAAAAACCTAACCCAATCAAGGATCTTAGTTGAAGGAGCATACCTGACTCCTCTCCAGAGAAGTAAGCATTTAAGGGACTAACGTCAGAATGATGAATGATATAAACTTACAACTTGAATCCCCACAGGGGTTTAGTTCCCGCCAGTTACACTTCTGTTCACTCTCTTATTTGTGTTGGTGAGTTTGTAACATTTGCGGTGTGCGTGCATCGTACTACAACGTTTGCGTTTTGTTTCAATTTGTACTTAGGGTTGCGAGGTAGTTGAAACTTGTATTGTTGGAAAACCCGTCTGGCTGAAAGATTTTAATTCTATGTAGCAAATCTGTAGTAAAAAGACATTCTACGTTGCGTTAAACAGGACTAAATTAAGGTTATGTAAGTGCTGGAATTGATCATCATGATCGTAAAGGTATATAGGTGTATAAGTAGGTAGGTCATATAAGTAATAGGTTCTTCTATTACTAATTCGATTTTGAAGTGTGGCCCAAATAATTGTAATTTAAAAAATATATTGTTTTTTTTTTATTTAGTCTAATCAATAGTCTTGTATAATAAAAGCAACGAAAAATTTTCATAAAAATATTTTGCACGCCTAATGTTTTGTTCCTTCTTTTCTTCTCAATGGATTGCATAAAAATAGTAGATAATATATGATAATATCATGTAAATATAATAGGAATGTGCACGCATTCCAGCAACCCTGATTCGGAACCCAATAAAAATCAATCAACAGTGACGATGAGAGGAAAACGGTTGTTCCATGAAGGGGCGGCCGGAGGGCGGTTAATGTAGAACTGTGACGGGTTCGATAACCTACTATCGATGCACCAACAATAAAAGAATATATTTTTATTTATTATTTGTATTATATAGGTGCCGTGTGGTACCGATACAAAAAAGAATACGACCACTCCATCACTTTCCCATGGATATCGTAAAAGGCAACTAAGGGATAGGCTTATAAAATTGCGGTCCTTTTTTTAGGCGATGGGCTAGCAACCTGTCACTATTTGGATCTCAATTCCATCATTAAGCCGAGCAACTGAACGTGGCCAATTAGTCTTTTCGGGACTATTAGGTCTGTCTACTCCGTAAGGGATATAGACGTGACTATATGTATGTATGTGTATATGTATCGCCGAGCAAAGAATATAATATATTTATATTATTTTCATTATAACATGCTGTAATGTTATGAGTTAGCAGAGAATTGTTTTTGTTTTAGATATTTTTGAAGTTTTCAATTTATTGACAATTTGAACTATTGGTAATTGAACTGCAGCTATAAAATATATGATACAATTGGGTAAAGACAACAAAAATTGCACCGTATGATATACAAAAATTCAGCATACTTTTTTGGCAGGGCTAACAAAATATTTGATATAACTATTAACAAACAAATTATAAACGCTTCGACTGTGCAACTTATGGTGACCGTTTGTCATTTAGAACTTATGGAAATGACATTTAAAATATCTCATTCTGCTGTCTCAATCCGTTTCGGATTCCATCAAATTTGTCCCAAAAAACATACTCATCTATCGATATCGTCAAAATATGAACTGGTACATCACTAGTGCTTGGGGTTAGGGATTACGTATAACGTTCAGTGCGCATGGACGATAGAGCACGGCTGTATGATGTTGTATATGACTGCGGTGAATATGATGAAAGGTGATATTTTGTTTACTGCCCTGTTAAATTGACCCTTCATTATTAAATAGAGAAGTTTATTCGATAATTTCAAATCGGTCTCTTTTTATAGTTAATAGAATTAGTAACATGTCATAGCAGATACCCATCAACGCTACTCTTTCCTCACAAATATACAAAATCTTAGAAAATTTTCGCCAACTTATATAATATCAGCATTTAAAAAAAACCTATAATGTCAAATAAAAAAGCATCATATACCTACTAGGAGGTGCAGATTCAAATCCTACAGCGACCATTACTGACACTTTTCTGAGTCAACCAATGTTGTTAAACCATACGTTTTGACAATTATTAAGCGATATGAAGTATCCTATAATAATGAATAAAAATTTTGAAAATTTATTTGAATTTGAGTCGTGTACATTATTTTGAATGCTAGCCGATTATCTTACAGTGAGAAAAACATCGTGAGGAAACCAGCACATTCAACTGGATGTATAATCATGATCCTATATGGATTAAGTTCTTCTACAGAAGGTGCGAAGGTCTGACTGAAGTCGCTAAGTGTAAAAACCAGACTTACCTAGAGGAATAGGAGTATTCTAACTTATAAATGCTTTTGGTAGCAAAGAAAAAAGTTTCCACTCTCACTCCTTCTGTATCAACTTAGTAAAGTCTAATTTATTGTAGGGAAATGCTTGTCCTGTCACTATCATAATAAGCTATTCAGTTATACGTAGGGGATTTCAATACCTTACTAATGCCTCCGTCTACTCCATGTAGGATATGTTTAGACAGTCTACTAATCAAACCTTCTACTCTATGTAAGTATAGGTAAGTTACTTAATTTATTTACTTTATCTTCAAAATGTTAAATATCTTATTTCTATATCTTAATTAAAACTTTTTAAGGCTTGCTAAAAAAAATGTGCGTCCGTTATATAAATCCTAATGCGTTCCAATTAAATGTTGTTCGTAACATCTGTAATGATTATTAACATTAAATTAAGCAGTGTAATCAGCTTATAACGATAAATAGATATATATAGGGCGTTTTGTACTGTATTGACGTCAATCGCATAGTGTTTGTAAGCAAAAAGCAGCAATGCGGATTGCATATCTGAATATTGCTGATGTTTTTATCATTAATCGGTTTAATTTACAATTTATTAGTATTACGTTGTTATCGTGTTTTCTGTTTTTTTTTTTTTAATTGCCATTACCTAATTGCGAAGTTCTTTTACATCTTTGTGTGTTTCCGATTGCATCAGCCGTTATGGTTCAGAACCCGGGGTACTCTTACCGATTTTCACGATTTTTTTCGATTATCTAAGAGCACCATTAAACCGTTTATTATAAAAGCTATATTAATAAATGCTTTAACTATACAGACATGCATTTCCTTTGCTTTCTCTCAAATACACTAGCAAATAAATTCTTTAGAAAAGCCGCGCTGTCATCATAAAACTTGCCACCAAAATTTATTCCTGAAGCAAAGATCAAAACAATGTAATTAAGGAAGTGTGACCATTTAACACTTCTATTCATTAAAAAAAATCACGCCGTATTATTTGATACTCTCCAAACTGGCTGTTTCCTACAGAACATTAAAAAGAATATTATGCTGTCATATCATAATGCCATCACATTCGAAATTCAAAATTTCCCTATAGAGATGGGAATATGGTTTATAATTGAATGTGAATCGATATGCAAACGAGTTATCGAGTCGTCGGTTGAATCAAAGGGCCCACACACGTTGCCGTCGGAACTTCCGCGACTTTGTACGTGGTCGGTCCCACATCGTTATCGATTAATGTCATAATCTGTTCAACCAAATTGGTTATAACGGTAATTCAGTTAATTTTACTTCCAGGATGAATCAGTTATGATTAAAGATGAGTTTTCAGCCGTTAAAGTTGTCTTATAGCGTAATTAAAAGGAGTTGTGAAGTACTTTCTAAATAGTTAAATGTTAATTCGCAGACATGAACGGATATCGATTGCTTATTAAATATTCAATAACTTACTTGCAACTTGACTGAAAGGAGCGATGGTTTTCTATATTAGAATTTGATATTACATTGATGTTAAAGTTTTAAAATAAAGGTATCGTTATTTAAAAAATAGTGTAATAGAATTAGAATTAATATTTGACATCAGCCTCAGAATTTATGACCCCGTAGAGTTTACTTGAAGGTGTCAGATCTTCTTCTTAGGATTATCATCCTCATGGAGTTACAGTTATGGCCACACCTCTCTAACAAAGAGCCGAGTCTTTTAGGTAGGTACCACAATCGATTTCGTAAACTTTGGAGACTAATCTTCATAATATTAGATTATGGTTAAATACAGTAGCCATTATTTAATCATGATCCAACATATGAAGTTGCAAATTGAATATGCAGGTTATAATGTTTCAAATCAACCGGAAACAGCATCGGTTAGCAATTAAAACTATATACACAAGTCAGAGAAGAGTCTTCGGTACCTATGGCTTGTAGGATTTGAACTTCCATCACGCTTTCATTATTATACCACCGACGATCAAAACATCTCTGAGAAATAATCTATTAGACAGGTAAATCTTCTAAATCTTTTTATTTATTTATTGGAAAATAAACAGTCTTATTCTTCTTTTAAAGACTGTTGGCTCTGTCTACCCCGCATGGGATATAGACGTGACCATATGTATGTATGTAAACAGTCTTATATAGAAACTAGATAAAAACCCAAGAACCATTAATATGTTTTCACATTTGGGTATCGAAAAAGCTTATCTGTTATTATTATGTATAATAACCACGAAATAATTGTCCGTTCTGTGTACTAAACAACAGATAAACTACATATAATTAGGTATGAGTATATCCTTTAACCAATATGGCCGCTTCAATCAGGACCTATCAGCCGCTATCAATCTCACCGTATCTTCGTTCGGCGATGGCAATCAATTAGTATTACATTATTGGAGACAATTACACATTAATACGATACACTATCGATTATTATATCGATACTGGAACAATAATGGGCATTGCTAAATGTTATAAGGATTTGACATGGATATTTTCAGGCATTTCCCCGCCCTACTAGGCCATATTCAAATTCGAATTTCATAACTTTTGGTTATACAACAATGGTTGACATCAAATAAATTATTTAAAACTCAGTTTACTTCCGCTTCCAAAGTGTCAGTGCAGAAGAAGCGGTAACAAACTGCACTACAGCATTTTTTTTCAATAAAATAACTTGACAATTATCCAAATTTAGAATAGAAATGTGGACGAGAAATTAAATGATTTTATCGAAATTTTAATATTGAAAAATATATTTTTAAATGGAATATCAAATTATATTAAATTGATGTAAGTACAGTGTACTAAATTTTAGTTTAAGTTCAAATCAAACTACAAATCTTTACGAAGTTCCTGTGCCAAGCTCAAGCCAGATGTTTTTGTTATTCAGGTAATCATCAGTCCTACAATAAGTCTTCTCACAAAGTAATTTCTTTACACTCTTTACATTTTTGGTTAGGCATATCAAGAACCGACTCCGAAAACCTATTATAAAATCTTATGCAGTTCCCCATAAATGATTTACTGATTTTGCTAAGCTTATGATACGACATGACTAATTTATGTTTATTACGTAAATTTCAATCAGTTGTGGTGCTAACTTTTTGGCCTACTACCACAAGTGGAATCTAGGAACTGTATTTTTATAAATATTAATTTTGTGTTATGCTTATAGGTTTACATTTCATTTCTGATTTATTCAATTTTAATTACATTATTCGTTCATTTTAATTTGATAATAACACAAGTCTATATATGTATAATTTTGTACTTGCTATTTTAAACAATATTATCTTTTGTTTCCTTGGGTATTTCCGGTGTTAATCCTGTAGGTTTGTAAGTAATACATAAAAAAAACGCTTCTCTCCCGGAAGGGTAGACAGATACTACATCTTTCCGCTTGCCACGATCCCTGCATACTTCCTTAGCTTTATCCACATTCATAACTCTCTTTTGTAAGTATTCCATATCCAATAAAGAAAAAGTAGTGTTCTTTGAAAGTATGAATATTTTTGAATTGGCTTCTGTTGAACTAATCGTAGTCGCATTATTGTTTTTCGAAGCAGTGTATCGAAATATTGATTTCCAAAATTGTGTTTCTGTCGAAAAATAACTTATAGTCTGAACTCTTATTTCTTCAGATCCTGTTTTCACCTTGGGTGTAACTAGGACAAAAGCAAAATAATGAATGGCTAAAAATAACATTTTATAACAAATTTAACAAATATGTATAAATAAATTTCTTCGAATTTTCTGTATCCTCAAACTCTTCGTAGAATTAATCTTAAGGAAAATAAGGGATATAAAAAAATATTATTTTTTTATCTTCGATCAAAAATAAAATCGAAGTTTTTTATAAATCCTCTTTTTCCCCTGTGCCTTTTCCTTACTAAAGAAACATACCTACTTACATGTCAAATTTTAGCTTTCTTTGCCCAAGAGTTTCGGTTGTAGGTATTTTGCCATTATTCAGTCAATTTCCCAAGTTTTATTTAACTGCTAACTTTTACCGGCAGCTTCGCCCGCGCGAATTTAGCACCACCTACTTTTTACCGGGATGAAAAGTACTTTTCCCGACTTTTAATTTATCGCAAAAAATAAAGAAGATTATTATTATAAATAGATAACGCGTGAAGCACAATCAACAAATAAGTAGGCAATAATGGCAATGTCAATTGCCTATAATGGCAATGTCTTTCTTAAGTTATATGTAGGTAGGTGCATTATTTTAATTGTTAACCGATGATTTCTCAGTTAGAAAGAAAATCTGCACATGCAGGTGTAATCATGATACACACAGATAAGGTTCCCCTGCAATGGCGATCATATGGGAGTCGCTTCAGGTTAGTAACCATCAGAAAAACATATCTTACCCAATCCTGGATCATAAGTAGTCAAGAGGCGGAACCAGGGCCTTTATTCAGAGGGACTCACATGGAGATGACTTTGTTGTTGATAATATAGAAACTTATTTACTTACTTGTAGCTCCTTAACCGTGACTTTCCTTCAGGAATTATATCTTAACCTATATTGCCAAAAACTTAATTTTATATTTTTTTTCAGAACTGAAATACTAATATACTCCTGAATAAATAAACTATATAAGTATATCTTATCTTTTATCATATCTAGTTTTTTTTTTCAATTATTCCTTACCTAATGTCAAATCAAAATAAACTTTCAAAATAAAACTCACTTAATTAGAAACTGTCATAAAAACTATCTTAACTAGCTCTATTAATTGGTGACAAGACCAGATTGCCTACTGGTTTTGTTTATGTAATCGCTTGATCTTATCTCGATTCAATAAAAGTTCGATCTCATTAGACTAAATTAACTAGTTCCAAATTAATTTCTCTTGCCACTCACCCAAATCGAGTTTATATCCGGCTGATCACTTGAACAACACTAAACAAATAAAAAAAAAATATCACCAAAAAAATATAAAATGTCTCGTTTAAATTTAGAATGCGTATTAAACACTTCCGAAGCGAATTATCGCATAATGGCGCGAACAAAAGACGCGCGATTCCGATGGAGCAACGAATGCGAGGAACGGAACTTGTTCGCAGTACAAGTGGAGTTGTACTGACGGCCTGATGCTAAAGCTTAATCCGCTGTGTGGGTGCGATGGTGTGCGAGGAGGACAGCAAGCTATAGTTGTTAACGCGGCGATCCTCACAGTTAGACTAACTCACATCCAAATCGCTTAATTTTATGAGTTGTTGCCTTCTCCACCCCCTCACTGTGGACCCATCGTGTGACCTTTGCGTCGCGGCCTTTTCACTTTTTTTGGTAATGTTCTATTTTTACTCAAGTTCAAGACAAAGCTATTTTATTTAATAATTAAAATTTTTCAAGTTATATGTTAAGTGAATGAAAAATTTCCTTATAGATAACTCAATATTAAACAGACTGTGTTTAATGGATATTTAAGTAATTTATTGACTTTTGATATCATGCGCCTTTTTTCAATATCGCCCATTTAATTACCAATATCATGGATTATTAAGACACTAATTCAATTTTTATCAGTTAAAATTACTTATTGATAAAAAGAAACATACTGACAGCTATAAAAGTAAGGGGAAAATTTACATCGGTCTATATCGATTAAAACGATAAAATGTAGTACTCATACCTTATTGCGATAATAAAAAAAACAATTAATTTATTGTAATTGTTCCTTGTACTATCAATCGAAATTTCAATTATCATCCACATATCTCAATTCTAAAAAAAAATCAATCATTGATTATTCGTTTTTTAAAACAAAACCTGAGTTTACCAACCCAAGATCATGGTCAAAAGGTGCATCCTGTCTAGAGAAGTGAAGATTTAACCGAGATTGATAACAGGTTTATTCACTGAACTTGTAAGGCGTATGTCTTATCTATTCTTTCATTCTATATTTTCTTGATTATACAAAATGATAGAACGAGAAGAATTGTAGGACATACCTATGCTTTGTCAACGTTCGTGAATAGGTGGGCAGGAGGAAGAAGACAGCATAATGAAAAAAAATAATAAAAAACCTACTCCCTCAAAAAAAAAAAAAAACAAATGATAATCTCGAATTATCCACTGGAATGACACCTAAATGAGAAATTGCATTTTACGTGACAATATACATAATAATAGAAAGAGAATAAAAATAATCTCGAATTCTTGAATCGAATGCTATAATATGGGCTTCACAACTGAAACTAAATATATACTCATGTTGGAGTGCATTCAAAATAAGTTTACAAGATATTTGTTCATGAAACTTTATGGTGTCTATCCTTTTTATCCTTTTATATACCCTTCCTTATTTGTGCTCGGTATAATAAGATTATAGGATACACAAAGTTACGAGTGCGTAAAGATTTAACCACGTAAAATAACCATAAGCTGAATAGCTGAGACCATTTCTAGATATTTTCTCTTGTTTTGGATAAATAAATAATATTAACACAAGAACATAATACATCAAGTATAAAATCGCGTTAATCATTATATTTATATTTTCCTATGGGTATAACTTTCAGAGTTTAGTAGTGATAACGCACAAATAGACAAACTGCGTTAATAATATGGATAAAAAATAAATAAAAAAAGGACCTCCCGACAAGGCCACATGGCGCGAAACATTTAGCGCCGTTACAGTAGCAATAACTCAGCTCAGGAAATCACGTCATCGCTCTATTACTGTACAATATAGCGAAAGCTCGCACACTCGGGTAGTGTGCGTACTATAGGCGTATTATACGTACGCTCAGTAACGGTGCGCTTTTAAAAAAAAAAATATTTTTTCTTTTTCCCGTTTTTCTTTTATGTTTTTAAGGTACCCATTTAATTTCATGGTCCAAACATGTTGTAAAATTTTTCTTAGCGAATAAAAAATATGCCTGTATAATAAAATTAAATCAATTAGTTTCAATTTGTTTCTTTGTAATATCTTTATAGTACATAAATTAACACAGTAATAAGAAACAGTACATAGTTATACTAAAATAACTTAATCACTTTCCGTGGCGGACTTATCCCATGAAAGTATCTCTTCCAGTCAACCGGCATATAATAAAAGAACTAGATAACTAAGTAAAATTGCGGCAAGTTACTGTGTTATTAACAATAATATAGTAACAGAAATACAAATAATAGTCATATACCTACCCACTAAATATATATGCATAAACTTATTAATAAAGTGTGGTTCCCGGCACCAATACAAAAAAGAATAGGACCACTCCATCTCTTTCCCATGGATGTCGTAAAAGGCGACTAAGGGATAGGCTTACAAGCTTGAGATTCTTTTTTAGGCGATGGGCTAGCAACCTGTCACTATTTGAATCTCAATTCTATCATTAAGCCAAATAGCTGAACGTGGCCATTCAGTCTTTTCAAGGCTGTTGGCTCTGTCTACCCCGCAAGGGATATAGACGTGACCATATGTATGTATGTATTAATAAATTAACATACATAAACTGATATCATTTTCCTGACGTTCAATCTGGGTGCTCAAGTGGAGAGGAACTTAAATACATTATTTTTGATTATATTGATTTCGTGCCTTTTTAGTGTCCAAGGGGAGAGAAATTTACTTGGGATTCTTCTTGTAGTCGATGGGCTAGCAACCTGGTAACAATTTGAATCTGAATTCCATCAATCTTGAGCTTTCACTCTTTTCGAGACTGATGGCTTGGCCTGCTCCGCAAGCGATATCGACACGATTATATGTATAGAAGTATGTAATTAAGTTCTTGTCTTTTATTGTATTGTTCTTTTTTAAATTTAAGTTCGGGTAACAGATTAATTTGGTACTATATATTGTTTTTTTTTTAAATATTATATATAACTTTAGTAACTTAAAAACTAAAGGGAAGAAAGTATTTGAAGTTATACTTTTTTACTGGAAGTATAATTGTATTTGACCTTTTAATCTGCCTAAAGAATGAAAGATTTCTAAAATTATTTTTTTTATTAAAATTCGTGTGGCTTACTGCAACTTCATTAGAGTAAAATAAAAAAAATATCCTACTTAATTTATTGTCACACATGTATTTAACATTAAACATCGCACCCTTCTCACTCGTATAGCCTATGCAGTCTGTCTGTGTGTAATTATTGTATCGTACGAGAACGCAATGGAACTGTAATTAAGCACTGTTTGTGCAACTGACGTTGATATTATAGGCTCTCATTAGATCATATTAGTTTTGAAAGCAATTGCTTTTTTGATGGTATACTTTAAAATGGTTTCTTGGGGATGGAACTAAAGATAGGAGTATATGTATGTACTCATACATAAAATCACGCCTCTCATCAGAAGGGTAGGCAAAGACTACATCTTTCCACTTGCCAGAATCTCTGCATACTTCTTACAACTCTCTTCTTGCAAGCTCGTCGGTTTCTGATACTCTTGACCTGACTTTTTGCCAGAACGTCTGAAAATATAATATACCTACAGACGGCAAAGTCCACTTTAAAACTGCAAAATTATTTTAATTTATTTGCCATTAATAAAAGACGATTTTTATAATGACATCACATTCATAAACACAACAATTAAGTTATAAAGCTGTTAAACGAGTTCATGACGCTAACAAAACGCTAGTTTGTGACGTCATAAACCGAGTACCATTTAATACTTCTAAACTTTTGCGTTGCATGATTATAATTGTATGCAAACGGGAATTAACGGGAACATAGTAGTACCATTTGATTGGCTGCTTGAATGAAGAATCCACCGCGCCGACGGAGCCGTAACACCAGTACGTCAGCCATCTTGTGACCACGGTCAATGCGAATTTTTCTGGATCAAATGCGTGGAGCAAGTAATCGCGAATTTGTAAGTGATTTAATCAGCGCCATCTGTGGTAACGCGATGGCACTAATGCAGTGCTATATAATTTCGTGATAACTTGCTCGACGAGTTTGATCTAGTAAAACTCGCACTAACCCTTCCGGTCGGAACGTCAGGAAAAAACGGTATGTAAGCGTTAAGTACATTTTGGCATCGTTATGGTGCCCGGATTAAGAGTAATGCACATGAAGGCACAGGTTCGAATCCTAAGCGACCATATGACTCTTTTTGGGCTATGTTAGGACATTAGTTTGAGGTCAAATCGATTTTATTACGATGAGGAAAAACATCGTAAGGAGACCTGCACATTCAGGCAAGTGAATGTGTAAACATTGTTAAACACGGGTTAGGTTTTCTGGCAAAAAAAAAATCCTTTCAATATATCTTAATTCCATTATAAAGCCATAGAGCTGAACGTTGCCTTTCAGTCTTTTCAAAACTATTGGCTCTGTCTACCCCGCAAGGGTAAAACGCGATAATATGTTTAGGTTATGTTTTGCAGAGGGCAAACGACAGTCACTTCATGTCAAATCTTGCTTTATCCAGGAACATAGTTTTTATGCAATCCATAAAATATATATATATATTTTTTTTTCTTTTTTCAATATTAAATCTCATAAATATATAAAATTAAACAATGTATTCTCTCGTTCACATTCTATTCTAAGTATAATTTAATATTGTGAAGTTGACGTTGTTGAAGAAAATGCTGCAGTGCAGTTTGTTACCGCTTCTTCTGCACTGACGCCTTGGAAGCGGCAGTAAACTTAGTTTTTAAGTAATTTATTTGACGTCAACCAATGTTGTTTAACCATACGACAATTATTAAGCGATATATAGTATCCTATAATAATGAATAAAAATTTTGAATTTGAATTTGAATAGTATTACATTAGTAGTTTACCTAGTAGTCCATTTTAGTAATTATAACAAGAGGAGCCCGTCCCCTTGTAATAATTACTAAAATTCGTAGCGGTTCGTAGCTCCAGTCGCGTCGTAGACCTCTACGCCGTAGACTGTTGAGCATTTTCTTAATTTTTTTTTATTTCTTGTTTATTGATACTCGATGTACTGAGATGTTTTGAGCTTCAAAATTTTTTAAATATGTTTTTGGGCTAGCTATGTGTTTATTTGTACGTCCGTATTTATGTTTTAATCATCTAGTGAACCTTTTAACCACAAAACCGCAGTTAACCTAAGTGACTGTAACACACTCTCAATAAACCATATCATTCATTTATATTATAGTTCGTTCAAACGGCGACACTTTACACATTTTATTATTATGACTCAATTATTGTTCCCTTGTGTGTGTGTTTGTGTGTGCGCTATCGGAATGTTAAGGTTTATTACTTACTTCATTTTATTGATCGTGAACTTGTTCGCCGGTGCATTTCTCCGAAACTTTATGAACGTGACTTATGTATTTTGTTTGATAAATTTTTATTTCGAAAATTTGTTGTCTAGTATAGAAAATATTCTAACAATCAAATTAAAAGTACATACTTTAAAAAAAAAAAAATTATCTATTGTATAGTATAAATCTACGGGAGTGTGCCTAGAAGGCATGGCAATACTAAACAGATTTCAAAAAGCTGGTGATCCAACATTGTCTAAAATAAAACTCGTATGTACATAAAATATACATAAATTGTATTGTAGTTGTATATACATAATAATATTGTTAATAAATATGTACTACTAAAACAGTGTCTATTTACTTTGTGAACACCTTCGACCATTAAGTTATTATGTTAGCATTTTGTTAAACCTTTCGTCTACACTCCTCGGATTATATGCAATCTCTCTTCTGATTCTGCCAAGGATCAGATGCGTAAGCTAAACTTTGACTATAGATATAGTATTCATTGGAATTAAGTAATAAAAAAAAACTTTAAAACGCCTCATGCTAACATCATTAAATGACAGACAGACAGCGCTATAAAAAACTTATTCTTTTTTCAAACAATTCTGATGGAGCAATTAAAATGGCCATTTAGTTAATACCCTCATC
The DNA here is from genome assembly GCF_032362555.1 of Amyelois transitella. Classification (NCBI taxonomy): domain Eukaryota; kingdom Metazoa; phylum Arthropoda; class Insecta; order Lepidoptera; family Pyralidae; genus Amyelois; species Amyelois transitella. The sequence continues at coordinate 7,410,066 of NC_083523.1, forward strand.
CGAAATTTAAAAAAAAAGTGTATAAAAAAATGATGTCCCGAAGATTTCTTTATCACGTGCACCCTACTTTAGTTTTTTGTGGCCAGCTTATGGATTTAAAATGCCGATTAGCTATAAATTTAAGAAATGTTGCCATGTTTCATATATATGTAGTATTTTTTCTCTACAATAGTGCCCTCTCGATGTCGCTAGAGTAAGTCAGCAGGTTCACTCGCGTAAAATGTAAGATCTAGATTATTCCTTATTCCGCGGGAATTTTGGGAAAACCTGTATTGGTAACCTTAGATGTATGGTCTGTGAATTGATTATATCAATGAAACAGTTAGTGTCCTTTTTATATAGTATAAAGAAGATAATATATTTACGGTACTTTTAGCCATATTACTAACTTAAGAACTACAGATAAATGTTTCATGTCAATATCGGGATAAACACAGGGATTTATGAGGATAATAATGACATTTTCGGCGTGCAAAGCCTATACCGATAAAATAATACACATATGTATGTATGTCATATTAAAAATTCTCTTTTAATTTAAACTCAACAATATAGTTATTAAAATACCACTAAAGATAAATCAAATAAATGTTATTAAATACCTAAACAGGCATTCTAAATTGTTTACAACATCAACAGTTAAGTTCTCCAATATAAGCCGAAATTGGTTGACGAAATATAAATTAATTTCGATCATAAATCCGGGTATTACAGTTACATAAACTGGCAACACAGCCGCGTCGTAGAACAGACAACTGACAAAGTGAAATCTTATGTCAAAGGAATAAAATTCAAAACGGTAGCGAATAATCTTCATCAATTACGCAATCTATGATAGAATTTGTGTCTTATTGTGTAAGTGAGAAAGTTGTAAATTTGGGATGGTAATTCAATAAAGTGTTTTGTAGTAAGTGATCGCTTAAATAGCTTGTTGATCGTTTACGAGGAACGCAGGTAGCGACGCAATAAAAATTAGAACGACCCCACTTAGAAACGGGGGTCTGCGAACCATAGAAAGCCTTTGAACTGAGAGAGAATTGAACAGTTTAAGCGGATTCTTTATGTTTTTAATCGAAACTTATACTAAAATAGGTGTATACCTACCATTGTTTTTTTTTATTCCTTGATAAATATCCGATAATAAAATCCGACCGGTCAACGGTGGGTTTTAATTCCACATGATAGGTACATAACCTACTACTGACTGATTTCGTTCTTTATTACAGTTGTCTAAATGCGTGAGTTTTTTGAAGACGTAGGTACTTACCGTAAGAACACCGATTATCTTTTGAAGTAATGAACGTAACTCAGAAACAATAATGGGACTGCCATTCATCCATTGACACTATACTTATAAATATTAGGAATTGGAAGGAATATATTAGGAATATTAATAACTTAACTACTTAATTTTCTAACCCACTCATATATCAGAATCCAAGCAGAACTCATGATAAACCAGGTTATTTGAAATGTAAATAACTGCTGGCATTTGAACTTAGAAGCATTTGCCGACCCAGGTGGGCTATCGGCAAAACAAAAATAGAATCAAAATCAATACAATTCTTCGCAAGGTATTATAGGGACGTTAGTTAGTTACTTAGGCTTAGTCGATATCGACAAAAATAAATTTTTAATACTTACAAGAAACTACATCTTTCATAAACTAAGTTACATGGAAACGATTAAGTAACTTAATAGTTTTGATAGAACTTTTAAAGATATAACATAAGGAAAATATTACGTAAAGTGCAAAATGCATCAATTAATTGATTTTCCATTCCATACAATCAAGTTATAAAGTACCAATGATACTTATAATTATTAAGATAACGTAAAATAATATTACTTATGTATGTCGAGTTATTCAAAAATTATCAATAACAAAACAGATTATACTTAGCTTTATTCATACCATAATTACCTAAATGAATTAATTTTGAATAGGTAGTATTATTGCCAATATCATCAATGTCCGATATTATATCAATCAATAATACGCACGTTCAAAAATTTTACAATGATTGTCGAAACAGGAAAAGATAGCAAAAAATATGGTTAATTGTATGTGAAACTATCTGCCCATTATTCGTAGGAAGAAAATTTAAACCCCACCCGACCAAATCACTGGAAGCGTTTAACTTTCCTATTTTCTTTATTTAATTTCATTTTAGTATAGGTAACTGTTTGTCTCAAATTAAGAGCGGTCGAATTTTTCTCATGTGTCAAATTTAGGGTTATGTAAATATAAATCTACGTTCTCAATTGCAATTCTTCTTTCTTCAAATTCTTTTGCATTCTAAATATAAGGACCTCTCTAAAAAAAGCTCGCAAATAATACATAGGTGAAAACTATCGACACGATTTTTCCAATCCCTATATTCCCGTAGGGCTGTCGGCTTATTAAGTAATCTGCCATTATCTGTATCGATTCACCCGCCAGTGTCCAACGATTCCCAATTCCACCTACTGTTTATCCCATCACTAACAACGCTTTTTACCCTTTATAATCCATTGCAGCTTCTGTTTCACTAAAAATTATTAGCGATTCCGATAACGCGGTAATGTAATTTGATGTTGGCAAACAAGTCGGGTTTTCATTGAAACTTGGTGAAAACTGGACAGTGATTTTAACAACGCTTAACCTGTAAAAGCAACCTAATGAAGCGATAGTCTACAATTGATTCGGATTTGCCAATTATTCTCAATATATTTTCGTAATTTAGCTGATGTTTTCTGAAAAAATGCTTAGTTTTGGAAAATAAATTACTGTTTAAGACCGTCAAATTATACCTATAATTAAAAATTGGTTTACTTTCAATTTTAATAAATTAACTTATGATAGTATAGCCACGAGTCAATTAGTCACAAGATTCAAAAGCTAGGCCTTTTGGCCTAGATTTAGAAGAGAGACTTGAAATGTGTAGGGGCAATCTATGAGACAATATCTTTCCCCTTGTCACGATCTCTATCAACTTCTCCATCCACATTCTTTACCTCATCATGCAACCAATATTTAAGGGTACACCTGTTAAACGTAAAGGTAAAACGTATTAAAATAATGAGTTATTTTTTTGTTCTTTGGTCATAATAATTACATACTTATTAGCTTATATCATTTTATCTTATAATGCTTTGATCCACCTTGTCAATGATTAATATAGTCAACTTTCGATAAGATTAGAAGCACGTATGGATTTGATTTAAGCTTACGTTAATGTCCATAACATACATATACTATACATCTCACATAAGTTCTAAAAAATAACAGTACATATATAACGTCTTTATCCCCTACGGGGTAGACAGATGCAACGATGTCGAAAAGATTGAAAAGCCGCGATCAACTGGATGACTCTAAAAGATAAATTAATTATTTAGAATATTTATTTAAAAGGTTTTATAAAAGTTACGAGCCAAGTTTTTAATCAGTCGTGAATTTCGCTAAATAAAAATTTTTACTTATCAAATCTATGAACGCTGCATATACCACCAACAGATTTTTACAGCTTGTTTAATATAGTCACAAGTCTCAATGTTTGTTAAGTTACGTAGGTTAAATGATAGAGGTACTAAAGAATCAGACATAGCATTGTTAACCCATTGCCTAAAAGAAGGATTACACACTTCAGCCCACTCTTAGTAAAAATTTACTAAGCATTATAGCTTAGTATAAATTTTGCGCATTTACGCGCTTTTCATTATACGACAGAACAGCGACTGTTCGCTTGTCTGTGTCCCGGGTTCAAATCCCGACCAGGGCATGATGAAAAACGATCTTTCTCTTGGATGGCCTGGGTCTTGGATGTTTATCTATATAAGTATTTATTATTAAATATAGTATTGTTGGGTGAGTATCTCATAACACAAGTCTCGAACTTATTTTGAGGCCAACTCAATTTGTGTCATCTGTCCAGTATATAGATACCTATTATTTATTATTTCAGGCTAATTTCAACACAAAAACATTAATTATCTAAACTAGGAAATGTCTAAGGAATATTGAAAATAGTTTCAAATTCGTATTGCTTTTAATCTAATGATAATAAGCGATTTGTTATTATTTATTGTATCTATTAATTACGGTGAATTACACATCCGTCAAGTCGATTGGATTATTGATGTTTGATGATTATTGGGTAATATGGAATTTTTCCATATTTTTAATTTGTATGATGCAATTTTTATACTTAATTAAAGTTTGGCCTGTTTCACCTCGGCGAACTTTTAGGATACTTCAGGAGTCTTTTATTTTATTTATTTAAACTTTATACGCGTAAAATATACAACAGGTGGACTTAATGCCATGAGGTATTCTCTGCCAGTGGAACGTTTAGACCAAACGGAAAATATCGCAGAGGATTCAAAAACAATTTGTTAAAATGTATCAAGTCTCTGAATCCATAGTCTCTGCCTATGCCCATTTAAAAAAGACTTGATGGTACCTACATATTTCGTTAAGATCACTAGGTACTACAATGTTTCATTCATTCATATAATCACGCCTATATCCCTTGCGGGGTAGATAGAGCCAGCAGTTTTGATAGACTGATGGGCAAGGGAATCAAACAGTGACAGGTTACTAGCCCATTGTCTAAAAGAAGAATCCTCAGTTTATTAGCCTATCTCTTAGTCGTCTTTTACTGCATCCATGGGACATAAATGGAGTGGTCCTATTCTAAAGTGCTGGAAATTTACGGCAAGACTTTAACCCATTTGCGCCCAAACCTAAACTTACTGAAAAAATATAAAATAAAAAGCAATTCTATGTAGAAAAAGCCCTCCTTAATGAAATGTAATAGAAAAAAAATCTAATTTGTTTTATTTTATATAAAAAAAAATGCCGTGCTTAAATGGGGACACTGGGCTCATTCAGTATGAAAAGTTTCAAAACAAAGTTTTTCGATACATAACGTTTTGATACAGTTCTTACACTGCCAACGAGCTTTATTGTGACATACGGTGCATCGCAGTTGTTTATTCAACTTCTGTGGAAAGTGGCCAATCCCATCGAACTGTAGACTAGGAACTATGGAAGCCGTTGGACGTGAACGGCAATCTGTTTCTTGTCGCAAGTAGTGGCGAGCAATGCTTCGTCTAAACTGCAGCTGATCCATCTTTACATCATTACAAAGTGTGTGCAAACGCCAGCAATTGCTAACTGTCAAATCAAGCATGTAGGTAAACAGTACCCACCACCACTTTTTGCCTCGAATAGAAGTACGATATAAAGATATTGATTGATCGGCTTGGTCAACACCACCCATACCTTTATTATAGCTGACGAATACTTGGGGAATGTCTACATCGGTCTTTTTCTTCTCAGCTGAACTCCAACGTTTCACTTTGCCTAACGGTAGCACACTATCATAATTAGTTCCCATTGTGCAGACGCTATTGTCCAGCCAACGAACAAACAATATTTTATTCGTCGTGTCAAATCGGTAGTCATATTCAGCGCGGTTTTTTTTCTTCATTTCCTTGATAGGTATTAGAGGACATTTTCCAGTTCGTCCTTCTCGGACAGTCCCAGTTGCACGATAACCCGTTCCACGTAATT